>NC_140582.1:1223377603-1224577603 GCF_964204655.1 Triturus cristatus | reverse complement strand
CCATCTCCGTCTGCAACCCAAGACCAGGAAGGCCATCCCCAATACCACCAGAACTCCCCCACCCTGCAGCGATTCAGAAAGGATTTAAAGGCACATCTCTTCAAAGAGCTCTTCCTCCATGTAAGGCATGAGCTCCCCCGTGTAAAACATTGTGAATCATAACTCAGTACTTACACCCCAAGTTCAGCACTCAGTTGCTTTCTACAAGGAGTACACTCTACAAAAAACCACTACATACATGCATAAAATATGCCCTCAGAACTGAGAATGCAATCTGAGACTTCTCTGCTATGTTGGGGCAGTGAATTAACAGTAAAGTGGTGTCTTATCTTGAAAATCCATTGTTTCCAATATATTATAATATAGGTTTTATCCTCATATTAATGTTGCAATGCTAGCAGGTTTCCAAGCCTGAAACAAATATGGTGCCTCACATGTTATAGTAATACTAAATGTGTGATAAGAACATTTGTGGTGAGGTGGTATTACTAAAAAGTAGTTCTGATAGTGTGGGTTGTTTGAGGCTAGGTATTTGAAGTGTGTGGCATTTGGGCTAACCTGAGGTTGTAGTGAAGTAAGCTGGATGGTTTACTAGTGAGGTAGTATTAAGTTACGCCACAGTGGACATCGAAGTACTGAGAACTATAATTAGCAATTATGGTCAAGATAACGGGGATTACACAAGTTACTTCTGGTGTAAAGGGTTTGCATCCTTCCTTGAAGAGAGTAGTCCACAGGTGATCCTGTGCTAGGTTTGTACTACTGGATATCGACTCCCAGGATATCGACATACAAAAATAGCGTGAACAGAATATCGAGAGACAAAATATTGAAAGGTAAGGGTATATAGGGAAGTATATCTTACCTCCACATCTACTTACTTTGAGAATATATTTATATCACCAAACTGTATATATGTGGAGTTAAGTATAGATAATCTATACTTACCTTTCAATATTTTGGATTCAATATTTTGTCCTCAATATTTACATGCCTCGATATGAAGGATTTGATGTGAATTGTGGCCAGAATTACTGTCCCCCAAGTTCTTCTCTTTTGCCATACCTGTTTTACATCCAAATGATGCTGTGAGCCACTATCGAACACTTCTTTAACCTTAATTTATATACTTTTGCTTATGACACACAGCTATCGTTCAAATTGAGCCCTAACTCCTTAGAATCTCCACACCTTCGAAGCTGTCTTACTGTTGTCCACGCGTGGACAAGCCAGCACTGGCTCTAGCTCAATTTGGACAAAATTGATTTTCCACCACCTACCTGCATGGGGAGCATTTCTGAGGAAGATGACTTTGTGAGTTATGTTATGTTATGTTAGTCCAATTTTTATAGCGCAACAGCTGTCTCAGCAAAGAGGCGTCCCGGCGCTTACTACAGACAGACTAAAAACTAGAGCCTAGGCCACAGAGAAGAGATGAGTTTTTATTGCCTTCCTAAACTTCAGGTAATTCTCCAGGCTGCCGATGTGCAGAGGGAGAGAGTTCCAAAGCTTGGCCGCTAGACAGCGGAAGGAGCGTCCCCCAGCACGCAGGCGTTTAACCCGCGTGACAAGAGCAAGGCATGAGCCCATAGAGCGCAGATGGCGCGTAGGTGTATATGGTACCAGTACATTGGTTAGGATACAAGGGAAGGAAAGTTTCAGGATTTTAAAGACCAGGCAAAGAGCTTTCAATTTTATGTGCTTGGCCACAGGCAGCCAGTGTAGACGCCGGATTGCACCCGAGATGGGGTGTCTTCTCGGAAGTCCCAAAAGAGCTCTGGCTGCCGCATTTTGGATCCTTTGTAGGCGCATAACCTCAGCTTTATTCGCCCCCAAGAAAAGCGAGTTAGCATAGTCAAGCCTAGACAGTATGGCCGCCTTGACAATCAGTTGTCTAGTGGACGGGTCAAAATATCCCAGAAGGGGTTTCAGTCCTCGAAGTAGACCAAAGCAAGTGCCTGCTAACTTCTTGGTATGGTCCTGAAAACTGAGTGTTGAATCTATCCATGCCCCTAGGTTTTTCACCACCACCTTGGGGAAAGGAGCGCTCCCAAGGGTGTTGGGCCACCAGCTCTCACTCCAGAGTTTGATGTTTTTCCCCACCAATAACACCTCCGATTTATTAGCATTAAGCTGGAGGCAGTTGGCGGTCATCCACTCATTGACTGCCGCCAGCCTGCACCTAAAATTAGGGGCATCCTGCGTAGAATCGTCGGAGAGAACCACCACCAACTGCGTGTCGTCGGCATAAGCGACAAATGAGAGACCCCTGTCTCTAGCTATCACTGCTTGAACGTACAGGTTAAAGAGTACGGGGCTCAAGGCAGAGCCCTGTGGCACACCCTGGCCGACAGACTGGACATGCGAGAGAAAAGGCGGAGCAGACACCTGGAAAGTTCTTTCAGAAAGGAAAGATCGAAACCAATTTAAGGCAGAGCCACCAATTCCGGCCTCCTCCAGATGGTTTAAGATGATCTGGTGAAATACTGTGTCAAACGCGGCACTAAGATCTAACAGGATTAGTGCCGCTGTGTTGCCCGCATCAAGAACTGTCCGCAGATGTTCAGTCACAGCAAGAAGCGCTGTCTCCGTACTGTGCCCTGGGCGGAAAATGTTCTGCGTAGGATCCAGAATGCTGTTGGTGTTTAAAAATGCTGTAAGGAAGGTGTTAATGTGTGCCTCAGTGATTTTAGCTGCCCAAGGTAGAAGAGAGATTGGGCGAAGGTTTTCCAATTTTGCTGGATCCAGTGACGGCTTTTTGAGAAGGGGAACTACCATAGCCTGTTTCCACTGCCTTGGAACCGTTGCTGTGGAGAGAGAGGTGTTGATCAACTGGCACAAAGGCGCCAAGACCACAGGCAAAGATTTTAAAAACAGGTCCAGCTTAAGAGGGTCTGCAAGAGAGCCAGATTTAATTTTGCTGCAGAGCCGCCGATCCTGATCTACATGTGGAAAGGCTGTAAGGGTATGAACGGTAGGGGGTCTAGCTACAGGACTGGGACAGACAGGGACCAGAGAGAAGGACTTATATGTAGTCTCCACTTTTTTACAAAGAAAGTGGTGAGGTCCTCAACGTGCTGGTTAGACGTAATCACAGAAACTGACGGAGATTTCCTAAGTTTGAAATCATTAAGTATTTTAAAAATGTATTTAGTAGGATTACTACTAGACTGGATCTCTTTAGCAAAGTAGGCCGCCCGCTCAGCCTGTATAGCCCGATGGTACCTTTTGATGGGCGTCTGATAACATCTCTTAGCAGGCAGATCATAATCCCTTCTCCACGCCCGGTCCAACTTTTTACAGGCTTTACTCATAGCAGCCAGGCTGTCGGAAAACCAAGGATTGGCATGAGAAGTACGGCGCTTGGACCAGTTGGCCGGGATAAGAGAATCCAGTACATGGAGGATCCAGTCACAAAAGATTTTATAAGCCACATCTGGATCCGGAGGTAGCTTGGGCAGTTTTAAAGCGAGAAGAGCGTGGAATTACTCAAGATTCAAATTACGCCATGGGCGTTTAAATAGAGAGTTTTTGGGTACCCTTAGTAGGGGGTACCGGAGCAAGGAGGGACACCGAGATTAAAAAATGATCAGACCAACAGACTGGGCTAGGAGGACTCACAATTAAGGATGGAATTTTAGAAAAGATGGGGTCTAGTAAGCAGCCTGCAGCATGGGTGGGACCAGAAACTAGTTGATTAAGTTGACATGCTGCCAGGTCTGCTAACAAACTGCTGATTTCAATATTTGTGGGATCGTCAAAATGTAGATTCAAGTCCCCAAAAATAGTGAAATTAGCAGATGTCATTGCCATAGCACTAGTGACCTCAAAAAGTGCAGATTTAAACTCCTTAGAGGGTCCAGGAGGGTGGTAGACCAATAGCCCAGATATAGTGTAGTTCGCACTAAAGGAGATCGCAAAACGAGCGCATTCACAGCCAGTCACAAGCTCTTTAACAAACGTGCAGCCGTAACACAATTTAAAGATGACCGCGATGCCCCCTCCTCTAGATATCCTTTTTAGGGCCACAATACTATAACCAGGTGGAAGGTTTTAAGCCTGGCTCCGTGACCATATCGTCGGAGAGCCAGGTTTCTGTTAGAAAGAAGACATCAGGGGCTTCATCCTGTATAAGATCATATACGTTCAAATAGTGTTTATCCAGGGACCGACAATTGACACTCAAAATTTTAATGGACTCCTTGGATGACAGCGCATAGGGTGGGGGGATGGTTTAATGAGAGAATTGAAACTACAGCAAATACAGCAAAAAGGACCTTCTAGAGAGGTTAACTGCTGACTGAGTCTAAACTGAAGCTGCCTTCATTGAAGCTGCCTTGCTGATGGACTGACAAACGCCTTTAGTACCTTTCATCTCTGTCGACTCCATCCCACTTTACCATACCTGAAACCAGAAAGCCACGGTCACTGACTTCCCATTGAAAAAAGGATCCTTTTTAAGTCCATGGTCCTTGTTCACAAAACTTTGCATGCTTCAACAGTCGGATACCTGAGAGAGGATTCATGAATATGTCCCTATCACAAACTTACGCTCCTCCTATGAGCAGCTGGCAGGAGTTCCCAAAATTTGGCGGGCCAGAACAGGAGGCAGATATTTCTCCTTTCTTGGGCCTGTCACATGGAATAAACTTCCCCTGGAACTGCGTTCCATAATCGAGCTCCCCCTCTTTAAGGAAAAATTAAAGACATGTCTCTTTCAACAAACCATATAAGACTATTATTGGGGTGCAGGCTGCCTGTTTTAACACAGGGGCACTCTCGGAGGTCCAGTTGACATAACAAAATAACACATTTTTTGAATTGAGATTAGACTATTGTAACAGTATCTCAATGTAGACAATATCTCTCCTTCACCATCTATATTCCATTCACAATAACTCAGCCAGACTATTGGTTGGAGCACCACGGATAGTTCTGCAGTTGCCATTTGTAAGAGCCTTCACCAGATTAGAGTATAAGAGCGCATAACTTTCAAAGTTTTTTGCTTAATCAATTTTATCTCAAAGAGGATCATCTACATTCAAGAACACTCTGGTCAACTGAGATGCTACTACGTGAAGTTCCTAGATTTCACAAAGTACAAACTGTGGTTTGCACCTTCTCGGTAGGCACTCCTGTGGTCTATAATGAGTTACCTCAACAGCTTCACTTATGTCCCAATCATGTTACCTGCAGGAAAAAGCTGAAAACTCAACTCTTTCATGATGGTTTCTAGTATAAGTAGGAGTAGTAGTCTAGAGCGTCTCACATCACCTGGACAGGGCTAAACATTGTGTCCCAGTGGACCAACCTATAGGTGGGTTATACCCCAGAAACCCACAAGTCAAAATAAGGAACAATAACCAAGTGTATAGGTCATTCATATATGATCAGTGATATCCCTGATCAATGCACATCATCACAACTGTTCAAACAACTATTTTCTTATTGTACTATTTTAACCACTATATGGGTCAATCAAATATGTTAAATGTGCTTAACTGATGCAGTTTGTACTTTTTGTTTAATTTGCCTATTTTAAAATATTATTCACGCATGTCATTATTTGAATATGGGATCACCTGTGTGTTTTGGAACATATACTAAGCATTGAAAAGGCCCCAGCCTGCGTGCCGCATGGGGCGAAATGTGTCGGCTGGTCACTGTTTCCGAAATCTTGTATCGAGCCAACAATGTCTGAAGATTAGCAAGAGCTATAAAATTAATAAAACACTTACACATAAGTTGATAACCTAAATATTAATAGAGAAAGAAAGTGTAGCTGACCATGGTTAAGCACATCACATTTCAGAGTCACTTAGTAAAGTCTTGGTTTGTGCACGCGACGTCCGGAGCATGCCACACTTATGCTCCACTGCAAATACAGATAAGAAGCCGTTGAGGAATAAGGACGGTGCACAATGTAGCACAATTTACGAAGTTTCAGTCTTGTGACAAAATCTTTATTTTCTTTTAACAGTACGGCACAGCCAACGCGTTTCGTTCCTCCGGAACTTCGTCAGGGCTGAAAAGAATATATATACAAATAAAAACCTAACAAGAGGTAAGACACACAAACACTATCACTATTAAACATGTACATTTAAACATATACATTGACACACATATAGTACTCTAGACAATAATCAACATCAGGATGGTTGGCGAACAAATAGAAGTAAATATAAAATTCTGACATATTAGAAAAACATGACTGAAACACAACAAAAACATATACAGTATAAAACATGTATCACAAAACATTTAAAAATACATTTTTACTTACAAACTTGCCAAGCACAAGCAAAAAAATATATACAAAAGCAAGAAAACATGGAAAGCTCATTTAAAATATATATAAGAATGTCATGAAAATATAGAAGCCAAATTACAGGCAAATAGGTGTGATCGGATAGTCTAAGCGGAGTACCATATAGACCTGTAAGTGTGCAGAGATAACACTGGAAAGACTGAATCTCTGATGTCCTACATCATTATTGCAATAGATAATAATAAAGACGTTTTTAATAATTGGCCGTTTAACCCTTTGGATCTGAGTGGGATACCATATTCACCAGTGAATGTGTCGGCGGAAGACCGTATTAAATCAAAAGAAATGAATTAATTTTTTGTATGTACGAATTGCATAAACGAGACTGTACATCTAATATCCTAACAACTTTATCCAAAGCAATCAAACTAGATAACAGTCTCCCCTTTTGGTGCAATCGTTATGAAAAATCCTGTGAGTCCAATTCTTTGTAATTTCCTAATATTCCAAACAAAGAAATGCGTCGATCTAAGATTGAAGTAAGGGTGGAAAAGCATAAAGTCAAGAACTAACATATGGTCAGTATGTAAATCCCGTCTAAGTATCAAATTCGGTCGCTTCAAACCAACAGTACATATTGGATTGTTAATGTTACTACAAATGTTTGCTAATCACTGCAATTTGATGGTTTCAAATAACAAGAAAAGGACACATTCTTCTACCGACATCAATAGTCAGAAAGATAGGGTATTTATAAACCAAGTCTTACGCACATTATTAGTCAGTAGCCACATTTCTGGCAAATATCTTTATACGATGACAAAATACTCTGTGTATTTGCGGTTTCCATAATATATAGACATCACAATCACATTGATTAGAACAAGTTGAGGGAACAAAACAAATGTGTGTTTATAAACGCGCAAAACTACCAATAAAACGCAATTGATTAATATTTAAGACAAATCTGTATCCGCTTACCTCAATATATAATAGGGTAAGCGTAACCCCCACGATAGAACAATTATTCGGTCCTACCCAATTGTAAGTTTCTTTTCTGAAGTACAAGACAGAGAAAATGTGTATATATAATATCGCCCAAAGCACAGCAGGGTATCGTTAAACATACAAATCAAAAGAATGCATGTATATACACCCCAAATAGGGTGCCAGATAATAGTAGCGTCGTCTTCGAAATGGGTAAAAAGCAAAACGACCGTATTCTAACCTTGTAAGTCTCCCTGGTGGCCATAATATCGGTCCAACCGCAACAGTTCCAGCAAATTCGAGCAACCCGCCATTGCTGCTTTCGCGTTCTAATATCCCGTAAATTACCCGTCATGCCCCTCCCCCGGGTCACGTGTCATGTCCCGTAGGTGACTAAATAACAAAAAACGCGAGTAGCGCGCCATATTGCAATGTCACCTAAGACCCGTGATACGGTCTATATTGGCAAAAGAGAATCTCCATCGTAAGTCTGAATCGATTATATTTCAATTAAACATTTTTAGAGTAAAAGCAGAATTATAAAAACGGAGTATAATCACGAAGAGTATCAATGGAAAACTCTCTATTAGGAACACCGAAATATAGCGTATTCCTTTCTAGGACAAAGGTCTCCAACCGGGTGGAAACTCTAGTATATATTAATACAAAACTTACAGTTTCAAAAGGGTATATTCACATCCCCAGATATAAAAACGACGGGCTTGAAACCAACAATTGGAACACAACAGTAGAAAACACGCGCCATTTTGTAGTGTTATAATCAGCAGAAATAACATATCTTAAGAAGTATCTATCATTCAAACAGATCACCATACCGTGAAATGAGAGAAAAATACCTTATACTTATGCGACGGGCAGAAATATTTTCGACTTAATAGCATATATAGGACCGGAAAGAAAGATCCTCTAACAGAAACCAAAGAAATAGCAAAACGAACTTCATCTATACATGAAACATATTACTCCAAACAGCTGGAAAATAGTATAATAAACTCACTCTCATAGCACATAAAGTAGGTATCCTTATCACTTTAGGAGATTTTAAACCAATGCATTTAATAAGAGTAAATCAAAGCGCAGATTGTGTTACTATAAGCAGTAACGATATATTTGCTTAAGTAATCTTCTACTTATACTGAGATGTGTCCTGTGTGAGTTTCAAAGAAAATAGTGCATCTCACCATCCGTATTATGCCCTAGGCTGGTAGCCCTCAGATTGCATATCTATTTTGACTCCTTCTGGCGCAATAATAGTTCCCTGTTACCACCCCTTGTTGGTATCGGAACATGGTCAATGGCATGGAACCAAAAAGAAGGGTCACATGGGTGTTCCTGCGCATAGTGATTCGTTATTGGGTATCTCGTATCTTTAGTTTTAATTGCACGTCAATGTTCCTGCATTCTTACTTTAAGACTGCGAAAAGTGCTACCAACGTAAATAATTCCACAACTGCAACCAAGAACATAGACAACATACGTGGTATTACAATTCAAAAAGGGACTGATCACATAATTCCTGCTGGTGTTGTAACAAAAACCAAACGTCTTGTTCTTGCCCATAGGGCAAACATTACACATTCCGCAAGTAAAAAAACCCTTCGGTTTCTCAGGCAACCAGGAATGTGTAATTTTGGGTGTTGTAATTTAACTCGGGCATAAGGTGCTTTTTGGGGCTCTCCCCCTTCTGTAGGTAATAGAGGGTCTATTCTCAATTGACTCATTCAAGCCCGAAATTTCCGTCAGGAGGTACCAATGTCTACGAAAAATATTGAAAATGGCACTACTATATGTGGTGTATTGGGTGACAAATCTAATTCTAGAGTAGGCGCCCTCCCTAGTAGGCTTGTCCAATAGTGTATTATTTCTATTTACATTATGAATCCTCCGTTCAGCTTTCTTTAGGACTTTCTTTTCATATCCCCGTTTAGTAAATCTCCCAATGGTGTCATTGATGTGGGTCTTAAAAGTATCCTCCTCACTGCAGTTACGTCGGATTCTTATCATCTCACCATATGGGATATTATTTATTACGGAACGTGGGTGTGCACTCTTAGCGTGTAATACTGCATTACATGAGGTTTCTTTCCTATACAGAGTGCTATGTATCTGGTCTCCTTTGATATAGAACTGGATATCTAAAAAGTTAATGTGTTCTTTATGATACACCATGGAGAATTTGACATTAAAGGTATTTGCATTAAGGTACGTCACATACTGATCCAACTGTTGAACAGACCCGGACCAAAGGCAGATTACATCATCAATATACCTCCCCCAGTATACGATGTTATTGATCCAGGGGGAGGCACCTCTGCCCCAAGCATGCTCCCTCTCAAACCACCCCATAAAGAGGCAGGCGTAAGAGGGAGCAAACTTGGAACCCATCGCCGTTCCGTGTATTTGATGGAACCAACGATTATCAAAGAGAAAAAAATTGTTAGTAAGAATGATGTTAATCATAGAGATAATCATCTCGTTGTAATTATATTGAGGTAAGCGGATACAGATTTGTTTTATTGGTAGTTTTGCGCGTTTATAAACACACATTTGTTTTGTTCCCTCAACTTGTTCTAATCAATGTGATTGTGATGTATATATATTATGGAAACCGCAAATACACAGAGTATTTTGTCATCGTATAATGATATTCGCCAGAAATGTGGCTACTGACTAATAATGTGCGTAAGACTTGGTTTATAAATACCCTATCTTTCTGACTATTGATGTCGGTAGAAGAATGTGTCCTTTTCTTGTTATTTGAAACCATCAAATTGCAGTGATTAGCAAACATTTGTAGTAACATGAACAATCCAATATGTACTGTTGGTTTGAAGCGACCAAATTTGATACTTAGACGGGATTTACATACTGACCATATGTTAGTTCTTGACTTTATGCTTTTCCACCCTTACTTCAATCTTAGATCGACGCATTTCTTTGTTTGGAATATTAGGAAATTACAAAGAATTGGACTCACAGGATTTTCCATAACGATTGCACCAAAAGGTGAGACTGTTATCTAGTTTGATTGCTTTGGATAAAGTTGTTAGGATATTAGAGGTACAGTCTCGTTTATGCAATTCGTACATACAAAAAATTAATTCATTTCTTTTGATTTAATACGGTCTTCCGCCGACACATTCACTGGTGAATATGGTATCCCACTCAGATCCAAAGGGTTAAACGGCCAATTATTAAAAACGTCTTTTTATTATCTATTGCAATAATGATGTAGGACATCAGAGATTCAGTCTTTCCAGTGTTATCTCTGCACACTTACAGGTCTATATGGTACTCCGCTTAGACTATCCGATCACACCTATTTGCCTGTAATTTGGCTTCTATATTTTAATGACATTCTTATATATCTTTTAAATGAGCTTCACATGTTTTCTTGCTTTTGTATATATTTTTATGCTTGTGCTTGGCAAGTTTGTAAGTACAAATGTGTTTTTAAATGTTTTGTGATACATGTTTTATACTGTATTTGTTTTTGTTGTGTTTCAGTCATGTTTTTCTAATATGTCAGAATTTTATATTTACTTCTATTTGTTCGCCAACCATCCTGATGTTGATTATTGTCTAGAGTACTATATGTGTGTCAATGTATATGTTTAAATTTACATGTTTAATAGTGATAGTGTTTGTGTGTCTTACCTCTTGTTAGGTTTTTATTTGTATATATATATTCTTTTCAGCCCTGACGAAGTTCCGTAGGAATGAAACGCGTTGGCTGTACCGTACTGTTAAAAGAAAATAAAGATTTTGTCACAAGACTGAAACTTCGTAAATTGTGCTACAGTGTGCACCGTCCTTATTCCTCAATAAGTTGATAACCTATTGGCTTTTGTTTTCATTATACTAAGAATAGCCCAAATTACAATTTACAATTGGATTTACATATCATATATGACTAACTAGTCCTTTTGGTTATTGTTAAGTTTTTTCAGTAAGTGCTGCACAATTGAAGCACAGGTAATGTTCTCCAATCAGCTGCTAGAAGCGCCTGAGTGACAGTGCGCTTTTTAATTGCACATAACATAACAACAATACCAGATCCTGGAAATATTAGTTCCAATTTCAAGTGTTTTCCTCTTCTGAAGGAAGTAATGAGCCCAAATGCACAAACATTTGTCACCTGCAAACCTACAAAGTACCGGCAACTCTTAATAGAGACTACAGTGTTTTATTTGTACATTGCCTTTGTAGTCTTGGTGACTGTAAAAACTTTGGATTCAATATATCCGGTTTAAACTTATTAAAAAAAACACTGCTTATTTCAGAAATATTGCTAATAACTGTGGAAGCTTTTAATCATCCTATCCGAAATTGGTAACTTTTTTGAGAATTTTACTTAAGATAGAATTGTTCTTCCCAGTGGTGGCTACTAAAAAAACAAAGTGGGGGGGATAATATATTTCAAAAAATGACTTACCTGCCACTGTCGGAGTCAAGCTTCTTCCAGGATCATGCGCACTGCACAGGCTACTAGATTCCCCACCCAATCCAGGTGCTGTTCTCATGCTATTACCCAGAATGAGAGAAGGGCTGGGATTGGCCTGAGTAGGCTAGACTGACTCTCGCTCAGAAATCGGGAGCCTGTGCCTCTTCTTCCACCCAGCTGTACAACACAGCTGGGTTGGGGAAATGTAACTGCACATGTCGTTTTGTCCGTCCTAAGACTGCCGGCCAAACCAACATGCGCACTTACAATGCACAACTCTCCTCCTCCCTGCTGGCGTCTTAGACAATGGCCTCACCCCGCCCTAGACTTGGGCCACTCTACTCAGCCAGGGAAAAACAAAATGATAATAAATAGTTTTATTATCATTTTTTTTTAATCTCCTGGCTCTGAGCACTGCGGCAACGCTCCTCCACCATAACATAGGAGCTGCTGTGGTTCTTTCAAGAGTTATGGGACTACTTTTGGAGTTTGAAAAAGTGTTTATGAAAAAATGAGACAAGGTCCTTCAATTTGTGATCACTCATTTCTTATCATTTTCTCAGTAAATGGTGAAAAATAAATTTCACCATTTACTGAGAAATTTGTGGGAAAGTAATCCCAGTGCATGTTAATATGCACAGATTTGGACTATGTGCAAAGTGTATGCTACACCCCAAGACAACAAAACTCCACACAACAGATTCCATTGCCCTCTGCGGTGAAACTGTGCATCCCTCACCCCTTTATCTGCAACCAGGAACTGTGAGCAGAGAACATATCTTTATCTACAGACATGCAACCTTTGCCCACAACATCTACTTATTCACACACAGGGAATTTGTATACAGCACATGGCATCATACAGTAAAAACATGAAAACATCTTTACAACTGATTTTCACTTACCCAACTTAAAAATGTACATTGGTGGGAAGATTACATATACCATTTCAATAAAATATACAACACTGTCAGAAACTGGGTCATTAAACTGAGATGAGTTACCACTACTGGTTAAAAAAATCTATCTGGTTAAGACACAACACAGTTCCAAATGATTTTCTGCTTAACCCCTGGTAGCTATAGCACAAGCAGCCAACAGATCTTGAAATAGATATGTGCATTTAAGCAATAAAGTGGATTTTTAGATGGAGTTGATGGTAGTCATAATGTCACTATTCTTGTTAGGACCAGTACAAATGTCAGTAATTTAGACCCTGGTGGCAATGGCACAGAGCAGACAGACTTAAATTAAGAAAATGTTAAAAGTATTTAGAAGTACCAAAATAGGTAAAAAGTTGAAAAGACAACACAAAAAAAATCCCACCCCAACTTACAAAAATTGAGAATATTTTGATGAACACAATGACACCAAAATGACAAATATCCAATAATGTGAACAGGATGTATGAATTTTTATAGCTTTAAATGAAATAAGTGCCAAAACATGTTGAGCACAGTCATCTGGTTGCCCTTGACCAGTACCTAGGCACAAGTTAGGGACAACAGCGATGGAATGTGGGACGGATACAGAGGCTAGGTTTGTCCCAGTCGGAGGTTTTACCTTCAGACTTAGTCTCTGAAATGGAAGTAAAAAAACCTCAGTGGGGCAAGGCAGCAGGCTGTGGCTGATATGGGTCCATGAGGCCAGATAGCCATCAGACAAAGTCCTGGTGAAGCCGTTGAATTTTAGTGTGAAAGCTCAGAGCAGGCGAAATTCAAAATTATTGCTCAAGGAATGTTACTCGCCGGCAAGATTCTTTTTGCCCATTTGCCTGTTTAATATTTCTAACTGCAGACTTAGCAACTTATTTGGAGCTCGAATACCTCAAGCGGGGCAAGGCTGAAAACTGTAGCCAAGTAGGTCTTAATTAGGCCAGATATCCCTGTCGTCACACTGAATTGGATTTGCTGCTGCGGAAAAGCAGTGAGCTGGAGCAACTTGAATTTTTTGCCAAGTGGCAGCGCACCTTTATCGGATTAACTTGGCAGATTTGTCCCGGTCTCCTATCGGTTCTCTAGGCAAAAGGGTTTCGAAACGTTTTTAAGTCCCAGGTTTTAGGGGTAGGCAGGAGTAGTACACTCTGACACCAGCTAAGGCTTCCAGGGCCTCAGGAACAGCACTTGGTGTCAGGACTCACTCCCACAGAAGCAACTAGCAGGGTCTTGGGCTGATATAGTGGAAACGGGTCATCTGGGCTCCTTTTGTGACTCCGTAGCTTAACAAGCAGTCAGTCAACTAACCCTTGGAGTCCTAACTCTTAGCCCTGGGTACAAGTGGGAGCAAATGCAGCCCTTGGGGCTCTCCTCGCCAGGTCCTAACAGCAGGTGTAGTCCTTCTTCTGTCTTCCACATGTCTAGTAGTGTTCTGAAGATTGTGCCTAGGGGTGCCATATTCATGCCTGGCAGTAGCCTGTCGGCGGAGGTGACTCCTCGCTCCACCATAACAATAGGCAACAAAACCTACTCTTGCAGCAGTTCCTGTGTGCCCTACTGTAAACAATCCTACAGTGACCGTCTCTGCCTAAACCCAAGAGGGCAGAACCTTTCCTTTCTTGTGCAAAGCTCCTGTGCACACCCTAGAGGTGTGGCCAGGGAAATGAGTAGCCCCTCCTCTGTGGTCACTAGAAAATGGTTCTAGGGGCAGATTCTCTCCCACTGGGATTGGAGCCTGGTTGGCTAGGAAGACGAAGACAAAAAGCAAGCAAGCCCAGGTGTGAGCTACATCTGCCGGTGAACGGGTAGGTATCCTTTTAAGAGATGAAAGGGAAGGTCATCCTCTCCCACATCCAAGGCCTTTTGTAGCAGCTCGGGGAGCCAATTCACACCTCATCAATGAGCTATTCCGCTCATGTGTGACAGTTGGAAGCTTAGGCAGAAGTCCTTCCTGAGGCTTTAGGCAGTTTAAAGTTGACTGTTTCAAAGTACCTTTTGTAAATTCAGAGCAGTTACCGTGGATGGGATAACTAATTATATTTTAAAAGCTAAATCTTGCTCTCGCCATGATCCCTTCCCTCCTGCAAAATTCAAACCAGCCCCTGAGATCCTTGGCCCCAGTCTAAACTCCATTTTTAACTCAATGTTCACAGAAGGTGTTTTTCGGTCCCATTTGGAAGAGGGCCTCGATTTTGCCCCTTTTGTGAAAATCTAATCTCGATGCATCAGATCCAAGTAACTATAGGCCTATGTCACGTCTTCCACTTCCAGCTAAACTGGTTGAAAAAGTTATGAATAACCAGCTCACATTATGTCTACATGAACACAATTTTCTGGACGAGTCCCAATTCGGATTCAGGGCAGAACATAGCACAGAAACAGCCCTAATAAAGGTTCCAGATGAAATCAGAGCAGTTTTAGATGCAGGAGGAGCTGCGGCCCTTTTCTTGAACGACCTGTCGACATCATTCGATACGGTCGACCATAAGATGCTGCTTAACCGTCTGAATACTCTTGGCATTTCAGATAAGGCAGTAGCACTGGTTTCCTCTATTCTATCTGCTAGGATACAGTGAGTTGCCTGGGGCGACCAAGCCTCTCCATCCTTCACTCTCCCATGGGGGGGTACCTCAGGGATCCTCTATGAGCCCTATTCTTTTTAATGTATACGTATCTGAATTGGTGGCACTAATTAGATTGTGTGAGATGGTATTAACATCCTACGCATACGACACTCAAATTGTCATGTCCGTTTGTAAAAATATCATGCCGCCAGTAAAAAGGTTCAGGGATTGCTTGATGGCAGTCTACTCATGGATGAGTTTGCACTGCCTTAAGCTGAATTCAGGAAAAACTGAGATAATCCTGTTCTGTAACTACTCCCCCAGCTGTTCTCAGATTTGGTGGCCGGATGACCTGGGAACAGTACCTATCCCGGTCCCTAAAGCTAAAAATCTGGGAGTGGTGATAGATGACAGACTGAACTTCAAAGCTCAAGTCAAGGCAATTTTTTCATCCAGTTGTTTTCTTCTCAAAGTGATTAAGAAAATCTTACCTTTGATCCCAGCAGAAAGCAGGAAAACGGTAGTCACATCTTTAGTCCTTTTCAAGCTGGATTATGGCAATGGACTTTATCTCGGTGTACCCCAAAAGCAGCTACATAAGCTTCAGATGATCCAAAATGCGGCTGCAAGGCTCCTCCTGGGGATCCCCAAATTTCAATTAGTGGGAAAGCACCTTTGGAGTTTGCATTGGTTGCCAGTCAAGAGTTGTATTAAGCTCAAGGCCTTGTGTCCCACATATAAGGCACAACACGGTCCTCAGTTTTTGAGGCGGACACTGCACTGGTACTCTCCAAACAGCTGCCTTTGGTCAGAAGGGGTGAAACTGATACTCTATCAGAGATTTTGTAAGTCCAATTGGGGCGGCAGAAGCTTTACAGTGGGTGCTACGAAGCTCTGGAACACCCTCCCCAGTACCATCAGAAGTCTCCCTTCTTTGACATTTTTTAGGAAGCCATTAAGACCTGGTTGTTCAATGTATAGTGCTACAGCACGCTTCTAGACTGTTAGCGCCAAGACACCGTTTGGTATTCGTGAGCTGTATTAATTTATATCATAAAATATTTGTACAAACCCAGATTTACCACAGAATTAAACTTGTAATACGTTTCCTAGGTAGAAATAACTTTATTAAGTTTAATAATGTATCCCAGTGCTTTCCTATGAAACAGCTATCCCTGCTACAATGAAAATAGCTTTTAGTGCATTGTCACTGCAAGGACATGTTTAACATTAAATTACTACCTATCCTACTTTTAAATATCATGCACCCTGCCTTATGGGCATTAAGGTCTAGACAGGTGTGACTTATTAATATTTAAAGGTTTAGGTTTTAAAAAATTGTTATTTTGACAGATTAAAGTTGCAAGATAAAATTTACACAGGCAGGTACTGGTGGCTGGCCTGCAGTCATGTTTTGGATTGTCACTTTAGTGGTGGCACAATATGTTCTGCAGATCTGTAGTGACATTTAACTTACAGACCCTGGGTATATTTTATGCCATGTACTGGGGACTTGCGGGTAAGTTAAATATGCCAATTCGGAGTTTGAGATCCTTTGTCTAATGTGGACCTCCCTCGTCTCGTTGCCGCCCTTCTCATTCGATGCTCCTCGCAAGTCATGGAAAACTCATCCAGATGAGCATGCATGCAGGAACACTTTCATAGTGTAGCCCACGTGGACGTCCAGCCAGATGCTGAGCGCAAGCCCATGCACCACGCCGACTGCGCAATAAGTGCACTGCCTGTCGTCTTGCAGACTCTTGTTGTCTCTTGACAACTGTTGACATAGATTGACCAGTTACCTTTTGTACTAGAACCTGCTTTGTACATCGAATTAGATTTTTGACAGAGAGTGAAAAAGACATTAAATTAAGTTTTAATAATGTTGCCAAATGAAAATACAAAATAGGCTCATGGAGGGAAAATGTAACTTAGCCTAAAGAGTGTCATACATCTTTTGGTAACTTTTCACCATAGGCATAGAATTTCTTATTTTTCAGTAAATTCCACTTTTATAAACTAAGCACCGAGACCTGTGGCTGTTATCGAACACACTTGAGGGTGGCTTACTCAAAATATAAAAGCAAGTTTTCTACATGGCTAAGCACTTTTCCATGCCTTGTGTGACTCTAATAGTTTAAAGTGCACCTAACCGTAAATCAGTGGTACTCTCTGGAACTATGCTTGTTAGGCATATGCCTGGGTGGTGTATGTATACATTGCAGCCCACATATTTAACTTCAATGCCACTTCTGCCTTTCCTGCGCCAACTTACCATGGCTTTACTGGAAAGTTAAATAAGCCAAGTGGGTGTCACCAGTTTCACAATACATGTTTGGCATCTGAATCCATGGGAAGGACTCATGCTGTCCAAGCAAGAAATGCAAATTGCTAAAAATACTTATTTGCATATGCCATGGGAAAAATATCTTCCATTTTGCTATTGCACTTAAGAGTCATTTTTAATGCTTTATTAAGCTCTGCAAAGGACCCACACTCCCACGTAACAACAAAATGCGATACCCCATCACCCATGTTCATCCCCTGAATACTTACATCACTTATAACAGTCTAATATTAAAGAACTAGAATAGATGCTAGGAGTAAGAGAAATCTCACTTAGAGTAATTTGACAGCACAATATCCCTTCTTTTTCATTTAAAGAAACCATTAAATTCTAAAAATTTGAAACAACAAATTCGATTGAATTGGACAATAGCTTTGTATACAGCTGACGAATACAGCATAGAAAATACTAGCCTCTTGTCCACACGCAGGAAACATTTACCCGCCACATCCTGTTACCTCTAGACATGTCCCAAGCATCATAACGGCTGCTTGTTGTACTGTAACTCCATTGCATCCCACTTATTTTATTTTATTTTATCTACAGAACTTGCTTTCTTCAAGCAAACACTGTTGGTATTCCCCAGGACCTGCGACCTTCTCCAGGCGTCACTTCCGGCTTCTCACTGAGGGATTCTGGGATTCAGAAGGGTGAGTGGAAGAGGCTGCATGACTCCCCTGGTCATACCCTGCCACACTTCCCATTCAATATTGGAAATGCATATCAATATCATAGAACAAACTAATATGAACAATATTCAAATCCAAAAATGTATGAGCAGTATACATATCATAAGTATCGAGGATTGCTATGTTATTGATGAAGAAGAACCACTCTCTTTTTAGGTGTGGCTTGCCAGCGCAGCTGTGTGTCTGACCTGTTGACACTACTCTCCCAGAACATATACATACAGTTGGCTTCTGAGGATTTTTACCCTACACCACATGGCTGAGGCGTCATTCTTCCTCCTAGGAAGCACTTCCATTGCACCGCATGAAGGCCAGTTTTACACTTCGAAACCAGGCTCCTGGTCTCTTTAAATCCTTTATGTCATGAATGGATCCTAAACACGAAGCACATGAAATAGAGGTATTTTGTTAACGTATTTGAGCAGCTCGAGGTTAGGTCTCTCCTTAACACCGCCTCCTAATCTGACAATTGCGGGCACGCAGATGGAGAAGCTGATCCAGGTGTTTGGTGTCTTGTCAGAGAGGGAGAGGGATAGCATGAACTGGGTATCTTCAGCTTGAGATATTATTTTGATTTTGTGGCTGATGCTTATGAGTGGGGTCATGCAAACAGTGGACATCGTGGGACTGAGTGAGGATCCTTGCGGACCTCTGTCTATATCTATAGGACCGGGCAAAGGACGCAGATCTAACCCCCAATCTTACAAGAAGAGCTCAGAGTCAATTGTTGCTCCATTGACAATGTTCTTGCATTTAGACTAATATTACAGAGATATACTGGCCACAAGTGAAGAGGGTCTGTACTGTGTATATAATGTTCTACTGCACCTTCAATAAATTGGATCACCCAACGCTTTGGTCTAATTGAGTGGATGGAGGATGGTACTGGACCTACAAAGAAGCCCTAAGCAGTACACTGAACACTTGGGTTAGGGTTTAAATAGGTTCCACAAATTCACAACTAGCATTCCCTTCTTTTTGGCCACCGTGCCTGGTTATTTACCTAACGGGCATTCCTTTTGCACCAGTTTATCAATATTCATATGAGCGATGACGTACTCCTCGGCGTTATACCCAGAGGCAACTGGTGAAGCCATAGAAGCATGCTGGGAATCAGGAATTGCAAATACACCTTCAAAGATTTAAAATCAAAGGCCCGATTCACAGAACTAACTTAAGACCAAATCCTAAACTTACTACCATTTTGGTATTCACAGAAGGCACTTAACCTACTCATTTCGGTATTCACAGAAGTTAGGAGTCCTAACTTTAGGACTCTTAAATGCCTTCTGTGAATACCGAAAGTCTTAAAGTTAGGATTTTTCTCAGTTTAGGAGTCCTAAAGTTAGGAGTCCTAACTTTACTACTACTAAACTGAGAAAAATCCTAATTTTAAGGCTTTTGGTATTCACAGAAGGCTTCTTACATTGCATTTAAGGAATAGCAATTTGTGATTCTTTAAATGCAATTGCAAAATAAGGAATCACAAATTTTGCGATTCCTTATTTTGCGAGGCAGTTTTTCCTTAATACATACCACTGAGCCAAATTGCGATCGCAAATGCTGAAATTCTGCGAATTTCGGCGTTTGCGATCGTAATTTGTAATGATACATATGGCCCCATGTGCTAACCACCCTGCACCACCAAGCTTGCGTGCAAGGGGAGTCCCAGGAAAGGCGCTGTTTACTACATCTAACCTGGAGAAGACTAGTTACACTGTTGTCTGAAATTTGTGTGGAAACAAAGGTAGCAAAGCTGATACAAGCATGTTTGTAGCACCTTGAATATTTGAGGCACTATTGTCAAATGTGTGCACATAATGACAAGGGAATGTGTTACTGTGGGGGCAGGAGTGGGATATTGTCCAACTGAAGGGGCCAGTTCTCAGATGGCCTGATGTCTGCGGGTTCCAATACTAGTATCTTGAATGTAGAAGGATGAGTCTCAAGAACATGTTATTTATCCCTTTGGATACTGCTAGTAAAGATGGGGTGAAGCTGTTAGACTCACTAAGTAATCATGGTCAAATGCTCACTAACAGATTAGTCAGCATGACTGAGACCATGCTACATTATGGATCCATCAGCCTTGAGTGTGGTCACCAGTCATTATTAATAAACAGGGGGGCAGGGAGGAACCCCACATCTTGGTTTCTGTGGGTGCAAGTGGTAAGGTGCGACAGGACACATCTGTTCGTAGCTTTAGAATTGATGTTATCTACCGTAGGTCGATGCCAGAGAGGGCATGGTTCAATTCCAGGTTGGCAGGATCCCCACCTGAGACAATTACACATAGAATTCATCTAATTGAAACTCATGGATGCACCTGGTGGCTATCCTAAAAAAATGGCTTGGATCCAGCCATGCGGGACCAATGTTGGACTGCCCTGGTCAACGAGGCTGGAGGGAAGTGACTCATGATCAAACATGTTTCACCGCTAACATAAGGCAGTGAAAATTATATAATTATCCTAACAGCAAGATAGAGATCTGATGAAACTATGCAGTGGAGGTCTTCCTGCACCAGACATCACAAGGTTACGTTGAACATGTAAAGAGTGAATCCATGAGCATCTTGTTCTTTGAGAGGTTGTTCTTGAGTGTGAAGGCATGGATGGGGCCGGCATGGCTTCTTCCCAGCATTGCCAGGATAGTGCTCTGAGTCCTGCGGGGCATTGGGTGTCATATGCTAGTCTTCTCAGGCCACTGCTCAGCTGTGTTGCCTAATTGTGTACTCACTGAAGTCTATTAATGGGCACTATCTAGATATGTGCCCCATGACCAGGCAGTGGAAATGCCATGAAACACACATGTTGAATAGTAGGGGAGATTGGCAGATCCCTGTGGTACCCCACAAGATGTTCTTATGCTGGAGGATTCAACTGGTCTTTTCTGATCCACTGGATATGTTTTGATGAGAAATATCGATGTCTAATGGGATGCTGACCCATGGGGCCCTGCAAGTAGTTTTGATTTCACACAAGACCACAAACTACAAAGTTATTAAACATCAAAATCAATGGCCATATTCTTGAGTGGTGGTCAGGTTTTCATGGTGGCATGCCATCATACCTGATGACATCAAATATGGCAGATGGAGAAGGGTCAAAATATTGTAAGGCAGAGTGATGCTTCTACGGAACAAGGTGTAGTAGGATGTAGGTGGTAGGTATGCTACTGCTTTTTTTATTAATGGAACAATAATAATTACGCACCATAGCAAGCTGCCCAGGGCAATAATGCTTGTTAAAGGCCCTGAATCTGAGTTATAGCCCCAAGCCCAGTTGAGGGCCTACAGCAATGGTGAGGGCTTTTAACAACTGCAGAACAGCGGTAAGGCTACTATGATATTCCCCGCATTAGGTTAGAATGATTCAAATTAAGAAGGGAGAAACATAAAGACAAGCATTGCAATGTTGGAGCAGAAGGTCTTTGCCGACTATTATCAGCCCTAGTACCTCGATCACCTTTAGTGGAGCTCTGAACATTCCAATGTAATCATCATCACCGTCACCACCACTACCATTATGATTATTTTTATTAATATTCCTAATAACAATACAGTGTTGGGTAATTCGCAGGGCCGGACTAGCCGCAGCGGACACTGGGCATTTTGCCGGTGGGCCGGAAGGGTGGGAGGCCGGTTATTGACCATTGGAGGGTGTTTCTGGTACAGGGGGGTGGTTTTGCAGCAGTGGTGGAATAGTAGCTCCTTTTACCAAAAGCAGCAGCAGTGTTTCCCACCAGCAACCAAACTCCACACCCCCTCCGCATGGCCAGTCTGACTTAATTGCCAGAGCCGGTTGTGTTCCCAGTCCGGTTCTGGTTATTTGTAGACTTCTCCTGGCATGCATCTCTAGTGCTGCTTCAGTGTGCCAGGTCTACAGATATCATATGCCTCATAGTCACAGAGAGGCGAGGCTGGTGCACAACGCTCCCTAGAGAGGAAGCTCTTTTGCGACTTTCTTGAAGTAAGATGATCGCTCATCTGTCTAAGGCGGCCAGGTAGCTGATTCCACAATATACTGTAGCACCACAAATCCAGAGGGTATATCCCTCCTGAAGACACTTCTGAAGCCCAAGTGGGTAAATGTTGGAGTCCTTCTGACCTCCGGCTTCCTCCCAATTCATGAGGAGGTAACAATCCCCTGAGATATCTCTGCCATTACTAACTTGTGGACAATTTAAGGACTCTGCCAAGAAATGAGGGGGAACCATCCCAATTGTTAGGTTTTAACTTGCTCATAACCGGGCTCAGATTCATGAAGGGGGAAGATTGCCAAAGATCCCAACAAGTGTGAGGTGTGTCCTTCTAGAAACCACGTCATCTTCGGAGGGTCAAGAGACAGTGTCGACAAGATCCATTTTCATGTTGAAGCAGCACGGTCCATATCCTGGGAGTGGGATAAAGAGTTTATTTCAGGGACAAGGATATCAAAGATGAACCCCGATATCTCCCAACGATGTTTTACTTTGTAAAAAAACACTCTAAGTCCCCAGGTGAGGGGTGACCGGGTTAAATTGTCACATTTTTCAAGATGGCGGGAAACAGATACAGAGAGAGGATTTTATCCTTTAGACGAGTAAAATGTGATAAATATGTGCTAATTGGATCACTGCACATGCATCCCATTCACCGATGTCACAGCGATGGGTATTATTGCCTTTGTAATGGAGGGCCCGATTCACAGAACTAACTTAAGACAAAATCCTAAACTTACTACCATTTTCGTATTCACAGAAGGCACTTACTCATATTGGTATTCACAGAAGGCACTTACTCATTTTGGTATTCACAGAAGACACTTACTCACTTCGGTATTCACAGAAGTTAGGAGTCCTAATTTTAGGACTCCTAAATGCCTTCTGTGAATACCGAAAGTCTTAAAATTAGGATTTTTCTCAGTTTAGGAGTCCCAAAGTTAGGAGTCCTAACTTTACTACTACTAAACTGAGAAAAATCCTAATTCTGTGAATACCAAAATGGTAGTAAGTTTAGGATTTTGTCTTAAGTTAGTTCTGTGAATCGGGCCCGGAGTGTCCCCGCATTACAAGGGAAAGTAACCACACAACAAAAAAAGCTGGAGGTAACTATCGACAAAGAACTGTGGGACAAACCTATGGAACATTATTCCCATTTTCAAGCTAAATCCATGGCAATGCTGCACATTCCTACTGTAGTGATGTAATTACCTCAGCCTGACATTACCAGTGATTTAGCCACTTCCATGCACCAAAACACTTTTAATATAATGGGCATTTGCAAGAATGGTATTGCAACTTTACCCTCCCCCCCAGGAGAACACTGTCCTTAAAGTGCTGACTCTGGTACTTGTGTTTGCTTCCAGGTGACAAAGGCTGCACTGATCTCCTTCTGAATGGATGGGATTTCAACGGCAGAGGAATTGACCACGTCTTGGCCATCGACGTTGAGCATTGCCGGCTCCTCTGCATGTTTCACCCCAACTGTTTCATCTTTACATACTTCCCCAAGGAGTCGAACACAGATAATAACAAGTAAGCGGTACTATTCACTCTATGCGCTGTTTAGCGTCACCCTCAAAATTCCAAGTCATAAAATTCTCCAATCTTTAAAAACCATTGGTTGAGTACAGATCCTTCCTGATGCTTCACTGATGCCCACTCCTCTGATGGGCTCAGCAATCTGGGCCTGGTGGCTAGCATTAATGATGGTGACTAGCTCAGCTGAACCATTAATCGCCTGCATGTTGAGAGCTTTTGGAGATCGCTCCTCTTATTCTCTTGTCGGAGGATCCTGTTTCCTGCAACTGCCACACGGTGATGAGCACACCCTGTTTAATGCTCTCCTGTATACCTGATCACGGTGACGAGCACACCTCCGCTGCTCATACAGGTAGGAAAGCCTGTTGCTTTCGGTGACAGGCACACCTTTCTCTTTTATACATTACATTCCACGGCCTGTTTACTTGTGGTGACAGGCACACCCTTACTTATTGACTATTTCACAGCAGTGCCAGGCTAACTTTTAATTACCATATTCGGTTCTTACAGCCTGTCCACTGTAAATGCAATTTCTTATACTTCCTATATTGGGGACCATTATTATTTCTCAGAATGTTGCATACCATTATTGCTGTGTTACTGCTGTGTCATTACTATGCAGTTCAATCCACCCTCCACATTCTTACAAACCAAGGGAGAACCACCCATACCGTGGACAAGATGGAAAGAGGAATTCATCACTTACCTTAAGGCCATTGATGGAGAAAGCATGTCGGTGGAGAGGATAAAGAACATTTTCCTTCATTGCTTGGGTTCTGAAGGACAGGTAGTTTATAGGACTCTTTCTCCCGTCAGGTCTGGAGGTGATCACAATGTGTATGATGAAGCCATTTTACGCATAGAAAATCGATTTAAGCCTACAACAAGTGTTGCTCTTAATAGATTTAAGCTTTACACTAGAGCCCAAGAAGAGGGAGAGAGTTTTGATGATTTCCTCACCGCCCTCCGTGCTTTGTCTCTACATTGCAATTTTGTTTTGATAACTGATGAAATGATTAGGGACCAAATCATGGTTCATGTAAAAAGTAAAAAGGTGCAAGAGCAGCTCTGGATAATGGGTGATCCTAATTTAGAAGCTGCCATTAGCACAGCTAAAGCCTTAGAACAATCTGGGAAGTGGATGAAGTCACTCAACAAGGAGACTAAGTCTCCCACTTCCAGTGACGTTAACACTATCAACCCTGGCTCTTCAAAAAATTGCTCAAACTACAAAAATAATTCTGGTTCCAAACAATTTTACTGTTACAGGTGTGGAAATCCTGACCATGTAGCGTCTTTCGCACGTTGTCCTGCTATTGGTAAGGAATGTAGTAAATGTGGTCGTTTGGGACATTTCTCCAAAATGTGTAAGAATACCTTAAAGGGCGTCCCGGACTCAAAGAAACCCATGTCATCTTCTTCTAACTTCTCCAAAGGGAAAATCTCTTGTGTATCTTGCGACCTTCAGTCTTGTAATCATGCCCTGAGTAATTGGCATTGTCGTTTCTATCCAAGATTCCTCTCACATCGCCCAATTAGATAAAATTTGTTCCCCTAAATGTAAAGAGTAGATTCTTGGAAGAAAATTGAAGTTAATGGCAGACTCTGGGTCGCCTTGGACTATAATAACAAAGGATTACTGCTCTGAATCCTTCGCAGAATTAGTTGATTTCAATTCTTTACACAAACCTGATATGGTGGCGCAGAATTTTGATGGCTCCAACATTGATTTTATGGGTTTCAAGGAAGTGTTTATTGAATTCAAAGGACATTCTGCCACAATCAAGTTGTATGTAGCTTTTAAAGGTGTTAATGTTTTGGGGTGGCGTAACCAGGCCACGCCAGGAACCAAGAACCTGTTTCTGTACTTGCGTTAACTTCTACCAGTACTGATTTCACAAAAGAGTTTCCTGATGTATTCCTTGAAAAACTTGGCAAACTTATTGGTTTCAGTCATAGGATCAAAGTTAGAGAGGGAGCTATTCCTGTTAAGCTAAAAATTAAGAGGGGTTCCCATCAGCATTAGGGCTGAGTTGAAGAAGATGTTAGATGACATGGTTGAGGGTGGCATTATTGAAGAAATTGAATCGTCCGAGTGGGTTTACCCCATTGTTTTAGCCCAAGAACCTGATAAAAGTATTAGGTTGTGTGTCAATATGAGGGCATTAAATGCCAATTTGGTCGCTGACTGCCACCCCCTTCCTAATATTAACGAGATGGTGTGCATGTTGGCTGGTGCCTGTATTTTTTCCACCTTTGACCTTCGGTCTGCTTACCACCAATTTGAACTCACTGGAGATTCCAAACACTTTACTGCTTTTATCACACCCCACGGCCTTTCTCAATTCAAAAGGATGCCTTTTGGCCTGGCCTGGCCTCGGCCGCATCTGTATTCCAGAGAGCCATGTACCACATTTTTAAGGATGTCAGCAATTTTGTTAAATGCTTTCAGGACGATATTCTTATCTTTTCTAAGAATGAGGAGGACCACTCCCGTCATGTTAAGGAGGTTTGCCAAAGGTTAGCAAAGTGTGGTTTGATGCTTAAAGCTGGTAAATGTAAATTTTTCTCTAGATCGGTGGAATATCTTGGTCATACTCTCTCAGGTGATGGTGTGGTCCCCGAAAAGTCTGTGGTGGATTCCATCATCAATGCTCCTGCTCCTGACAATAGAGAGAAACTCCTCTCTTTTGTGGGCCTGTGTGAATACTATAGTAAATTAATACAGAACTTTGCCACCAAGATGGAGCCTCTCAGAGAGTTGACCAGGAAGTCTGCTGAGTTTTGCTGATCAGAAAAACAAGAGACAGTCTTCAGACAAATCAAAAACAAAATTGTAAATGCTCCCACCCTTAAGACTTTCTGCCTCAATAAGAGATGCATTATCACTGTGGATGCCAGCCTTTATGGTCTGGGCTGTGTACTTAGCCATTGCTCAGGAAAGGAGGAATGGTGTGTAGCCTTTGCTTCTAGGACACTTTCTGTTACTGAGAGAAGATATGCTGTGATCGAGAGAGAATTGTCGGTATGTATCTGGGCTATCGAACATATTCGTAACTATGTGTGGGGAAACAGATTTACCCTTAGGAATGATTATATGCCCCTCATTGGCATCTTATCTCCAAAGGGAGGGTGGATTACAGGAATACGATTTTGAGGTTGTTTATGTCCCCGGTAGGAGTAATGTCACTGCTGACTTTCTATCTAGGTTGCCCTGTTCCGATCATTGCACTTCCCGTGATGAACAAGAAGTGGATGTGCTTGCCACAATCGAGGATTTGGTCTCTGATGAGTTTTTGTGTTTGTCTGAGATTGAGTGGACGACAGAGATGAATAATGATGTTGTGTGTCAGCAGGTTTTCGAACATTTAAAGAAAGGCTGGCCGAAGGAAAGGTCCGCCACTGCTGAGGTTGCTCCTTTTGTCATGTCTCAGGTGAGATTGAAGAGGTGGGTGGTTTGCTTTTCAAAGGGGGAAAGATCATCTCTCCTGCTTTTATTCAGAACAAGATTTTATTACTTGCTCACAAAGGACATTTGGGTATGTCCTCTATGAAACGGCTCATCCGGGCCAATTTTTGGTGGCCTGGGCTTGACAAAATGGTCGATAGAGCTGTTAGAGAGTGTCCCGAATGCATCAACAGTGACAAGATGCTCCAAGTCTCCTCTGCCCCCCTTCAACCTATTTCTCGGCCTGTGTGTCCTTGGCAAAAGGTGGCCTTTGATATTTCAGGTCCTTTTAGACACTTACCTTCTAATGCTCGTTTTGCTCTTGTCATGGTGGGTTACCACTCTAAGTGGCCGGAAGGTCAAGTTTGTGGCCAGTGCCTCTACTCAGGTCATCATTACTTTCTTCAAAGAGGTTTTTGCACGTGAGGGGTCCCCTGAGGTTCTTGTGACGGACAATGGGGTGCAACTAATGTCACAGGAGATGGAAAGTTTCCTCCTTATGTGTAATATCAAGCATGTGACCACATCCCTGTATGAACCGAGGGAGAATGGTCAAGTGGAACCATTTAACCGGGTTCTTAAGGACGGCATTCAATCAGCTGGCATGTCCAATGAGCCTTGAAAGCATGTGGCAAGAAGCAGATTGTACCACAACAACCCCCACTCTGTGACCGGAGTAAGTCCTTTCAGGCTTTTGAAGGCCAGAGAACCCACTTCAGAAATTTGTACAAGGTGGGTCAAAAGAGCTAATAAAGTTGAGGACAGTGTTGATGTGAATCTTGTTGCTAAGCGTGTGGAAAGCAAGCAAGATAAGATGAAAATTTTGTTTGACTCTAAAATGAATGTTAAAGTTCCTGACTTTGGTGTAGGAGACTGGGTTAGAATCAAAAAACCTGGCTTCTTGGTGAAAGGTGTTTCCAAGTTTAGTCATCCCATTAAGATTGTAAAAGTTTGCAAGAACAGTGTCATTACTCAGGATGGTAGGGTATGCAATGTAAGGAGGAATGCGACATACAAGTCTTTAGGACCTGCTGCGGAAGGTCATGAGGTTTCACATGACTCCTTTGATTCCAATGGTAACTCTTCTCATCCCAACCAATCTGTGGCATCCAGAGTCAAGGGGAATGTCAGACCCAGACTTTTACCTGCCAGATACTTATCTTGATTTTGTTTTTTCTTTCCCTTCTTTCCTGCCTTTCTTCCTTTGTGTGAGGGGTGAGATGTGTTGTATTCTCTCTTTTCTTTTCCATTCCCCTCGTGCCTTTGCCCCGTGCTTAGAACTTGGAACCTGGTGCCTGCACTGCACAACTTTAGTTCCATGTCACAGAGCCTTAGTTTTCAGTTACTGCCTTTGCCTTGCATGGTGAATTTGTACTGTGCCTCCATCAAATAAACTTTGGAATTTTACCTACCTCTTGGTACCTCTCGTCTCTACAGCACGTATGGGTTATGCTGTGCAGAAGTTATAGAAAGTTATTGCGCCCAAACCATAGCACAACAGGTTAAATCTGCACAGTTATATATAATGTCATAAGATTATAATCTCATAAACCAGGGCGAAACAATGGCTACTGGGCCTCAACTGTGCTGGCTTGGTGGTTGGTTGCCTCTGATGTCTCAGGGTCCGCCCTACTATGGCTCTGCAAACTGCCAACCCCATCATCACTCGACTGTCAATGGTAGCGATGGTGAAAGGTTAAAGGCTACTCAGGAAGGTAGAGTTGGGGGCGTGATCAAATGAACAATCACACCGCGGCTTTGCTGGATCTACGTGTAGTTCCCTGATGCCTTCCAGTATAAAAAGCGTATATATAGTAAAACTATCATATTCAGTGGATGATTGTTTCTGTGACGTCATCAATGACATCATTTATGATGTCACAGTATTGTCATCAATAATGTTGCTTAACATGTCATGAGTAATGTATTATGGGAGGTCATATGCAGTTAGCTCACTGAACTATAACTGGCTAATTCCTATGTTTTTTTGTTTTTTTAGTCTTAATTATTAACTAATTTTAAAACCTACCTATACCATTCTTGTAATCTTTGGTTTTTAACGTGAATTTCTGGCTTTTTTTAATGTTAGGGAAGATCATATTATGATACCTGACTATAATGTTTCACCTTTGGTTTTTCTAGTGAATTTTTTGTTTTTTTTAACATATTCAACCAACACCTCCTCTGCACTCAACCTTCTGCCATTTGCAACCGGGTGCTGGCACAGGCCCCCCCATTTGCAGGCCCAACCCACTGCAGCCTGCCCACCATGACCTACTGTGCTGTCCCAGCCGTCTGCTCTCTGTGGTCAGCTTGCTACCCCTGACCGCCAACGCCTGCCCTCGGTTCTCCATTTGCATGCCCCTGCCCCTTCATCCTGCCCCCCATAGTCCATTGTGCTGATCATGCCCATGCATACCTGCTCACCATGGTCAGATTGCTACCCCTGCCCCCCTTATGCCTGACCTCTCTTCACTATTTGCGTTCCCCTGTGGACAGCTTATTGTCGCACCACATGCCGCCCAGCCCTATGAGGTCAGCTTGCTATTCCTGCTCCTGCCCCCCTCCTCTCTGTCTACCATTTTCTGTGCGCTCACGTCTGCACCCTGACTCCGGCACTCCGAGATCCATTGTACTGTCCCTACCCATACAGGCCCCTTCCTCCTTGGTCAGCTTGCTGCTTTCCCCTCTACATTGTCCAAGTCTGTCCCTAGCCCCTCCCTCCCTCCAACCCCGTTTGTACTGCCACTGCCCCCGCTGTCATCAGTGTTCAGCTTGCTGCTCCTATGTACCTCCTCCGTGCCCATTGTTGTCTGAGTCCATGCCTCTGTCCCCTCTCTTCTGCCCTGAATGGCCTGATGTGCTGTCACTGCCCCTCCCACTTGCCCTCTGTGGTTAGCTTGTTGCCCCTGACCCTTCCCTCTGTCCTCCATTGTGCAAGTTCATGCTCCTGCTTCTTCAGCCAAGCCCTGCAGGGTCAGTGTTTCTGCCAACGCCTATGTTGCTTGCTCTGTGTGGCTAGCCTTCTGCCTTTGCCCTGTTCCCCGTGCCTCCGGTGTCCATGTGCATGCCCCTGACCTGTTCCTCCTGACCTCCATGGTCTGCCTGCCTTGTGTGGTCCATTCTGCTAACACTGCCCCTTCCGCAAGCCCAGCATGGTCAGCTTGCTGCCTTTGATCCTCTGAGTCTATGCCCCTATTCCTTTCCTCCTGCCCTGCATGGTCTGTTGTGCTGCCACTGCTCCTCATGGACACACAGCTGCTGCCCTTGTACCCTTCCCCCTGCTTTCTGTTGTATGAGTCGAGCCCCCACCCATTCACTCCTGCCTTCAGTGGTCCTTTGTGCATGACCCTGCCCCCTACCTCTTGCCTACCAAGGTCTATTGTGCTGCCACTAACCCTCCCACCTGCCATACATAGTCCATTATGCTGCCACTGCCAGCTTCCTGCCCCTGACTTTGTCCTACCTTACCTACTGCCAGTGTTATACTTTCACTGCTCCTCCTGTCTCCCCTGCATGATCAGCTTGCAGCTTCTACCCTTTTCCCTCCTACCCTTTGCTGTCCATGTAGATGCCTCTGACCCCTCCCTCCTGCCCTCCATAGCCCATTGAGCTGCCTCTGTCACTACTGCGTGCTCAGCGTGGTCTATTGTGCAGCTACTGCCAGTCTCACCTGCCCTGTGTGGTGAGCTTGCTGCCCCTCCCCCTGCACTCATTGTCCACGTCCATGCCATCACCAACTCCCTCCTGCCCTCCATGATCTGTTGTGTTGCCACTGCCCTCCTGCATGGCCAAAATCTCCACCTCCGGGCCGGAAGCTCCGCCTCTGGGCCGGAAGCTCCGCCTCCGGGCCGGAATTTCCGGCCCGAGTGCAGACGTAAAGTTAGTAGTCGTAAATCCATTCTGTGAATACCAAAAGTAGTAAGTGCATTCTGTGAATACCAAAAGTAGTAAGTTTAGGATTTTGTCTTAAGTTAATTCTGTGAATAGGGCCCCACGCCTTTAAGGGGGTATTTGTCTTTATGTAACCCACTAAGACAACCCTATTGGTTTCTTCAAAGTACTTTTGCCCACTGAGGTTTTATTTCACTGGCATGCTTCATTATTAAGTCCTTGCCACAGATAAAAAGTGTATCTGGGCAGGCTCAACCTTATCAGTTCAAGAGAGCCCTTTGTGTGGTGCTTTATTTGTAAAAGAAAAGGGGGTCTTACATTTAAAATTGCCTCAGTATGCCCTAATCCATGTCACAGGCTTTTAATTCCTAGGCCCCTCAACAAAGTTAAAACCAAAGGGGCTCCTTTATGGGAATGTCACACAGCCACCCAGCTGCACTGCCCTGCATTATAGGGAAAGGTCAAGAATGTGCCGTATTTGAGGCAATACGGCACATTCCCGTCCTTTCCCGTGAGATGGCATCCTTTTTGCAGCCTGGCGCCAATGCAGGCACCATTGTGCCATGGTGCAAGGATACCCGTGTTGCATGCAGGATTGTTTTTGATCAGGAAGAGGCGCCTTCCTAGACAGAATCAGTCCTCTGAGGCATATTCCTCTTTCTCAGTTAGTTGTAGAATTCAGCACACATAGAGAGAGGAAGAAACAAGGAGAAATAGAGATATTTCTCCTCATTACGCTTCCCCTAGGAAGATGTATGATTTTGGTGCATCATTGTAAATCTTGGGATGCGTCAAAATTCAGGGGAGTTGGGTGGGAACACCCACTCAACGGCTATAGAAGACCTTCCCAGGACAGAGTAATGCCACACGGCGATTCGCGCTGCGTTGCATACTCCAGATTTTGTAAGCCACTCAGAGCCATGCTCTGATTTTGCATGGCTTCAAAAATCTGACTTAGAGGTATGCATTACGCATGTACCACACTTTGTGGTGAAAACATGCCACAGCCTTCTCATAAATTTGGCCCGAAGTGTTTGATGCTACCAGAGTCTGCATAAAAAGTTAGGTCTACATGTTTCAGTCTTAGACCCCTAACCAGGTCACTTGGCTTTCATCAGGGCCAAATTTCTAAAATCACTGACTAATGAGCACATTCCCTCTACTTCATACACCAATTTTGTGCACTAGTGTTAGAATCCGGGTTCTCTGGTTGGCACAGGTAGGTACTTGTGACAAACAGGGAACCTTTCCTCTAGTCAGGGTAAGGGGTTACACTCCTAAAATAACCCCTGCTCACCCTCTAGGTAGCTTGGCACGAGCAGACAAGGCTTATCTCAGAGCGTTATAGGTTAGGCATTTGTGAACACATACAGGGCCCGATTCACAGAACTAACTTAAGGCAAAATCCTAAACTTACTACCAATTTAGTATTCACAGAAGGCACTTACTCATTTTGGTATTCACAGAAGGCACTTACTCATTTCGGTATTCACAGAAGTTAGGAGTCCTAACTTTAGGACTCCTAAATGCCTTCTGTGAATACCGAAAGTCTTAAAATAAGGATTTTTCTCAATTTAGTAGTCCTAAAGTTAGGACTCCTAACTTTAGGACTCCTAAATGCCTTCTGTGACTCCCGAAAGCCTTAAAATTAGTATTTTTCTCAGTTTAGTAGTAGTATAGTTAGGACTCCTAACTTTCGGACTCCTAAATGCCTTCTGTGAATACCAAAAGTCTTAAAATAAGGATTTTTCTCAATTTAGTAGTCCTAAAGTTAGGACTCCTAACTTTAGGACTCCTAAATGCCTTCTGTGACTCCCGAAAGCCTTAAAATTAGGATTTTTCTCAGTTTAGTAGTAGTACAGTAGTAAAGTTAGGAGTGCTAACTTTAGGACTCCTAAACTGAGAAAAATCCTAATTTTAAGACTTTCGGTATTCACAGAAGGCATTTAGGAGTCCTAACGTTAGGTCTCCTAACTTCTGTGAATACCGAAGTGAGTAAGTGTCTTCTGTGAATACCAAAATGAGTAAGTGCCTTCTGTGAATACGAAAATGGTAGTAAGTTTAGGATTTTATCTTAAGTTAGTTCTGTGAATCGGGCCCACAGTAACCAAGTGACAACACTACAGATGGACACCACACAGGTTTTTATATTAAAAATAAGGATTCTTTATATAGAGTTACCACCGGACCATTAAATGACAAAAATACACAATACTGTTACTTAGATGGTAGAAGTTTGCTTAGTTCTCTTTAGTTCTTAAATGCGACACTTTAAGTGAATGTACCTTAGATGCGACACGCAGGGCAACAAAAGTGTTGCAACGATGCTGATGTGATGAAGTTTTTGGTGCAAAGAAATAAAGACGTGAAGATCTTCCAGATATGTTACGCTTCTCCGATGTTGCGAGAAGACTCATCTCGATGCGTCGGCTGCAGCGGCGTCACCCCTTTACGCGATGCGACTGTGGTAAATAAATTAATTACCAGATCAGAATTTCTATAAATTAACAATACCAATAAAATAATGAACTGAGGAGTCCGTGGTGTGCGAGTTAAATGGGCCTTTATTCATTAACTCGAGTTAAGGGAGAGCTCCATCACCTCAGCAGGTTCAGGAGGGGTTTGCTACTTTAGTCACGGGGTACAGTTTTTATACATTTCACAATACATTGCAAGTCATTGGAAGGAGCCCTCCTACTTTGTAGCAAATGTCTTTGCAAATTAGCATTGCTCAAGGAGCATAAACAAAACACAGATAAACACATACTTTTCAAGGAAGCAGCTTGAGGGGATGTTATCAGAGGGTAGGGGAGCTTGTGTGCCTGGGAGATAAGGATGTGGTGAGTGGGTCATGAACAGACAACCTTGGAGGGAACTGAAATATGTGACAATCTGCGTGGCCCCAGTGAGTCTTAGGCCAGCTGGCTTCGAGGAGATACGAGATAAACTTGTTTTCTCAGAAAAGAAGAAGATTGGTGGGCCATTTCTCAGAGTCGGCCTAACCACAAAAATGCATGGGTGTAACTGACTGAAAACAAAGTGCAATTCAAAAAAATACGTAAACTGGCTGACCCTGGGCAAACTGAAGTGAATTCTAAAATGGATGCTGTATCTAAAATGGATGCTGTATAGAATTGTTTTGGAGTAGCAGAGAAAGGAGAGTGTGCGAGGGGACATAACCGGGAACGTGATCTTTTAATGTTCATTTTCTCACGACGACAGCGGCCTTAGCAGCGGCACTCTTCGTCGACGTTTGCGAGACGCTTCCGCTCGATGCAATGCTGCAGCGGCGTCACCCCTTTACGCAATGCGACGACAGCAGCTCCGACGGCGGCACGCTTCTCCGTGGATGCGAGGCGCTTTTCTTGATGCGGTGCAATGCGACAACTACGATGGCTGCGATGGCGACACACCTCTTCCTCGATGCGAGACTCTTCTCTTAATGCGGTGCAATGCGTCAGCTACGATGGCTGCGATGGCGACACGCTTCTTCGGCGTTGCGAGACACTTCCAGAATGATGCGAGACGCTTCCGCTCGATGCAATGCTGCAGCGGCGACACCCTTACATGATGCGACGACAGCAGTTCCGACAGCGGCACTCTTCTCCTTCTTGAGTCGCGCGTCCAGCTCCTTGCGACACGCAGTCCCTCAGAAGGCCCAATAACAGCAGCAGGCACTTCCAAAAGACTCTGGGGAGCTGGTGGGTGAAGTCCACTGGTCCTGGGACTTCGTTCAGGGGGCAAGCTCAGCACAAGCCCTTGGAGATCTTTCAAGTACAAGTTGAAATAAAGTCTTTGTAGTCTTTCTCCTCTCCTTCCAGCAGCAAGGCAACCACTGCAGGCCAATCCCCCAGGTCAGGGACAGTACTCCTCCTTACAGCTTTCCCAGTTCCTTCTCCTCAGGCAGAGGTTCTTCTTGTCAAGCATGATCTAATTTCTTGGGAGCAGGGTCCCAATACTTATACCCCTAATTCCTTTGTTCCTCTGGGGTAGAGGGGCCTTTGCCCAGTCCAAACCAGTTCTTGAGCACTTTGTTGACATGACTCTGCCTTTCTATTCAGGGTGCAGGGCAAAGACATCAGCCGCTCCACAGGAGGTGGAGCCAGCATTGTGGTGGCAGAGCACAGCCCTATTCAGAGTCCAGCTGCACTCCTCCCACCCATCTGGATGTCAATCTCTCTATTCACCAACAGGCTACCTAGCCCTGCCCCTCTGGGTTTCCCCAGCCCTGTCACTCACACAAACCAGACAGGCAGATACACATCATAGCAGAGGCGGGCTGAAATGGTTAGGCAAGCAAATACCAACTTTCTAAAAGTGGTATTTGCAAACACAGGATATTAAAATAAACTTTACTAAAAGATGTATTTTATTATTCTAAGTTCAGGCATACTAAACTCGATTTCTACCATGTTCCCTGGGTCTGTTAGGATCATAGGATGTAACAATTCGAACAGCCCATTCTGTCCTATGGAGAACAGGTAGCCTTACAATAGTGAAAAACGAAAACTGCTGTAATTCACTATTAGGACATGCCACACACATCAGGGCTTGTCCTACCTTATGCTTACAATGCACCCTGCCCTTGGGCCTACCATAGGGGTGACTAATATGAAGTTAAGGGAAGGTTTAGGACTGGGAAGTGGGTGCACTTCCCCAGTCAGCATGACAGTACCAGACTGCACGCAGGTTCTGCAATGGCAGACCTTAGACACATTTTACTAGGCCGCTTCTGTGGGTGGCACAACCAGTGCTGCGAGCCCACCAGCAGCATTTGTATTTACAAGCCCTGGGCACTCCTGGTGCACTTTACTGGGGTCTGACAGTAAACCAAATAAGCCAATCATGGAATCCAACCAACATATACATTTTAAATAGGGAGAGCATATGCACTTTAGCACTGATCAGCAGTGGTAAAGTGCCCAGAGTCATAGAACAACCAACAACAGGTCAGAAAAAATATAGGAGGAAGGTAAAAATGTCAGGGATGACCCTGCAAAAAGGGACAAGTCCAACACCTAGTATTTTCACTCATACATTCATTCCGGCATGCCACACTCTTACAAAACCTTCTGAGGTACGTCCCCAGTCTGGTTCTTTTCAAACCCTTGCTATTTGCTTCATAGGGAATGGGGAGAGGTCAGCCCTGCAGTCAAACAGTCATCAAAGGTACTAACCGGCTCCTACACCTGCTGAGCTCCCTAATACCTGCCTTTTCAAGATAAATGATTATTTTATTACTCTAGAATTATTTTCTAATAAACTTAAAAAGAGTACACTTCTAAACATTTATTCTAATATTACAAATAATTAAAACTCATGAAATGTATTTTAAGAACCTTTACTACAGATTAAATTAAAAAAAAAAATTTTAAGATGGGAATTTATTTTTTAAATATTGCTTAAAAACATGATTTATAAATTAAATTAATATATGTAAAGAATTTATCATGCATTTAATTTGATGAGTTAATGTGCTGTAACATTTTCTTTTATTAGGTAGTGTTTAAAAATAAGTATTTAAAAGTAATTTTCATTTATATTTTGCAATAAATATATATGTATATATTATTTTTTTAAATTAATAAAGTTTAATAATTTTCCCTGTACAGTCCTCTAGAAAAATCTCTGCTGTGGCAGCAAAGAGGTCAACCTTGGCATGCAACCAGCAACTTTGCACTTGTTAATCCTATTCAGGATGCTACACCGCCAAATGGAGGAGATGGGCATGTACATCTAATGATTTGAGAGGGTGGAGTTGTAAGTCCACACCTAAATGTAAATCTACACTCAGAAAGGGTTAATAGGAAAAGAGTGTAGACTTACGCTAATCAGCACAGACATATACCAGACAGGGAATATTTCCAAAAGATATAAAAGGTGCACTTCAAGAGTGTGATGCGGAACCATGACAGTACAATACCTAATGCTACTACATATACAGCACACGGACTCTATATTGGATACAGATCAGACACTAAATGAAGACATCTATTATTCACAACAGATATCCCTCGATCGATACCTCCCTAAAGACGAAAGCATCACAAGATGAGGAGAGTCACTCGAAACACTGAACTCTATATATAAAGAATTGAATAGGGTCCGCGTTGTTAGCCCCCGTGAATACAAGTTTAATCATAAAGTGGGATGGTGTGTGTAGGGTGACTGTTGTGTGATTTCTTGATAGCTGAACTATACTCCTTCCCCTACTACTAATCCACCAGCCTGCCTGTAGGAATATGGCTCTCTATATGGTGTACTAAAATGAAGTACACTGTGCAGAGGGTCCAGTGGGACCCCAATTGATTTACAGTGGTTAAATTAGATAATACTAACGCTCTCTTTTGTGGTAGTGTGGGCGAGCGGTTAGGCTTATCAGAGGGTAGTGCTAAGCATTTGTTGTCACATACAGAGGCAATAAAAGAAACACACACTCAAAGAATAAAACCAAAACCAAATTAGAAAAATAACAATTATTTTTATATATATTTTGAAACCAAGAAATTCGTTCAAAGGTAAGTGCTTTCTTCAATATCAATTTTGACAAGTAATTAAGCAGTGCGTCTCTTACGCACAATGCAATCCCATGGAAGGAAAAGACATTTAATGCAATAAAAGTAGGTACAGTCGGTTTTGAAGGTTCACCTTCAGGTTTTGGAGTAGTAGGGGGCCAAGCTCCAAAGTACCGCCAGCAGTTCTTCGGGTCTTGCCCGGATTCAGTCAGGAGTAGGGTACCGGTGACAATGGTAGCTGGGCGCGCTACGTAGAAGGTGGCCACCTAAAAAAAGGCTGCACAAGGGAACTTCGAAACAAGTCAGAGGGCTCCCAAAAGGGGGCTTAGGTTGCAGGGGGGCACTGCCGGTTCATCGGTGCCCAACCTGGGCGGCGCAGGTGCAGATTGGGTGGATAGGCTGGACAGGGTGCAGTTGAGGTTAAACAGCTGGCAATCAGGAGGAGCAATCAGGGCAGCTGGGCCACCCTCAAAGTGGGTATCGGTGTAGCTGACGTCCCTCAACAGTTGCTTGGTCAGGGTGCAGTGGGAATCTGGATTGGACTCCCACTGATGCTTTTTAGTGCAGGGCACCAGGTACCCCAGGGATTGGTGCTGCGTGGCTCCAGTTGGTTCTGATGTCTTCACACTCAGTGGGGAGACAAATCTGACCTTCCAGAACAAAAGTACCTCTTCCTGGTAGTCTGCAGCGTTAGTCGGAATGGGGAACTGCAGGGCTGTGGACTGGACTCTGGTTGACTGTGCCTGCAGACTGCAGGGGAGTAGGTCCTCTACTCCAAGGGAGACTTGAGGCGATTTCAGAGGGGCTGGCAGGCTTCCCAAAGTTTTGGTAGATCTCCAACTGGCAGGATGAGCCACTCTGTCAGGATTGTCAAGAGAGGCAGGCAGGGTTTTGTGCCAAAGGTCCACAGCTCCTCTGCTGTTCTCGTCAGGTAGTGACTCTTCTTCATACTTCTTCTCTTGAGCCATCAAATCTGAGTTCTTGGGATCAGGGGTGCCACCTAAATACTCAATTTAGGAGCATTTAGGGAAGTGGCTGGTAGTAGCTAATGTGCTACTTACCTTTAGGGTGTCTACACCCTCTATATGACCACTTCCTGTGGGAAGTGGGCATTAACCCTCACCCTAGAAGACTAATTCTGCCCAAAACAACATGAAGGAATTTGAAAGGTGGGGTCCACATCAACTAGTCTAGCTGTGAGGTGGTGCTGGCTTGATGTGGGCACACCTCCTAATCTTATTAATTTTCCCATCTGTTTTGCCGCCAAAAAGTGGGGTGGGCATTTCCACTGTGTGGATAGGCCTAAGCCTTTGAAGCTTCCCACGCTGCCTTTGTTCTTATCCTCCGAGAGCAAGAGCTCTCACCTCAGGAAGTCAGAATCGTGCCTATGGTGGCTGGCTGGTCGAGACCAGTCACTCAACACACTAATAGTCGGTAGGTTTTCAGGTGGCAAATCTAAGGTGCCCTCTGGGTGCATTGCTTAAATCCAGCACTGGCCTCAGTGTGGGTTTACCCAGACAACGTGTTTGGTACCAAACATCTGGGGGTACAGTGAAGTCATCATGTAGCTAGGAAACCTGTTGTTAGACCTGGCATCATTGGCGTGGGTCTCCCTTCCATCTTTCGATTTTGTCTCCTCTGTGTTTGCTGGTGTTAGATGCTCTGGCCGCTGGGCCACTGCCATTCAGTGCCACAGCACGTATGCTCCCTATTGTAAAATGACTGTATGAATTGATATTCCCTATATTCTTAGCTGACCCAAGGAACATGTTTGGAAAGTCGAATTTGGTATGCCTGAGCTCAGAGTGTTGGAGTGCATCTTTTGGTGAGGATTATTTTTTATTCTGTGTTTGACAGTGCCACTTTTGGAAAGTGGGTATTTTCTTGCCTAAGTCTTCCAGTGTGCTCTGCTGTTGTGTATTGACTGTCTGGTTTTGGAGGGACAGGGCAGGCTGAGCCCGACCTGGATTGAACAGAGAGATCTGCAGTTGGAGTATGGGGAGGGGTGACCCTTTGACCTGAGCAGGGCTGAGCCTGGAAAGGTGAATGGTGGCTCCACCTCTCACTGTGCGGCTGATGGCAGACCCCCTCTTCCTGAAAGACAGGATGCAGCCTTTTAAACAAAGTGCTCCAGGACCACACTGAACTGGTTCTGGCTGGGTTCAGTGACTTGTGTCTTTTGAGAACAAAGACTTTTGGGGTATAAATATCTGTGCTAAAACCCCTACACGGTGTGTTACTTCTGGATGTCAAGATGAACCTCTGTCCGTGTAACTAGATGGAAAGTACTTTGAAACAAGCTGAAGCAACTACCCAGGGCCTGATTTGAGCTTGCCTCGTGCTGAAGTCTCAGGGACATTAGATTTCACCCATCAGCCTTCTGAAATCCTATTGAGGGGGATTCTACTCGCAGGTGAGGCTTCTGTCGAGAATTCCAGAGCCTCTGGGTCTACTGCGGGGAACGCGGGCTGAGAATCATCGCTATCGCTATTGTGGGCCGCCGCAGCTGAGGAGCTGTTGCCGCTGAGAGCCCGCACTTGCCTGTGCTACGAGAATCATCGCTATCGCTATTGTGGCCCGCCGCAGCTGAGGAGCTGTTGCCGCTGAGAGCCCGCACTTGCCTGTGCTAAGAGAATCATCGCTATCGCTATTGTGGGCCGCTGCAGCTGAGGAGCTGTTGCCGCTGAGAGCCCGCACTTGCCTGTGCTACGAGAATCATCGCTATCGCTATTGTGGGCCGCTGCCGCTGGGGAGATGTTGCCGCTGAGAGCTCGCATCTGTCTGTGCTACGAGAATCATCGCTATCGCTACTGTGGGCCGCTGCAGCTGAGGAGCTGTTGCCGCTGAGAGCCCGCATCTATCTGTGCTACAAGAATCAGCGCTATCTCTATTGTGGGCCGCTGTAGCTGAGGAGCTGTTGCCGCTGAGAGCCCGCATTTGCCTGTGCTACAAGAATCATCACTATCGCGGGCTGGCGCAGCTGAGGAGCTGTTGCTGCTGAGAGCCTGCATTTGCCTGTGCTACGAGAATCATCGCTATCGCTAGTGGGCCGCTGCAGCTGAGGAGCTGTTGCCGCTGAGAGCCCACACTTGCCTGTGCTACGAAACGCATCGCTATTGCTATTGTGGGGCGCTGCCGCAGAGGAACTGTTGCTGCTGAGAGCCCGCATCTGTCTGTGCTACGAGAATCATCGCTATCGCTACTGTGGGCCGCTGCAGCTGAGGAGCTGTGCCGCTGAGTGCCCGTTTTTCTTCACTGTCTCAGGATCATCGTGAGTGCACGCCGCAGACCACTGCAGCTGGGAGCTGTGGCCGCTGCTGGTCCGCCTGTCATCATCGCGGCTTCCTCACAAAGCTACGTGCCGTGCCCCTTTAAACTTCAGGTACATTGCGCATCACCGGGTCGTGTAGACCCCGGCCTCGAACTAAGTTTGTTTCACACACTTTTGATTGCTTTTATTGTTTTTTAAGTGAATCCATATTTACGTGCATTGTGGCTTCTTGATCGCTTTTGAGCCATGTTTTAAGCCTATATAAAGATACTCATTTTTCTCTAACTACTTGTGTGGTGTCCCTTTGTAGTGTCTTCACTGCGTTATTGTGTATGGTCATAAATTCTTCCCACACTGCCTCTGAGATAGGCCTGTCTGCTCGTGCTACATTACCACAGGGTTGAGCAGGGGTTATAAAAGGGTGTAGCCTCCTTACTCTGATTTAGGAAGAAAGGTCCCTATTTGGACATTGGCACCAGTCACTGCCAAGTGGAGATCCCCATTTCGAACACCTGTAATGACAGGTTTTCAGCCCATGCACTAGGTATGGCTTCCCTGTGCACTTCCTTAGATATTACAGGGGCACATCTATTCATGCAGATATGCCCACACATGGGTATAGTGCCCCCTGCCTTAGGGCTGTGATTCCTGCTGTAGGGGTGACTTACCTATACCACATGCAGACTTTTGCAAGCATGGCACATGGGGACGTGTGCCATGTCGACTCTTGATTATCCTCTGCACCAAGAAACACAGGCTGCAGTGACAGTTTGCATACGCTTGGTGAGGAGTCCCTTAGGGTGGCACAATTTGTGCTGCAGCCCTTAGGGGACCATCTTTATTCCCAGTGCCCTAGGAACCAGGGGTACCATCTACTAGGGACTTACATGGAGACTAAAGAGGTGCCAATTGTGGAACAATGGTACAGTTTTAGGAAAAGAACACTGGTGCTGGGGACCTTGTTAGCAGGGACCCAGCACACTTACAGTCAAAGTTGCATCAGAAACCAGACAAAAAGGGATTAATAACCATGTCAAAAGGGACACTTTCCTACACTGCTATTGCAACCTAATGCTGCCCTTTATTAGGCCTGGGCAGTGATCTTCGCTACGTTTGCTGAGTTTTCTGCACTCTGCGATGTGCAGCGGAATTTTTGCCCCGCTTGTGATTGCGAGTGGTAATTTCACGATTGCGAACGGTAAGTTTGTGCGTGCCATCTAACCGCTTAGGTAGAATTCCTCCCTCAGCGGCAGGAATACCAGCACAAACCGCACATCGCAGAGTTTTTTTGTAACTTCACGGAGTTCCGCGTACCAAAACTCTGCGAACTATGCCCAGGCCTACCCTTTATATGTTCTGGGCATGTGCTTGTTCAAAATGTTCTCTAACATTATATGTAACAGGCTTATTGTACTAGCAGAGCGCAACATTCATCCCAGGGGATATCACAGTGCTGATCAATAAATAAAGTCATGCCAGAGATAATAAGTAATGAGTGAAAAGAAATGAAGGAGGTTGGGATGTACAATTCTTTGTAGTACTTTGAAGTTGGATGGGTTTACTTTTTTGGTTGCGATAGCGGTAGTAAAAAGAATGCACAATCTATCTGCTTCTTCTCCCTATCTCCAACTTTCACTTTAATCCATTCCTTTTCTAGACCAGCAAATAACAATAATAAATCTGCATACCATAACAACATACCTGAAATCGCTCACCTGGCTTCCCTTTGCGGCAAGGATCCAGCTAAAGATTGCTTGTATGGCTCATAGAGCACTACACTTCAATACCCCACTCTACCTGACAAATAAGCTGGAACTCTCTGGTGGCACCCGGCCCTCAAGGAGCACAGCACACTGCTGCTTAAGCCAAAGAAATTCAAAAAGCTTAAAACCTACAATCGTACATTCTCTGGCATTGCCCCGAGAATCTGGAACTCCCAACGAGTGGAAACACAAATGATTCCCTCAACATTTGACTTTAAAAGGGAGGTTAAAGCTACACTAATGAACAATGCACTGAACTAGAAGCTTTTCTCCTCTTGCCTGGATCTTGTTTAGCTGTTTTACCTATCACATGTCATTCGTTGCGACCCATTGTTGCATGCCATAATGCCATTTTTGTTCTTGTTGTATATTGCCCCACTTTTACTTTTCTTCCTCAGCTGTCTTCCTATGTCTTCCTCAACCATATGTAAAGCGCTCTTATACCCACTTGGGTCATGTTCGCGCTATACAAAACTTTAAATAAATAAACATAACATAACATGCTGGGTTTACCTGCATCTGTTACTTTAAGAGGTTATCCAGTGAAGCGAAAAAAAACAGTTCTCTTTAACCAATCCTGCATCTCTAACAATCACCTACAATAGACATTCTAGAATGTGCCATTGTTGGCTGACGTCCTGCTGGGATTTAAGACCTATTATGACATCCCCTTTAATGTTTTGTGGCACTTACGATTGACCAATCCTGTAATGTTCAATCTCTTTCATGTCAGGTTTTCCTGTTATCTGAAGACAATTGATCCTAGCATTCCTGCAAATGTCCGGCAGAACAGTAGTATCAGTGGCTTCTCATTCGTGTCTCCCGGGATTCAGAAACGTGAGTAATCGGAACAATCAAGATGTGGTTAGTAGTTGTAAGGCATGCCTATGACATCATTTCTCTCCACCAGATTTAAGCACAACACATAAGTGCTGAGAATTGTAAGCCATGTCTAAGATATCACTTGTCTCCACCAGATTTAAGCACAAATGCATAGTGAGATTGATCAATACACACAAGTATAACAAAGATGGTAAGTCCTTAGGAAAAGCAATAATTTGTGGATTGCTAATAACTCTCCTTGAAAAAAAAAATGCATATTTCCAAAACAAAGTATATGTGCACCATGAATTGATCCCTTAAAATGTCATGCAGATTGATCAGATGTTTAACATCTTTATGTCTCCCCTGGCGGCCTTGGCGGAGGCTCATGGGGCCCAGATCGTGTCTTACGCAGATGACACGCAACTCCTCTTCACATGCGGGAAAGATCAGCCATTTGATGGAGAGAGTATTCGAGGGTGCCTGGGGATGGTCTTCGACTGGTTCCAACAGAATAGTCTGAAGGCCAATTCCAGTAAGTCAGAGGTCCTTTTCTTCGGCTGTGCCACCGACCCGGAGTGGCAGGATTGGTGGCCGTCAGATATGTGTCCTCCTGCACAGTCATCGCTGGTTGCCAAAAATCTGGGATTTAAGCTGGACAATAAACTTTTGCTGAGAGCCCATGTTCTTGGTTTGGCTGGCTCCTGTTTTGGCATTCTGAAAATGCTCCGCAAGTTTTTACCATTGCTTTCTGTGGAGCACAGGCGGATCACTGTGCAAGCTTTGATTGGATCCAGGTTGGATTATGCGAATGCCCTTTTCCTTGGTCTCCCGAATTATCTGGTTCAGCGCCTGCAGGTGGCGCAGAACTCTGCTGCTCGTGCTATTTTTGGCCTTCATAGGCGAGCGCGAGTATCTGGGCTGCTGCAGACGCTCCACTGGCTGCCTATCCGGGAGCGGATTATGTTTAAATCTTTGACGTTGATGCACAAAGCACTCTTTGGCACTGGTGCAAGATATTTGCAACGGAGGTTGTCTTTTTACCGTCCAGCCCACTCACTGCGGTCAGATTCTCTTTTCCTGGCCGTGGTTCCGCGGGTTAGGAAGGCGCGCACTGGGGGGCGCTCTTTCAGCTTTAAGGCCCCCCAGCTTTGGAATTCGCTCCCGTTAGCTCTACGCAGCTCTGCTAATTTGCTGCAGTTCAGGAAGATCTTGAAGACCTGGCTCTTTAACCTTTAGGTTCTTTCTCCTTTTTTGCCTTGTGCTTTGCTGTTTGTTTGTTCTGCTGTGTTACACTGAGCTGTATGTGGAAAGCGCCGGGACACTCCTCTGGAGTAGCCGTGCGCTATGTAAACACACTATAACATAACATAACATCAAGGTGTGGAAATATATGGGATTTCCAAAAGTTTCAGGATTTTGGTATCCACTGAAGAATAACTGGTTGTCAGGAGAATAACACCAATTTTGACATGAAGATATAGCTTGGCCCAAGTGAGTGCCATTGCTAGGTTTGTGTGTGTCTCGAGTCGCCAACAATGCCAGCTGTGGGGACGGGGTGTAAATAACATCATACACTTATGATTCAATGATGTTTACTATAAGTGAGCAAGTGAAAAACTTATATACTGCAAACAGAGGAAAAACAACAGCTGACCCTAGAACTAACAAAATGAATGGGATTTTAGACTCTACAAAACCTTTTGTAGTAATCGCGGCAAGTAAAAGGCAGGAGTCAAGATTGATAGAAGTGCAGATTGAAGTTTATTCTCTGAGGAAGATCTCATCCACAGCCCAGCCTCATTCTTCACCAACCGTCTCTGTATTCATCTCAATACATTCTAAGACCCCTTGATGACACAGAAAGATTCTGGATGATCACATTCTATTGTAAAAGGACTGGGATGATCACATTCCATTACAATAAGGCTGGGCAAAGGGGAAGAACCAGATACCACACATGTCATGATTGGAGATTTGGCGTAGGGGGCAAGGGGGAGCTGAAATAATTCAAGGGTAACACTGAATGAGGATTAAGAGACTTACAGATATAAAAGTAACTAACTCCCTTCAGAGGAGAGGAGCCACTTACAGCCGCCTCAAGTGGAATGAGGCTTCTGCATCGTAGGATCTTTACTGATATTCATAAATGCAGAGTATCCCCCGCACTCCCCCATCCAGCGCTACCCCGGAAAAAAATATTTTAAGAAACAAAATAAAGTTCATGTCTTTAATTGCAGGTAGTGATTGACATTTTTTAAACGCAAGCCTAACCCCATAACTTAAACACTGCAAATTGTTCTGACGTTTTCTCTCTATCTACCAACCACATAGGAAAGATACATAAGGCATCATTGCAACATCAAGGGTAAAACCTGCATCTGTGGCAAGCAAGAAAGCTGACACCGACATCTCTGTGTAAGAGAGAGGCATGGAGGAAAAGGGGTCTGTTAGGTTAAAAGTGCACAAAACTCAAAACAGCATTGCTCTTTAAGGAGCCAGTAAGTTTCATCTCCCAGCATGCACTACTGGCAGTTGACTCAAAGTCTCAATTCTGTTTTACAGCAAATATTGATGGTCTCTTTTGATATTTTTTAAGATTGTCTCTTTTTATTTCTTCCTTCTCTGAAGGGGCTTTCTATGTTATGCCTTCAATTTTTGTAAATAATTATTCCCGTGGGAAGGCTGCCTCTGACCCACACTATAGGTCTCTTTGAGTTTTAAAACAGATTTCCACACTCATCCAGAGGTAAGAGTTGTCACAAAATGACAAAAATAGCCCTGGAGGACTATGAAGGGATTCTCCATAGAGGAAAATTAGAAGGCCTCAAGGTGGAGGAAAAGAGAATAAAACACTGCAGGCCAGCCACAGAAGGACCCCTCCTATTGAATCTCTGCACACTCTTAGTAGAGACTCCCAATGAGGGAGATCAAGAGAGAAATAATAGGGTTGCCAACATCATCACTCATCATCATTTTCAAGAACACCGTTCAATGCCATATGTATCGACCTCATACCAGCTTTAAACACTGATGTGTTCACTGTCAAAGGCCATTGCTGCGGCAAAGACAGCATCGAAGAAGAAGACCTCCGTCCAGCAAAGAGATCCTCTACCTCGAATCTAATCTAACCGATAAAAAATGACTCGCTGTCTAGAGCCTTGACGTCATAGCAGTCATCTTTGAAGCACTCAAAGTCATGCCCTTCCTCATAATGGCACTTGAGAAGATCAACATTTGTGCATTCAACGGCAACAGAATTTTCCCATTATGAATCTATCTTCACCATCACTCTCTCCATTGCCGTCAACACCATCTAAGATGGCAATTCCCACAAAGGATCTACTTCAGATCCCACTTCTACCTTTGGGTTTTGCATTGAAGCTTTAATGGTTTCTAGAGGCACTTCGATGTATCCTATAAGTCGGACACCTTTGGTTTTGGTGCATCAAACTTCTCCTTCTGGGGCCCCAGATCCTCCCAATCTCCCTGTTGCAGGTCTACTAGAATGCAAAGAAGGAATAGGATGCCCTCTATTTCACCTTCTAGGTGCCACTTATTGGACTCAGGTTTCTCCTATGCCTCTTATACACCTACTTCACCAGCCTGTTCACCGTCAATGTGTCTTCTGTTGACAATTGTATAACCTTTAAAGATATGACGCTTAAGGGCACAACAAAACTGAAAATGTAAGTGAAAGTGCTTCAGACTTTAGTCTCTATTATGAGGAAGATGCTGCAGCCTTGTTCTGCTCCAAGAGCTCTACTTCCTTTGGTATCCAGCTTTGCAGAACTTACAGAGGAAAAATATTTGCTCTAGCCACAATTAAAATGGCGACCCGTGGCCCCTTAAAAAATACAGACCTTCTGATCAGAATCTGGTAAATTTTTGCCAAGAACCATGATGGACTATGTTGTAGTTTTGGGGGGTCAGAAAAAAAAAGACTCTATTCTGGAGAGTTCTGTCCTTTTGGACATAGAGAGCAAGTACATTGAAGCAGCAAGCCGTAAACTGTGTGGATCCACAGCAACAGCATTTACATCAGCGAGTGCCCTGACCCTTCTAGGGCATTCTGATAGAGCCCTGTGGGAATCCTTGAACACCTTTGTACAAGAGCTTCCTAGACACTGGAGACAAGATTTTATGCAGGTAGTACCAGAAAGACTACCAGTGCCCAATCCAGTTATCAGTGCTTCAGTGGACTCTGCAGATTTATCTATCACTGGTTTCTGTCATGGCATCTCTCACAGATGCGGAACGTGGCTGCATCTAACACCATTGAAACCTGATGCACAACTCAAAAATATAAACCTGACATTCATGGGATCAGCACTTTTGGATTCTATATGGATGACAAGAAGCAGCGACTGAAAAATGAGGCAGAAACCCATAAAACTGGAGATCTAGAAGAGAAAAAAGTTATTTAACCCGCAGTATGGACACTAGGACCAACATTACCATGTCAGGCAGAGGGTTCATTCTTCCTCGTTGGTCTTGTTATCCTTTAGCCGCAAAGTTAGCAACAGCCCTTATGCAGCAGGAGACCCAGCAGAGGTACAGGACAACAGAAACACTAGCAACCTTCCTCCTCTGGGAAATCTCAGTTTCATTCGACACAATGACTTGCTCACTTCCTTTAATCTCTGCAACATTCAGATGGGAGAGAGTGTTTCCAGTCATATCAGAGAATGGCAAATTATAGCAATCGACAAGTGGGTCTTTCAGCTAATAAAATATGGTTACACTTACTGTTGGACCAGACATCCTTGGCGTGGTTTTCCATGAATTTTTACCTTCCATTGTCCTATTTTTGCTGACTTCAGGCTTAACTTATAGAACATTTGTAAAGTATTTATGCAGCACTTAAACAGTTATAAAGTGAAAGCAAAACACAAATTCCACACCAATTTAGAAAATTAGAGTACATTTTAATAATTGTTTAACATCAAAATGACAAAAATCCAATCAGTAGAGCTGGAGTTATGAATTTTTAAAGTGTTAAGTAAAAAGTAGTGACTAAAAGATCGGATAGCCAACTGCAGACATCTAATTGTGTGAGACCGGGGCAAAGTTGAAAGTTATGACTGACTGCGATGGAGCGCAGGTCAGATATACAAAATTAATTGGGCCCTATTACCTTCAGCCTTAGAAGAATTTTTCAAGAAAAATATCTGAGAAGGTCAATTTTAGCGGGGCAAGGAAGCCAGCAGTGTCCGAAAGGAGGTATCATTCTTGGGGAGCCGATTGATGAAGGCAAGTCATGGAGAAGATTTCTATGTTTGGAATCGGTCTCTTTTTTGCAAGTTGAAACTCTACAGTGGGACAAAACTGCAGGCTGAAATCAACAAGGACTCCACAAGGAAGGATATCCTTTCTGCGAGGAGCCACTGAACAGGTTTTGCTGCTGCAGAGAAGAACATGGTGGGAATTGCTGCAAAGTCTAGCAAACTGGCAAGGCATCTTTGGTGGATCGGCAAAGCAGGTAGGTCCCGGTTTGCTCCCAGTTCTCACAGCACTTTTTGGCAGAAAATGTACTAAGTCACAAATTTTGGATTCGGACTATCTGGGCACCTTCCGCACCACTTCAAATAGTGCAGAACTGGTGGGGCACCACTTGGAGGGTCAGGACTCTCTCAGGCTGGGTCCCGGTGCGGGTTCAAGATGGTGGAAGCCTTTTCTGTCCCTGAGGCTCTGATCAGGAGGCCAGTCAACCAACTTAGAGTCACTCTGGAAGTCCTGGGTTCAAACAGAAAAACTGGTCTCAAGCAGCAGGGAAGTCCTGTGAGTACGAAGGGCAGGCTTTAGGTAGCAGAGCTTTCCTCTTTGTGTAGCAGGGCAGTCTTCCAAAGTACACAGCAGGTCACAGGCAGCTGGGTAGTCCTCTGAGAGTCTTTCCAAATGTCGAGAAGTGAACCGAAGAGTGGGTCTAAGGGTCCCATTTTTATACATGCTCCCAGCTTTGAAGTGGGAGACGCTTCTAGAGTTACCCCCCGCCACAGAGGTTTCTGAAATTGCATGTCTCCCTATCCTGGTCCCAGTCTGCCTGCTGGCACAACAGGCTAGTGTGAAGGATGAAGGGCAACTGTCTCAAGCTAAACACAGACAAGATGGAAATCCTCATGTTTTGGAACAACACCTCACCATGGAGCGACTCATTATCCTCCGTCCTGACAGACCACGCTGCAACTTTGGCATTATCCTGGACAGCAAGCTATCCATAAAGATTCTGGTAACTGCAATGTCATCCGCCTGCTTTCACACCTTCTGCATGCTCCGCAAGATCTCCAGGTGGTTCCCAGTCAACACCAGAAGGACAGTCCCGCAGGCCCTCATCACCAGCACGCAGGATTATGGTAACACTCTCTACATAGGAATCACAGCAGGCCTCCTGAAGAGGCTACAGACAATACAAAACTCATCCCCTAGACTCATCCTTAACCTCACCAGATGCACCCACATCACACCTCACCACACTTCAAGAAGCTACACTGGCTCCTGATCCAGAAGACATGCTGTTGTATGGTTGGGAGGTTCATTGTCGACATTGCTAAGTTAGAATGAGCTTTGCTGCATGAGACTGCTTTTGCGCACTTTACTACATGACTTTATTTTGCAAGACTCTGTTTATGCCTTTCACATGAGATCTGTCTGCGTTTCGCGTTCTCTGCTATTCTCTGGGGTTTAGTCTGCACACGATGTACAACGTCGATAAACAATGCCCCTTGTGATTCTGTTCTGGTCAGCCCTAGCACCTAGACATAACATGACACACAGCTGCGCTACTGAAAGTCGCGTGCTTTAATATTACAGAGAAGCATATTGTTAACACACTTGGAGAGAGACCTCTCCAGAGAGAAGAGCTGTGCTGTTCCTAGGATGTAAACCTTTCATCTGGGCCTTGAGGTATGGGGTCTACTGACAAAGCCCAGAGGTCTTCTTTTTTATAATAAACTATTTCCTATCACGGGGAGGGCGGTTAGGTCCTATAGTACTTTTCCACTGTCTTTATAAAATGACATCCCCTTTTGTGTTCTATGGCATTGTAACAATGCTAACGGTTAAAATTTGCTACTGGTAATGGCACGTGTACTGCACCATGGAGCATGTTAGTAAAAATAAACATTTTAAACTATACCGTGACTCTGACTATCCTTATAGTGGACAAGTATGAGTGAGTGAGCGAAAGAGTTGTCTTATCTGCGAGACGCTTGAATGGTACTTGTGCTTGCCCACAATCCCCTCACTTCTGTTTCCGGAGACGGTTGTGATGGTGTTTCCTCCTATATTGTGATATTTTATAGGTTTTTCAAGCTTGAATTTTAAAAGGTTTTTCTCTTACTTGTTTAACCCACTGTTGTGCTGCCATGCGTAAGTCTTTTTCTCCATCTATTAATCATGGTGGCGGTGCCTATTGCGCCGCCTAATAGAGCTGCAATCAAAGTTTTTGTGACTCAACATGGAGTCTCTGATGCGGGTGTTGCACTCATTTTTGTGGTTGAGACGAATCCAGCTTATCCCTTTGAGGTGTTTTATTCTTGGGTCACATTTCCGGCGGTAGACGGACCAGATAATCTGTTTCATGAATATACTGCCACGCCCCTTCCTGTTGGTCATTGCCCATATATTTCTCTTGAAGTTCCGCTAACGGCTTGGTAATACCAAATATGGTTTAATGACACCCTTCCTCACCCAATAACGCCGGTCCGTTTGGGCCCCTTATCGATAGATAGATGCAGCCACATGGCCCGTTTTGGCTAGATATACTCCACACCCACGTTATGCCACTACTGCTACACTTGCAGAGCTTCGTGTATTGCATAACTCGTTGATACACGTACACAGAGCTGTAGTACAGTTTGTCTCACACCACTTCCAGGTGGGACCACCTGGAATTGCAGTGCAACCGGTGGGGCCTGGTGCTGTAAGCATCAGTCCCCTTCTGATTAATTCTGTGATGGGCTCGCATCCATAAAATGAGTATGAGTTTCCTTATTGGCTCACTGAGAACTTTAGGCAACTCGAAGCTGTTTTTCCCAATACTACGCCTGTAGAGAAACACAGGATTTTGACAGTGTGCTTACCTAAAGACCTAGTACCTGATTTAGCTGACTGTGATACTTGGGGTAAAGTGTTTGCAGCGGTATATTCGATGTGCTTTGGCACCCCCTCCATGACTGTCCTCCTGTTCGTGATTAAGCATGTTTAGGATGAGCATGGAGCCGAAGCGGCTGTAGAATTGATTAAGCGACTGGTGGGGGTGTTCGATGTAGTGGCTGATATGATCTTTGCTAACGTTAAGGGGGATGCCGTGAGCTGTCAGGTGGCTAACCGCTTGGAGACTGTAGTGGACGCAGACAAGCCACAGGAATTACCGAAGATTATTGCAAAAGCTTATAAAACCATAGGGAGAAATAGTATGGGCGTTAAGCCCTTCTCTCTAACGCAAACGCAATCCCAAGCTCCAAATGCCCAATCTGATAAAGAAGGGCGACCATTCTTTTCTAAAAAGAACTGGAAAAATAAAAACAAAGGACAGCAACAACAGAGGCAGGGGGTCGCGTGCTAGTTCACGGACTTCGAGACTTCTGAGCGTACTTATGATTTTCGCTATCGCGTGAAACTTAAGTCACCCAATAGATTTCAAGTCCCTGATCAGCGCTCTCCTCGTTCTTTACAGGACACATCGGGCTCACAAGTCAGTGATGGGGAGCACCAGGATCGTGGCAAAGTACCATCCACGCTGCAGGGACGAGATCAACCTCAACAGTTTGACATCAAAGCCAAACAAGAGGACCTTCCTTGTTTTCGACCACCATATCAAAAGAAGAAAGTTGCTGCTTTGACTGCGAAATATGCCTCAGGCAGTGAGAACCCGACTACTGGATTGCACTTGGGCGATGACTCTACTCGACAGCGCAGCGGAGGTTACCATAGTGCAGGAGGCACTGTGTCCTTGTCTGGAGGCGAGAGCAACTGATACATTCATTACTGTAAAAACAGCAGATACGCTAATAGCCCCCCCCCCAATAGACTATATGACATTGTCTTTCAAATTGAAGGTGATATAGAGCATGTGATCACAGGGATTTTTTAGGAAGATCTTACCTCTTCATACGACATTTTGTTGGCGGAGGCGGATTGGCCCCCACCATTCATACTCTCCGTGGCTAGAGGGGAGGACGTGATACTTCAGAGTTTTTCACGTTACGTCCCTGAAGAGCATGCAAAGGCTTTAGCATCTGAGTGGGCTTTGGCCCTTGCTCCGGTGGTGTACCATAATCAGGTGGGCTGGGATAAAGATTCACTGGCACATTAGATTCCATTGCGGTCTCTGCCGCAGCCTCAGCCCCAATATCCCATCCGGCGGGAGGCTATAGCACCCATTTATGATGTTCTAATACAGTTGGAGTATCAAGGTGTGATTGAGACATGCGTGTCATCAATGAATAATCCTCTTTTTACAGTATCCAAACCCGATGGGTCATATCACATTTTGTTAGATTACCGACATTTGAATTCTCATTGTTGTACTTTTGCGGTACAGAACTCACACAGCTCTGCACTGGTGGACAGTCTTGTTTGCAAAAAATATAAAACAACTCTTAATATTTCCAATGGCTTCTACAGTCATAATCTGGCACATGAATGCAGTCAGTGGACAGCATTTGCGGGCGGTGGAAAACAGAAAAGATTTAAGCATTTGCCTATGGGGTATAAGAATAGCCCCGGGGTATTCTCTGCACGTGTTATCTCTTTGTTGGACAGCATAGACCCTGATGCGTTCTCGTATGTTGATGATATTTATCTGATGAACGCTGAACTATGGCCGCATCTTTGCCTTGTCAACCGCATAATTCTTATGTTTGCCGAGTACGGTTACAAATTCAACTTTGCCAAATCACAAATCGCTTATTATGCGGTGCTCTTTTTGGGCTATGAGCTCAATAATGAAGGTAAGGGCTTAGCCCCCCACTTCCTGAAGAAATGTGCACAATTGCAATGTCCGTCTTCACTGAAGAAACGTCAGTCTTTGCTGGGATTTTTAAACTTTGGGGGGACTTACATTCCCAATTATGCCCAGCGTATCAAGCCTCTTTATGCTCTGCTACAACCTACATTTTCTTCTGCCAGCTGGCTCCCGGAAAATTCAGCAATTTTGCAATCTTTGCAGTCTGATCTGCTTGCGACTAAGTACTTGTTGACGCTTGGTAACCACACAAACCTGGTGATGCGAATCGTGCCAGGCACAGTGGGTTTTTACTTACTTTACATACAATGAGGGTAACACAGTACCACTTGCATACAAATCACATATGTACACTTCGGCCGAAATGCGATTTTTGAATGTTGAAAACGTTTTGACAGCTGTACAGATGGCGGTCCTTAAGGAACGCGCACTGACGCAGGGGAAACGCATTCTTATGGTTACACCTTTCTCGCTTTAGAAGCTGTGACTATGGCTAGTTAACCAAACTCTAAAGCATTACATCCCCTTTGGATGCAATGGGCTACCTCTCTGACATCTCCTGATGTCACTTTTATCTTTGATCCTGCTCTTCAGACACAGGAGTTCTTACAGTATGAACATGTTCATCCTCCTCCTTTGTCGTTGCTTCCTTTGGAGGAATACAAATGTATAATTTACACCGATGGCTCGGCGCAACTCGCCAAAAACACGCTTATTCAGCAGCTTGTGCTATTGTGGCTGGTACAAAGGTGAATGGAGAATTCAAGTCTAAGATAGTGCATACGCAAGCACTGGGAGACTGTACCGCCCAATTGGGTTTGGCCACAACGCAGTGCTGATGTTTGAAATGTCATCAGGGATTTGCGTGTCTTTGTCGGGAACTTTGCCTGTGGCACCTTCCATTCAGACCAAGGTCCAGTGTTTGCCTCTAAGGCGTAGAAGGACGCAATGAAGTCTTCGGGGGTGCTGGTGCAGTTTTCATCTCCATATAGGCCTCAGGGCAATTCAATTGTGGAGCAAATGAAACATGACTTAAAGCAGTCCTTGACAGCTAGAGTCTTAGGTACTGTCAGGAACTGGCTGGCCCATTTGTATGGAGTTCAACGTGCACTTAATAATCTCCCTAGGAGATCTCTGGGTGGGCGGACCCCATACGAAATGCTCTTTGGCATTAAATGTTTGTGCGAGACATTGATGGTCTAGACGTTGTGGCGTCGGCCACGCCCTTTGACATAGATATTAGTTCTACTAGGTTACAGGGCCTACAAGAAACCCGTGACAGTCTTCCAACTGAACATTTGCCCTCTTCCACTGATGCAGCACTGCTGATCTCGGTTGCCGGTTGGCTTCCGAAAGTTGAAGATCTGGTACGAGAAAGATTGGAGAACAAAAAATAATTTTTATTGGGCACCAGTTCCAGTACTTGGATTGAAGGGTACTCGTACAGTCATTCTACCACCACTGCTTGGTCCCAAGGACAACAGATACATCTCAGTGGACAATGTCAAGTTACACTGTCTGGCCGACTCTGAATAGTGTCACGCCTGCTGTTTCATGCAACACTATTTCTAGGAATCCTGAGGTTTCCATGTCTTTAAATAGTCCCCAGGACACTGATGTGAGAAGTTGGCCGGATATATGCTGTCCACTAGTTATAGTGGGCACCCTGTATCAGTCCAAACAACTCCTCATGGTGATAGGTTAAAGACAACCTTTATTGAAAGCTAACCTAGTGGTAGCTATGGAGAGCAGCCTTCGGGCTAAGTCTTGAAGGAATGTAAAGCAGCTTGTTTTACCGGTCTATAATCTCTTGAATGACCAAATGAAAGGACAACCACACCAGGTATATATTTAATATATATGTATTTAAGATAAAACACACCCCTCTAGTCTCTTTATGAGACTGGAGTTCGAAGTACTTAAGTTACAAGTTAGCAATCAACAGTAATAGCACAAATACACGTTTGGGCCCTAGGGGCGTACCAAACCATATACCAATAAAGTGGTATAAGTACCACGACTGAACTAGACACAAGGCCTAGAGCATGTAGAATCGCTGGTACCCCCAGGAACCACCCAAGGTAGTGATACAGGAGACCCACGGGGGCCCTGTGCAGTGTGTGAACACTGCCGCGGGTCCCTTTAGCTTCTATGGGCAATGTCGCGGATGGAAATTTAAAGATTAGGGACACTTAGAAATGAGTCAGGACCAAACCCTTTTGGACTTAGGAAGTTCTAGGGTTAGCACCCACGGGAGCACCGGAGTACTCGTGTTACCTCACCTAGGGAAGCCGGGTGCATAGGTATCTTTTGGTGTCGGGTCGCGTCATCGATTTTAATGGAAGCTGGCGAAGAAGTGCTGCTGCCGTGAAGAGGAGAAGTGTCTGAAGTGATCCAAGCCTGGATCTAGGATGCAAGGAACCTGAAAGCAGAGGGGACAGAGTCTGGGTCACTTACCAGTGACCAAGGGCACGATAGACCAATGCCCACAGATGTCGGGTGCTTCAGGTGAGTTGATGGGTGTCTTGACTCTTCAGCCACGAGGTCCAGGAGGTGCCGATGATGACCAGGAGCTGAATTCAAGCTGTCCCACAAAGTCTGTCGAGTGCTGCGGTGTCGGCGACCAGATTGGACCCAACATGCCTTGGCAACGGCAAGTCACTTGGAATCAGAGAAAGGACGGCGGTGCAGACCAGCAAGGTCTGGGGGACACACCCGGTGAGGGTAAGTCAGGGCACGTCTGGAGCAACTTGGAAAGCCCAATCAGAAGAGGAGTTGCCTTCGTGGAGACCTACTAGCCAACGGGCTAGCGATCGCGAAGGAGCCTCAAGCGGTCGCACTAGAAACTTGCCCACGGGTCACTCATGGAGTGGAGGCCAGAAATCTTCAGTGCAAGAGATGCTCAAGGCTGGGGCTACTCTGAGCCCAAAGCACAACTTAAAGGAAGACCAGGAAGATGATGGAGCTGCAAAAGTTCAAGGTGTCCAGGGGTCACAGTTCCACGTCAACCACGATAGCCATGGTGTGGAAATATGGATTTTTCTGGTCAGTTATGTCCCCTATCTTGGACCCCAACGGTTCTATGTGCATGTCACAAGTACATGTATGTTCCCTCCAGTTCCAGTTATGAAGACGCAAATACATGTGCGTCCACCGTCAACATGTCCTCTGTCAGATCCGCCATGAATAGGCCGGATATTCCATTCCTAAATATGAAAGGCCACCGGCTTTATATGGTTCACTTATGCCATTTTACAGTCCAGGCAAGTAGGCCCTGATTCTGTCATCAAACTCCTCTTGCTTTCTGCCTCTGAAAACTCGAGTCTGAGCCTGCATCTGTGACCATGAACTTTGTCTCATTCTCTGCGCGGCTCACGAAGCCTGACATCAGCCTATTCTCTGCCAAGAACTGTATTTCACCTTCGAATTATCTGCTTCACTCCTTAGCCGATGCATTCCTGTCTAGCAGCTTAAGTAAACATTCTTCCAGCTACTGAGCAAAGGCTCGGCTTCTCTGTCCTCATGCAAGTAATTCATAGCCCTGTTACCATGGAATATTCCTACCCCCTCGCATTCAGTGTAGACACTTAGACGCTTGTACACGCACAGTCAGTATAGAATAGATTCTGTCCGAGAGTCCTTCTTTTGTGGATAACATAGTTCTTTAAACATAGGATGTTAGATATGATTTGGGATTAGGTTGACTTGACCCCCCAGACTTTTTGTCTCCACATGTAGAGCTAAATGTCAAGTCCCCTTCACCCCCTAGTTACACGTCAATTACACGTCATGCTGCTGCGCGCGCATCTATGCCAAGTATTATCTTATAGATCCACCTATATGTGACATCATAACCAATTATGTTCCTTTTTACTCCTTATTACACCCATTTTCGGTTACGTATGTAACTCGTCAATTTCCTTATCAATTGTTACGCCTACTGCATTCGTTTCATTGTAATGTATGTACTATAAAAGTTACTTCTTGTCAATAAAGTATGTACTTCACTTCCTGAACCCCCGTGGTGATGGAACTTGGAGCAACCGATTATAATCGATCATTGGAATAAAGCCCATTCCGAACCTCTAATATCACGGATTCTGCCTCTCATTTTACTGAGCTATTTTATTATGTTTGTGTATCAAATTAAGTCCCGGTAAAGGAATTTTATTTACCACATGAATGGCGCCCGAACAGGGACACTTTCTCATCTCACGCGCCGGCGGTGAGTTGCAGGCCCGGTCTCCTGCCACAGCTGGACGGACAATAACGCGTACCAGCAGGATTTCCTGTATCTCCCTCCGGTCAAGCGGGGGCGACTGAGGCTGCGATCAACACCCAGACGAGGCGGTGAGAAGTGCGAAGTATCCCGACCAGAGCCTAGCTGAGAGAGCAAGATCCGAGGTATACAGAGACCCACCAGTTCGAAATCGAGTCCAGTGTCCGACGAGTCGAGTCCAGTTCGGTCCAAGTTCAAGTTACCGAGGCCTTCCGTTTCCGAAGCTACCCGGTGAGTACCATTACTGGGGAGGCATTTCTGACGTGCACATAGGTTGTGCCGGTCAAGACGGGTTTGGGTACACAAATCCGGTCTGCACTGTTTTAGCAGTGTATCTGTACTGTTTAGCAGTATATCAAGTATTCCGAAGTATCTAGTTATTGTTAAGAATTATCTTGGTGATTAGTTATGCAGACGATCACCATTGTTGTTTATTTTAAAGGTTAAAAATGTGTTTAATGTTTAATGTTTAATGTGTTAAACGTCCTGCATATTGTGGTATGAATGGTTGTTCATTATTGTGCTTTTGTATTAAGTGTGTTCAAGATTAAGTATCGGATCAGTTGTCAATATGCCGCTCTTTTCGAAATTAAGACAGATCACTACTAGAAAAGGGGTTCTCGAAGAAGCCGTCCCTATTCCTCCTAGGGATACTCCAGGGCACTTCATGTATCACAAACATGGCTTAGACGCTATATTATTTCTTGATTTATGGGTAGACTACACCAAGGGATTACCAGAAAGTCAGAGGTGGCCCGCAGCGGGGACCTGGGATGCAGAGTGCATCATGAAAGTCGAGGAAGAGTTATGGAAAAGGAAAGTCAGACAGTCACAGAAAGACGCCGTTGAGTTATGGCGTAAAGAATCTCATAGACGCACAGAAAAGGCACTCCGACAGGAAGAAAAGAATAAAGAAAGTTCAAACAAAGTTCGAGAAAATCTATTAATTGAGGAAGGTATCCGAGTGAAATCAGAACAAGTAGATAGACAAAGAAATGCCCTTATGAATGGTATGTATCCCCTTCTAGCCGAAGGATTACCTAAGGCTACTCCAGAGATACCGAAAGACTTGCCACCTCCATTATTCCCAATTAAGGTACACCCTGAGGGGCATCCTAGAACCGCAGAGGATGTTTTTCTTTCCTCATATTTAGATGACGCAGCTCCCGAGTATGCTAATTCCGCCCCACATAGACCGCATACCAGGGAGGTCCCACGCCAAGATCCAGCACCCGTATCCCTACAGCAACAAATCGAGTCACAAGTTCCGGCAAGCACATCTGTTTCTGCATCTGTTCCTACAGCTACTTCTATAGCTGTGTCCACACCTGTAGTTGCTGTGTCACGTTCAACGAATCCTTTCACACCCGACACCCCAGATGGGGCCACGGGAGGTGCTACCAATATTTTTTCTACGCCACCTAGAATAAATAAACTTACTTTTCAAGAGTCAGTACATTCACGTACACCCAAACTCATAAGTGCCCGTACGCTTAAGGAACTTCTTATAGATTGTAGATATGACCCGGTGCCCGGTAAAGAGGACGAAATGACCCTGGCATCATTGCGTATCAGACGAGCCGCAGTGTATTTAGGGAAGTTACCAGGAATGACTGCGCATCTAGATAAAATATATCATTTTGTCCAAACAGGGCGAGATCCAGAATGTATTAACAGAGCTATGGAATACCAGAAAGTAGAGATACAGGGGGAACTGTTACGTTTCCTCATAAACTGTGTGATCAGAAATCAAGACCGACCGGGGGTAGACCCGGAAGCAATGCAAATTCTTACAAGATGGAGCCAGAATATATCAGAAGGGAGACATGATAAGCAAAATTGTATAATAGCCATGTGCCGAAAGATCCGTAAGGAGATAGAACGCCTACACGAAGAAAGATTAGAGGTAGACGAGTTCGAACAAAGCGAGGAAGAAGGGTCAGGACTGCCCGCGGGACAGTCGGACACCATAGCCTATGTAGGTAGAGGAAGATCTTGTAATAGAAATCAGACTAGATGTCATACTGACTCAATACGTCCGATATGTCCAGATAATAACAAGAATTTCCAAATACCTATAATTAATATAAGGTCTAACGAGCATTCGTTCCAAACCGCCGACAAACTACTCCGAGAACGAAGGGGTTATCATTTTCTCGATTCTATGGATGAACAAGATTTAGCCAGGGCAGCTGTCCATTGGGTGGACAGTCCCGGAAAATATAGTGATGATACAGTAGTACGCACATTTTTGAATCTCACCCCAGATGAACAGAGGTTAGCTGGGATTTATATGATTCAACAACTCATTATACTATATCGGAGTCAGCATTCGGACCCTGGTCCCTTACCTGACATATTGACTGAATTGCTTATGAATAAATGGAGAGGTGCAGGTACTAAATTAATTAAAGAAATTCTAGAATCAAGAAAGCAGTATATTCTTTTTGTATGCTCAGAGCATGTCTCATTGCCCGTCAAGGAAAGAACCACGTATCACATGGATAGACAGAATCCCTTGCGAGAAGTGCACCCAATAAAAGGCGAGGACAACGAGTTTAGGCGCGTATTTGTATATACGCCCATATCAAAAATAGAATTGTTACAAATGAAGAAAGTGGTACCCAGTCATGACAAAGATCCAGCGGGTTTTCACCGAGAAATTAAAGACATGTTACTCATGGGAGAGTATACCTATCCCGACATTATGACAATATTAAAGGTATTGATGCCTGCTGGCATTTATGAGAAACTCAAGGAAAAAGAGTGGGAGGTAGGAGACCAAAAGATAGAATGGTCAGTGTTAGAAGCGGAAGAAAAGGCCCGAACTGCAGGAGCAGGACTTGGGGATAAAACTAAAGCATTACCAGGTTTATTAGTACAGGTACTGCCACGTTTATTAACTACGAAAAAGGAAGATTGGGGTACAATTTCAGCCTGTAAACAGAAGCAAGATGAAGACACTAGTGATTACTATGCCCGATTCGAAAAATGTTTTGGTATAAATAGTGGCATAAAAGCAAGTAGCGAATCATACCCGCATCTGTTTGTAACAAAATTAGTAGAAAATGCCCTGCCCCCAGTAAAGAATAGAGTATTAAAATTCGAGAGTACCTGTGTGGAAATATGGATTTTTCTGGTCAGTTATGTCCCCTATCTTGAACCCCAACGGTTCCATGTGCATGTTACAAGTACATGTATGTTCCCTCCAGTTCCAGTTATGAAGACGCAAACACATGTGCGTCCACCGTCAACATGTCCTCTGTCAGATCCGCCATGAATAGGCCGGATATTCCATTCCTAAATATGAAAGGCCACCGGCTTTATATGGTTCACTTATACCACTTTACAGTCCAGGCAAGTAGGCCCTGATTCTGTCATCAAACTCCTCTTGCCTTCTGCCTCTGAAAGCTCCAGTCTGAGCCTGCATCTGTGACCATGAACTTTGTCTCATTCTCTGCGCGGCTCACGAAGCCTGACATCAGCCTATTCTCTGCCAAGAACTGTATTTCACCTTCGTATTATCTGCTTCCCCCTCAGCCGATGCATTCCTGCCTAGTAGTTTAAGTAAACATTCTTCCAGTTACCAGGCAAAAGGCCCGGCTTCTCTGTCCTCATGCAAGTAATTCATAGCCCTGTTACCATGGAATATTCCTACCCCCTCGCATTCAGTGTAGACACTTAGACGCTTGTACACGCACGCACAGTCAGTATAGAATAGATTCTGTCCGAGAGTCCTTCTTTTGTGGATAACATAGTTCTTTAAACATAGGATGTTAGATATGATTTGGGATTAGGTTGACTTGACCCCCCAGACTTTTCGTCTCCACATGTAGAGCTAACGTCAAGTCCCCGTCACCCCCTAGTTACACGTCGATTACACGTCATACTGCTGCGCGCGCATCTATGCCAAGTATTATCTTATAGATCCACCTATACATGACATCATAACCAATCATGTTCCTTTTTACTCATTATTACACCCATTTTCGGTTACGCAGACAAAACGTCAATTTCCTTATCAATTGTTACGCCTACTGTATTCACTTCATTATAATGTATGTACTATAAAAGTTACTTCTTGTCAATAAAGTATGTACTTCACTTCCTGAACCCCCGTGGTGATGGAACTTGGAGCATCCGATTATAATCGATCACTGGAATAAAGCCCATTCCGAAACTCTAATATCACGGATTCTGCCTCTCATTTACTGAGCTATTTTATAATGTTTCTGTATCAAATTCAGTCCCGGTAAAGGAATTTTTATTTACCACATGATGGCGCCCGAACAGGGACACTTTCTCATCTCACGCGCCGGCGGTGAGTAGCAGGCCCGGTCTCCTGCCACAGCTGGACGGACAATAACGCGTACCAGCAGGATTTCCTGTATCTCCCTCCGGTCAAGCGGGGGCGACTGAGACTGCGATCAACACCCAGACGAGGCGGTGAGAAGTGCGAAGTATCCCGACCAGAGCCTAGCTGAGAGAGCAAGATCCGAGGTATACAGAGACCCACCAGTTCAAAGTCAAGCCCAGTTTCCGACGAGTCGAGTCGAGTCCAGTCCGGTTCAAGTTCAAGTTACCGAGGCCTTCTGTTTCCGAAGCTACCCGGTGAGTACCATTACTGGGGAGGCATTTCTGACGTGCACATAGGTTGTGCCGGTCAAGACGGGTTTGGGTACACAAATCCGGTCTGCACTGTTTTAGCAGTGTATCTGTACTGTTTAGCAGTATATCAAGTATTCCGAAGTATCTAGTTGGTGTCAAGAATTAAGCATGGTGATTAGTCATGCAGACGATCATCATTGTTGTTTCAGTTAAAGGTTTAATGTTTTAATGTTTAATGTGTTAAATGTCCTGCATATTGTGGTATGAATGGTTGTTCATTATTGTGCTTTTGTATTAAGTGTGTTCAAGATTAAGTATCGGATCAGTTGTCAATATGCCGCTCTTTTCGAAATTAAGACAGATCACTACTAGAAAAGGGGTACTCGAAGAAGCCGTCCCTATTCCTCCTAGGGATACTCCAGGGCACTTCATGTATCACAAACATGGCTTAGACGCTATATTATTTCTTGATTTATGGGTAGACTACACCAAGGGATTACCAGAAAGTCAGAGGTGGCCCGCAGCGGGAACCTGGGATGCAGAGTGCATCATGAAAGTCGAGGAAGAGTTATGGAAAAGGAAAGTCAGACAGTCACAGAAAGACGCCGTCGAGTTATGGCGTAAAGAATCTCATAGACGTACAGAAAAAGCACGTAGACAGGAAGAGAAGAGTAAAGAAAGTTCAAACAAAGTTCAAGAAAATCTATTAATTGAGGAAGGTATCCGAGTGAAATCAGAACAAGTAGACAGACAAAGAAATGCCCTTATGAATGGTATGTATCCCCTTCTGGCCGAAGGATTACCTAAGGCTACTCCGAAGATACCGAAAGACTTGCCACCCCCATTATTCCCAATCAAGGTACATCCTAAGGGGCATCCTAGAACCGCAGAAGATGTTTTTCTTTCCTCATATTTAGATGACGTAGCTCCCGAGTATGCTAATTCCGCCCCACATAGACCGCATACCAGGGAGGTCCAACGCCAAGACCCAGCACCCGTATCCCTACAGCAACAAATCGAGTCACAAGTTCAGGCAAGCACATCTGTTTCTGCATCTGTTCCTACAGGTACTTCTATAGCTGTGTCCACACCTATAGTTGCTGTGTCACGTTCGACGAATCCTTTCACACCCGACGCCCCAGAGGGGGCCACGGGAGGTGCTACCAATATTTTTTCTACGCCACCTAGAATAAATAAACTTATTTTTCAAGAGTCAGCGCATTCACGTACACCCAAATTCGTAAGTGATCGTACGCTTAAGGAACTTCTTATTGATTGTAGATATGACCCGGTGCTCGGTAAAGAGGACGAAATGATCCTGGCATCATTACGTATCAGACGAGCCGCAGGGTATTTAGCGAAGCAACCAGGAATGACTGCGCATCTAGATAAAATATATCATTTTGTCCAAACAGGGCGAGATCCAGAATGTATTAACAGAGCTATGGAATACCAGAAAGTAGAGATACAGGGGGAACTGTTACGTTTCCTCATAAACTGTGTGATCAGAAATCAAGACCGACCGGGGGTAGACCCGGAAGCAATGCAAATTCTTACAAGATGGAGCCAGAATATATCAGAAGGGAGACACGATAAGCAAAATTGTATAATAGCCATGTGCCGAAAGATCCGTAAAGAAATAGAACGCTTACACGAAGAGAGATTAGAGACAGACGAGTTCGAACAAAGTGAGGAAGAAGGGTCAGGACCGCCCGCAGGACAGTCGGACACCATAGCCTATGTAGGTAGAGGAAGATCTTGTAATAGGAATCAGACTAGATGTCATACTGACTCAATACGTCCGATATGTCCAGATAATGACAGGAATTTCCAAATACCTATAATTAATATAAGGTCTAACGAGCATTCATTCCAAACCGCCGACAAACTACTCCGAGAACGAAGGGGTTATCATTTTCTCGATTCTATGGATGAACAAGATTTAGCCAGGGCAGCTGTCCATTGGGTGGACTGTCCCGGAAAATATAGTGATGCTACAGTAGTACGCACATTTTTGAATCTCACCCCAGATGAGCAGAGGTTAGCTGGGATTTATATGATTCAACAACTCATTATACTATATCAGAGTCAGCATTCGGACCCTGGTCCCTTACCTGACATATTGACTGAATTGCTTATGAATAAATGGAGAGGTCCAGGTACTAAATTAATTAAAGAAATTCTAGTATCAAGAAAGCAGTATATTCTTTTTGTATGCTCAGAGCATGTCTCATTGCCCGGCAAGGAAAGAACCACGTATCACATGGATAGACAGAATCCCTTACGAGAAGTACACCCAATAAAAGGCGAGGACAATCAGTTTAAACGTGTATTTGTATATACGCCCATATCAAAAATAGAATTGTTAGAAATGAAGAAAGTGGTACCCAGTCATGACAAAGACCCAGCGGGTTTTCACCGAGAAATTAAAGACATGTTACTCATGGGAGAGTATACCTACCCCGACATTATGACAATATTAAAGGTGTTGATGCCTGCTGGCATTTATGAGAAACTCAAGGAAAAAGAGTGGGAGGTAGGAGACCAAAATATAGAATGGTCAGCATTAGAAGCAGAAGAAAGGGCCCGAGGTCCAGGTTCGGGGCTTGGGGACAAAACTAAAGCACTACCAGGTCTACTAGTACAGGTACTGCCACGTTTATTAACTACGAAAATGGAAGATTGGGGTACAATTTCAGCCTGTAAACAGAAGCAAGATGAAGACACTAGTGATTACTATGCCCGATTCGAGAAATGTTTTGGTATAAATAGTGGCATAAAAGCAAGTAGCGAATCATACCCACATCTGTTTGTAACAAAATTAGTGGAAAATGCCCTGCCCCCAGTAAAGAATAGAGTATTAAAATTCGAGAGTACCTGGCAAGGTAACACTCCAACACAAATGTTACAAATGTTACAGTACCACCACAATAGAATTAGAGAGGAACAAGAACATGAACACAGACGCATGAAAGACACGAAAATGAAAATGCTAGTTTTCCAGACAGTTCCAGCTGAAGGACATAAAAAGGGTATGACACATTCCGATTCAGCAGGACCTGTAAAAGGGACATGCAATTATTGTAAAAAGCCAGGTCATTACGTACACGATTGTCCAGTTTTAAAACATAATATCGCCATAGGTAAAACACAAGAGAGATCACGGCCACTAAAACAAGATCAGAATGAACAAGGAGCTATGCAGCATGCCCAGGCCATGCCAGCCGCACAACAGCCAATACAGTTTGTGCCAGCTGCACCACCGTTGCCTGTTGCTGCCACACAGACAACAGCACGACAAATGTATCAGACCGCACAGTATGAATATCCCGAGTATCAGCGTTACGCATGAACTAGCCTAGAGAGGGAAGTTGACTTACCCCTTATCGAGATTCCTGTAGATCAAGAAGGACCTTATGTACATAGTGAATTATTAGGTCAAGATAGAAAATTCTTACTCGATACAGGGGCAAGTCGAACAACTATAAAACGTAGTGAAGTTCCAGGGGCACCCCTCTCAGGCTCTCAGAATATTTCCCTTGGTTTTTCAGGAAAACCTATTGTTAATGAAGTATCACAGCCTCTTCCACTTACGATAGGACCTCTGACCCGAACTACAGATTTATTGCTTACTAAATCATGTCCAGAAAACTTGTTAGGAATAAAAACCCTGAAAGCTCTAGGAGCCATAATATGTTGTTCTCCGGAAGGTGTAAGGTTGTTTTTACGTGATTTTAAAGGTCACTATGTGTCTAGAGACATGGATCCCCGACTGCAGACTTTACCTACACATCTATGGGCACAAGGCCCTACTGATGTTGGTTGCATGAATATTACACCATATCGAGTCACACTAAAGGCAGGAGTGGTGCTACCACGAATGCGACAATACAAGTTACCACCAGATGCTGTAGTGGCTTTACTACAAATCATTGACGAGCTAATTGCCCAAGGAGTAGTTGTAGAAACAGACTCCAATGTATGTAATTCACCGATAATTCCGATTCTTAAACGAACAGATCCCACAGCCCCGCCAGTATATCGATTGGTTATTGATCTGCGCGAGTTAAACAAATGCATTGTGCCACAATTTCCTGTGGTCCCAGATATCTCGTCATTATTGACAGCTATTGATTCCGAAGCAACATTCTTTACTGTAATTGATCTCAAGAATGCCTTTTTCAGCGTCCCAATAGATCCGGAAAGCCAATATTTGTTCGGATTTAGTTTAAATGGGCGTAGCTTTAAATTCTCCCGCGCACCTCAAGGATTTACAGAAAGCCCCAGCATCTATAGCCAAGCACTGAAACGAGAACTCGACAGTATCCACATGCCAGTTAACACTGCTCTGCTTCAATACGTCGATGATCTGCTGATCACCGCGAGAAGCGAACCGGAATGTGAAAAAGCATCACTGACAGTTTTACAATTTCTAGCCGAAAAGGGGCACAAGGTGTCCCCTTCTAAGCTGCAATTCTGTGTCCAGCGAGTTGTTTATCTTGGACACTCGCTGTCCAAGGAGGGAAGGCAGCTTACACCCGACCGCATTCAGTTAATAGCTAACATGTCAATACCCAAGACACAAAAGGAGGTACGAGCTTTCATAGGCCTCACTTCATATTGTAGGCAGTGGATCCCTCAGTATGCATTTCTAGCAAAACCACTCATTCAGTTAACCACACAGGAGGCAGCCACACCGACTGTTCTCCCTTGGACTCAGGAACACACACAAGCTTTTGAAAGCCTAAAGAAAGCTTTATGTCAAGCACCCGTTTTAGCAACGCCATGTTACAGAAAACAGTTTACACTCTTTGTTACAGAACGCGAAGGTACTGCCTTGTCAGTACTCACACAGGAACAAGCAGGAGCACACAAGCCATGTGCTTATTTTTCTAGTACATTAGATCCCGTAGCTCAGGCTTTGCCTGCGTGCCTGAAATCAGTAGCAGCGACAGCTTTAGCAATCAGACAAAGCGATGCCATAGTGTTAGGACATCCATTGACAGTTCAAGTACCACATGCAGTAGAGGTTCTTGTGAATAGAACGCAAACACAACACTTGACTATAGCGCGACTTACAGGATACGAACTTACATTGTTTCAGCCACATATAGAAATCAGACGCTGTAACACATTGAATCCTGCCACACTTTTACCTGTAATCGGAACAGACCCACTAGCTCATGACTGTATTGAAGTTATTACAATAACGACAAAACCCAGACAAGACTTAACCGATGTCCCATTGTTAGATCCAGACCTAACATTGTATGTAGATGGTTCATGTATGAGAACAAGTACAGGAGAGTTAGTGGCTGCTTACGCAGTCACCACAGATACTGAAGTCATTGAAACTAATCGTATAAATACTCTGTCAGCTCAAGCCGCAGAGCTTATCGCTCTGACACAAGCCTGTATTCAAGCCACGAATAAAAAAGTCAACATATACACTGACTCACGTTATGCATTCGGAGTTGTACATGACTTCGGCGTGCTGTGGCGAGAGAGAGGTTATTTAACTTCCCACGGTGCCCACATTCAGCACGGACCCCTCATTCATGCCTTATTAGATGCAATACATCTACCCACTGCAATATCAATTATGAAATGTAAGGCTCATACGAAGGTTACTGATATCATTTCCCAAGGCAATGATCTAGCCGACAGAACAGCTAAACTGACTGCTCAAACTCAAACCCCCGACATGACAAAGACAATAGTCCCGACACCGACACATTGTATGACAGTTAAAGATCCTACTCTTGACGTAATTGACATACAGACACATGCTACACCAGACGAAATAAAGAAATGGACTGAATTAGGAGGGATCCAAACGGACCAAGGATGGATGATGAAGGAAAAGTCTGTATGGTTCCTTCCTGATTCAATGGTCCAAGTTATAATTAACACTATACATAGTCCAGCACATCTAGGAGAAAAAGCTATGCTAGACAGCATTCAACACATTTGGTTCAATAAACATTTACGAGCAGCAGCAAAACAAAAGGTCCGTACCTGTATGATCTGTTGTCAGTTCAACCCAGGAAAAAGCGTTCCCGTAGAACAGGGTGGATTTCATACTCCTAATCATCCTTTTGAAGTACTCCAGATGGACTATATCCAGATGGAACGATGTCGAGGATTCAAATATGTTCTCGTAGTTGTCTGCGCTCTGTCCCGTTGGACAGAGGCATACCCGGTTTCAGATTACACTGCCCCGACTACTGCCAAACAGTTGGTTCGAGAATTCTTCCCACGATACGGTTTACCACGTGCTGTTCACTCAGATAACGGCCAGCCGTTCTCATCCGAATTAATGAAACACGTTTCACTTCTGTTAGGATATCAGTGGAAATTCCACTGTGTCCGACACCCCGAGGCAGCAGGTCTCGTAGAAAGACATAACCAGATACTGAAAATCAGAATGTCCAAAATATGCAGAGAGAAAGGTGTCGACTGGGTAGTAGCATTACCAGTTGCACTCTTTTACTTGAGAATGGTAGCACACTCTCGAACAGGGCTATCCCCGTATGAGGTGATCTTCGGCAGACCACCGAATATGTGGGGGACGCCTATACCACGCAAAATAACTGATATTGACTGTAATATGCTGACAGATTACTTGGCTTCCTTGATGTCTGCACTACAATCTTGTCGTTCACAGGTAGCTGCAGCCTTTCCCGACAACACTGAGGTGAAACCCCATGACGTTGTTCCGGGTGATCTTGTCTTTGTGAGGAATTTCGACCGAAAGACTCAGCTGGAGCCCAGGTGGAAGACACCCAAGTTGGTCCTGCTGACCACGAGGACAGCCGTGAAGATCGAGGGCCGCAAGGGCTGGATTCATTCAAGCCATATCAAGAAATTTCATGGACTATCCTCGGATATAGACATTGTGCCCTGCACTCCCTCACAAACTGATACAAAACTTCCTTTTGTTGAACCGAACAACTCTGAAAATTACAAACTAAAGCTTAGGCCCAACAAGTCGAGCAATTTGATTGTTTAAGTCCTCTCCAAGGTGAAGCGGTTGAATTGTCTCTGACATGTATCCCTTGGACCTGAGTAGAGAAAATACCCGAAAAATGTTGAAACGACAGGCGTATTTTAAATCACTGCGTAGCCACTGCATAGTGACATTATTAATTTTGTTTTTATTGAGTCTTTTAATAATTATTACAAGTATGTTGTTGCACATATATTACCCTATTTCTAGACATGTTTATAATGTTGCTGCTGAACATTCTTTTAGTGACTTACCTCCGCATGAATTGTCTTATAGACTTGCGCTGCGCAATAACACTTTCATTAGTATGTTACATCATTCCCATCAGACTAGTAATGCCACTAATTGTTGGGTGTGTGGCCGACTCCCTCCCTATCAGAATTATGAAGGAGTCCTGCCTTTCTTTCCACATCCATTTACACATAATGGCTCCTGTGGAGCATGGTTCAGTTTAATCAATTCCATGGACTCAGACACAGCAGTTTACCAAGACCATTGGATATGGGGAAACCTGAACCTAGTTTTACTCAAGGTTTGCTACCCTGACAAGGAGGGTCGCCCCAAAAGAACAGGAACTGATCTAGAAAATGAAGTATATGGATTAGGTAATTTTACACCTAATCTCATGATTCTAAATGTCGTATCCGAAGTTGAACTAGTCTTACCCACCATGTCAGTATTCCCAGCGAAGGGTGAATTGTGTGTAAGAAAGGTTGGTTCCATACATATGGGCCATAGTAAATGCACTACTATAGTAGAATTCAGTGATCAAGGCAAATCTTCATTTAGAGCTTCTCGCCACTCCTACTTTATATGTGGTCAGACTGCATATATGCGTCTACCTCTAGATTGGGATGGTACCTGCTACATTGCATTCCTTTTGCCACCTGTTTTCCTAGCTCCTCCTGATTATTACAGAAATATTCATTTAGTACACAACAGAGAGCGGAGAGATCTCCCCATTGTCGATTACACTGAGACAGCATGGGACAAGTATGTAGATTTTAATAAAGGCATCTTTCCCTATATAGGTACTGTTACTAATAGTAAGCTGATACGTAGATTAACTAGAACCCTTGAAGCAGTAGTGAACGAGACTATTTCCGCCTTAGGCAATTTAACGGAAGAGCAGTCTGCTATGCGGATTGTTGTGCTTCAAAATCGTCTTGTCCTTGACGTCATCCTGGCTGATAGGGGCGGAGCTTGTAGGGTCATCGGATCAAGCTGCTGCGTATTCATACCAGAAAATTCGCCATCTGTATATAAAGCCATCACTCGCCTTCATAAGATTGTAAGCCAGATACACCAGAACCCAGGCACTTGGACTTGGTCCAGTTGGTTTTGGAATATGGTATCAGCCTGGGGATGGAGAGTTTTATCCTTCCTAGGTATTGGCCTTCTCATACTATTCAGTTGCTGTCTATGTCTACAATGTGGACCAGCGATTTGTGGTCTGTGTGCCACATCGTGTATTCCACCACCAAGATTTCATTCGTCACGGAAGAAGAAAGAAGAACAAATGATGCTATATGAACAGATCAATGGATTAATGAAGATTGATATCTCTTGAAGGGCAAGTAGGGGACAAGGAGGGAATGTGGAAATATGGATTTTTCTGGTCAGTTATGTCCCCTATCTTGGACCCCAACGGTTCCATGTGCATGTTACAAGTACATGTATGTTCCCTCCAGTTCCAGTTATGAAGACGCAAACACATGTGCGTCCACCGTCAACATGTCCTCTGTCAGATCCGCCATGAATAGGCCGGATATTCCATTCCTAAATATGAAAGGCCACCGGCTTTATATGGTTCACTTATGCCACTTTACAGTCCAGGCAAGTAGGCCCTGATTCTGTCATCAAACTCCTCTTGCCTTCTGCCTCTGAAAGCTCCAGTCTGAGCCTGCATCTGTGACCATGAACTTTGTCTCATTCTCTGCGCGGCTCACGAAGCCTGACATCAGCCTATTCTCTGCCAAGAACTGTATTTCACCTTCGTATTATCTGCTTCCCCCTCAGCCGATGCATTCCTGCCTAGTAGTTTAAGTAAACATCCTTCCAGTTACCAGGCAAAAGGCCCGGCTTCTCTGTCCTCATGCAAGTAATTCATAGCCCTGTTACCATGGAATATTCCTACCCCCTCGCATTCAGTGTAGACACTTAGACGCTTGTACACGCACGCACAGTCAGTATAGAATAGATTCTGTCCGAGAGTCCTTCTTTTGTGGATAACATAGTTCTTTAAACATAGGATGTTAGATATGATTTGGGATTAGGTTGACTTGACCCCCCAGACTTTTCGTCTCCACATGTAGAGCTAACGTCAAGTCCCCGTCACCCCCTAGTTACACGTCGATTACACGTCATACTGCTGCACGCGCATCTATGCCAAGTATTATCTTATAGATCCACCTATACATGACATCATAACCAATCATGTTCCTTTTTACTCATTATTACACCCATTTTCGGTTACGCAGACAAAACGTCAATTTCCTTATCAATTGTTACGCCTACTGTATTCACTTCATTATAATGTATGTACTATAAAAGTTACTTCTTGTCAATAAAGTATGTACTTCACTTCCTGAACCCCCGTGGTGATGGAACTTGGAGCATCCGATTATAATCGATCACTGGAATAAAGCCCATTCCGAAACTCTAATATCACGGATTCTGCCTCTCATTTACTGAGCTATTTTATAATGTTTCTGTATCAAATTCAGTCCCGGTAAAGGAATTTTTATTTACCACACCTGGCAAGGTAACACTCCATCACAAATGTTACAAATGTTACAGTACCATCACAATAGAATTAGAGAGGAACAAGAACATGAACACAGACGCATGAAAGACACGAAAATGAAAATGCTAGTTTCCCAGACAGTTCCAGCTGAAGGACATAAAAAGGGTATGACACATTCCGATTCAGCAGGACCTGTAAAAGGGACATGCAATTATTGTAAAAAGCCAGGTCATTACGTACACGATTGTCCAGTTTTAAAACATAATATCGCCATAGGTAAAACACAAGAAAGATCACGGCCACTCAGACAAGATCAGAATGAACAAGGAGCTCTGCAGCATGCACAGGTCATGCCAGCCGCACAACAGCCAATACAGTTTGTGCCAGCTGCACCACCGTTGCCTGTTGCTGCCACACAGACAACAACACGACAAATGTATCAGACCGCACAGTATGAATATCCTGAGTATCAGCGTTACGCATGAACTAGCCTAGAGAGGGAAGTTGACTTACCCCTTATCGAGATTCCTGTAGATCAAGAAGGACCTTATGTACATAGTGAATTATTAGGTCAAGATAGAAAATTTTTACTCGATACAGGGGCAAGTCGAACAACTATAAAACGTAGTGAAGTTCCAGGGGCACCCCTCTCAGGCTCTCAGAATATTTCCCTTGGTTTTTCAGGAAAACCTATTGTTAATGAAGTATCACAGCCTCTTCCACTTACGATAGGACCTCTGACCCGAACTACAGATTTATTGCTTACTAAATCATGTCCAGAAAACTTGTTAGGAATAAAAACACTGAAAGCTCTAGGAGCCATAATATGTTGTTCTCCGGAAGGTGTAAGGTTGTTTTTACGTGATTTTAAAGGTCACTATGTGTCTAGAGACATGGATCCCCGACTGCAGACTTTACCTACACATCTATGGGCACAAGGCCCTACTGATGTTGGTTGCATGAATATTACACCATATCGAGTCACATTAAAGGCAGGAGTGGTGCTACCACGAATACGACAATACAAGTTACCACCAGATGCTGTAGTGGCTTTACTACAAATCATTGACGAGCTCATTGCCCAAGGAGTAGTTGTAGAAACAGACTCCAATGCATGTAATTCACCGATAATTCCGATTCTTAAACGAACAGATCCTAAGGCCCCGCCAGTATATCGATTGGTTATTGATCTGCGCGAGTTAAACAAATGCATTGTGCCACAATTTCCTGTGGTCCCAGATATCTCGTCATTACTGACAGCTATTGATTCCGAAGCGACATTCTTTACTGTAATCGATCTCAAGAATGCCTTTTTCAGCGTCCCAATAGATCCGGAAAGCCAATATTTGTTCGGATTTAGTTTAAATGGGCGTAGCTTTAAATTCTCACGCGCACCTCAAGGATTTACAGAAAGCCCCAGCATCTATAGCCAAGCACTGAAACGAGAACTTGACAGTATCCACATGCCAGTTAACACTGCCTTGCTTCAATATGTCGATGATCTGCTGATCACCGCGAGAAGCGAACCGGAATGTGAAAAAGCATCACTGACAGTTTTACAATTTCTAGCCGAAAAGGGGCACAAGGTGTCCCCTTCTAAGCTGCAATTCTGTGTCCAGCGAGTTGTTTATCTTGGACACTCGCTGTCCAAGGAGGTAAGGCAGCTTACACCCGACCGCATTCAGTTAATAGCTAACATGCCAATACCCAAGACACAAAAGGAAGTACGAGCTTTCATAGGTCTCACTTCATATTGTAGGCAGTGGATCCCTCAGTATGCATTTCTAGCAAAACCACTCATTCAGTTAACAACACAGGAGGCAGCCACATCGACTGTTCTCCCTTGGACTCAGGAACATACACAAGCTTTTGAAAGCCTAAAGAAAGCTTTATGTCAAGCACCTGTTTTAGCAACGCCATGTTACAGAAAACAGTTTACACTCTTTGTTACAGAACGTGAAGGTACTGCCTTGTCAGTACTCACACAGGAACAAGCAGGAGCACACAAACCATGTGCTTATTTTTCTAGTACATTAGATCCCGTAGCCCAGGCTTTGCCTGCATGCCTAAAATCAGTAGCAGCGACAGCTTCAGCAATCAGACAAAGCGATGCCATAGTGTTAGGACATCCATTGACAGTTCAAGTACCACATGCAGTAGAGGTTCTTGTAAATAGAACGCAAACACAACACTTGACTATAGCGCGACTTACAGGATACGAACTTACATTGTTTCAGCCACATATAGAAATCAGACGCTGTAACACATTGAATCCTGCCACACTTTTGCCAGTAACCGGAACGGATCCACTAGCTCATGACTGTATTGAAGTTATTACAATAACGACAAAACCCAGACAAGACTTAACCGATGTCCCATTGTCAGATCCAGACCTGACATTGTATGTAGATGGTTCATGTATGAGAACAAGTACAGGAGAGTTAGTGGCCGCTTACGCAGTCACAACAGATACTGAAGTCATTGAAACTAATCGTATAAATACTTTGTCAGCTCAAGCCGCAGAACTCATCGCTCTGACACAAGCCTGTATTCAAGCCACGAATAAAAAAGTCAACATATACACTGACTCACGTTATGCATTCGGAGTTGTACATGACTTCGGCGTGCTGTGGCGAGAGAGAGGTTATTTAACTTCCCACGGTGCCCACATTCAGCACGGACCCCTCATTCATGCCTTATTAGATGCAATACATCTACCCACTGCAATATCAATTATGAAATGTAAGGCTCATACGAAGGTTACTGATATCATTTCCCAAGGCAATGATCTAGCCGACAGAATAGCTAAACAGACTGCTCAAACTCAAACCTCCGACATGACAAAGACAATAGTCCCGACACCGACACATTGTATGACAGTTAAAGATCCTACTCTTGACGTAATTGACATACAGACACATGCTACACCAGACGAAATAAAGAAATGGACTGAATTAGGAGGGATCCAAACGGACCAAGGATGGATGATGAAGGAAAAGTCTGTATGGTTCCTTCCTGATTCAATGGTCCAAGTTATAATTAACACTATACATAGTCCAGCACATCTAGGAGAAAAAGCTATGCTAGACAGCATTCAACACATTTGGTTCAATAAACATTTACGAGCAGCAGCCAAACAAAAGGTCCGTACCTGTATGATCTGTTGTCAGTTTAACCCAGGAAAAAGCGTTCCCGTAGAACAGGGTGGATTTCATCCTCCTAATCATCCTTTTGAAGTACTCCAGATGGACTATATCCAGATGGAACGATGTCGAGGATTCAAATATGTTCTCGTAGTTGTCTGCGCTCTGTCCCGTTGGACAGAGGCATACCCGGTTTCAGATTACACTGCCCCGACTACTGCCAAACAGTTGGTTCGAGAATTCTTCCCAAGATACGGTTTACCACGTGTTGTTCACTCAGATAACGGCCAGCCGTTCTCATCCGAATTAATGAAATACGTTTCACTTTTGTTAGGATATCAGTGGAAATTCCACTGTGTCCGACACCCTGAGGCAGCAGGTCTCGTAGAAAGACATAACCAGATACTGAAAATCAGATTGTCCAAAATATGCAGAGAGAAAGGTGTCGACTGGGTAGTAGCGTTACCCGTTGCACTCTTTTACATGAGAATGGTAGCACACTCTCGAACAGGGCTATCCCCGTATGAGGTGATCTTCGGCAGACCACCAAATATGTGGGGGACGCCTATACCACGCAAAATAACTGATATTGACTGTAATATGCTGACAGATTACCTGGCTTCCTTGATGTCTGCACTACAATCTTGTCGTTCACAGGTAGCTGCAGCCTTTCCCGACAACACTGAGGTGAAACCCCATGACGTAGTTCCGGGGGATATCGTACTTGTAAGGAATTTCGACCGAAAGACTCAGCTGGAGCCCAGGTGGAAGTCGCCCAAGTTGGTCCTGCTGACCACAAGAACAGCCGTGAAGATCGAGGGCAGGAAAGGCTGGATTCATTCAAGTCATATCAAGAAATTTCATGGACTTCCTGCAGATGTAAACAGCCCACCTCGTGTGTCGTCACCCATTGACTCAAAACTTCCTTTTGTTGAACAGAATAACTCTGAACACTACAAACTAAAGCTTAGGCCCAACAAGTCGAGCAATTTGATTGTTTAAGTCCTCTCCAAGGTGAAGCGGTTGAATTGTCTCTGACATGTATCCCTTGGACCTGAGTAGAGAAAATACCCGGAAAATGTTGAAACGACAGGCGTATTGTAAATCACTGCGTAGCCACTGCATAGTGACATTATTAATTTTGTTTTTCTTGAGTCTTTTAATAATTACTGCAAGTATATTGTTGCACATATATTACCCTATTTCTAGACATGTTTATAATGTTACTGCTGAACATTCTTTTAGTGACTTACCTCCGCATGAATTGTCGTATAGACTTGCGCTGCGCAATAACACTTTCATTAGTATGTTACATCATTCCCATCAGACTAGTAATGCCACCAATTGTTGGGTGTGTGGCCGACTCCCTCCCTATCAGAATTATGAAGGAGTCCTGCCTTTCTTTCCACATCCGTTTACACATAATGGCTCCTGTGGAGCATGGTTTAGTTTAATCAATTCCATAGACTCAGACACAGCAGTTTACCAAGATCATTGGGTATGGGGAAACCTGAACCTAGTTTTACTCAAGGTCTGCTACCCTGACAAGGAGGATCACCCCAAAAGAACAGGAACTGATCTAGAAAATGAAGTATATGGATTAGGTAATTTTACACCTAATCTCATGATTCTAGATGTCGTATCCGAAGTTGAACTAGTCTTACCCACCATGTCAGTATTCCCAGCAAAGGGTGAATTGTGTGTAAGAAAGGTTGGTTCCATACATATGGGCCATAGTAAATGCACTACTATAGTAGAATTCAGTGATCAAGGCAAATCTTCATTTAGAGCTTATCGCCACTCCTACTTTATATGTGGTCAGACTGCATATATGCGTCTACCTCTAGATTGGGATGGTACCTGCTACATTGCATTCCTTTTGCCACCTGTTTTCCTAGCTCCTCCTGATTATTACAGAAATATTCATTTAGTACACAACAGAGAGCGGAGAGATCTCCCCATTGTCGATTACACTGAGACGGCATGGGACAAGTATGTAGATTTTAATAAAGGCATCTTTCCCTATATAGGTACTGTTACTAATAGTAAGCTGATACGTAGATTAACTAGAACCCTTGAAGCAGTAGTGAATGAGACTATTTCCGCCTTAGGCAATTTAACAGAAGAGCAGTCTGCTATGCGGATTGTTGTGCTTCAAAATCGTCTTGTCCTTGACGTCATCCTGGCTGATAGGGGCGGAGCTTGTAGGGTCATCGGATCAAGCTGCTGCGTATTCATACCAGAAAATTCGCCATCTGTATATAAAGCCATCACTCGCCTTCATAAGATTGTAAACCAGATACACCAGAACCCAGGCACTTGGACTTGGTCCAGTTGGTTTTGGAATGTGATATCAGCCTGGGGATGGAGAGTTTTATCCTTCCTAGGTATTGGCCTTCTCATACTATTCAGTTGCTGTCTATGTCTACAATGTGGACCAGCGATCTGTGGTCTGTGTGCCACATCGTGTATTCCACCACCAAGATTTCATTCGTCACGGAAGAAGAAAGAAGAACAAATGATGCTATATGAACAGATCAATGGATTGATGAAGATTGATATCTCTTAACGGGCAAGTAGGGGACAAGGAGGGAATGTGGAAATATGGATTTTTCTGGTCAGTTATGTCCCCTATCTTGGACCCCAACGGTTCTATGTGCATGTCACAAGTACATGTATGTTCCCTCCAGTTCCAGTTATGAAGACGCAAATACATGTGCGTCCACCGTCAACATGTCCTCTGTCAGATCCGCCATGAATAGGCCGGATATTCCATTCCTAAATATGAAAGGCCACCGGCTTTATATGGTTCACTTATGCCATTTTACAGTCCAGGCAAGTAGGCCCTGATTCTGTCATCAAACTCCTCTTGCTTTCTGCCTCTGAAAACTCGAGTCTGAGCCTGCATCTGTGACCATGAACTTTGTCTCATTCTCTGCGCGGCTCACGAAGCCTGACATCAGCCTATTCTCTGCCAAGAACTGTATTTCACCTTTGAATTATCTGCTTCACTCCTTAGCCGATGCATTCCTGTCTAGCAGCTTAAGTAAACATTCTTCCAGCTACTGAGCAAAGGCTCGGCTTCTCTGTCCTCATGCAAGTAATTCATAGCCCTGTTACCATGGAATATTCCTACCCCCTCGCATTCAGTGTAGACACTTAGACGCTTGTACACGCACAGTCAGTATAGAATAGATTCTGTCCGAGAGTCCTTCTTTTGTGGATAACATAGTTCTTTAAACATAGGATGTTAGATATGATTTGGGATTAGGTTGACTTGACCCCCCAGACTTTTTGTCTCCACATGTAGAGCTAAATGTCAAGTCCCCTTCACCCCCTAGTTACACGTCAATTACACGTCATGCTGCTGCGCGCGCATCTATGCCAAGTATTATCTTATAGATCCACCTATATGTGACATCATAACCAATTATGTTCCTTTTTACTCCTTATTACACCCATTTTCGGTTACGTATGTAACTCGTCAATTTCCTTATCAATTGTTACGCCTACTGCATTCGTTTCATTGTAATGTATGTACTATAAAAGTTACTTCTTGTCAATAAAGTATGTACTTCACTTCCTGAACCCCCGTGGTGATGGAACTTGGAGCAACCGATTATAATCGATCATTGGAATAAAGCCCATTCCGAACCTCTAATATCACGGATTCTGCCTCTCATTTTACTGAGCTATTTTATTATGTTTCTGTATCAAATTAAGTCCCGGTAAAGGAATTTTATTTACCACAATGGGCTTCAGCTTTGCTGTGAACTCAGGGTAGCCTTGGGGAAGTCTGGAAATATACCTCTGGTGATGCAAAGACTTCAGCGTCCAACAGGAGCTTCAGCGATGCAGACCAGTCAGTTGCTTCTTTGGTGCCTGCCAAGCAGGGGAGTCACTCCTTGACCCCAAGGGAGATTTCTTCAGTCTTCTAAGCAAAGTAGAACGTCGAAGGTCCAGGATATATATTGCAGAGTTTTGTCCAGGGTAATCTAAAGTTGCAAGGACTGGGTTCCCATACTTATACAAAGTTTGGGGGTTGGACATACTCTAGGGACCCACCAAAGGGAGGGTTTGGTAAGCGGGGTGGTTACACCCATTTCCTTTGTCCAGTTTCGCACCAGAGATGGGGCAGGTAGCCCCTGCAACCGGTTTGAAATGGACTATGCACAGGGACACCAAGTGTGCCCCCAGTGCAGGATTTCAAAGCACCAGAGAGTGCTCCCGCCCAGCCCCAATACACATCTGCCTGTCTGGGGAGGTGGTTACACCTCCCTGGGACAGGAAACCTATTGTCTAGGCCTCCCCTGCCGGAGTTTGGGTCAGCAGCAGGAGGCCAGACCCGTGTCTGTGGCAGAGGCATCCACTTTGTGATGCCAGGGATGTAGAAAGTCCTACCGGGTTATACCAGTGTGAACTCCCTCTAGAAGGGTGGAATGCTACCCCCGCCGCCAGAACTGGGGGGGGGGGGTAGTATTTCAAAGCGTTTGACACCAAACACGACATGTTTCCATGCAGCCATCCCAAAGTTAGCATTTACCGCGAGGTTATAATGCACTTAAGAGTATATGGTCAGGCTGCACCACAAACAGCATCAGAGGAGGTACTCCGAACGCTGCAGAGGGGCTCTGCTCATGCAGGGGCACCCTCTCACATAAAAACCAAGCACTCTGCCTTCAGGATTGTTAAGGCCTGCCATAGGAGTGACTTATAGGTTGTTTATGTGTGTGCAATGGTAGTGATATGAGTAGCCTATACCACTGTAAGGGGTGCAAGCACCACCTTACCCAGGCTGCAGTAGCAGACCTGTGGTGTCATTTTGGAGTGCTTCCCAGGGGTGGCATAATACATACTTCAGCCCCTGGTAGGCCTCTGAGGTCCCTATGCCCTAGGTACATTAAGTTACCATATACTAGGGGCTTATAAGGCACTCCAGAATCCAATTAGAAATGTACCTAATGTACATGGAAACCATTTTAGAGTGGAAGCAGTTAGGCTGGGGTCCTGATTAGCAGGGCCACAGCCAGACTAAGGTTGAAAAACAGTGAAACACCAGCAAAAAGTGGGGGTACCCATGTGAAGCAGATCCTACTTTCCTACAACTGGTATTGAGATGGATACCGTTGTTGACCATTTGCCTGTCCTGCCTCCTTCTACTTGCAACAAAGAAGTTGAATATGCATATCCTACGAGGGAGTCTCTACATGAATTGCAGGACAGTCCTTTGCACCATGCAAGCTTTTCTTATGACTCGTCCTCCACTTTATCAATTGACCCTACCAAATTAGGTATTTTTATCTCCTGGTTCAAAAATACTTACCTAGTCCATCCATGGACCTACATCTGGTTGGTACTCATCCTGATTTTTCTCTTTATGTCAATTGTTTTTGTGACAGTATTTTTCTTGGTCATTACTTGCCAGAAAGCTCTGTGGTGAACTCAATTGATTGTATTCTGGCCCCCCATTCATCGTCCCACATCATTAAACGTGATCAGACTCTTGTTAACATCTCAGCGTTCACAGTCGCAGATGGAATCGTTTGGGATAAAGTAGCTTTCGAAATTCACGGCGCGATTGAAGTGCTCAACGTGCCATACGTCTTTCGAGTCTCTATGGGAGATGTGGTAACACAGGACATACATTCTGATGACTGGGAAGTGCATGCAGTACAATCATTGTTTTCTGATTTGAAGTATTATGCTGCTTTTAATGCTGAAGACTTGTATTTAAATTCTGCCAATTATGCTGATTTATTCTGTTATCAACACTATGGGCATCATTTCCTGCATAAAACAAACACATTACAACCTGTTTTGAATTACACACAATGGGAATATTGTCCTACACTGGTGCAGGGAAGCTCGAAAACCCTTAGAAATAAATTTACATACTTCACAGATTATGACATGTCTAAACCTGAGTCCTATTATTTTAAATTACACGCATCCTCTTGACCCAAGGTTATTATGACCCATTCTAAATTGATCTATTCCAATTCCTTCAGAAATGATCTGGCTATACATGGCTATGATCACTGGGAGGCTACTATTGAATTGAAGTGTATTTGGGGTTCTAAGACCTGGCAGGTGCAGGGGACTGAAGCCTTACATCTTGCCTGCCGTTATCCCATCCCAAAAATAGTTTTTGAAAACTACAGTTTACCAAACTACTTGGTTGGGTTTGGCAACTGCAAAAAAATTAAATGCCCCGGCCATTCTCTCTTTAGCTGACTATAACAACTGGCAGGCATACCCGAATTTCACAAATGATGTATTACAACCCTTATTTCAAAATAACACTTTCAATGTCTCTACTGTGGATCAGTCTGGGTGGCTAGTATGGCAAACGAATTCGAATGCATGTCAACTGCGTTTTATAACGCAACACCTGGGTATACACAAGATAGACCCGATCCACGTTTTTCGAACTCACATTCGGTTACCACCTATTCGGTTGGGAAATTATGTCAACAATGGTTGCAACACTCGACGCTTTCGTCAGTTAAGCAACACATATCACTCTTGTCCAGTGACATTAATTTGGCTGATTTCGTCCTTGACCCAAAGGTTTCTAGAACAAAGAGATTCATTTACTCTGCTTACAATGAAATTTGGAAACTTTCACATATGACAGGAGCATTTCATTTGCCCCAAATTGACCAAGCAAATTTAGAGAAGCTCCTTGCTGTAGTCGACAATAGTATTAACACACTGTCTTTGCGCATTTAAACCTCGGATAATATTGTTTCTTCTGTTATTGATATTGTACAAGAGGATGTATCTGTGTTATACCATGGTCAAAATCAATTAAGTTCAGTGACGCAATTTGCTTGGACTTTACAGACTCTCAAAAGGGGAAAGTCCCGTGGGATTATCTAAATGCTTCTGCTTTGTTTTTACCATTCAATCTGACTGAAAAGCAAAGGTTTATGTCCATGAAAGATGCAACGTACACTCTTTTACATATTGAAAAATTAGACCCCTTGCCTTTCTCTGTAACGGAAACTGATTCAGCTGCGTGGTTAATTCATGGGGTTATATCTCTGCCATTTTCGTTGTTTCAGTTCACATCTTGTATGAAACATTTCCCAATTGGCCACTTTGAACCCCTAGGTAGTGCGTTTCTGCATGAGTTACGGTCTCTGCCCTTCACGTACAGATGTCTACGGGAGGGTAAGGAAGTCTTCCTGACAGAGGAGGACTGTGATTCTACAGTGGGTCATTCATTTGTTTGTAAACACATAAAATTGCCTGGGGCTTACAATGCGTCAGCTCCTAACCTTGCATGTGTTTTAAAAGGTATTCAATCCCAGCAATAATTCCCGCTTTTACCTTGCTTACTAACAGCAGTTATCTTATTTTGAATAACCAAGACTGCTGTGGTTTACTGGCTGGAATTCTGTATATAGTAACGGTCTCACAATGCATAACTTGCTGTAAAATTAGCTTTTTCCTACCCCACATGGAAAGCTAGATAGCTCTATTTGGCGTTCCATTCCAACTTTGAAAACAGATTTCAACAAATTGAGCAAGCTCAATGGGCTATTATTCCAAAAAGAAGTCCCCCTCACTTCGGCGCGTGAGACCTTCAAATTGCAGGTGGCTAGAACATCAAGCGAGATTTAGTCACTTCTGAATACTAACCTCCCACTACATTTTGGGGAACTTATACACCGAATATTTAATGCGTCTGACACAAAGGGCCTTGCACATTTTTTTTAAAGCTGTCGGTTCTGGCCTTGTGACTTCTTTTCAGGCAATATTTGGAGGAATACCAGCCTTCATTCATTCTATCTTTTCCAGTGTCTTTGGAGGATTCGCTTTATTGCTGGCATTAGCTGGCGGAATCCTGCTTCTTCTGTTCCTGCTGTGCAATGGCTGCTCCTCTTGTAGTAATGCACAGACCAGGCAGATTGCAACTGTTCCGTGATCGAATGCATGGATGCTGTGGAACCTTGCCACTAGCAACGCTCAGCGTGAATTATGGATTAACTTTCCACTTTGCCTACTTCACTTGCGTGCAACCAGTGTTCGCTTGTCGACGGTGTCGATTCGCATGGGCATTGGATTTATGCCTCTCCAATACGTCATGTTCAGACGGATTTCGACCAGCTGATAGGTCCCTTGATGGCCCATGAGCAGGACTGTTCTGGGATTGGCCATATGGCCCGTGCGGCTGCACTTGGAGTCTTGGCTCAATGGGATGTCTGTGCGGCTGCACAGAATTTCCTGCAACAAAGTTACATTGAATATCATGCAAGTTATCTGGAAATGCTCATGGAACGCTCAACTGTGTAGAGAACGTTTGTTTATTCAGCTTACTGAATTGGATTTCATCCCTTTTTTCTACTAACAACAATGATGTCCTTTTAGAGGGTGTTGCATTCTTTTGCTCATACACCCGATGGATTTAATTCATTTTCAGTAACAACGACAACTTTTAACCACCTATGCATCATAAACATTTCTTAGATTTTTTCCAATTTGGTTTTTTTCTTTGTAGCTCTTTTGAACTCTGCTCGCTTTTTCGAACTCTGTATTAGTCCTATGTCTATATACTATGACCTTACCAGGGCTAGGGTGTTATATGATTGGTAGGTTCATTGTCGACATTGCTAAGTTAGCATGAGCTTCGCTTCCATGAGGCTGCTTTTGCGTACGTTACTACATGACTTTATTTTGCAAGACTCTGTTTATGCCTTTCACATGAGAACTGTCTGCGTTTCGCGTTCTCTGCTATTCTCTGGGGTTTAGTCTGCACACGATGTACAATGTCGATAAACAATGCCCCTTGTGATTCTGTTCTGGTCAGTCCCTAGCACCTAGACATAACATGACACACAGCTGCGCTACTGAAAGTCGCGTGCTTTAATATTACAGAGAAGCATGTTGTCAAGACACTTGGAGGGAGACCTTTCCAGAGAGAAGAGCTGTGCTGCTCCTAGGATGTAAACCTTTCATCTGGGCCTTGAGGTATGGGGTCTGCTGACAAAGCCCAGAGGTCTTCTTTTTTATAATAGACTTTTTCCTATCACGGGTAGAGTGGTTAGGTACTTTTCCACTGTCTTTATAAAATGACATCCCCTTTTGTATTCTATGGAATTGTAACAATGCCAACGGTATTGTGTTTATGCATTTTGCTGCTGGTAATGGCACATGTACTGCACCGTAGAGCACATTAGTTAAAATAAACATTTTAAACTATACCCTGACTCCGACTATTCTTATTGTGGACAAGTATGAGTGAGTGAGCGAAAGAGTTGTCTTGCTACCGCGATTCCTGAGAGAGTCGGGAGTGTTGTGTTCTGGTTTTGGGGATTTTGGGTACTAAGGTGAAAGGATGGTACACCCCTATACACCCAGGTCCTGGTTTCCTGCTCATAGTTCTTCATATGTGCAGAATCCCTGCAAAAATGCCAGTTCAAGATGCTGACACATGCATACAAAGCCTAACACAACAAAGGACCCACATAATCAACAAATGCATGACCTTCCACCAACCACCCGGACACCTATCCGCCTCCCTCTTCCTCGCAGACATCTCCCAGATCCGCCGAGGCAACAGCCGAAGACGCTCCTTCTCACACATGGTGGCCATCCCCTTTACCTCAGAACGGCCTCATTGCTCTAGGAATTCAGGAAAAGACTCAAGACTTAGCTATTCGAATGAACAGAGCACTGTGAAGTAGCTAGTGACCAGCAACTGGCAACCAGCAGTTAGCAACTCCAGTGCTTTCATGGGTGATTTGTCGCGCTTTATAAATCTTGATTGATTGATTCTTCTAGGTGGGAGGGACTGCGGAAGAGATTGTACGTTTTGTCACGAATTCCGGAGAGGGTCGGGCTACAGCATGGGGAGGGAGCCGAAAAAGCTGGAAGGATGATCACTGAAGATGTGGATGAAGAGACAGGAAAGTCTGCATGTCCCATATTCCTTAGCACATAACAGGAGATCTGGCTGTAAGGTGTATTGAAATCTGTGGAAGACCAGGTTGTGGAAACTGAGATCTGGAAATAGACTGCAAACCCACCTATGTAGTCATTTTGGGGTTAGGAAATCATACTAGCAAATGCTAGAGTGCTTGGCAAGTTTTATTTGTTGCACAGCTTGCTTTCTGTTCTGGGCAGTTCAGCACGTAGTCTTGTTTCCTTCACATTTGTTATTTTCTTTCTTTCCCTGTTCCTTCATGTTGGTGGGTTTAGCCAGGTTTGTAATTTTTTGCTTGTTCGTTTGTTGAATTACCTCCTCCTCCTGAAGGATTGACTCTCTTTGGCATCCAGGGGCTTCACGCCTGAGCCCAGGTTGGTATAAGGTTTGAAATAGCCCAGCTCACCAATCATTTCAGCAAGCAATGAGAATTATCATATGTTTGTTTGGACACTTCCTACAATATACTTTCCCTGCTATTGTGTGTTCTTTTAGCAAGACCCAATTACCAGATGATCCTGTTCACCCTCTCGATGAGCTGAAGAAGGCGGGGAGTCGCATATGTGTCTCTATCTCTCTCTCTAACTCATTCTCCCTCTTACTATATCTTGTCGATGGTGCACATCACCATCGAGAGAGAGTGAGAGGATTGGGATTCTCTGCCGCATCAGGGCTCTTCCGGACAAGTTTTCCGGTAGTTCCACTTGTTGTACAGGATATAGTTGCATATGTCTCAATAACTCCAGCAGGCCTCATTCCCATAGACCAAATGTTTCTTTACTGGCTATAAGTCGGCAATGATTGTGGACCTATCACAATATATTTTGAGCATTAGCAGGTCATGAAACAGAGGGTCACCAACATCGATGAGACCACAAGGAGCTGGCATATTTCAGTATATAGTATTAGAGTCTTTGGCAGTTACACGGCGCTGCCTGGGACGCCCAATGATGTCACAGAACGTTGCCTGACTGCTTCATCGGCAGCAACAAGACACTCACTGCCTGGAACTGCACTGCCTGGGATGAGCAGCAATGTCAATGAACATTGCCTGACAGTGTTGTCAACAGCAACAAGACGCTGTTTGAAAGTGTGTGCGCTGATGCGCGTTGCTGCTGCACTCTGGCATAATGAGCCATGTTGAAACTGTGCAAGCAAACCACAGTAAGGGGTGCACTGACGACAGAAAAGGTTGAATACTTGATGAAACAGAAAAGAAGTGAATAGAAATTGTATAATTAAATTTAAGAATGACAAAAGCCTTCAGCAGTACTTTGAGAAAAATACAAACTTGGAAATTGGCTTAGGTCAAGCATCAGCTCTTTATTGGCATCTACCAATCATACATTTGTAAAAATGGAAGGCGTACCAACACCTAGGGCCAGATTTATCAAAGTTTTGCATCACCCTTGCACCTTGCAAGGGGGCGCAAGAACAATGCAAAACCTAAGTGCGATTTATCAAGCCACACAAGGTCACCTTGCGTGGCCCTGCGTGGCTTGATAAATCTAGATTAATGCAAGGCAGCGCAATCGTAGCCTTCCGTTACTATGTGGCAGGGAGGTGTTCCATGGGTGGAGCGTGGTGTTCCCACACATCCACCCATGGATTCTGAAGCATTCCCAGATTTACCTTTAGATGTAGACCTGCGATTGCGAAAAAATGCTACACCTCCCCAGGTGAGGCTTAATGAGGAGAATTTATCTTTATTTCTCCTTGTTTACTCTGCAGCACACATAGAAAGAGGAAAATACCTGCTAGTATTGTCTTTATGCATAAAGGCGTCCCTTCCTGCACAAAGACAATCCTGCGTACAATGCAGGCATCCTTGCACCAGGATGCACGCGTGCCTGCATTGGCGCTAGCAAGCCAAACGTCTGCCGGCGCTAGGAAAGGATAGGAATGCACAATATAATTGTAAATAGGCACATTCCTGTCCTTTCACACAGCCGAGCCAGGTGTGAAGTATTTGTGCAACACATCAAATAGTAAAACAGCAAAAAAAACTCACAAAAAGATCCCACACCAGATTCGAAAAATAGAGCTGAATTTAATAAATGAAACAAGACCAAAATGACAAACATCCAATCAGTAGAACTGAAGTTATGAATTTTTAAAGAATAAACTGCAATATGGTGCCTAAAAGCATGAAGGTCCAACCGCGGCTATTTGGTCGCGTTGGACCGTGTCAAATCCAAATATACAGGCCGACTGTGATGGAGTGTGGGTCGGATACAGTCCCAGATTAGTCACTCTGAAGGTTTACCTTCTCAAGTCTTGTGCCAAGAGGGCCGTTCACGTGGAAGAAGATCATCGTGAGCAAGGAGAGCATTGTTGGTGGTGGTCGGCGTGGCGCGAGGAGCAGGTAGGGCATTATGCACGGGCGGCCTGAAGCCTTGAGATGGCCATCCACAAGTGCGGTTGATGCATGTTGTTCAAAGAGATAGGCTTGCGGTGGCTCGTGCTGGTTTTCTGTGGGAGCGGCACAGTTCCAGGGCAAATAGCCCTATTTGCGGTCGTGAGGACTCTATGAGCTTGAAAGCCACACCAAGGGCTCAGGAACAGTGAGCCTCCTCTTAAGAGTCAGGAACTTGTTGAAGACGGGTCCAGGAGCTGTGGGGAGCCTGTTATGTTTCTAAAGCTCAGATCAGGAGGCCAGCAGACTAGCCCTTTGAGTCACTCCGGGGTCATGGCTTCAAGATAAAGTTGCAGGTCCAGTTCCTCTTCCCAAGGCAAGAGGGCAGCAGGCAGCAGGTCAGCGCAGCAAGGCACCAGCTCCTTCAATGTAGCAGTTCAGCAGAGTGGCAGTCTTTGTATCAGCACAGCAGTTCTTCTTCCTAGCAGAGTATCCACAGGTCCAGAAGTGTGCTGAAGGGGTGGGGTCTACTCTGAGGTTCTCCTTTTATCCACATGTGTGCCTTTTAAGTGGGGAGAAACTTCTGTAGGCATGCCTTTGAAGTGCGCAGATGACCTGCCTTCCCTGCCATGACTCCAGACTAATACGGGGAGTGTGCAGCCCTATGTGTGGAAACATGTCACAGCCTATTCAGCTGTAAGTAAGGCTGGGCCCAGCACCTCCTCCCATCCTGCCAGTGATGGCCCATTAAGTCACACCTAAACTCCCATTGTGTGTGCCTGTCTAGGAGGAATGCACAAAGAACAACTGCCAATTACACCCAGTCATGTGACCTTGTCAGGCTGCAGGTACCAAATGGCGTAGGCAAGAAAATTCCAGCTTTCTAAAAATAAACTTTTTTAAATTCTAACTCAAAATCTGACTTCACTATAAGTTATCATTTTAAATTTGGATTTCAGAGACACCAAACTTGAATTAGGATCTCTTCCCATATGGAAATTACACTTATCAAAAGTAATAAGGTAACTCCAATGTTATCCTGTGGGAAAGATAGTTTTTCACTATCAGGACAGGTAAAACTTAACAGTACATGTCCTACTTTTATAATACATTGCACCCTACTCTCTGGGCTGTCCAGGGCCTACCCTATGGGTCAGGGGCGTAACAAACACCCCTGCAGCCCCCGCGGTGCGGGGGGCCCCCAGTCTTCAGTAGATGATGGGGGCCCCCTCAGCTCTTCGGTAGAGGGCTGTGTGTCTGAAGCAGCTGCAGCAGTCTACAGCCTGCCATGAGCACCTCGCATTGCTGACCTAGGACTGAAGAGAAACAAAGTATCAATTTACATTGTTTCTCTTCAGTCAGAGCCACGAGCCAGGCCCGGAAAAAGGATGGGGGTGGGGGCCCTGGTGCTAATGTGCAGCCCAAGTTTTGTTCATTTGTTTAAGAGGAAATATGCGCAAGACGGGTCTTTCTAACTACATCACAGGAGGACTTCACTGCAGAAAGCATGTCTAATTTTAGGCACTTGCTTCCCACAATCCGTGGAAGACCCTTTGCAAAAGTTGATTGATTACCTTTCAGTTTCTTTTTGCTAGAATTGAATGTTAAACTGGAACTAATGAGATTAAACCTTTTCCTGGATAGTGTTAAATAATTGAAACCATCATAAAAGATGCTGCATTACACCGCATAATTAGTTTTTCCTTGCTGCATACTTTGGTGAAACCTGCCACACAATTTGGTCTTCCTCTGCCGCATAATTCCAGTGGACCTGCATATAATGATTCCAATTTGTTTAATTTTTAAAGCTCAATGATTGCCTGAAGGTGTCCTGAGCTGGACTTTTAATCACAGTTTACTAATGAAGGGAGGACTGCAGGCCAGAAAAACTGAGTTTTTTTGTGAAATCAAAGATGATTACTAGTACACCTGCCTGAAGCGATACCTTAAAGTTGGAAGATAAAAGGCTGAGTCAACCCTGCCATGATCTGTATTGCTTACTCACCTGCGCTACGTGATGATCATGCCTTCACGTTGGTAGAAAAAAGGCCGAGTCAGCACTACCATACTTTGCATCTGTATTGTCCACTCAGCTGCCTTATTTGATGCCTTAAAGTTTGTAGATGAACGGCCGAGTCAGCCCTTACATAATTTGAATCTGTATTGCCCACTCCCCTGCCTTACGTGAAGCCTTAAAGTTGGTAGATGAAAGGCTGAGTCAGCCCTGCCATGATCTGTATTACCTTCTCACCTGCATTACTTGATGCCTCAAAGTTGGTAGATGAAAGTCCGAGTCAGCCCTGTTATACTTTGGATGTGCATTGCCCACTCACTTGCCATACGCGATACATTAAAGTTGGAAGATAAAAGGCTGAGTCAACCCTGCCATTATCTGTAATGCCTTCTCACCTGTGCTACTTGATGCCTTCACGTTAGTAGATGAAAGGCTAAGTCAGCCCTACCATACTTTGCATCTGTATTGTCCACTCAGCTGCCTTACACAATACCTTGAAGTTGGGAGATGAAATGACGAGTCAGCCCTGGCATACCTTAGATCTGTATTTCCCACTCACCTGCCTTAAATGATGCTTTAAAGTTGGTAGATGAAAGGCTGAGTCAGCCCTGCCATGATCTGATTGCCGATTCACCTTCCTTCAAGTTGGTAGATGAAAGGCCAAGTCAGCCCTGCCATGATGTGTATTGCCCATTCACCTGCCTTCAAGTTGGTAGATGAAATGCCACTTCAGCCCTGCCATGATCTGTATTGCCCATTCACCTGCCTTCAAGTTCAAGTTAGTAGATGAAAGGCCTAGTCAGCCCTGCCTTACTTTGTATCTGTATTGCCCACTCACCTGCCTTATGCTACCTTAAAGTTGGTAGATGAAAGGCCGAGTCTGCCCTGCCATAATATGGATCTTTATTACCCACTCATCTGCTATACGCCATACCTTAATATTGGTAGATGAAAGGCCGAATCAGCCCTGCCACAATGTGGATCTGCTTTGCCCACTCACCTGCTTTACACGATACCTTAAAGTTGAAAGATAAAAGGCTGAGTCAACCCTGCCATGATCTGTATTGCCTTTGCACCTGCTCTACGTGATACCTTCACGTTAGTAGATGAACTGCCGAGTCAGCCCTACCATACTTTGCATCTGTATTGTCCACTCAGTTGCCTTACACAATACCTTGAAGTTGGTTGATGAAAGGCCGAGTCAGCCCTGCCATACTTTGAATCTGTGTTGTCCCCTCACCTGCCTTACGTGATGCCTTAAAGTTGGTAGATAAAAGGCCGTGTCAGCCCTGCCATACTTTGAATCTGTGTTGCCCACTCACCTGCCTTACATGATGCCTTAAAGTTGGTAAACATCATGATGTCAGCTCCAGGAAGACTGGCAAATATCGCCCTGCACTGGTTGATAAATCACCTGCAGTAACTGTGCAGTTACTGGGAAGCCATCATTTGGGGTATAATGTGCTAATTACAAGAGCCCCCCTCCTCCTTTGCAGGAAAGAGGGCCCAGCTGAAGCGATGTCTCCTATATTCTGGCGGCCTCACCTTTCAACATCGCCCCCTTGTAGAGCATTGTGTACACCCCTAGGGCTGCGTTCAGTTTTAGCAGCATCGATCCGGAGTACCATGTCTAGACTAGGGACACTGGAATTATGCGGCAGAGGAGGAGGAAATTAATGGGCAAGTCCAAGGTCAGGATGGGACTGAAAACACCCTGGGGCACCACAACCGAAAAGCCCCCATTTAAAACTAAAATAGTGGCCCCCGTTCTGCACCTCGGGCAATTTAAAATTGTAAGTACACACGGTACAGGTGTTTTGCATGGTTTAGGAAAATGAATGCAGGTGTGCCTGCTGCATGCAGTGTTTGTGGTAATATCAGGGAAATCAGCAGTAAAAGTCGTTCCATCAGATTATCAAACAGGTCCAGAAACTGCCCAAAACACACACATGCACTGACCTGTGGCCAGATTGCCTAATATGCCAGTAAGACCCTGGTAAGTATTGACTTAACTATGCAGCAAGAAACGGTAAATTATGGGGTGTAATGCACCACATTTTGTGAGCGTATTACTTTGTTATTTTGTAGTTTTTACCCGTGTTAATACTGTTTTAGCAAATGTTTCGCCTTATTAGTACAACCTTAACCTTTAAATACAGCAATAAGCTACTGAAAAGTGACTGTTAACCTCCCTGAAGGGCCTTCCAATGCCCAGCAGCACACATTGCTTTGTTTATGGTAACTTTCCATCTGGTTGAGCTAGATACATAACATTGTTTTCTAAAAATCTGCAAATTATGCAGCAGATGAAGGATGATGTGGCAAATATGGCAAATTCGTAATTACGTGAAAAACAGCAGGGAGGCACAATCGTACAAGACCAGTGGCCTGGCCTAGTCATAGAGGCCTTGTCTGAAGTATTGTGCCCAGCACTGTGCACTGCATCTAGAGAATTGTGTCCAATTCTGGCAATTTCATTCTTGAGTATTGTGTCTAGTCCCACAGGCTTTGTCTGAAGTATTGTGCTCTGGCTGGCAGCATCAATCTGGAATATTTGGCATTGTAAATGACAATGCCTTTTATTTATGTTTTAAAAATGTAAACAAAAACAAAAGGGATTGTTATTTGCAATGTCAATAGCTGAAACTCGCGTAAATGCGAGACCTATTGCATTGCAAATGCTTGTTTATGGCTGGGGTGAGCCCATGCAGTATGGCGGGCCGCTGGCGTTAGAGCTCTTGACTAGCACGGAGAATGGGGTCCCCCCTCCAAGTACTTTGCAGGGGGGCCCCCTCAATTTTTGTTACGCCACTGCTATGGGTGACTTATATGTATTACAAAAGGAAGGTTAGAGCGTGGCAAAAGGTTTATTTTGCCAGGTCGAAATGACAGTTTAAACTGCACACATAGGATCTGCAATTGCAGGCCTGAGACAAGTTTAAAGGGCTACTGAAGTGGGGTGGCACTATCAGTGCTGCAGGCCCAATAGTAGCATTTAATTGTCATGCCCGGGTACATGTAGTGTACTTTACTAGTAACGTATGAGTAACTTAAATATGCTAATTGAGGATAACTTAAAATGACCATGTTTAGGGGAGAGACAACAAGCACTTTAGCAATGATCAGCAGTGATAAAGTGCGCAGAGCCCTAATTCTTGCAAAAAAGAGGTCAGACAAAATGGAGGAGAAAGGCAAAAAGTTTATGGGTGACACTGCAGAAAGAGCCATTTCCAACACAACCCCCCTCCAACCTAAAGCCAGGGTAGACTAATCAATGCCTTGATTGACTTCCCTGCTTCGGCAATAGAACGTTGACAATGGCCTTCTACTGCAGGGGCACTTGTCAGTTCTTCGCCTCTTTGAACTCAGTTGGATCCCTATGTCTGTACTGTCCTGACCTATGGGGAAACCCTTCTCCTCATCTGTGCAATACCTAACCTTAACTTTCTCACAAGAGACTTATGGGCAATACAGAGTGCTTTGAATTTAATTCTTTCTGATATTGGTAGCCAGTGTTAAGTTTTCAAAGCAGGTTTGGCTGATTGCTGATAAGGGAGACCCAGAAGCAAATGGGCTGCACAGTTCTGAATAATCTGTAGTCTAGTTATCGTGGCCTTAGGTGCTCCTAGATAAAGTGCATTTCTATAGTCCATTCGTGAGAGAATGAGAGCCTGGACGATTATCCTTCTTGCCGTGAAGGGTAGGAGGGGAAGAACTTTCCAAAGCATCCTCATAATCCCATAGCATGCTGCGGACAATTTGGCTGGTGGGTGTCCAAAGGTCAATGTGCAGTCCAACCACATGCCCAAACTTTTGATCTGATTTTTTTGTGGGGGAGCAGGGCCAAAACAGTTTGGCCACAATAACCCTATGTTAGAAGTTGCGGAGTTGCCCAGGAGCATGAGCTCCGTCTTGTCTCCGTTCATGCCTCAAACTTTTATTACTTTATTACATCCCCCTCCTTGAAGTCAAGCACTAAGCCCATGGGTATGTGGATCCTTCCTTCACCACTGGACAGTGTGGTTTCACTGCTAGATTCTAACAGCTATTGAAGACTCATTTCATGAGCCAGCAAGATCTTTCTCTCCTCAAAGGCTCTCTCAGCTTCTGCTTTCCCCCCCTTAGAACTGGGACATTCTCTTCCCTTGGAACTGAAAAGACAAACAAATCTGTTGGCTTTCAGAAAAGCCCTCAAAACATGGCTTGGATATAATTAGCTGCCTCGCTTCTCTCGAGGGAGGGCCATGCGGTCTCCACAAGACCGATATTGGTAAAGTAGAAGTTCTTATTGTTGTCATCCAATTATGGTTCCACGCTCGGGTAGTGGAACAGCTATTGCGGGTCTCTCAGCAACTATTCAGTTTTGGCGGAGATCTGCAGATGCCAGACACTCCCGTTCATGGGTGTGTATCTTGCACCGACTAAACTTCAATTATTTTAACCACACTCCGCCTGCATTACTTCATATTGGCGATGAGCTGGCAAAATCTACACACCCACCGACTCACCTTTTCTTCATTTGGCACCGGACCACGCTGTTACCGAAGGGTCCCTGCCTCATCTGAGTCATTGCTTCATTGTTCGTTGCTGGACCTCTCTGTGCTCCTGCCACTAGGATTTTGTTTTCTCCCACGGAGTCTGGTTGCTCTAACTTTGGGACGGCGAGACACTTCGATACTTTACGAGTTCCTGATGCCCTGCAGGTCACGTGAGTTTGTGCGCGCTTGCTACTGCACGCTTAACGTCAGCGCATGCCACTCCCACCTCATATGTGCGCAGTGCAGCCTGCCACCATTTATTTTCACCACAAGCTGTCCCTACTGTACGTGTGCATCAGCATGTCTTCCTCAACTTACACAAGCGCAGAGCAGTTGGGCAGCACTTGTCCTTACCACAAGCTGCTGTTTGCATTTTAAGAAATACAGGTAGTGTTATTTTTCTGTGCAATACGCTGGAAGCTCCTTGGGGTCAAAACAGTACTTACTGGTCAATTGGGCTTTTTAAATCATATTGTTTTGGGGGTTTTTTTCTTCTTCATTTTCTCTAATAAACCTTCTTTTCCATGTACCTCTCCAGATATTGAAACTATCATTAGCCAATTTCCCACGCTTTTTTCTGACAAAATAGGTACTGTGCTAGGTTTTGAGCACTAAATTTGTTTAAAAGCAGATGCTCAACCTGTGGAACATAAGGTTTGACCATTGCCTCTGAGTGTCAGACAGAGATGATTTAAAAATAGTTTTGAAGAATCTTTGCTCAGAGGGAATTATCGTTCCATTCGATTCTTCATCCTGGGTATCTCCCATTGTAGTTGCATGAAAAAAGTATAGGGAGGTGAGACTTTGTGCCGACTTATGCTCATTAAATAGCAACATTCTCGTGGATTGTCTTCCTCTCCCCAGAATTCATGAACTTTTGGCTGGTCGTGGGGGCTCCAAATTTTTCTCTTCAATAGATTTGTGGTCAGGTTATCCCCAAATTTCCTTTAGCGTTGAGTCTCAGGAACTTACAACCTTTGTGACTCTGTCTGGTGCATTCAAGTACATCAGGCTGCTATTTGGTTTAGCTTCTGCTGCTAGTGTTTTCCAGAGGCTCATGGACACTCTTTCCAAAGTAATTCCTGGAGTCCAAGTTTATCAGGATAACATCTAATGCCCGATAGCAGTCCTGAGGTCCACAAGGACACGTTGTCCAAAGTTCTCTCAGAATTGTGCAGTTCTAGGATGACCATTAGACATGAGAAAGGTAAGTTTGATGTTCAAGAACTTGACTATTTCGGACACACCTTGTCCTCAGAAGGCATCAAACCAACATTTTCTTTAATCAAAGCAATACGTGATGCCTCCCCACCTAAAGATAAGGATGCTTTACGTTCATTTTTAGGGTTGGCCAAATATTATGCTCGATTTGTGCATGGGTATGTTGAAGTAGTAGAACCTTTGAGAGCGTTGCTTAGAAAAGGTGCTAAATTCATATGGAGTAAAGAATTGCACAGCAAATTTGATGGGGTCAAACACATCATTGAGCAGGCACCAGCCTTGCAACCCTTTCAGGATGAATGCAAATGTTTTGTGAATGTAGATGCAAGCTTGTCAGGACTTGGAGCTGTACTTGGGCAATGGGTCGGTGGCAAGGAACATACCGTTGCATTTGCTGCAGGTCACTACAACCAGCTGAAACATGATACAGTACTATCGAACGAGAAGTACTTGCATGTGTCTGGGCAATACACAAGTTCAGGTCATACATTTATGGTTGTAAATTTGAAGTATTTACAGATCACAAGCCATTAATGTGCATTCTCGGTGGTGGAGGAACTAATCAGGCATCCGCCAGCCAGGTTAGTGCATTTACTCTCCACACTACAAGAGTATCATTTTGTCATCAAACACCTACCTGGTGGGAAGAACTCTAGAGCAGACTGTTTATCCTGTATGTCTCTTGATTGTGAAGACAATGAAACAGAAGATACAGAGTGTGTTGTTGCAGCAGTGGATGCTGTTCTGGAGTGTGTCCCCATTTTTGAAGGGACCTGTACAGAGGCATATTCCAAAGACCCTAACCTCATTAAAGTCAAAGAATTCATTATTAAAGGGTGGCCAGAGAGTAGAACTCTTTCTGATGAGATTAAAGGTTTCTCTTTTGTGGCTCCTGAACTTTTGGTTGTCTATGAGATGGTGATGTGTCATGATCTTTTTATTTCTCTGGAAAGTCTGCAAAAACAAATCATTCAGACAGCTCATCATGGTCACTTGGGGGTCACAAAAACATGCTGACACCTTAAACAATACTAATGGTGGCCTTCTCTGGAGAGTCAAGTTAGATCAACCATTGAAAGTTGTGCGGAATGCCTGCTCTCTGAAAAGCGATGGCAAACCCTTAACACATCCCTACATCCTGTACCATTTCCAAAAGGTCCCTAGAAAAAGTTGATCTCGACTTTTCTGGTCCTTATGAGGTGTTGTCTGTTGAGAACAAATGTTTTATTTTAATAGTGGATTATTTTTCAAAGTGTATGTTTTACTGTTTTTGTGGTAGTCTCATGACTGATAATGTCATAAAATATTTAGAACGTCTTCAAATTGGAGGAACCACCAAAAACAACAACGGGACCCATTTCATTTCACAACGGATGTGTACGTTTCTAGAGCACAATGATGTTCAACATCTCAAAGTGGCTCTGTACTCACCCTCCTCCAATGGCCTAGTTGAATGGGGGAACAGAATGGTCAAGGATAGGGTGCAGAATGCATTGTCCTCAGGCTTATATGTTCAAGAATTTGTAAAGAACAAGATTTGGTCATACAATATCACACCTCACTGTACCACTGGGGTCGCACCTTTTACTTTGCTTAGAGAAAGGAAAGTGCACTCCAATTTGTGTCCTAATTGGCTTGTTAGCAAAAGTTGTCAGGAAGTTAAATCTCCAGATTCCATTAGATCCAGGGTTGAGGTTAAGCAAAATTTGATGAAGTCTTTTTTCGACTCTAGTAAACATTTTAAAGAGGATTCTTTCTTTAATAACTTTGTTCGGAGGCATAAGAGACATCCATAAAAGCATTTGCGCAAAACATACATAGGTATTTAGTTCATACCATAGAATAAAGATATAAGCATAAGCAGAACTACAATGTCCACACAAGCTAAAATTATTAAACATATAGCTACCAATTTTCAAGCAGAGTAAAAAATGTATGAAAAAGTATTACAGTTATTAAAGTGTGATAATGCGATGATGCAATGTGTTGCACATTGTGTACCACGTTCTCTTAGTCACGTAAATCATACTGATAAGACACATTGGGTATAAATTCCTTTTGCCCCCTTCTAGACTATATCTGATGACATTTTCTTCCTGGCATGAAAGACGGCCCATAAAAAAGATGACATTCCACAACAAATCTGTAACGTAGGCAATGATTGCAAAGATAGATATGCAGGGCGGCATTGTGTAAAACCTAATGATCTAATCATCGGTAAGACATATCGTTTCCTAAGTTGACAATAAAATTTACAGAACAAATTCACGTGCATGATGTTCTGGGACATTGTTACGTCCCATGGGCACTTTGTCAATTTTATGGACCAATCGTTCATATTTGGGAAACTGGTTAATCAATTAAATATGTCCAATCTTAAACTAGTCAAAGCAAACCTGTGCAGTGAATTTAAAACTGTTCTAAGATAAGGTTGCATATTAAAAGTAGTTATAATTAATTGATTTTTTAAAACGCTAGGTTTAGGAGCATTCAGTCATCAATCTGAGGCTTTCAAATTGTGTCATTCCTTCCTTTTTTAGAGTATTTCTACTGATAGACTCGCGTTTTAGGGTTCTCAAAGAATTCAGGGTGGCCCATGTCACAAAATAACCGCTGTACATAGGCCAACCAAGGGATACTTGAATATGATCTTGATTTGAGACAGTCCCCTATTATCGCTTGATTAAAGGCTGTATGTTCTGATATCCAGATTTTTGGCCACAGTAGAATTGGCTGAAACTTGATTACATCTGTGAGGAATGTAGCACCCAATTTGGCGTAGCATACAAATAATGACGATGAGGGTTGCTAGAAGATATCTGAAAAATTCATTTTCTATCAGTTGCATATCTGCACATTTCTTATATCTCCATATGCCCACCCCATAAAGTGCTATACTAAGGCATTTAGCTTTATAGATCGTCATTATCTCAGGTGGGTTGGAGCCCAATCGTCTTGTGAAGCTTCTGAGCGCCATACAAGCCTTATGGTAGTTTCCTATTATCAATAGCTTATTCCATGAACCTTCCCTATCAAATAAAATCCCCAGAGGACCAAAAACAGTCAAAGAGGATCCAAGCTGCCTGAACAGGGTTAATTAATTGCTGACAAAGTCAATAATACATTAAGGCATCATCATACAAACAGAGAAATTCCCCGAAGCGAATAAGAAAGAGAAAATAGAGAAAATATGTTTTTTATGTATATTGGTAGATCAAAAATTCATAAAAAGTGACAAATTACATGATACCAGTCCAACATACATAAATATATAGGAGGTCCCACATTCACGGACTCAATACACACTAGCAACCACAATTCCAAACATTCTCATACACTCAAGGGGAGTTCAACATTTGTGATATTGTCAAAACTCAAATTAGTTAACATTCATGATACAAGATACATGATAGACATCGAGTAGTCAGTAGTCATTCAAGTGTCTTCTTATTAGAGAAGGTGGAAACAAAACGGAGGTACGTAGTTCTCCAGCGCCAACGCGCGTTTTGGTGTCTAACCCGATATGGGTCACACCTTCATCAGGGCGGTCAAATCAAATGTGGGACACAAGAAAAGATGTGCCTAAAAGAATAATGGAATGGAGTAAACAATAAATATCACATAGCAGCGGAAATGTCAACATATGTCAAGAAGGGTACAATTCCTAAATATACAACTAGTAAAAGGGATGATTAAACGTTTGCAGCGTAATAGTAGAGATCATTTTAGATAGAATCAACTCGTATATATCGAGAGAGAGAGAATGCACACGGGGAAGATAGACAGAGATTAACAGAGAAATATAGGGAAGATCCAAAAAATGGAAAGATTTGTAGATTAACGAAAAATTCACCCGAGATTCCCATATTGAGAAAGAACTAAATATAATGGTGATGGTGGGTTCAAGAAAACAATATAGAGCAATACACATACAAATACAAAGTGTACCTGGATTTAGAGCATCTGGGCAGGCCACCAGAAGTAACAAAGTGGGTTAAAAAAGGCTCAATAACAGAGTCTAAAGGGATAAAGGACATAATGGATAGACATAAAAGACGGGCAGTCTCAGGAAGAGAATAGCCTTTCCAGATGTCTGAAAAATAGTATTCTCCTTACCAAGATGTTTAAATAGATACAGCAAAGGTGTGTACAGACATACCCGTATCCCCTTATTTAATAGTTCAGACTGAGGAAGAGACATTTTTGGAGTTAGTCCAATCTCCAAAAGGGTAGCGCTCAATGACGCATATTCAAGCAGAGTTCAGAATACACCTAGAAAAATTATAAGAACGCACCAAGTAAATAAATAGTACCTCAGGGGGAGAGAGATCCACCCAAATGCATGGCTGGGGGGACTGGGAGATGTATAAAAACAGCGTGCATCTCTACAGGGGTAGAGTGTATACTAGCAAGGCAATAAATATGTAGATGCGAGACATCAAATGGTCAAAAAACAAAAAGATGCCAAGATGTTAGAGAGAGGCATCATAGGGATATGCAAGGCCAAGATAATTGAAAATGTGGGCTAAAGGAATATCCCCATGGGTTTGTACATATATACAGAAAAACAATATGAGTAGAGACGTAAAAGGTCAAGCGGCAGGAAAAGGTAAGTCACCTGGAAAGACACCGTGGGGTGTCCACGCTTCCTTGAGTAGGTTAATCGAGGCACAAATGGAAGCAGTTACCTCCGAGTCAACATAAGATTTAGGGAATGGGGAGACGTAATCCCACATGCCCTGGGGGGAATTCAAAATAGAACATGTGCTACGGAGTAGGGGCCAATAGCTACAAGTAGGTTGTTAAGAAGAAAAACAATAAGTTCTAACAACAGTTAAACTACATCTATATGGAGTCCCTGTACATAAGATCGCAAGGCAAGCGTGACTTCGTCCTGCGGCGTGCGGGGAACAAAACTCCCGCCGGATGCCAAATCATCTGAGCAACCAAAGCGGCATTCAGCGGGTTTAAATGGGAATGAAACAAGCCGCAGCAGCCAATCACGATCGAAGGGGGCGGACTCCTCCCTTGGAGTCGGAAATCAATAATAGAAAGAGGACTGCTCTTAATAGTTAAATGGAAAGAGTTCCATGGTGGCCATATTGGACAGGGGAAGAGGTTGTAAATGAAAAATAAAGTAACTGAAGCACATCAGATTAAAGAAGAGCTAATGAAGACCAAAGATATACTATCACAATACCAGATCAATAAGAAATGGTATAAAGGGAATAGGTAGATGCGAAAAAAAGGGGAAAGAAATAATTCTCACCAGCATGGTGAAAAAACATCACATATGGGAGAAAACAGAGTTTGTTAAAATTGAGATTTGGAGGTCAGGTTTCAAATGGAACGGACTAAACAGTGCAGACAACATCGATCAAAATAAGTCTGGAGCCCTATGGAAAAACGGAATTACGTCGAAGTAGATCTATCATAAGATCGCATTCTCCCATGGTCAGACTTCATTTAATCCTTTCTCTTGCGAGTGAAGGAGAAAAATCCAAAAGACTTCTTGCTTCCTTCTGGTGGCAGTCTGGTCCCTTCCTGCGTGTGATTGTACTTTCTCCAAAATAGACCATCTAAGGTTGCTCTCTACATAGGCTGCCTCCAATCAATGATTGACCAGTGGAGCAGAGTGTTTCTTAAGTCTGATGTTAGACTTATGTTCACCAATTCTCTTTCTACATTCTAAGCCGGTTTCACCAACATATGCTAGTTCGCATGGTCAGAGAATAATATAAATAACGTACGATGAACGACAGTTGGTCATTTCTGAGAGAAATACAGTTTGTTGGTTCACTCGAATGTTATCACTCACTATGGCATTAGGGCATGCTTGGCAGGAGCCACATCAGTGGTTCCCTTTTATAGGCTGACTCCCTGTGATAGATTTTTTACAAAAAGGGTTGCATTCAGTGTTCTTGGCTCTTACCAAGTGTTTTTTTAAGATTTTTGTTCCTTCTGAACGCAAACAAGGGTTTGGGTAACGTTTGCTCGCTGTTGTCCATATTCAGTAAGTGCCTTTGGGAGTTGATAGTCTGGCGTATCTTATGGTCTAGATTGGAATGCTTGGTCACACATACCAATTTGTCTGATTGCTCAGTGTTCTTGGGTTTGAACATGGCTTCCCGGTTATAATATATGGCCCTCTTCAGGGAGTCTTTGATCAATCTCATTGGGTATCCTCTGTCGAGCAATTTTTCTTTCAGGATATCAGCCCATTTAAAAAAATCATTTAAACTCATATAGTTTCTCCGCAAGCGTAGAAACTGACAGAAAGGGATACCCTCCTTCTTGCAGCGAGGGTGGAAGCTGCTGACCTCTACTAAGGTGTTTCTAGCCGTGGGTTTGGTGTATAATGAAACCTGTAGTTGGGAATCTTGGTGCTCGATCCAGACATCGAGGAATTCAAGGTTGATATTGCTGGATTGCGCAGTGAACTTGAGGTTAGGATCGGCTAGGTTGATCCAGCTAGTAAATTCATCCAGGGTCTCCTTGTCGCCCTTCCAGATGAAGAAAATGTCGTCCATAAACTGTGACCAAGAGCCAACATTTTCAAAGAAGGGGGCCAACTTGTTGTATATATTTTGTGCCTCAAAGTGTCCCATGTAAAGGCATGCTACACTTGGGGCACAGGCCGCACCTATACTCAGTCCCTGAACTTGCTGGTAGTAGGTGTTACTAAACTCGAGTAATTTTCTCCTAATAAAATGTCCAGACATTGAAGGATAATCCCCCGAAGTCTTTAAAGGTGGGTGATTGGGTTCTAATCAAAAATCCCAAAAGAGTAATGAAAGGAACTTCTAGGTACTCTTCACCAGCACTAGTCATTCAGGCTAGCAAAGGTTCTGCCCTGCTAGACAACAAGGGTTGGTGGAACAAGAGGAGCTTGGTCCTAATCACTGCTTTTAATGCAGATCAGAGTCAATCTGATAATTGGTTACATGATACTGTAGTGTCTAATTCTGTTGCTGGTACCACAATGTCTGAAGGTGATTCCAGGACACTCCAAAATGCTTTGCCCCCTTTGACTTCCTTGGGTGGGGTAACAGTCAACAGAGATAATGTTTGTTCTAGGAAATTACCTTGCAAATTTAAAGATTACATATTGGAATAACTTTTTATAATGACCTTGTAGGTTGCAAGACCAGGTTTGCTACTCCCACATAGTCAATGTTGTATTGTACAAATTTCTGTATTGCGTAACAGTTTATTTTTTATTTCTTCTTCCTTATGTTTGTTGAAGGGGAAAATGTTGTGAAACAATTAGTTGCCTCGCTCCTCGCGAGGAAGGCGCATGGAGTCCCCTCGAGACCGTTATTACTAAAGTAGAAGTTCATATTGTTGTCATTCAATTATGGTTCCATGCTCCGGTAGTGGAATGGCAACTATGGGTCTCTCAGCAATTATTCAGTTGCGGCAGAGATCTGCGGATGCCGGACACTCCTGGTCGTGGGTGTGTATCTTGCCCCGAATAAACTTCAATTATTTTAATCACACTTCACCTGCGCCTGCATCACTTCCATGGCTCTTCACCCAATAACTTTCCTTTTTTCTTGCCAGCTGTTTCACTTCTCTGAGATTGGTGCCCAGACACCACAGGGTGTGAGTGCGCTCTACAAATCCTATTTTCATTTCAATCCATTTCCTTTCATTTCTTTTGTTCTGCCTCCATTGCACATTTCTCCCTGGCTAAGGTTGTCTCAGCCTCGGCCTTCCTCTCCTTTGCTAGGGCTTTGTCAGCCTCAGCTCTTCTCTCATCTGCAGCCAGTTGGACCAACTGCAGCCTCTGGTCCCTCTCAGCCTGTCTGTCCTTCAACTCTTCAGGAAACAGGGTTTGGGAGGAGACACTGCTTCCTGCTTTGGATCCAGCATGGGACTACGTCTTTGTGGGCTCCCGTCTCTACTCTGGAGCCTTTGCCAAGCTGTTTTTCTCCTCCTCCTCACCCTTTAGAGGGCCATCGCCCTCTTGGGGCTCTGGTTTTGGGCTGTCCAGGTTGAACCATAGATCTGCATTCTCCAGAGTGTCGAAGTAGTCCTCCTCAGACTTTTCCCAAAGGCATCGCTTTCTTGGCCCTGTGGTAGAAGCCCCAACCGATGGGCTTCCTCAAAGGTGCACAGTCTGAAGCTCCCTCTTGGTGGACCACCTTCTCACAACCAGATCATTCTCCTTGCAGAACTGCTTCAGTTCCCTTGTACTGTACAGTGACAAGCGGGTGAAATCTGATTCAATTCTGGCAAGTGCCAAGTTGCTGAAGGTGAAGCAGGAGTCAAATTTGGAAAAACGACCAAGTGAGAGAAAAAGGAGAATTTAAAAACTCATGATGATCCAACATATGGGATGGTAATGTACAGCAAATCACTTTATGGCACTGCACAACCACAAGTGTTTCCCTCATCACTGATGACCAAAGTTAGAAATTGGGTTGTTGGTTGACTAAGGGGTGAGCCCTGGTCAAGCAGCAACCACAGTCCTAGTCAGGGTAAGGCACAGGCAAACCCCAAATTATCTGGGCTCAACCCCTTGGTAGCTTTGCACAGAGCAATCAAGCTTAACTTAGAGGCAATGTGTAAAGTATTTGTGCAACACTTCAAACAGTGAAACAGTATGTTATGTTATGTTAGATTATATTTGTTGAGCACCAATCACCAAAGGTCTCTAGGCGCTTGCAGTGTGGACCAGGAGCCAGGAAATCCCTTAATCCCGAGGATACTCAGCATACAGTAAGGAGGGTTTATCCAAATGCCTCAGTAAACAGGATGGTTTTGAGTTTCCTCCGAAACGGAAGTAGAGTGGTTTTCCTGCGCATACTATCCGGGAGCTTGTTCCAGATCTGGGGAATCACAACTGAGAAAGCCCGCACCCCCAATGTAGCTCTGTTAAAGCGCGGGCAGAGCAGCAAGTTAGCCTCAGATGACCGGAGATAACGTCCAGGCACGTAGGACTTCATGCGATCCTTGATGTATTTGGGCATTACTCCATACTGTGCTTTATGTGCAATGCACATACCCTTGAACCCGACCCTCTGCTTGATAGGGAGCCAGTGTAGCTGTTGTAGCAGACGGGTGGCATGTGCTCTTCTTGGCAGTTTAAAGATCAGCCTTGCCGCATCATTTAAAACCACCTGAAGTTTTCCTCAGGTGTTTGTCAGGAAGCCCTGTGTATACTGGGTTACCGTAATCCAGTCATGACAGGATTAGGGCCGTCACAACGGTACTCATGGATGGAAATTGACAGCAGGGTCCCGAGCTTCCGGAGTTGTCGAATCAGGCCTGTGCAGCTCCTCTCTACAGCAGACACCTGATTGTTTAAGGTTAGCTTGGTGTCCAGCTTGATACCCAGACTCTTCACGGCTGGCACTGGTGTCGGGGTGGTGCTAAGCTCTTGGGGCCAGACAGTAAAAGAAAACACACAAAAAGATCCCACACCAGGTTAGAAAAATATAGCTGAACTTAATAAATAAAATAGGACCAAAACGACAAAAATCAGTAGAACCAGTGTTATGAATGTTCAAAGAATAAACAGCAATATTGCACCTAAAAGCATAAACTGCCAACTGGAGCTATCTCGTCATGCTGCAACGATAAAATATCAAAGTACGGGCTAACCGCAATGGCGTCCGGGTCAGATACAGTTCCAGATTAGACCCGCTGAAGGTTTACCTTTTCAGGTTTAGCGCCAAGAGTCCCATCTACGTGGAAGAAGATCGCTAGGAGAAGGGGAGTGCATCACTGGCAGTGGTCAATATGATCGAGGAGCAGCTGTGTGTCGCAGACGGGTGGGCTGGAGTCTTGCTTTGGGGATCCACATGGTCAGACGATGCTTGCTGCATGATGAGACGAACTTGCGGTAGCTCGCGCTGATTTTCCCTGTGAGCGGCGAGGTTCTGGTGCAAACAGGTCAATTCAGGGTCACGAGGAGCCAAAAAAGCTTGACTTTAATGGCTTGAGAGCCACACCAAAGGCCATGGACCTAAGAAGCACCACTTTGGGTTCAGGAACTTGTTAAAGATGGGGTCCAAGAGCTGTGGGAAGCCTGGTATGCCCCAGAGGCTCAGATCAGGAGGCCAGTACACTAGCCCTTTGAGTCACTCTTGGCTCATGGGTTCAAAATGAAGTTGCAGGTCCAGTTCTTCCACCCCGGGCATGAGGACAGAATGTCGGTACAGCAAGGCAGAAGCTTCTTCAGAGTAGCAGTCCAGCAGAGTGGCAGTCCTTGTAGCAGCACAGCAGTCCTTCTTCCTGATAGAGTATTCACAGGTCCAGAAGTGTACTGAAGTGGTAGTGTCTGAGATGCTCCACTTAGACACATTTGTGTCTTTGAAGGGGAGAGAAATGTCTAGAGGCATGCCTTTGAATTGCACAGATGCCCTGCTTTCCGTGCCCTGGCTCCAGACTAACTACAGGGGGTATGCAGCCCTTTGTGTGGAAACAGGACACAGCATATTCAGGTGTAAGTGAGGCTTAGCCCAGCTCCTCCCCCTCATCCTGACAGTGATGGCCCATTAAATTACACCTAAGCTCCCATTGTGTGGCTGTCTAAGAGGAATACACAGTGTCCAACTGCCAACTACACCCAGCCATGTGACCAGCCGCGGCCCTTGCAGGTAAGAGCAGTGGTCTAGATGGGTGGGGGAGATTTTGACAGACAACGATGATGGAAAATTCAGTATTTATTTCATTTTCCTTCATGAACGTCTGTCGAATCACCCCCACTCCCCAACCCCACCACTCTTACCTACACGAGCCGCTCCTGCATGTGACCCAGGCAAGCTGGAGGCACCATATGACTATGGCAAGGAAATTCCAGCTTTTTAAAAGTGGCATTTTCAGAATTGTAACTTTAAATCCGACTTCTCTATAAGTTAGGATTTTAAAGTAGGATTCCAGAGACATCAAACTTGAAGAGGTTATCTATTCCCATTTGGAAATTACACTTGCATAGTGTATGTCCTACTTTTTAAATACATTCCACCCTGCCCTCTAAGCTGTTCAGGGCCGACCCTAGGGTTTACACATATGTTTGAAAAAGGAAAGTTTGAACATGACAAAAGGATTATTTCACCAGGTTGAAATGGCAGTTTAAACTGCCCACACAGGCTCTGCAATGGCAGACCTGAGACATGTTTAAAGGGCTATTTAAGCGGTTGGCACAATCAGTGCTGCAGGCCCACTAGTAGCATTTAATTTATATGCCCTGGGCACATGTTGTGCACTTTACTAGGACTAAGTAAATTGATTATGCCAAGTAGGGATGAGCTCCTATTGCCATGTGTTGAGGTGAGCGCACAAGCACTTTAGCACTGGTTAGCAGTGGTAAAGTGTGCAGAGTCCTAATACCAACAAAAAACAAGGTCAGAAAAAATGGAGGAGGAAGGCAAAACATTTGGGGATGACCCTGTAGAAGAGGCATTTCCAACAGGTGGCATCAACCATAAAGAAACACTAAATTTGTAAGTGGCACAATTAAGAGTAGATGTTGGCGTTCATAAGGACATGTTACGAGGCATGGTCATGGTAATTCAATGGTTTGGATATGAGCACAACAGAGGCATAACATTTTGTAGATTCACAAACATTTAAAAGGACTTTCCCAAACCTATTTACACTAATCACAAATATTTCAGATTTTCACTGCAGGAGTAGTAAAGAAAGATTATTAATGGGAAGTAATTTTCTATATAATAAGAAAAAATATATTATTTATAATTTCTTTCATTTGGTATATCCTCATACTAGGCCACCAGACTGGGGCAGGACAGAGTGGGCATTATTCCACAAGCCCTGTGCTTTTTCAGAGCTCCAGGGTCAGGCTGCAAAAGGTGTTTTATAGATTTTGAAGCAGCCTGTTATGTTTTATAATGATGAGGCAGTAAACACTGCTCCGTACCTGGATGGCAGCGGTTCCTGGAGTTGGCGTGATTTCTCTTTCGCTCTAGGATAGGTCTTTTTTAACTTGGAAACAAGTGCTTCTGGTATGTGAGGCCCCACATTAAATTATTTCCCCAAGCCCTGAAAAAACCTCTGATGTCTGCGTACACAGGCCGATTCTCATCACATTTTACATAATAAAAGGCAGCGCTTGAGTTACCAAGGCCAGAGGCAAATAACATGCTTGCCGCTCGGAGACTTGGGGGCATATCAACAAGGCGAGGCGATAGAATTATCGCCGCTTTTGCAGCCGCTTTTCGGCTGAAAAGCGGCGATAATTTTATCGCCTAATTAGCAAGCTCATGCTAACGCGTGAAAACTTGCATTAGCGTAGGAATTCCTAACGCCCAGCTTTGCATCTCTAATGAGATGCAAAGTGGGCGTTCCTGACCTGGCATGACAGGAGAAATGTCGAAAAGCGACATTTCTCCTATCATCAAGCCCCACGCTATGAAGGATAGCGGCAAGAAAAGTAGCGATAACCCCTGTTATCGCTACTTTCCTTACGCCTGCTTCAGGACTGACTTAGCCATGATATCCTATGGAAGGTGGATATCATGGCTAACTTTGTGAGTCCCTATCAACAAGCTAATGCCACATTGCGTGGGATTATCGCTCTGTTTCCAGCGATAATCTCACGTTAGGCAGTTAGCGTGAGGATTTTTATCGCTTTTGAGATAAGCATTGCTAATAGCACGCTATCTCAGCGATAAAAATCCACGCTAGTCGGCGATAATCGGCAAGCCAAGCCCGTCTGCGCCCGTCCGCGCCAGGATTGCGCCAGCTGCAGGATATGCCAGGCAACAGACACACACCATCAGGTATGACAATAAGGCCCTATTAGCATTACGCCCTAAGACGGGTGCCTCGTGTAAGAGTTGTCCACCGACTGACTATCTCCGGGGCCCTTTCTCATGTTCTCATTGTAAATGGACGCCTCCCGCGATGCCTTCAGAAATGCTAAAAATTCCCGTGCCCTCTATGCAAGGAGGCAACAACTTTAAGGGAGGTCTTATTAATGCCCGCTCGTTGTGTGGCCACAGCCAGGACATACACGATTTAATAATGTGTTATAGTCTTGACGCCCTTTTCATAACTGAAACATGGCTTAACGAATCATCCAATCCTGATTTGGCTATTGCCCTTCCCCCGGATTTTACCATCTTTAGGCGGGACAGACAAATCGGGCGAGGAGGGGGGGTTGCAATCATTGTCAAAAGGTCATTTTCGTGTCATACATTTGATCTGGGACACCTCAAAGGAGGTGAGAGTATTGGCTTTTCGATCAGACTTAATGCCTCTACCTCCTTTTCGGGAGGTGTAATCTATCGCCCCCCAGGCAATGCTACTCCCTTTCTAGACTCCCTAGATGAAGTGCTCAGGTCACTTATGTTACGCTACCCACACTTTACTCTACTAGGAGATATGAATTTGTACCTGGAATCAGGTACAGACCCTTATGCTATCTGCTTCCACCATACCCTAAATATTTTTGGACTGGCCCAATTAGTGACTGCACCCACCCACCTAGCGGGCCACACTCTTGATGGTATTTGTTGCAACTTAAATACCATGACTATGTCTCCCCCCATTCCGCAAATTTGGACCGACCACAGTCTCATTCCCTTTGACATCAAGAAACAAGTTCTAGCTCCATCAACAACAAAGCACTCTCAATCTTCCCTCTCGGTAAATTGGAGGAAAGTGATTGATCGTATCAAACTGGATACCCAGTTATTGGCTCACGCCCCTGAATTGAGAGGAGACGTCACGGCCGACTCTCGTAACTTTCACGTCTGGATGGATCAGATTATTTTAGAAAATTCTGACCCTAAAGGCGACCGCCGGAACTGTCCTAAAAGGAAGTTAAGTGCCCCATGGTACACCCAGGCCTTAACTGAGAGCCATTTACTTTGTAGAATAAGAGAAAGGAAGTGGAGGAAAACATATGATGAGGCCTCAAGAGCCCTTTATGTTCAACAGAGGAAATTATACCTCTCTAGCATAAAGACTGCCAAAAAGGTGTATTACACTAAAGCTATCAACGATGCACATCAGAAACAAAAAACTGTTTTTTCCATAGTTAAATCCTTTACTCACCCCAAAGCCCTCCAGCCCGAAATCCCGCCCTCTGAGAGTTTGTGCAACCAAATTGCAGATTTCTTTGAGGAAAAAATTGTAAATATCCAAAAGGATTTCCCGCCTCCCTTGATTTCTCTTGCTTTAGGCCCCCAAAAACATGTAGCCGAAAATAGCCATTCCCTTGGTAGTTTCCAACCGGTCACCCTCCAACAGACCCGCAAGGCGATCTTGGCTTGCAAATCTGGATCACCTACTGACTCCTGTCCCCCCTGCATTCTACATCATCTAGTTGAGGTAGTGAATCCAACCATCAATGCCATCATAAACACATCCTTAAAATTAGGGATTGTGCCTAATGAATGGAAAAAGGCTATCGTAAAACCTCTTATGAAAAAGCAGAATAAATCGCCAACGGATCTGACCAATATGCGCCCCATTTCACTCCTGCCTGTTCTAGGAAAGATCACTGAACGGATGGTGCATTCGGAGCTAAAAGCATTTGTGGAGAACCACAACATCTTGCATCCCCAACAATCTGGGTTTCGCTCCGGCCACTCCACTGAAACGGCTCTGGTAGAACTCTCTGACTCCATCAAGTTCCTGCAGGATGAGGGAAAGCAGGCCGTCCTCATCCTGCTCGATCTAACAGCAGCTTTTGACACCATCTCTCATGTCATCTTGAATGACAGGCTGCGAGAGATTGGTGTGACAGATACAGCTTTGGCATGGGTCAAATCTTTCCTGTCCAATAGGTCCCAGTCTGTATCTTTGGGTCACTACCTATCCAGCGAAAAAACTATTACATCCAGAGTACCGCAGGGATCCATATTAAGTCCACTTCTTTTTAACATCTATATGGCACCCCTCCTCGCTGTGATAGAGTCACACGGGATCCTTGTTACGTCATATGCCGACGACACTCAATTGGTCGTCTCCATTGACAAAAACCGCACGGATACAGAATTGCGTTTTCGGAATTGTCTCACTGAGGTATTTCAGTGGTTAAACAAAAACCACTTGAAATGCAACAGTGGGAAAACCGAAATTATACCATTGGGTCAGGACCTACCTTTCTGCCCGAGGGATTGGTGGCCTAAAGACTCTGAGGCCCCGCCCAGTGCTGTGTCTTCTGCTCGCAACCTAGGCGTGCAATTTGATGCTACCTTATCATTTGATGATCATGTTAGGATCACGGCTGGCTGCTGCTTTGGCCTTATCAAATCTTTAAAGAAATGTTTTGACTTCCTCCCCATTGCCTCCAGGAAATCGGTCGTGGTTGCACTAATACTCTCCCGACTCGATTATTGCAATGGGTTGATGGCAGGGGTAAAAAAGTCCACTTTGAAGAAGTTGCAAAGTGTACAGCACGCGGCGGCACGGTTAGTGTTAAAACTCCCTAGGAAATCTTCAGCCTCAACTGCATTAAATTCCCTGCACTGGTTGCCACTGCATAAGAGAATTCTTTTCAAACTCCTGCTCACAGCTTTTAAATCTTTGAAAAATATAGGTCCCAAATACCTTGTTAAACGTTTTATTCGCTATGATCCTGTACGATGTCTGCGATCCTCAGGGGCCAATCTTGCTAAGATCCCGAGGCATAAATACAAAACTAGGGGCGGAAAAACGTTCACAGTCCTAGCAGCAAGGGCTTGGAATAATCTACCTGTAAATCTCAGACTGATCGAGTCTGAATGCCCCTTTAGGAAACAACTGAAGACCCGGGTCTATCAGCAATCAGATACCTATGTGCTAGCAGCCATCTAGATCTTTTCACCGCTCATCCCCTATACGCATGCTCAGCGCCAAGATGCTCCTTCCGGAGCGAACGTTGCGCTCTATAAATATCCAAATAACAATAACAATAACAATAATTATCCTAACGCTAAGTGAGCTTAGCGACAATTATCGCCGGTTGTTGCTGATATGCCCCTTGGTCAGACATGAATCTTCTCTGGGTAAAAAAACTGCATCAAGGGATGTATGATCACCTTTGGAAAACAGACACCTGGCAACAGTTCTCTCATTGGTGTTTTCTGATGTATATTTTCTCTTCCTACCTTCCTTCTCTCGTTGTCTTCATGCCTCTATGTTCATCTGTTGCACTTTATTTTTTATTGTGCTGTCTAGCATTAGGTCTTTCCTCAATTCAAAACCTTGTTTTATCAATCTAATTCACCACTTCAGTTTCTGGCAGGTTAATCTTTGGTGTTTTTCCCAATATTCATCCATTATTATTCTCTCTGTTTTCCTGCATCATGCCTCATAGGGTGCATCACGCAAACATACCATGACGTAGGCTTTGCTGGGGAAAGTCAGCGAACCGTTCCAGTGAGGTCCTATGAGGCCTGCCGGGACGCGTGCACTCAGGACCCGTCCTGCCCATTCTTCTCATACAGAACCGATGCCTTTGAACCAGTGTCCGAGCGGTAAGTGACAGCGGGCCCTTTCCGGGTCAGTATTCTGCTGTGAATGTGTTTTATTAAATCATAGAGACAATGATGGCCAAGATTGCTGCCTACTGCTGCGCCTGGCATCCCGATGAAGATGCTACAGACTCGAGCCCTGCGGTGCTGTGCTTCACCAACATTGGTGTAGCAGTTTTAAGTGGTGGACCAGTGTGTCTCCTTCAATGCAGGACTGTACGCCATGTGGTTCACAGCCTGTGTGGACCTGCGGCATTGCTAACATGTGGATACTTGTTTGCACCTTTGCAAAGCGCAGCCCCGTTTGTAGAAACTCCAGACCCGATGGTTAAAGCATAAGCTCAAAACCAACTCACCAACATGAGACAGGGAATCTGAAAAATGAAAATGCAAACATCAGATCGTGGCCGCCCCAAGACCCTCCGGGAGCCTCCTGTTCATTGCTGTGGTTATAGATAAAGGCCAGACATTCATTATACAACCATTGCACAACTCTAAGTGGCTAATTATGTGTTTGGTGGTCTAAGGACCGCCAAACTCATGTGGTGCAGCGGTGGCAGTCTGGCCACTACTGCACCGGCGGTCCGACCGCCGGATTACAACTTGGGAGGTCGGACCGCTATAGCACCGCTACAACTGCCAGGGATCAGAGATCGCTGGTGGCGGCCCAGCGGTCTGAGGGCCATATTATGCTTGGTGATGCTCTGCGGCACCATCAAGCATATTATTACTTTCCTCACCGCCAGAGGTCTCATGGAGGTTCTTACTTCAAGAAACTACTGCCGGTGAGGAAAGAAAGGAGGCCCCTACAGGGCCCTCTGTTACCCTTGTGCACTGGGATCCATGCAGGGGGGCACATGTTTTGCCCCCCGTGTGCATGCACTCCATTCCTACATGGCATGTACTGCACAGTCCATGTCATGCAGGAAAGTGCACTGGCAGTCCAGCTTTGGTGCAGTTTAATGCTCACACATGAGCCTTTAAACTGCACCGCCGCTGGACAGCCTACCCGCCCACCCAGCTGGACCACTATTTTACTCGTAATCTGGTGGGCGGCAGTGAGATTTGGCGGTGCAGGAGCGGGGTGGTGATATTAACCTCTGCATCTGGAGAGAGTTCTGAGTACACCAGCCTCTATCACCATGATGACGCTGGCTCTGAAAGGAAGGCAGGAGCATGATGGTTCCAGATAAGGAGCACTACGAAGTACTAGGTTCTTTTGCGAATCCTTCCTGAATCCAGAAGGTGTTCAATTCAATTATTTTGTCCACCAGATGAAGTTTTAATCTATCACAGAAATTACTTTTTCCAAAGTGTGATGAATTTCTTTTAATGTTTCTTACTTAATACACTGTGAGTCACATAAAATACCGAAATAGGGATCCTCTTACACCAACAATGGAGACAAGCTTCCTAAGAGAAAGACTCAAATATATTTATGGTTTCTAGTATTGATTTGTTTCTCTCCGTAAGGGAACAAGTGCATAGATAAACTCATGAGAATTATAATATAGCCTTCATGAGTACCAAAAATATACAGCGTTTCGGCTGAGCAAGCTGGGTTCCTTTTTAGGTCTTGCGTTAGCAGCGCATGAGCTGCTTGCGCTGTCTCAGCGAGACCTAAAGTAATCTGTATGTTGGTTTAAAGTTTATGTAATCTGTTTGTCCGCTTGCTATTGGCTTAAGTGTGGTATTGTTGTTATCTCTGTTTCTGTTGGCAGTTGGTCATTTGGTAACTTCCATGTAGTCCCGATTCAGCGGCGACTAATTACAGTTTAAGTCCGCTCTGTTTGCACTTCTTTGAATTGAAGTGCAGTGTGCCATCTGTTTTCAGCTGTAGCCTGCCTCTGTAACTATTAACATGCACGCGCATCCTGGCCGCAGAAGAGTCCTGGACTCACCCCTCCCCGCCCCCACTGCTTCCTTGTTTACAGAGCGCCCTGTTCGCTCGTGCGCCTCCCTCCCGCCTGTCCGGTTTTGGAACGATGACGCCGCTTGTTCTGATGTGGAATAGCATAAAAAAAAACCTTAGCCACAGCCAAAAGGTTAGATAATGCCATTAAAAGGCAAGACATGTTTTCTTTGCCAAAAGTTGTCTCTGATTTTCTATCACTCAGTCTCTCCCTTTCCGTATTTGCACTTTATTCATCTTTTTAAATATAGATCATTCTTCTCTCTCGCTAGCTGTTTATCAACGTCATTACACGCCTTTGCCTGTTTCCCACTTCCCCAAGTGTGTGTCTTTTTGTTTTGTACTTGTCTCTCTCTTCGTCTCCCCCTCCTCCACTGCAGGCTCAGCATAAGATAATGCGCCGCACTGCCGGGCTGCACTGTGCCGGTCTCAGCTCCCCCCCAACACCCCCTCCACCGCACCCGCCCCTTACAGCAGCCGCTCTCGCTGACGCGGTGCAAGCTGTGCTGGTATTCTTGATCTCGCATTCCTCTCATTGGCACCCTTAAAATGGCGGACCACACTCTGTGAATTGCAAAATCATAGTTCTGAACAGTTTCCTCTCCCATACCACGGAAACTGAAGTTTAATGGTAAATAGCAGGGATGTATGTGTGCTCTAGTTCACAAGCACACAGCGGCAGGTCACTCCGTGCAATGTGCAACTAGGTGCCCACTTTTTTTTATTAATGTATCCTGCAATGTATTCTAATTCTTTCTGTACTCTCTGTCGATAGAAATGACCTGAAACTACACTGAAAAGAGAGCACTGTGGTGTGATTAATGCCCGCGAGTGCACCGTTGCCTTAACAATGGCATGCCATCCTCTTCTGATCACATAAACAAATTCCAATGTTGCCACCAAGAGTGGGACTTCTTTCACTTCTAAGCGGATATGACGTCTATGTCTGCACTAGGAGATATATTATCGTCAAGTTTTATGCATTGGGTGTGTGTGGGTGTGAGTGTGTTGTGTGTGTTACAGGGCTTCTTAGCGCTAGCACATCCCGTTGGTCCGCTCTCCCACGAAGCAGACGCGTCCCTACATTTTTAGCAATCCACGGAGGCGGTGCCTGTGAGAGCCGGGGAATGGAAGAACTACTTAAAATAATGTCTCACTGCTCAGCCTTGTGGTAAAATTAAACTTTGACTGCGCTCACTCGCCACATAAAGCAAATGCAGAAAATGCACCCGTTTTATAGTTTTATGAATCCAAGGGATTGGTTCAGTGGTGTAAATCCAAGAAGTCATCTCAAAGTCCCCGGGTTCTGCCTCCGAGTCAAATGTTCGTTGTTGATTACACACATCCCTCCAAAGCCATCACGGCTCATTCGTCGTAAATGCAAGCTCACGGGCTGCTTTCGCCTCCACCTCCTTCTATATGCATTTTACCAGCATCGCAAGTCCTGTGTTCAGGACCGAAGCTGTTAATGTGCGGCCGGTTCAGTGGCACCAGGCCTAGACTGTCCTTTTTTGCACTAGGGTCCCACGGCAGCCTCACTGCGCGTCTGCCCGTGTTCCCGACAGCCAGGGTTTAATGCCATCTCTTCACTGCAAACCCCTCACCCCCCCATAATGGCCACATCGTGACTTCTGCTGACCCAGATAGCGCCCACCCTACTGGGGTGGAGAAAAACACCCCGTGCCCACTGTCCCAGCTGAATCCCCATTTCACACCCTCCCGGGTCTGACAGTGCCTCTACTCTGTCCCATTTTATTCTTTTTAAGCAGCGCGTTTTGCTATTAAAATTATTATGAAACACTCAGTTGTGTTTTTACCATAAATGTTTGCTTTTCACGAATAAAACTTTAATTGTGCTTTTCTGTTGACACGCAGCAACAGAATTTCGAACACCCAGATAATACTGACCGGTGGCACTCTAGCACCAGCTCCAGCTCACTGCACTTTGGTCTGCTTGATGCATCATAGGGGTATCAACCAACATACAATGAAGCATTAAAGTAACTCACACTGCATTTGAGTTTGAAATCATTGTGAGAGGCCTTTTGCAGGATAGTTATGGATGAGGTGAAAGTGATGCAGCTAGGCTGCCCTTAGGGTGAAGTAACTTACTATCAGTGAATTTTGGTCGCGTTGATGATGTCACTAAAGCATCTTCTGTGTAACCCTCATCTGTTCTTTCGCAGCGGGCCAAACAGAGCTTCATCAAATCTTCTTTTCTGTTTCTAGTGGAATTTGCTCCCTCATGTATGTGAATGACCTCCTGTGGCCGACAAACATAATCAGCGACGCGGGCCCCAAATCTGGATTCCCACTGAGAAAATGTGAAGGCGATCTTCCAGGTGACTTTCAACCTCTGAGTTAGTGTTACTTCCCCTTGATAAGGGTGAGGCACACATGCATCATTGCAGAATCCCTGCATTAGACTGTAAATATTCATGCATTTTATTAATACATTCTACCCTACCATAGAGCTGCCTTCATAAAGGTGAGACACACCTGCATCATTGCAGAATCCATGCATTGGACTGTAAATATTCATGCATTTTATTAATACATTCTACCCTACCATAGAGCTGCCTTCATAAAGGTGAGACACACCTGCATCATTGCAGAATCCATGCATTGGACTGTAAATATTTATGTATTTGATTAATACATTGTACCCTACCATAGAGCTGCCTTGATAAGGGTGACAAATGCAAAAACAACAATTGATGGACAGAATGCAGAACAATGTCATACATTCACCCCAGTACAGAGATCTGGGCCTAAATCCATCGTATTTTTGCTCACCATGCCATTCCAGTTTGAACCCAGCCATATGCAAATCAGTCTTGACCCTGTGCCCCATGGGAACAGTCCAGCCCGAACTGCCAAGCCAGGTCCTCCCTGGACTGGAAACAAGCATCCTAGGACCGGTTTCGGGCTTTCAGCCCTCGTCAGCCAGGATAGCTTGATTCCAGTGGCATGGAGAGCAAGGGACTCACGTCTGAGCATACCCTTCCCACTCGGGGTGACAAATGCAAAAACAACAATTGATGGACAGAATGCAGAACAATGTCATACATTCACCCAGTACAGAGATCTGGGCCTAAATCCATCGTATTTTTGCTCACCATGCCATTCCAGTTTGAACCCAGCCATATGCAAATCAGTCTTGACCCTGTGCCCCATGGGAACAGTCCAGCCCGAACTGCCAAGCCAGGTCCTCCCTGGACTGGAAACAAGCATCCTAGGACCGGTTTCGGGCTTTCAGCCCTCGTCAGCCAGGATAGCTTGATTCCAGTGGCATGGAGAGCAAGGGACTCACGTCTGAGCATACCCTTCCCAATCGGGGTGACAAATGCAAAAACAACAATTGATGGACAGAATGCAGAACAATGTCATACATTCACCCCAGTACAGAGATCTGGGCCTAAATCCATCGTATTTTTGCTCACCATGCCATTCCAGTTTGAACCCAGCCATATGCAAATCAGTCTTGACCCTGTGCCCCATGGGAACAGTCCAGCCCGAACTGCCAAGCCAGGTCCTCCCTGGACTGGAAACAAGCATCCTAGGACCGGTTTCGGGCTTTCAGCCCTCGTCAGCCAGGATAGCTTGATTCCAGTGGCATGGAGAGCAAGGGACTCACGTCTGAGAATACCCTTCCCACTCGGGTTGACAAATGCAAAAACAACAATTGATGGACAGAATGCAGAACAATGTCATACATTCACCCCAGTACAGAGATCTGGGCCTAAATCCATCGTATTTTTGCTCACCATGCCATTCCAGTTTGAACCCAGCCATATGCAAATCAGTCTTGACCCTGTGCCCCATGGGAACAGTCCAGCCCGAACTGCCAAGCCAGGTCCTCCCTGGACTGGAAACAAGCATCCTAGGACCGGTTTCGGGCTTTCAGCCCTCGTCAGCCAGGATAGCTTGATTCCAGTCTCATGGAGAGCAAGGGACTCACGTCTGAGCATACCCTTCCCATTCGGGGTGACAAATGCAAAAACAACAATTGATGGACAGAATGCTTTTCGCCCTAAGTGGGATGGGTATTCCCAGACGTGGGACCCGTGCTCACTACGCCACTGGAGTCAAGCTATCCTGGCTGATGATGGCTGATAGCCAGAAACCGGTCCTAGGATGCTTGATTCCGGTCCAGGGAAGACATGGCTTGGCATTTCGGGCTGGACTGTTCCCATGAGGCACAGGGTCAAGACTGATTTGCATATGGCCATGTCTAAACTGGGGTGGGGTAGTGGGCAAAAGAACGATGGATTTAACCCAGATCTCTTGACTGGGGGAGAATGTCTGCATTGTCAGCATTCCGTCCATCATTTGTTTGTTGTAACGCTTTTCGCCCTAAGTGGGATGGGTATTCCCAGACGTGGGACCCGTGCTCACTACGCCACTGGAGTCAAGCTATCCTGGCTGATGACGGCTGATAGCCAGAAACCGGTCCTAGGATGCTTGATTCCGGTCCAGGGAAGACATGGCTTGGCAGTTCGGGCTGGACTGTTCCCATGAGGCACAGGGTCAAGACTGATTTGCATATGGCCATGTCTAAACTGGGGTGGGGTAGTGGGCAAAAGGACGATGGATTTAACCCAGATCTCTTGACTGGGGGAGAATGTCTGCATTGTCAGCATTCCGTCCATCATTTGTTTGTTGTAACGCTTTTCGCCCTAAGTGGGATGGGTATTCCCAGACGTGGGACCCGTGCTCACTACGCCACTGGAGTCAAGCTATCCTGGCTGATGACGGCTGATAGCCAGAAACCGGTCCTAGGATGCTTGATTCCGGTCCAGGGAAGACATGGCTTGGCAGTTCGGGCTGGACTGTTCCCATGAGGCACAGGGTCAAGACTGATTTGCATATGGCCATGTCTAAACTGGGGTGGGGTAGTGGGCAAAAGAACGATGGATTTAACCCAGATCTCTTGACTGGGGGAGAATGTCTGCATTGGCAGCATTCCGTCCATCATTTGTTTGTTGTAACGCTTTTCGCCCTAAGTGGGATGGGTATTCCCAGACGTGGGACCCGTGCTCACTACGCCACTGGAGTCAAGCTATCCTGGCTGATGACGGCTGATAGCCAGAAACCGGTCCTAGGATGCTTGATTCCGGTCCAGGGAAGACATGGCTTGGCAGTTCGGGCTGGACTGTTCCCATGAGGCACAGGGTCAAGACTGATTTGCATATGGCCATGTCTAAACTGGGGTGGGGTAGTGGGCAAAAGAACGATGGATTTAACCCAGATCTCTTGACTGGGGGAGAATGTCTGCATTGTCAGCATTCCGTCCATCATTTGTTTGTTGTAACGCTTTTCGCCCTAAGTGGGATGGGTATTCCCAGACGTGGGACCCGTGCTCACTACGCCACTGGAGTCAAGCTATCCTGGCTGATGACGGCTGATAGCCAGAAACCGGTCCTAGGATGCTTGATTCCGGTCCAGGGAAGACATGGCTTGGCAGTTCGGGCTGGACTGTTCCCATGAGGCACAGGGTCAAGACTGATTTGCATATGGCCATGTCTAAACTGGGGTGGGGTAGTGGGCAAAAGAACGATGGATTTAACCCAGATCTCTTGACTGGGGGAGAATGTCTGCATTGGCAGCATTCCGTCCATCATTTGTTTGTTGTAACGCTTTTCGCCCTAAGTGGGATGGGTATTCCCAGACGTGGGACCCGTGCTCACTACGCCACTGGAGTCAAGCTATCCTGGCTGATGATGGCTGATAGCCAGAAACCGGTCCTAGGATGCTTGATTCCGGTCCAGGGAAGACATGGCTTGGCAGTTCGGGCTGGACTGTTCCCATGAGGCACAGGGTCAAGACTGATTTGCATATGGCCATGTCTAAACTGGGGTGGGGTAGTGGGCAAAAGAACGATGGATTTAACCCAGATCTCTTGACTGGGGGAGAATGTCTGCATTGTCAGCATTCCGTCCATCATTTGTTTGTTGTAACGCTTTTCGCCCTAAGTGGGATGGGTATTCCCAGACGTGGGACCCGTGCTCACTACGCCACTGGAGTCAAGCTATCCTGGCTGATGACGGCTGATAGCAAGAAACCGGTCCTAGAATGCTTGATTCCGGTCCAGGGAAGACATGGCTTGGCAGTTTGGGCTGGACTGTTCCCATGAGGCACAGGGTCAAGACTGATTTGCATATGGCCATGTCTAAACTGGGGTGGGGTAGTGGGCAAAAGAACGATGGATTTAACCCAGATCTCTTGACTGGGGGAGAATGTCTGCATTGTCAGCATTCCGTCCATCATTTGTTTGTTGTAACGCTTTTCGCCCTAAGTGGGATGGGTATTCCCAGACGTGGGACCCGTGCTCACTACGCCACTGGAGTCAAGCTATCCTGGCTGATGACGGCTGATAGCCAGAAACCGGTTCTAGGATGCTTGATTCCGGTCCAGGGAAGACATGGCTTGGCAGTTCGGGCTGGACTGTTCCCATGAGGCACAGGGTCAAGACTGATTTGCATATGGCCTTGTCTAAACTGGGGTGGGGTAGTGGGCAAAAGAACGATGGATTTAACCCAGATCTCTTGACTGGGGGAGAATGTCTGCATTGTCAGCATTCCGTCCATCATTTGTTTGTTGTAACGCTTTTCGCCCTAAGTGGGATGGGTATTCCCAGACGTGGGACCCGTGCTCACTACGCCACTGGAGTCAAGCTATCCTGGCTGATGACGGCTGATAGCCAAAAACCGGTCCTAGGATGCTTGATTCCGGTCCAGGGAAGACATGGCTTGGCAGTTCGGGCTGGACTGTTCCCATGAGGCACAGGGTCAAGACTGATTTGCATATGGCCATGTCTAAACTGGGGTGGGGTAGTGGGCAAAAGAACGATGGATTTAACCCAGATCCCTTGACTGGGGGAGAATGTCTGCATTGTCAGCATTCCGTCCATCATTTGTTTGTTGTAACGCTTTTCGCCCTAAGTGGGATGGGTATTCCCAGACGTGGGACCCGTGCTCACTACGCCACTGGAGTCAAGCTATCCTGGCTGATGACGGCTGATAGCCAGAAACCGCTCCTAGGATGCTTGATTCCGGTCCAGGGAAGACATGGCTTGGCAGTTCGGGCTGGACTGTTCCCATGAGGCACAGGGTCAAGACTGATTTGCATATGGCCATGTCTAAACTGGGGTGGGGTAGTGGGCAAAAGAACGATGGATTTAACCCAGATCTCTTGACTGGGGGAGAATGTCTGCATTGTCAGCATTCCGTCCATCATTTGTTTGTTGTAACGCTTTTCGCCCTAAGTGGGATGGGTATTCCCAGACGTGGGACCCGTGCTCACTACGCCACTGGAGTCAAGCTATCCTGGCTGATGACGGCTGATAGCCAGAAACCGGTCCTAGGATGCTTGATTCCGGTCCAGGGAAGACATGGCTTGGCAGTTCGGGCTGGACTGTTCCCATGAGGCACAGGGTCAAGACTGATTTGCATATGGCCATGTCTAAACTGGGGTGGGGTAGTGGGCAAAAGAACGATGGATTTAACCCAGATCTCTTGACTGGGGGAGAATGTCTGCATTGTCAGCATTCCGTCCATCATTTGTTTGTTGTAACGCTTTTCGCCCTAAGTGGGATGGGTATTCCCAGACGTGGGACCCGTGCTCACTACGCCACTGGAGTCAAGCTATCCTGGCTGATGACGGCTGATAGCCAGAAACCGGTCCTAGGATGCTTGATTCCGGTCCAGGGAAGACATGGCTTGGCAGTTCGGGCTGGACTGTTCCCATGAGGCACAGGGTCAAGACTGATTTGCATATGGCCATGTCTAAACTGGGGTGGGGTAGTGGGCAAAAGAACGATGGATTTAACCCAGATCTCTTGACTGGGGGAGAATGTCTGCATTGTCAGCATTCCGTCCATCATTTGTTTGTTGTAACGCTTTTCGCCCTAAGTGGGATGGGTATTCCCAGACGTGGGACCCGTGCTCACTACGCCACTGGAGTCAAGCTATCCTGGCTGATGACGGCTGATAGCCAGAAACCGGTCCTAGGATGCTTGATTCCGGTCCAGGGAAGACATGGCTTGGCAGTTCGGGCTGGACTGTTCCCATGAGGCACAGGGTCAAGACTGATTTGCATATGGCCATGTCTAAACTGGGGTGGGGTAGTGGGCAAAAGAACAATGAATTTAACCCAGATCTCTTGACTGGGGGAGAATGTCTGCATTGTCAGCATTCCGTCCACCATTTGTTTGTTGTAACGCTTTTCGCCCTAAGTGGGATGGGTATTCCCAGACGTGGGACCCGTGCTCACTACGCCACTGGAGTCAAGCTATCCTGGCTGATGACGGCTGATAGCCAGAAACCGGTCCTAGGATGCTTGATTCCGGTCCAGGGAAGACATGGCTTGGCAGTTCGGGCTGGACTGTTCCCATGAGGCACAGGGTCAAGACTGATTTGCATATGGCCATGTCTAAACTGGGGTGGGGTAGTGGGCAAAAGAACGATGGATTTAACCCAGATCTCTTGACTGGGGGAGAATGTCTGCATTGTCAGCATTCCGTCCATCATTTGTTTATTGTAACGCATTGATAAGGGTGAGGCACACATGCATCATTGCAGAATCCATGCATTGGACTGTAAATATCTCTGTATTTGATTAATACATTCTACCCTACAATAGAGCTGTTGGTGCACTTTTGAATTAAACAAACTGGGGCACAAACATTCCAAGCAATATGCATGGAAAATGGCGCCTGGTGTTGCTTCTCAGTTATACTCCTGGGAATGTTTGTCATTTCCAGACAGCTGGCATATTGCGTGCAGTTGAATCCGCGTTTTGTGAATATGAAGGCGCTGTTTACGCTCACAAACCCGAAGTATTCTAGATCCTTGGTTCTCTCTTGGTCTATGAATACCCCAATGACTCAAGCCCAATGATATTAGCCACTGTACTGTTGATATATTGTCAAAGAAGACTTCAAAATTAAGTTATAGGGGGCAGTTAGCCATAGCAACATGAAAATCTCTGTGGTTACAATTCCTGTTTTGATTTCAAACACTTAAGAGCATATACTCAGAAGTCATGGAGCATAATGAATTGGAATGGTGAAGGGTCAATTTTCACAATGTGTTTTTTTCTGCTGAACAGGTTATGTACCTCCCTTATATGTGGAAGTCTCTTATTGTAAGTATGTTCTAACTAACACTTGGACTACTCTTTTTAAGAAGTTTATGATCAGGTCCACCATTAGTCAAAATGAGGTGGGGTTACATGGAAGTGGGCAAATGAGACATCAGCTGATTCCCAGTGGTTGTTGCTTTACCGTCCACCCCTGAACAATGTCCTGAGTACCTGTGATCACCTGGACACACTAAAGTATAAAACAAAGCGATGGATGCAATGCTTGAATGAATCTCTACCACTGGCGATCCCAGTCCATTGTTATAATAACAATGGACTGGGATGCAGCCAAAGTAATTATCAGTGACTGAGATTCATTCAAACCATCACTTTTTGTATACTTTACTGAGTACTCGGATAAACATTGGTATTTATGTATCAGGAGCCCATGGTTGTGTGATTTTAAGTTCACCCAAACTACTCTGCTAGAAGGGCAAGTGTAGGACAGGTCAGAGCCACGGAAAATAATCATCGTCATTCTGAGCTCACAAAACAGCAGGATTCTGCAGAAGGCGGGGTGAATGGATGGCCGAGAGAAGAGGGCGAGGCTCTGCTAGAGTCTGTTGAACCTTTTCTCAAGGACTTTCTAGTCGTAGTACAAAAAGTGAATACTTATGGCAAGATGGACAGGGCAGTAGTGAGGGATGTATGTGATTTCATAGAAATATGATTTAATGGAATACCATTACTGACAAACCTTTTCTTTTTTTTTGATAAACACATTTTTATTGGTTTACAAAAGGAATGCACCAGCCATTCAGCACCATATCTCAATAATTTTGGATTACATACACAAGTCCTCGTCACCCAATGTACAAACAGTAATAAGACATAAATGGGATGGAATCGGACAATCCCTTTACAACTAGACCTCCCCCCCAACCACTTCCCCCAAATTCTGCGATATTTCTTAGAGCATCCACGTGCCACATACATGACTTTCTCCTGTGTGGCGCACCAATCCACCCCAGTCCGCCATCGCCCTACATTTGGGGGTTCAGGGTATCTCCAGGAGGCCGCAATGTCCCTTTTAGCTACCACCATAGCTGTAGTGAAAAACAATTTCTCGTTACGAGACCCGTCCAACCCATCAGTAATGCCCAGGATCGCGTGCTTAGGATTGTGGGGAACCCCCCACCCTAGGAGCTTGGTGAGTTCTTCTTCGATGCCCCTCCAAAATCCCGCCAGGTGGGGGCAGGCCCAAACCATGTGAGGGAAGTCAGCGAGGTCATGGCCACACCTAGTGCAGGGTAAAGATGGACTAAGCCCTGCCCGATGAAGGCGTACCGGGGTGAGGTATGCGGCATGTAAATAGTAGAGCTGCACCAAGCGCAGTCTGGCGGAAGCGGTGACCGTTCTGGGGGCCATAAGGGCATCAGGCCAGTCTTCCTCTTCCAAGGGGTCCTCCCATTGTGCCCGCAGTCGGTCCAGGGAAGTCGGAGTGTTGTTGATCAGTGTACAGTAAATGCGGGAAATGCCACCTCTTCCCACATCCCCAAACATAATCTGGGCTTCAGGCGGACTATGATCCGGTAACCGTGCACCTGTTGTGAGGTGAGAGCGTAGGGCATGTCGTAGTTGGAGGTATCGAAAAAATTGCGAGTGGTGCAGCGAATATCTGGTTTGGAGATCGTCGAAGGAGCACATGTGATCCCCCACCCACACGTCGCCCAGTTGCGTGATACCTATGAGGTCCCAAGCTCCAAAGCCCCGTTCACCTCTTTGAGCCAGGTCCCGTGCCACAGGGGTGTACATTGGGTCAGTTTGTGCGTCCATTTCGTGTGCTGCAGTGCTGCCCGCCAGGCTAGTAACACCGATCGCATCACCTCCGGAAGACGGGAAGGAATCTGGGTCCCATATAGAAAGGACTAGATTCTGGCGAGGCCCAGCTCCCCCAGCTCAAGCTTATAAGCCGGGTCGGACAACCCCCCGTTGAACCAGTCATGGATGGAGAGAAGTCGGTGGCTAAATAGTATAAATAAAGGTGAGTCATCTCCAATCCCCCATCGAACGAGTGGATCCTGCAAGTACTGAGTGCCAGCCTGGTCCTACCTCTCCCCCACAAGAACTTGTTGGCCAAGCCATCGAGCTCACGGAACCAGGCCCTGGGAAAACACATGGGGGTGTACTGAAGCATGTAAAGGAAGTGGGGAAGCACCATCATCTTAAAAAGAGCCACCCTCCCCATGGCATTGAGGAGCAGCAACTGCCACTTCTGGAGGTCCGCTTTGACTCGCTTCACCAGTGGCGTGACATTGAGGGCCTACCTGAGTTCGGGCAGCAAGGTCACCCAGATCCCCAGGTATTTGAAGGATTGACGACGTAGGGGTATTTCAGATTGCCAGTCACAGCATTCACGGGAAAGGTGGAGGGGCACCAGGACCGACTTATTGGGATTCACGCGGAGGCCCGTTCGAAGGATTGCAAGATGCAAAGACAGTGTGGGTCGGACCGGATCTGCTAAATAGATGAGGACGTCGTCTGCGTAAAGGGCGATTTCATCCGGTTCGGCGCTGGACCACTCTCCTCCCAGCACCCGGTCGCAAACCGCATCAGGGACCACAAGGGCTCCATCACCAAAGCAAAAAGCAGGGGGGGAAAGGGGACAACCCTACCTTGTCCCCCTACAGACCGAGAAGGGTTCTGACAGGACTTTGTTTACCAGAACACGAGCCCTTGGGAGGGCGTACAGGACCTTGACCATGGCCCGAAAGCGGAGACCAATTCCCATCATGTCAAGAATGTCCTGAAGGAACCCCCAGTCCACCGAGTCGAAGGCCTTCTTGAAGTCTATCAGGAGAAGTGTCAGGTACGGGGTGAGGAGGTGGCGATGGGCCAAGGCGGAATGCAGCCTGCGAAGACAGTGCTATGAGAGGGCATGAGAGGGCATAAACCCACATTGGTCAGGGTGGACCAATGTAGACAGGTGGGGTTTGAGTCGCTGGTCAAGGATTGTGGCAAACAGCTTGACCTCAGTGTTAATGAGGGAGATGGGGTGATAATCTGTGCACCGTGGTGAGGGGGGCTGGGATTTCGTAAGGACCACAATGTTGGCTATATCCGTCTCCTGAGGGAAGGAGCCTTTCTCCACAGCTTCGCGAAACAATTCAGCAAGGTGAGGGATGAGAACATCCCCATAGTGAGCATAATATTCTTAAGGAATACCATCTGGGCCTGGTGTCTTGCCGGAAGAAACGAGAGCGATCGCTTCTCCAGTCTCCTCACGGGTAATGGGGCGGTCTAGATTGGTTTGAGTAGCGGCATCTACACTCGGAAGGCAGCCACCCTCCACGTCCATCAGGTTCACAGCAGACAGGGTTGGGGATCGAGCCTCATATAGTCGGCGATAGTAGATAGCAAAGGTTTGCGCCATCTCCAATGGTGCATGGCACATTGAACCATCTGGTGCCGCTATTTCAGGAATTATGCGGTTCGCCCTTGGGTACGTAGCAAGGCGGTGAAGGAGTGAGCCATTCTTATCGCCCCACCCATATACCCTGGCTACGGAAGAGCGCAAAAGAAGTTTGGCCGCATCCAGCGACAGCTGCTTGATCTCTGACCGGAGCCAGGTTAGAAGTCTCGTGTCGGAAGCGTCGTGGGATCGGGCCGAGGCGCATTCAAGGCGCAGGGCTTGCGCCTCCCGCAAAGTAATCTGTTCCAATTGGGTTTGTCGCTGGAGCTTGAGTTGGCCCTTGGCGACCCCCCTAATCGTGGCCTTGCCCACCTCCCATCGGGTGCCTGGGGAGGACACGGTTCCCTCATTGGAGAGAAAGTATTGTTTTAGTTTCTACCTCACCACCCTCCTAACATCCTTGTCCTGAAGGAACCAGGCATTTAGCCTCCAGGTTTGCCGGACAGAGGCGGCGGGGGGACCTGTGCGGATCATCACCGGGGAGTGGTCAGAGATACCTCTCGGAAGAAGCGAGACGTCCTGAATCTGAAGACAGTCCGTCAATGGAACGAAGATGACGTCAATGCGTGCCTGTGTGTGGTGCGCCGCTGAGGTATGTGTAAATTGTTTGGAGTGAGGATACCATATTCACCAGGCGTCACATAAACCCAGTGATGCAGACCAAGACCTCAGCTATTTGGCTTGTGCGATTCTACCAGGGGACGGGGGGCCTGTCATGTCGAGGTCGGGTGATGAGACCGCATTGAAGTCACCCCCAAGGAATGTGGGACCCGGGGGCAGAGACATCAGGAGGTCAACAGACTTAGCGAGGGTTGTCGTCAGCATCGAGGGAGAAGAGTAAAGGAACACCAAGTTAATCGGGTTGCCACTAAGGGTCACGAAAGTGCCCTGGGCATCAAGAGTCGTCTGGACAGTCACTAGGGGGAGGGAGCGTTTCACCAGGATCGCCACCCCTTGGGAACCCCGTGTAAGCCCTGAATGCCACACTCTGTCATAGCCGTAACGCGTTAAGAAGGGGCAGCGATTACCCAGCAGATGGGTTTCTTGTAAGAGTAAGATGTCCACCACTGACAAACCTTTTCATCTAAAAATTTTAATAGAAATTTGCAGGATGAATGGCATTTACCATTTCATAGTCACCAATTTATTGAATGTCTTTTTTGTCAAAATTGGCTTTTGCATACTTATTTTTTAAGGTGTAAATATACTGGTTGCAGGTCTTACTTTCAGGAGCATTTGTGTCAGCGATCTTTCTTTCAGGGGACGATATTTAAGATTTCTATCTTTTACATTCTCAAACAATTACTTTGGATGTGTTTAATGTACTGACCCCCTCACCACCCCTAAACACCCTCCATCGCTGCCCTTCTCACAACCCCATAACACCATTCATCCCTGCCCTCTAAAAACCCCTTGCCACACCTAGGCTACACCCATCCAGTCACCCCTGAAATCCAGGCATCCCTGACCCCTAAAGGCCTTTTCGATCCCTGAACCCCACCCATCCACGATCCCTTAAAACCCTCACCATCCCTAAACTGCACCATCCCTGAAAACTAAAACCCTCACCACCCCTACACTGTACCCATCCCTGGTTCCTAAAAAACAACATCACACCTAAACAACGCCCATCCCAGAATGCTAGAGACCCCTTACTACCGCATGGACCATCTATCCCAGACCCCTAAAACCCCTCATCACACCTAAACTCTACAGATTCCTAATCCCTAATAGCCCTTTCTAACGCCATCAATTCCCGAAATCTAAAATCCCTCACAACCACTAAACTTCATCCATATTTGATCAAAAAAAAAACACTTTCAATTCTAAACTCCACCTATTCATGAACCCTAAAACTCTTTCTGCCCACAAACTCTACCCATCCTTTAACCTAAAAGCCATTACCACCCCTAAACTCTATCCATCACTGAACCTTAAAAATACTTCACCAGCCCTAAGCTCCCCACATAAGTTAACCCTAAAACTCCCTCAACACCCCTGTACTCCACCCATTCCTGAACCCTAAAAACCCTCACCAACCCTAGCCTCCACCCATCCTTGACCTCTAAAAACCTCTCATCGCCCGTAAACATCACCCATCCCTGAATCCTAAAACTCCACATTACCCCTAAACTCCACCCAATTTCAAATTATCTTTCCATTAAAATGTTTCCTTTAATGTTCAAATGTATTTCTTTCACATTGCCTTTCTATGATTTGGTTTCCTCCAATGTGGTTTCTCAGTTTTTGTTTTTCCATTAATTCACATACATCAGTGGTGAGCTCTTGAGAGGGTGTGGCCGAATGAGAGATTTACTTAGAATGGGGTGTGTGTGGCCAAGTGCAGAGCTTGACTTGGGTTAGGCATGGTTGCGTTCATGGAGCATAATTACTCCTAATCCCCTCTATTTTGATTTACCCTCAGGCTGAAGTGAATATCACACCTGGTCTGATGAAATGTCAAGGAAAGCCCAGCACTGAACTCTGCGTGAACCGTGGGTTACAGCATGTGGGTGGATGACCTTGAGCACAACAGACAGGGAAGATCGCTCAACAGATGTCCTGGCCATCGAATGGGGCCCATCTGGGGAATGATATAAAAACTTGTCAATCCTATAAATGATATAGCCAAACAATAAAAAATCGGTATTGTTGGAGATAAAGACTGGTTTTAAACTTTAAGGATTTTATTTTCAACAGGCAGATCTGACATTTCCGAGGAGCAACAACAGGTATGATTCAGAAGGAAAACTGTCACTCATGTCCTAGTCACCAGCAAGTTGAACTGCGGGAACACCCACTATGGCGTGATCACCAAGCAACTCACTAGAAGACTACAAACCATCCAGAACTCGGCAGCCAGGCTCATCCTCAACCTCCCACACAGAACTCATATCACACCATGCCTCAGGGAGCTTCACAACACGTTCATTTCAAACACCTCACACACACATTCAAGTTACTACACAACTTAGACCCCACCTACCTGAACAGTGGCATCTCCTTCCACCAACCATCCGGACACTTCCTCCGCGCAGGATTCCTACTCGCACGCATTCCATGCACGCACAGAACCAGATCAGGAGGACAGGCACTCGTGTACATCTTACATCGCGCCTAAAGCGTGGATGTCCTCCCAATTTACATCAGAGCCTACCCCTCTCTTAAATAATTCCACTAGAAGCTGAAGACCTGGTTTTTCAATTAACCAACCTACCATAGGTAGGGCTAGACACACACACCTGCTCAGCACCAGAATACCCTCGGGGTCATAGTGCGCTTTACAAATGCACACAACCTTGATACTGTCTGATTTATAGTACATCCACATCAGTGCACAGAGGAGTAAATTTGAAAAAAAAAACTTATGAAGCTACATCTTTTGCAAAAGCTGCTGTTAAACCAATGCTGCACTGTGAGATATCTGAGGCACAAGTTGCGTTTATATGTTTGCTTATATATATAGATCTTACTTTATACAACCTTGAACGTCAGCTGGCAATTTTAAAAGGTGACACTGACTTGCTTTCAAGGACTTTAGTTTTTGCAATGAGGACTACAAGGCCACAGAATGGAATGGACAGAAATAATATGCACTGACTATACTAGGCGTTGGCCTAGGAAACCAGTTGTGAGATCTGAATGGCTTTCTGTGGGATTTTATAGCACAGCGATAGAGAGACCCATACAAGCCTACATGCGATGACTCCTAGCGACATTGGTGTTTCCATAAATTGGTAAAGTACCTAACAGTAGCTTCTCAATCTGTCACTGGGGGGACACTCCTTTCCATGAGGTTGGGTTACCGGTGCTCGGACAGTCGCAGCACGGCTTGGAAGAGTCTTTCAGAAGTCGAGTAGTACAGGAGTTATTGATTCCATTACACCTCCTCAGATGGGATAACTTGAAACCTCTGGTTCCCTGTAATGAATGACCAGGCGTCTTGCCTCTTTAACCCTGAGATGCTAACTGTCCCAATATGCAGACAGAGGATGGCTGCTGGCTTGCATTTCACAGACCCTCCCTTCCTGGAGGTTCCTGTCTTGTGTGATCCTCTGGTGACTCACAGAGGTGACTCATAGAGGAAGTCAGGATAGGACTGGGGCTGATTCTTCTTCACCACACCGCTGAGCCCCTCAGTAGGCTCCCATCTTTAGAAATGTTGTCCTATGTAGGACATGTGCAGCATGTCTATATGTGTGAGGGCTGAAATGAAAAATACCCCTCACATGTGTGCAATCCATGGAGCATTGCTTCTACCCACCAACCCTGTATGCAGTGTCGGTGACCACGCCACAGTAATGTAGATCCATGAACAGACACATATGTCAGTGAGTGTTTTTAATTTTCTGTAGCTCAGAGCTGCAAAGAGCAGCTTCTCCCTCTCCGTACCTGCTGGCGAGAAGCTCTAGGGCGCCCACGTACCAGCCGCCACTGGTTAAAGGTATTCACCAACTAATCTCTAATGTTTCCCACAATATAAATCGTTGGAAATGTACTCCTGAGCAGGACAGGAGTAAAACTTTCTCCAGGGTGGAGAAAAATGAGGTTAAGACAATTTGCGATTGCTCAACATTTGTTCGCGTGAGCAAATATACATGTGTGTATTTGTTCACATGAAAATGGAGTTCACAAACGTTTGATAGAACCATTTTCAGGCCTTTTTCTGTAAAGTCTTGTCAGTTCATGAAAGTAGTACCTCTGCACCGATGCAAGTACATAGACCTACAGAGGCACATTCCTGACTCTCTGTAGGAATTGATCTCCTAATGTATTCACGTCACCCATAAAGAATTGACATAGATTCTTCATTATTAATCTTTTCTTTACAATTGTAAAGCATTATACAATTTTTACTAAATGATGCTTCAAACAAATGGTATGTATATTTGTTGAATAGTTTCGCAAAATGTGTTCTTCCAGCTGGAATTAGGCAGGATTATTTTTATATTTTGAATTTGAATTCATCAATTGAAAAGACGTGTTAACATTCGTTCCTGAATATATATAATTAACAGCAAAATTAAGACCTCGAAAACACTGAAATACTGAATTCTTTTGTTGACGTTTATAATTTGAGGTGTTTTTCAGCCACGTTCCTACATAGCTATGTTTATATCAGATCTCACTTATCAATGTATTCAATTTGATAACAATTGGCTTAAAAAAATGATCACATCTATGTTAATGGATCTGACTTTTCATTTGTACAATATGAGTCGTACACTTTAATATTAAGGCCTAGCTTTTTGTTTTATTTATTGCTTCTCCACTAAATGTGAAGTGTGTGTTTTTGTACTTTTTTAGGTCAAGCATTCGAGACCTGTTGTAACTTCTCTTGTTGGCTTAAAGACATCCCGCTGCTTTCTATTTGTTTGGCTTAGTGTCCTGTCTCTTAGTCCCGCCTTATTCTCGTTCATTCCTCCCAGACAGCAGGGACTAAGTACTGGTTGTATATATGCTCTTTGGGGGACTATTTTTTCTGAGTTCCTACTCAGCGCCATAGCTGCGTGCATTTTATGATCTTGTCAGTACCCTGCCTTTCTGTAAACATGCATGGGAAGGGTCTCTGGTCACACAGCTGCTCCCCCTGCCTTTCGATTTTGAGCACAATCGAAAACAGGCCTTTTATTTATTCAGCACGGGTATGTGAAGCATTTTAAAAGCACAATTCGACATATCACCAGCCAGATGATTACTTAACGTCCATACAAGTGGGGCTGACAGTCCTTCACTGCGAGTTATCTTCATAGGAGGGAAGGGGGATGCAACTTTAAAATTTGTTTACATTTGCAAAAAAGTGTTGCTCACATTATTCATTTGGCAGCATGTTTCTTGATTTAACACAAAAAACCTCCCCTCCTTCAGAGCCCCACCCCCCACTATCTGGTATTACTTGTGTGTGAACAGCCGAGCAGGAATGGTACTGTCATCACCTGCCTTGTGTGCTCGGAGTGCACACAATAGCATGCCATATATATTTACTTATTTCTTTTTTGTGTGCGTGTTAGGCATGGAAGCTGAAGTTTGCGAGATCAGGGAAAGGGGTTAGTGAGGGGCACCGAGAGAGCAGGCCCCGATTTCTTTGAAAACACTTTACCTTCAGAAGCACTGCTGGATCATAAAGCAGCTTTGTGTAGAAATTATTTTTTAAAGTAAAAGCTTTGGCTCCCATGAAGTCTTTAGTATTATCACTCCTGTTGTTTTGTGCATACTTTAATATCCCAGGTTAAAGGATGCTAAGTGTATGCACAATCATGCTTGCCGCCTGTAGTTTTATGTCTCCAAAACAAAGCCAGAAAATGCCAGATAATATTTATAGTTCATGCTATATAGTACTGAAACACGCATTCAAATTTGACCAGTAATTTATTTTATGTGCAGCATTACCTTACTTTTCTGCCGTGTTTTTAGATACGTATGTGCTTAGACCAGATCCATTACAGTTTTGACTCATGTTTGGGGTTTTTTAACTGGCATTGGCATTTACATTTATTTTTGTGAAAGCTCTCATCGTGAAGATGGCTTAAATTAGACATGATTTGTCATTGAAATCTGAAAATAGTGTTCCTTAAACATGATACTTTGTTGAATTTAATCTTATTTTAATAATTTGTTTTCAAAACCCTCAATGCGAGCCAGGAATTCAGAAAAAGTGTCTCTATTTTACGGGAAACTCAATAATTAATTCCTGTATATCTGAAGATCATTTATCTCTGGATCGAAGTTCCATTTTTATACTTCTGATAAGGTTCAAAGGCCATCTGTGCATTAGAAAAGCACAGAATTGGCTTAGAAGATGCAGTCCACTTTGATAGTATGCTGCACTTATAAAATCAAAGCACAGGTGCATCACAGGAGAAACTTACAGTTCACAATCATGAGATTATCTCCAACAACGTGGATTCTTCAAAGTTATTTTCTTTTATTCCATTTTCACAGTATGTAGAAAAGACAGACTTCGATTCTTGGAAGACAACAAACAGAACAGCCGACGCGTTTCGTCCTGATACAGGACTTCTTCAGGGCGCTAGTAAATGATGGTGAGTAGAGTTTTATTGTGCTTGGGAAGCATAATAAAATTTATGTTGGAAGACTTCTCCCATCCAGTAAGATCTTTGGAAGATCCAGAAACAATATTCACGTAAGCAATGATATCACTGCATAAGAGCCGATTAGGGCCAAGCCCAAGGCATTCGCAATATAATAGTTGCGGACTGCAGCGGAATACGAAACACGACTTCGCGGTCTGAACAGTCTGTCTTAAGTCTGTCTTAAGTTTGTCTTAAGTCTGTCTTAAGTCTGTCTTAAGTTTGTCTTAAGACAAACTTAAGACTAAATCCTAACTTCTGTGAATACCAAAAGTAGTAAGTTTAGGATTTTGTCTTAAATTAATTCTGTGAATCGGCCCCCACCACTCTAGTCAGGGCAAGGGAGTTACACGCCAAAGATAACCCCTGCTCACCCCCTTGGTAGCTTGGCGCGAGCAGTCAGGCTTATCCCGGTGGCAATATGTAAAGCATTTGTGCACGCACACACATTAGAATAGTAAACACATATTATACACGGTGCCACCTGGCACTGGGTCATATCTACAAGGGATTATTTACACCTGACAGGGCCAACTGGACCACTATCAGTACCCTCACAAAGTGAACTTTGTAAATGTAGAACTTATCTTAAACATAGAACACAACCAGTAACTACTGGTAACCACTGTAGTTAGCATCAGCCTGTAACATAAACCACATTATGCACAGTATCACATCAGGCGCGAATTACATTCTGAGCCAACCTCACCAGCATAAACACCTTATGCACTCTTCTCATAAGTCTAAACACATTGACCCTAATCTCCTAAACATAACTCATGTTTAGGAAATAAAACACAGTAGAGCAGTGGTTCCCAAACTGGGGGCCGCGGACCCCCAGGGGTCCGTGACACATTCCCAGGGGGTCCCCAGGCAGCAGTTTTAAAAGCACTGCAAAGTGCCTTGTATAATCAGCAGTTTTGGGGCAGCAATAAAAGTGTCAAGATAACTCCAGTGATTATTCTACCTGCTGGAGAGAGATGGGGGTTTTCTCCAGTGGCCGCTTTGACTCCTCTAAGGAAGTTTAATATGCCTGCTGTAAAGAATGTCTACAATGCATTATTTTAAAAGCAGTATTTTGTTTTGTGCGTAGCTCTGAGGATTCTTGCTTTTGCCATAGAGATTTTTTTGTTATTGTGCAGTTCACAAGTTCAAATCGTAATCTAGCACAGAGAGCTATGAATTGCCATCAAAGCTGCATGCAAACTGCATGGTACAAGTTAGTAAGTTATGCTTTTTCCCTGTCTTTCATTATCCCGATGCTGCTAAAATGTTTATTTGGGTAGAAATAAATCCTTATTATTAAAGTCAACGCTAACCGCTGTGTTATGTTCTGAATCCTGAGTTTGTGCATCTCCAGACCAGGCCCGTATGGATAACATGTGAATCCTACACCTTGTAGTCCCCTTTGCCTTATGTAACATTTTCTATTCACTGATTTACACACGTATGATTCATTGTCTCTGTATGTGTGTGATGTAAAGTGCTCTGACACCCTACAGTGGTATGAGAGGTACTATCAAATAAATTAAATACATGTGACAGTAGGGCTATGGAGAGATGAGAGGCACTGTTCGAGGGTAATAGTGAGGGAATCATTGAAGATTGGCAAACGATTGTTGTATCCTGGTGCATAGTCAGGTCATTATTTACTAGGCTTTAAAAGCTAATACAATTCAATATATAATGACAAATGCCCCCTTTGTAGTGGTCAGGCTCACTCACTGCACTTGGTGTGCACTGTACAGGGACTTGTGTGACACCATTTGCCAGAGCAGCTTTAGGTTTCCAGTCCAGCCATTGGCAGGAGCAGGAGCCTCGGGCAGCGAAATAAAACCAAACAATGATAAGTTAGTTGCAAGATGCAGCACCAAACTTCCCATTAAGATTTTTCGATTTTTGCAAATATTTTTAATATAAAAATACTAAAATCGTTTGTGTTTATTTTTTCGAATTACAGTTTTAATGTTTGACATTTAAATCATACAAATTGCTTGGGGGTCCCCGGCTTCCAGTACTGACTCAATGGGGTCCTCAGGAGTGAAAAGTTTGGGAACCACTGCAGTAGAGAATATCTCAAACCTAACCATAGTAGGTGCAACCTCATAATCAAAAAACTACATTTAGAGGTATCAAACAGGGTGCATAAAACATACTACATACATTACATTTCCTAGCACCACATAATCACATTAGGGCCTGGCACCCTACAATCCTAACAGTCCCACTGGCCAACTGGCCATCTCAAAAAGGGGCTCAAATGCCCTATGCCCCAAGGGTCAGGGCGCGCTGCCAAAGCAGCGAAAGTCAAGGGTGCGCAATCTTCGCAGGCCTAAACTTTGCAGCTGGCACTAAGTGCTGCGCAGCTGTGAATGTCAGGGGCAAAGGAGTGCATCTCACTCCTAACTCAGACATGTCCCCCAGATAAAGAAAGGCCTAAACGGTGCAGCTGCCCACTACTTGCTGGGCAGCTGTAAATATCAAATATGGCCTGGCAGCACTGTGCCCTTTGATTCAATGTGCCAACGTTGGAGCCAAACGGGGCTCTAAAACAATCAAGGCCACAACTGGAGCAACCACGGGCCCGTCTGGCCCTTAAAACAAATATGCCCCTTTTGTAGGAGCCACCTAGGCTCTAAGAATAACTATGCCACACGGGGATCTGTAAACAAATAATGAACTGGCACAATTCTGCCTGGGGACCCCCACTGGGGCCTTTTCAATAAAATTACCCCACCAGTGCAGCTGCCCTCTGCAAGTGGGCAGCTGAAGTCATTGCACAGCGGGGAAGCACAGGCCCCTCTAGGCCCTTAAACAATAACACGGCCCATTGTTGGAGGGGCCTGCTGCCATCTGGGGCCGCTCTGACTCCAAACAACCACCGTCAGGGTGCCGCGATCGGCCTCAACATTGTCCCCCCTGGAGCCCCCACTCACCATCCTGGTCCGGGGAGGCGCTCATCGTTGGGCCAGACACTGTGGGCAGCAGGCGGGGCTCTCTCTGGAGGCTGGACTCTCCCGGTCTCTTCCTGGCTTCACCCGGGCCCCCCTCATGGGACCCGGGACTTTCTCATGGAGCCTGCGAGGCTCTGTCCAGATCTCTGCCGGCGGGGCGGGGACTTCCTCTCCTTGCTCCGCCCCTGTCCCAGGCAGAACGTGCCTGACTTCCGGCCTCGATCGAGCCGGCGGCGGTGATCTCTTCTCCGGCGAACTGAGGGGTAGGCTCCCTCTTTAAGTAGGTGCATGCGGGATGGGCACCCACCAAGAAAAACCAAATGGAAGTGGGGTGGGCACCCGCATTGTAACTCTCTCATAAAGCGGGGTGGGCTCCTGTTTCGGCAGGCAAAACGCGGGGGAATCCCTATGCCAGGGATTCCCTCCTGCACAGGCAGCTTTGCGCTGCGGAGCCCTCGCGCTCCTTTTTCCTGGGGGCCATGCAGTTAAAGCGCTCCTCCTTAGGACAATTACAGCGCTTTGCTGTAATGGAAATAACGCGCTCCCAGGGTGCTAGGACAGCAAACAAAAAGATCCTGTAGGAAGAAGAAATAAGTCCCAAAAGTCCGTAAGGCATCCAGGGGCAAGGCAGGGCCCAGGGAGGCAAGCCCTCATGGCAGCCCCCCTGGGCCCCAGCAGCAGCCCGCCCCAGCAGTAACAGCAACCACGAACTCAACAATTTTATGGGGACACAGCCCCTATATCTATATTAGTAAAACCCTTTGTGTCACAGCACAGGGCTGGGGGTATACAAGTCAGAACTGGTATAGGGGAGCTTTGGAGCACTTTGTTTTGCTCAGCTCCTCTCTCCTTTGTCGGGTGGGGGCTCAATGCTCAGATGCACCACAGGGGATGGTGCCAGCATTGTGGAGGAAATGCACAGTCCTATTCAGGTCCCAGGTGCAACTCCTCCCTCCCATCTGCATGCAGATCTCTCTATTCACCACTGGCCAGACTCCCCCCTGTCTCCTGGAGCCACCCACACGTCTCAGCTCCTGTCAAACACAAGCCAGACATGCAATTCACATTAGGCAGGCAGACACACAGTACACAGAAATGCCACCTTCTAAAAGTAAAAGACACACAATTGATGGACGGAATGCAGAACAAATCAAAACATTCACCACCCACCCCGTCAAGAGATCTGGGTTAAATCCATCATTCTTTTGCTCACCATGCCACCCCAGTTTAGACCTGGCTATATGCAAATCAGTCTTGACCCTGTGCCTCATGGGAACAGTCCAGCCCGTACTGCCAAGCCAGGTCCTCCCTGGACCGGAAACAAGCATCCTAGGACCGGTTTCTGGGTTTCACCTCTCTTCAGCCAGGATAGCTTGATACCAGTGGCACAGTGAGCCCAGGACTCACGTCTGAGCATACCTGGCACACTTAGGGCGAGAAAGCAAAAGACACACAATTGATGGACGGAATGCAGAACAAATCAAAACAATCACCCCCTGTCAGGAGATCTGGGTTACATCCATCATTCTTTTGCTCACCATGCCACCCCTTGCTCACTTTGCCACTGGATTCAAGATAGCCTGGCTGATGAGGGTTATGAACCCGAAACCAGTCCCAGGATGCTTGTTTCCGGTCCAGGGAAGACATGGCTTGGCAGTTCTGGCTGGACTGTTCCCATGAGACACAGGGTCAGACTGATTTGCATATGGCCATGTCTGAACTGGGGTGGTGGAGTGAGCTAAAGAATGATGATGGATTAAACCCAGATCAGTTGACTGGGGATAAGTGTTTGATTTGCTCAAACGCTCCGTCCATCATCTCCTTTGGTATCGCTTTAACAAAATAAACAAAGCGGAAAGAAACTGGAGCAAATGGCGCTAGGGCAGAGGAGACCCGGGTTCACGAGGCTTGGCGCGTGAGACCGAGATTACCACAGCCCCGGCAGGCGGCTTCCACAAGCAACTGCACCTCATTCCGGCCAGCCTTCAAACCTGTTTTGAAGCACAAGTCTGGCCCTCAGCTGGTGTGTGATCGCCCTCGGTTTGCTTCCACGCGAATGCACGTTGCAATACTTGGTCAAAAGCAGATGACACCCTTCTATCCGAAAATAGGCACATCTCCGGGCATTTTTGGTTTCATTTGGCGTTTTCTATGTTCCTCTCAATTGCAACCAATCAAATCGCTGATTGGGTCTGATTGCTCTTCTCACTGGCCACTTATGTAATTTGAGTTTGTATAGCGCTATCTACCATTGTTTATGGCCTCACAGCGCATTCTCTGTTTGAGCTGCTTGTATGACCAGGTGCTCCAGGATTTATAAATTAATAAAGTTGTTCCAGGGCCGTGGACTTGTAGTCCAGAGGGACTCAAAATCACAGAATGCCAACAAAAAACGCCTGGACTGGATGAGCTACTCAAGCGTAGGGCAAGGAAACTTGAGGGTTGTCGCTGTACATTCTGCCTACTTCCTGTGCAACGTCCTCTACTGTGGTGTCCTTGGGGTCCCGGGGGTAAGCGCTTGCCGCTCGATAATGCTGACACGGGGCCTGCGCGGGAAATAACACACGGGGACACGGTGCTTATGTTGCTTAGTCCGCCGCCGCAGCCGTTCTGGAGTACGTGCGTGCATGACTGTCTTTTATTCGACATACACACGTGACCTGACGCGTACGCCCCAGCGTATCGCGTCAGGGTCACGACATCACATTCCTCCCCAACACACAAAAATGAAAATCAAAAAGTTTTCAGACACATTCCTGGCTTATGAGATACTTTCCATCCCATGACTACCCTACATTTGCTCACACTATTACTGTGCAATTAAATCAAAACAGTCTTGCGTGAGGTAGTCCTTAAGGCGACAGGAAGGCTCGGGATTGTTCCGGAGGTTGTACCTTGACGCTCTTCGGGTCGGTGAATTTCCTGGGCCGCTACTCGACCCTTCGCTGGTAGCACTACTTTCACCATCCGGTTGATCAGCACCTTCGCCCAGAAGCGGCACCTCCGGTTGCTGGATTGACCTCGGAACTTCACTCTCACTGGACCGTGGGGTGGCCCTACCCAACGCATCATCGGTGGACACACCATGCTCCATGGAATTCTCCCCACCCCCGGGGCTATCGCAGGGATCCCCGTGATCCGGGCCCCCAGTTCCTTGTGACGACTTGATCCTTTTGAAGTATGACACGTTCCGGGTGATTCTCTCTCACCTCCGAGTGGCAGTGACACAAGTTCCTTTGACGGCTCCCACTGTCCAGGGTTCTTTTTCAAACCTCAGCCGGAACTTGCTTCCGAGTGTTCTATTCTTTATGAGCACAACATCACCTGGGGCAATGTCCGGTACCGCCGCTCTCCGTCGGGTATCGGCATGCGCATGGGCCCTTCGGCGTCGGGTATCAATGGCACTGTCATCCGGGGCTTCAGGTCGCCACTCCGGGTGGTGCGGTATCGTGTCCGTGACCACTCTTCCCATCAGCAGGTGTGCCGGAGCGGCTCCAGTGGTGGAGTGAGGCGTCTGGCGGTAACTCCGAAGGAAAGTGAAAATGGCCAGCTCTACTGACTGTTTCTTGTCGTGAGCTATTTGGATTACTTTATTAAGGGTCCTCATGAACCTTTCTGCTTCCCCGTTCGCCTGCGGCCAGCGGGGCGTGATTCTCCGGTGATGTATGCCCAAAGTTTGCAGGTACGTGGCAAACTCCTGGCTCTGGAAAGGGGACCCATTGTCCGTCCTGATCTCTCTCACTAGTCCATGTGTGGCCATGATTTTTTCTAGCTTGGGGATTACTTCACTGGTGCTGAGTGCCGACAGTATCTCAACCTCAGGATATTTCGAGTGATCATCAATTGCCACTAGAGTGTGGCGCCCATCCGGCAGGCTGCCAAAGTCCACACTTATTTGGGACCACGAAACTCTTGGCCGAGGCTCCATGACAATGGGAGCTGGCCTGGGTGCTTCCCCAGTAACTTGGCATGGGTGGCAAGCACGAAAAGTGGCTTCTACGAGGTCATCCATGAGTGGGAACCAGACCTTTGTACGAAGTCTCGATTTGGTCTTTACCATGCCTTGATGGCCTACATGGGCTAAGTCTACCATTCGCTGAGTTAGTGACGTTGGGATGACAAGTCTATGTCCCCTCAGCAGGCACCGCGTGTTGTCCACGGTCAGCTCATCCCTTACATGGTATAAGCTGTCCATTATCCGTCGTGCCATGGGTGTCAGGCTCCTCCATTCTTCCTTTGCTCGGTTCCAGTTGTTGTTCTGGACGGCTTGCTTGGCCCTCTGCAGACACTCATCCTGGCTGGTGGCTTGTTGGAGGCTGGCCATGGAGATGGGTATGGGACATGATCGAGCAGTGACACATCTCACATACTCCTCTGTGTCAGCGGCTTCTTCCATCTCTTGGGGAGTAGCTTTCCGAGGATGGCGGGAGAGGTAATCAGCCGGGTTCCGTGCCCGGGTTGGTATTCTATCTTGCAATTGTAATTTTGCAATTGAAGCATCCACTTCTCAATTCTTGGTGGTGGTTTTGTAGAGGTCCCCGAGAATAGTGAGATCAAGGGCTTGTGGTCGGTTGTTACCACGAACGGTTTTCCATACACGTACAGATGAAAATGGTGACAACCCCAGTGAATTGCAATGGCCTCCTTCTCTATCTGGGAGTACCGTTCTCCGTCTCTGTAAGTGACCAGCTTGCGAATGCCACCGGAGCCCATTCATCTTGAGGCGTCTTCTGTTGGAGGAGAACAGCACCCAGTCCTACCGGACCAGCATCCACGGCAATCAAAGTGAGCTTAGCAGGGTCAAAGAATGCGAGTGTCGTTGCTTCGGAGAGCGCCTCCTTGATTTTTTCGAAAGCCCGGGCTTGCTCGCTGCCCCATGTCCACGGAGTGGACTCTTTTGTCAGTTCTCGCAGGGGGGCTGTCATATTGACCAAGTCTTGGATGAATCTTCCACAGTAGTTGACCATTCCTAGGAAGCTTCGAACTTCAGTAATATTTGTGGGAGCGGCCGCTTCTTTGATGTCCTTCACCTTCTCGGGATCGGGGTTTACTCCCTCTGCAGAGAAGGTGTGCCCAAAGAATTGTAACTTGTTGCACAGGAACTCACACTTTTCTCGATGCAACCTGAGGCCGGCGTCTCGAATCCGACGCAACACTTGAAGCAGTCGCTCATTGTGTTCCTGGACTGTCTTCGCATGGACCATAATGTCATCGCTGACATTGATTGCCCCCGGGATTCCAGCGATGAGTTCCTGTATTACGTTTTGGAATACCTCAGCGGCACTCGACACTCCGAAGCTTAACCTTGTGTATCGCCTGAGTCCTACATGTGTCGAAAATGTTGTGATGTTTCGGGAGGCTTCGTCTAGTACCAGTTGGTGGTACCCCGACCGGAGATCCAATTTCGAGAACGACCTGGCGCCCGCCATCTCCCCGATTAGGTCGTCGATGGTGGGAGTGATGTGGCGCTCCCTCTTGATCGCGACATTGGGGAGTCACATATCAACACATATCCTTACCGCGCCTGGCTGCTTAGGCTTCCTCGCCACCACTATGGGAGACACCCAGGGGGTGGGTCCCGATACCTTCTCGATTATTCCGGCCGCTTCAAGCTTTTTCAGCTCCTCCTCCACCAGGGGCCTGAGGTGGAACGCTATCCGCCGGTGTCGTAAGGCTACCGGTTGGACTGTTGAGTCTATATGGAGGTGGATTTCTTTTCCGCGAAACTTGCCGATCCCTTGGAACACCTCTTCAAACTCTTCCAAGATGTGGTGCATGGAGTCTTGGTGCACCCCGAACGCAAAAGTCACTACTCCTAGATCCTCCGCTGCTCGGCATCCCAGGAGCATGCCCTGGCAATCTTCCGTGACGTAGATGTTTGACATGATCGACCTTGTTCCGTGAGAGATGACTGTCTTGAACATTCCCCGCACTCTCAATGGTGCCTCTTGGCCATATGCAAACACTGTTATCGTTGACGGGTGTAGATCTGGCTTCGGGTGCATTGTGCTGTATAGGGTGGCGGCCATAATGTTGATACTGGCTCCGGTGTCCACGACTGCGGTGATCTCTTGCGACCCCACGCGGACGTTGCATTGCGGGAGACGTCGTGCTTTGCGCGTCGCGGTGCCTATCATATGAATTTTGCGCACCACTCTCTCCTCCTCATCATCGTCATCCATGTCGCTGGTTGCTGGCTCTCTTTCATCAACAGCGTTTACTGCCGGGCGGGGCTTGCGGTATCTTTTCGACCGACACACCTTTTCGAAGGGATTGAAGCGACCGCACCCGAGCATCTCTTCCCTCGTGCCGGACACTCCGCCGCGGCATGTGGCAGACCCCCGCAGTATCCGCATGACTTTGGTTGTTCGGGAGCGGTGGCTCCCGCCCCTTTCTTGCCCCATTTCTGCTTGGGCCTTGCCGACACCACGTTGACGGGTTCAATCTTCACCGGCGCTTGAAGTGCTGCTTCCATGTGCGCAGCGCGCGCTTTCGACAGTTCTTTGGTCCGACCCATCTGGCCCGATTCACAGAACTAACTTAAGACAAAATCCTAAACTCACTACCATTTTGGTATTCACAGAAGGGACTTACTCATTTCGGTATTGTACTGCTCGGTTTTTCCGGTCTTATTGTGTTGAAGGGTGATTTAGGTGACTTCAGTCTCTTTCCATTCAAGTCTAAGGGTTAGAGTAGTGTATAGAGCCTATTTATTAGGCACTTCGACATGATCCTGTGTTCTTCCCCATAGATCAGGGTTTGCATACATATCCTAGGGGATAGATTCGTTAGCATTAGGGGTAATCTGTTCTGTAGTGAGGGTATTTCATGGAGCCGTGCTGAATTCAGGCCTGGTAGGCCTTAAACGGGAGAGACTCCATCTTTCCTCCTGCTCTGGCAGCTTGGGATGTTTCTAGGTCATAGGCAGTGTTTTAGTTAGGAGGTGTTATTCGCTTGGAGAGAACCGGTTCAGGCCGGCCCTTATCGAAGGATTGTATTTTTCTTCATGCCGAAGACACTACATCAGGCCGGCCGGCTGGGAACGTGTCCTTGGCACGGGGAGGTACAAGAATTTGGTGGGCGGCAGGTTACGGGCTGGAATTTTCCATGAGGAAATGCACATCTATATTAGTAAAAGTTTGAGGCAGATACTGGCACTTGCTTCTAGTCCATAGGCGGCACCTGGCCGTTAGTAGTAAAGCTGCTACTTATTCCAGGGAAGACAGATGACAAACTTGGAGGTGGAGAAAAACCGAGAGATAGATATTCCAAAGAGGAGAGAGTAGCCGATGAGGAAGAGGTCCCAGTGACTCGGAGAGGGAGACGGGAGTAAACCCGTGATTGCGGAGGTGTGACTTCCAGGCGAAGCCGAGGCGCAGACGAGAAGGGAACCTAGATGACCATTGAGTGCAGGCTACATACGACCAAGGTGATGTCAACCCCTTACTATTAGAGTGTACAACTTAATCTTTCACTTTTCTTTGCAGGTTATGTGATATGTATTATGTTCCGTGAGTGTGCATGTAATAACTAAATAAAGTATTCAGTTTGTAGTAAAGCAATATGTGCTACGTGTTCTTGTGTAAGAGGGTAACCTATTCTTCTAGTCAGCTGTGACTTGACATGAACAGATGTTAATCCTGATCAGGTAGGTGGTAACTGAATAAGGGAGAAAGGAGCCCTTCGAACTGGGGAACAAGTTGTGCTCAACTAGCTGTCTTTGTGTGATCTGATATATAGTAACACTGATTCCCTTGTTGTATGTCGTGGTAATTATAGGATGAACTCGTGCTAAGGCTGCCGTCTGGGCAGGAAGTCCTGGGTCCGTTTGGGACCGCGAGGCTGTGGCTGCCGTCTGGGCAGGAAGTCCTGGGTCCGTTTGGGACCGCGAGGCTGTGGCTGCCGTCTGGGCAGGAAGTCCTGGGTCCGTTTGGGACCGCAAGGCTGTGGCTGCCGTCTGGGCAGGAAGTCCTGGGTCCGTTTGGGACCGCGAGGCTGTGGCTGCCGTCTGGGCAGGAAGTCCTGGGTCCGTTTGGGACCGCGAGGCTGTGGCTGCCGTCTGGGCAGGAAGTCCTGGGTCCGTTTGGGACCGCGAGGCTGTGACTGCCGTCTGGGCAGGAAGTCTGTGGCTGCCGTCTGGGCAGGAAGTCCTGGGTCCGTTTGGGACCGCGAGGCTGTGACTTGTAGGTCTTGGTATATATAGTAGGAATTCCCTGTCCTTAGGTGGTACATATATGTGGTTATTTAGGTGTAAATAGGCCCTAGGGAGGGGGTAACGTTCTGGTTTGGGTTAGAGAGGCTCTGCTGAGCGGGTTCTATCTGATCCGAAAACCCAAGCAGAACATTTGGCGTCACGAACCGTTTACGAAACCTGTGTGCGTTGTGGTTGTCTTGTGTTTGCTTTCGGCGCGTGCGTGGTTTTGTTTGCATTTTATTTTTGTATATTTCTGTGTATAGTTTTTATTTTTCTTCCTTCTTTTCTTTTTCTTCTTTTCTTCTTTTTCCTTTTTCACGATGTTTTCTAGAAGGTCTAAATCTACTTTTAAGTTGCCCGTTGATATTCCCGGATGGGATTCAACGCCTTATGAAGCCTTGGCCCGTGAGTGGGCTGATTCTACTGGTTTGAGTGAGAATTGGAATTCTTCTTTGGAGCTGGCAGAGCCGGCTAATGTGATTGCTTGTTTGCAGAAGGCACCCGTATCGAAGGGTGAGGAGATTCCCATTTTGGGGCGCAGAGGTTGGATTCTTTTGTCTGCATACAGGATTCTGCATGAGAGATTGTTGAAGTTACAGATATCTCTTAAAGATGTGGAAGCGCACTTTGTTGAGATTCAGAATTCTCATACTTTGTTGCGGTGTCAAAATAAGTTGCTTGCTGATAAACTTGAGACTTACCAAACTATTGCCGAACGGGCGGCTGTGCGAATTGCTCGTTATAAATACAAGAACAGGCGCGGTCGGGTTTCGACGCGAAAGGTGCGTCTGGTCGTGGCGACAGCCGGGCTGGATTGGAATCCTGATGAATGGGATGGTAATATCTGGAACTCGACTGATTCTTGTTCCTCGGGTGAGGAGTCTGCCAAGCGCGAGTCTTCTCGCTCCCGCCATGATTGTAAGTCTGCTTCTCGCACCTTTGATGGTGCACCCCGTGATTACGCTCGTTCTTCGAGTGGGATCAATGCTTCTTACACTGATTGTCCCTCTACGAGTACTGATCGGGCTCCTTGTGATGCTCGTCCCGCGGTTTCTGCGCATCCAGTTTTCCGTCGGAAGTTGCAGCAGTCTCCCAATGCTCCGCAGGGTATTTCTTTGGACTGTTTAGAAGACTTTACTCAGCAGGAAATTAGTGATATTTTGCAGCGATTTCGGCAGCGAGCTGGTGAGTCCTTGCTCACATGGATGGTGCGCCTTTATGAACTGGGCGCTGCTGGTATTATGTGGGATACTGGCGATTGTTTAAAGTTCTGTTCCTTGAGTTTGGATTCTACTGTGCAGGATCATTTTCGTAACTATAATGGTGTTGGTCAGATTTCTTTACTCCAATTGGCGACTGAGGGTTGTAATCTAAAATATCCTACTGAATCTGACTGGCCTGTGAATGACAAGCCGTGGTATACTTTGCGTGATGCTGCTCAACGTCTCAAAGAGGAGGTGATGAAAACGGCAATTTTTCTGGGTACTGCTGACAGGTTGCTTGATGGTTCGTTGACATCTTCTGTGCGGAACCGTATCATTCGATCTTCCCCTGTTGCCTATAAGCAGGTCATGATGACTTTATTGATTAATCAGACTGGTAACGTGTTATCTACGGTTTTGGAATCGGTGCGCCAACTCGGTGAGTTGGGTGAGTGGTTTAAACCTGAACGTCAGTCCCGGCCTGACACCCGTACTCCTGGTGAAAATAAACTTACTAGACGTCATATTTTTTCTGGTCTTCTGGCTGATGGTGTGCGGAGGGAGGACATTGATGGTGAGACTACCGCTCGTTTGTGGGAGTTGTTTCGCAAACGTGGCTTGGATCGAAAGGAGGGTGCCCGGCGTGTTCGGACCACTGAGTGTGATCGTGGTGGTTCTGACGGTAGCGGTGATGACGACCGCCGTGGGCGCTCTGTTCGTCGTGTTGATCGACGTTCTGCATGTGATGTGTCCCCCCGTCGAGAGAGAGACGGGGAGAGAGAGGGGGAAAGAGAAAGGGGGAGAACTGACTATGTTTACAGCAGACGTAGAGATGATAGGGATCAATCCCCTGAGTTGAGGAGGAGAGAGGATCGTCACAGTTTGGTCGATCGTAACCCGCAGTACAATGCAGAAGATACGAATCCGTTCCGTACTGGGAATGGATATGAACAGGAGGTACCGATACCTAAGAAGCGTGAGAGTCTTTATCCTGATTTATCCTGGTATACAGAATGCAGTAAGAATGATTAGGAAAGAGGTCAAGCTCCGGTACACAGATGGGCTCACAGAGATAATAGACCCTATGTAGATATTGACATTTATTGGAGACATCGTAATATCCAAAGGGCCCGAGCATTGGTAGATACAGGAGCGGAGGCCACTCTTATTCATGGAAAATCGAAGAAGTTTACAGGTCAGCCTTTTACTATTACCGGATTAGGTGGAAAAGAAACCCCTGCAGTTCAAACTTTGCTTGAAATGAGAATAGGTAGAATTCCTAGAAAAGAGTATTCTGTACTAGTAGTGCCACTTCTAGAATTCATAATTGGGATTGATATTTTGAGAGGAATGACTTTGCATCTAGATGACGGATGTTACCAATTTGGAACAACGCATTATATATCGTCCAGACCTATACGGGTTGGTCGTTTAAGAATGCCCCCCATACAAGTTCCCCATGCGACAAAAGTGGTTTGTCAGAAGCAGTATCGTATTCCAGGTGGTCATGAGGAGATTAGTACCACTATTCAGGAGTTAGTGGATGCAGGAGTCATAACCCCAGTTACTTCTGCTTGGAATAATCCTGTTTGGCCGGTGCGTAAGAGTGATAACTCTTGGCGCATGACCGTTGATTATCGAGAATTGAACAAGCACACACCCTCTTTGACTGTTGCAGTACCGGATGTTATTACACTAATTGAGAGAATCCAAAAGCATCCAGGTACATGGTACGCGTCCATTGATATTGCTAATGCTTTCTTTTCAATTCCGATTGCCCCAGAGTGTCAGGAACAATTCAGTTTTACGTGGAACGGGCGTCAGATGACGTTTAGAAGTCTTCCCCAGGGCTATGTGCATAGTCCTACGATATGTCACCGGCTGGTGGCAGAGCATTTGGCTGAGGTACCGGTTCATCCCCAAATTCAGATATGCCATTATATTGATGATGTTTTGATCCAAGGCGAAACACAAGAGGAAGTTCAGACCCAATTAGACAGAGTCATTGAGTGCCTGCGTGAGAAAGGTTGGGAAATCAACCCAGATAAATTGCAAGGTCCGTCCCAGGCTGTAAAATTTTTGGGTATTAATTGGCATGAAGGGCACCGTGAAGTGATCCCTCAGGTTAAACAGAAGATTCTTGATTTTGCAGTTCCTAGAAATAGGAAAGAAGCCCAGAGCTTCATTGGTCTGTTTGGCTTTTGGCGCCAGCAAATTCCTCATTTGAGTCAAATATTGGCCCCCTTGTACCGGGTCACGCGTAAAAAGAATGCATTAGAATGGGATAAACCACAGCAAGATGCGTTTAGTCTGGCAAAAGAGGCAATTCAACATGCTCTGGATTTATGGCCTGTACGTGATGGTGACGTGGATTTGAATGTGTCTGTACAGGGCCTTTATGCAAATTGGAGTTTGTGGCAGAAACAAGGCAGGAGTGAAGTACCGTTAGGTTTTTGGACCAAAAAGTTACCTGATGCTGGTGAGCGTTACACACCCTTTGAGAAACAGTTACTTGCTTGTTATTGGGCTCTGGTGGATACCGAGCAATTGACTTTGGAACATGATATAGTTCTGCGTCCGGAAATTCCTATCATGCAGTGGGTTCTGAGTTCGCCGAAAACTCACCGAATTGGACACGCTCAAGAGGCGAGTGTGATTAAATGGAAATGGTACATACAAGACAGGGCACGTGTGGGCCCGAAAGGAGTTGCTTCTTTACATGAGCAGGTGGCGCGAGCGCCATCGACTGAGACTGAGAGTGAATGTTCCGTACCTTTAGCACAGGAGTCTCCTGTCAAGTGGGGTAAGCCTTTTGATGATTTGTCCGCAGCGGAAAGAAACCATGTTTGGTTCACTGATGGTTCAGCGAGGTTTATAGGGATGACACGGCACTGGAAGGCGGTGTCCTATAATCCGGTCACACAGAAATTGTTGAGCACAACTGGTGAAGGTAAAAGCAGCCAATTTGCCGAGCTTTACGCTGTTTACCAAGTTTTGAAACAAGAGTTACCTGGTACATGTCATATTTTCACTGATTCTTGGTCTACTGCCAATGGACTAGCTGTTTGGTTGCCAACTTGGCATTCCCATAATTGGAAGTTACATTCCAAAGAATTATGGGGAAAAGAGTTATGGCAAGAAATTTGGGAGATGCTCCCACAGAGTACTGTTACAATCTTCCATGTGGACGCTCACACCCCGATAGATTCTCTTGACAAATTTTTTCATAACATTGCAGATGAGAAGTCTAAAATTGCTGAGGCAGTGGTGGACAGGCAAGATTCTGATATTGCGGGATTGGCGAAATGGGCACACCAGAAGGCAGGACATTTTGGAGAGAAGGCCACTAGCAGGTGGGCTGCTGATCGAGGAATTTATATTCCCTTAGATTTAATCAAAAATGTTATTTTACACTGCCCCGTTTGTCAGCATATCAGACGGCGTAAGGTGCCCCAAATTGTTAAAGGTCATTTACATCGCGGCAAACTGCCCGCTCAAATTTGGCAGATCGATTACATTGGTCCACTTCCCATGAGTAGGAATTGTCAATATGTTTGCACTATTGTTGATACATACAGTGGCCTGCTGGTAGCCCTTCCCTGTAAGCAAGCTACCCAATTAAATACCATTAAAACATTAGAATTAATTATGATGTACTATGGTGTGCCATTCCAAATTCAATCTGATAATGCATCCCATTTTCGTGGAAGATTGGTACAGGAATTCTGTGCGGAAAACAAAATTGAATGGATATTCCATATTCCCTACTACCCACAGGCCTCGGGCCTGGTGGAGAGATTGAATGGCCTGCTAAAGGACCAGCTGCGTAAGTTAACGGATGACAAGTATAAAAATTGGCGAGACTTTTTGCCCCAAGCACTATTGATTTTGAATAATCGTCCTTTTTTAAATGCTGAATCTCCACTTATGCGTTTGTTTCCCCCGAATGTTGAGGCTATGCCTCATGAAATCAGAGAAACTGTGATGTATTGGGAAATTACTCCCGGAGCTTTGGCTCCATGTAGAGCGACCCCAGGGTCGGCAGGTTTAGACTTGCATGCTATGGATGACATTGTTATAAAAAGTAGAGATCGAGTCATCATAGAGACAGGTGTTGGTGTTCAGATACCACCTGGAAATTTCGGATTGATCGCCCCTAGATCGGGGCTGGCTGTAAAAGGCATTCAGGTGCTTGGAGGAATTATCGACAGTGATTATCAGGGAGAGATTAAGGTGCTCCTGCTGAATAGCAGTGAGGTTGACTTACTGATACATCGCACTGACCGAGTGGCTCAATTACTCATAATGCCTGTTTTCAGTGGTGTATTAATGAAAGGCACTGCTCCAACGTTGCTAACTGTACGTGGCCAGAAAGGTTTTGGCTCCACGGATAATCCTGGGGCCAGAGTTTGGGTGCAGTCGCCTAAGAATCCCCCTGAACAAGCAGAGGTCATTGCCACCGGTCAGGACAATACCATTTTGGTTATGAGACCAGGGAAAGATAGCTGGGAAGCGGTCCCGGCTGATAAATGTTATTTACGAGAATGATTAATGCCTGTATTTGGTTCTCTTTCAGATCATTCTTTGGATTGTTGCTGCAGGATGTGTCGGAGCCGGACTGTTTTCGGACTGGTACGACGAGAAAGGAGGGATCCTATCAACCCGGGATGAACTGGGAACCCGAGTGTTGCGTTCCTTCGCTGCATGGGATTCATCATCGAACTTTTGGACCGCATTAGCTAAGAGGGTGACTGACGCCCCTCACTTCTGTTTGACACCGATGAGATCTGTACATGATATTCTGGCGACCTGTCTGGTTGCTGTCCCCGCCTCATTGGAAACTTTAACTCATATTTTTAATGTCTCGAAGGCCCGTCCCAATATTCTCCTGGGTGATTTTGCTACCCATGTATATTGCCCCCTATGTATTGAATTGCCGAACGAGCAAACCCCCATCCAGTCCCAAATACTTACTTATAATATCACACAAGGTGATTTGTGCTTCTTTCTTACGTGTAATCCTAGTGCGATCTCTGAATGTCTACGCCTCAAACTAAAAGGCGCCACTTCATTTACCGCTCACGAACGGACTTTGTGCTTTCAAAGGACACCGACCACATGTGTTTCAGTTCAGAACAATATGACTTGTAATAGTTTGGTAGTTACCCCCAGTCACTATCGCACGATGTTACTACCTGCCGGATGGCTTTTCTCATGTGGTAATACTTCCTGGCCATTTGTCCCTGCAAACATTTCCGGAGGCCCTTGTGCCATTACGAGACTCAGTTTGTTGATGTTCGCATCGCATCCGAATGCCAACTCTCGTGTGCTTCGAGATACTGTAATGTTACAGGAGGATTGTGACCCATCTTTGCATTTATATTCCAAGTCTGAATACCTTAGCTTAGCTGTTTCAATTATTGGTGTTCCTGCTTTGGCGGTTTATAATGCCAAATCTATTGGGAAAATGGCCTGCTGGATGGTGAAATCTATTAATCATACTTCTACAATTTTGTCTGACATGCTATTAGACGCCCAGGGTGAACGTAGGGCCATTTTGCAAAATAGAGCAGCCATTGATTATCTTTTGCTTAAACATGGACATGATTGCTCGGACTTCGAAGGTCTCTGTTGTTTTAACTTGTCTGACCATACACAATCCATTCGTGCTCACATCGACAAGTTGCGTGACTTAACAGAAGAAGTTAGAAAACACATTGACCAGGGCTGGTTTGACTGGCTCTTTAATTGGTTACCTGATATACACATGCTACGCCAAATATTAGGTGGTATTTTGATTGCTGTTGCTGTTTTGATTTCTATCTGTTGCTTTATTCAGTGTATTCCTTCATTACTTCAATTCTGCACACTTGGTACTAGACATAGATCAGTTAGCTTTGTTTCATATTATTCTTCCACAGATGTTAGCTCCATTTAATGAATGTATAATAGACTGAAGTCAAGGGTGAAATGTACTGCTCGATTTTTCCGGTCTTATTGTGTTGAAGGGTGATTTAGGTGACTTCAGTCTCTTTCCATTCAAGTCTAAGGGTTAGAGTAGTGTATAGAGCCTATTTATTAGGCACTTCGACATGATCCTGTGTTCTTCCCCATAGATCAGGGTTTGCATACATATCCTAGGGGATAGATTCGTTAGCATTAGGGGTAATCTGTTCTGTAGTGAGGGTATTTCATGGAGCCGTGCTGAATTCAGGCCTGGTAGGCCTTAAACGGGAGAGACTCCATCTTTCCTCCTGCTCTGGCAGCTTGGGATGTTTCTAGGTCATAGGCAGTGTTTTAGTTAGGAGGTGTTATTCGCTTGGAGAGAACCGGTTCAGGCCGGCCCTTATCGAAGGATTGTATTTTTCTTCATGCCGAAGACACTACATCAGGCCGGCCGGCTGGGAACGTGTCCTTGGCACGGGGAGGTACAAGAATTTGGTGGGCGGCAGGTTACGGGCTGGAATTTTCCATGAGGAAATGCACATCTATATTAGTAAAAGTTTGAGGCAGATACTGGCACTTGCTTCTAGTCCATAGGCGGCACCTGGCCGTTAGTAGTAAAGCTGCTACTTATTCCAGGGAAGACAGATGACAAACTTGGAGGTGGAGAAAAACCGAGAGATAGATATTCCAAAGAGGAGAGAGTAGCCGATGAGGAAGAGGTCCCAGTGACTCGGAGAGGGAGACGGGAGTAAACCCGTGATTGCGGAGGTGTGACTTCCAGGCGAAGCCGAGGCGCAGACGAGAAGGGAACCTAGATGACCATTGAGTGCAGGCTACATACGACCAAGGTGATGTCAACCCCTTACTATTAGAGTGTACAACTTAATCTTTCACTTTTCTTTGCAGGTTATGTGATATGTATTATGTTCCGTGAGTGTGCATGTAATAACTAAATAAAGTATTCAGTTTGTAGTAAAGCAATATGTGCTACGTGTTCTTGTGTAAGAGGGTAACCTATTCTTCTAGTCAGCTGTGACTTGACATGAACAGATGTTAATCCTGATCAGGTAGGTGGTAACTGAATAAGGGAGAAAGGAGCCCTTCGAACTGGGGAACAAGTTGTGCTCAACTAGCTGTCTTTGTGTGATCTGATATATAGTAACACTGATTCCCTTGTTGTATGTCGTGGTAATTATAGGATGAACTCGTGCTAAGGCTGCCGTCTGGGCAGGAAGTCCTGGGTCCGTTTGGGACCGCGAGGCTGTGGCTGCCGTCTGGGCAGGAAGTCCTGGGTCCGTTTGGGACCGCGAGGCTGTGGCTGCCGTCTGGGCAGGAAGTCCTGGGTCCGTTTGGGACCGCGAGGCTGTGGCTGCCGTCTGGGCAGGAAGTCCTGGGTCCGTTTGGGACCGCGAGGCTGTGGCTGCCGTCTGGGCAGGAAGTCCTGGGTCCGTTTGGGACCGCGAGGCTGTGGCTGCCGTCTGGGCAGGAAGTCCTGGGTCCGTTTGGGACCGCGAGGCTGTGACTGCCGTCTGGGCAGGAAGTCTGTGGCTGCCGTCTGGGCAGGAAGTCCTGGGTCCGTTTGGGACCGCGAGGCTGTGACTTGTAGGTCTTGGTATATATAGTAGGAATTCCCTGTCCTTAGGTGGTACATATATGTGGTTATTTAGGTGTAAATAGGCCCTAGGGAGGGGGTAACGTTCTGGTTTGGGTTAGAGAGGCTCTGCTGAGCGGGTTCTATCTGATCCGAAAACCCAAGCAGAACAGGTATTCACAGAAGTTAGGAGTCCTAACTTTAGGACTCCTAAATGCCTTCTGTGAATACCGAAAGTCTTAAAATTAGGATTTTTCTCCTCAGTTTAGTAGTAGTATAGTTAGGACTCCTAACTTTAGGACTCCTAAACGTCTTCTGTGAATACCGAAAGTCTTAAAATTAGGATTTTTCTCAATTTAGTAGTAGTATAGTTAGGACTCCTAACTTTAGGACTCCTAAATGCCTTCTGTGAATACCGAAAACCTTAAAATTAGGATTTTTCTCAGTTTAGTAGTAGTATAGTTAGGACTCCTAACTTTAGGACTCCTAAATGCCTTCTGTGAATACCGAAAGTCTTAAAATTAGGATTTTTCTCAATTTAGTAGTAGTAAAGTTAGGACTCCTAACTTTAGGACTCCTAAATGCCTTCTGTGAATACCGAAAGCCTTAAAATTAGGATTTTTCTCAGTTTAGTAGTAGTAAAGTTAGGACACCTAAATTTAGGACTCCTAAACTGAGAAAAATCCTAATTTTAAGACGTTCGGTATTCACAGAAGGCATTTAGGAGTCCTAAAGTTAGGACTCCTAACTTCTGTGGATACCGAAGTGAGTAAGTGTTTTCTGTGAATACCAAAATGAGTAAGTGCCTTCTGTGAATACGAAAATGGTAGTAAGTTTAGGATTTTGTCTTAAGTTAGTTCTGTGAATCGGGCTCATCGTCAGTATCTCTGCCAGCGGTTTGCCAGATTCCTCCAGTATCCGCTCTCGCAACTTGGCTGACGCGCACCCCTGGATTATTTGCCCTCTTATTTCTTCTGTTTCGTCTCGAAAACCACATGTGGCTGCTAAGTTTTTGAGGCGGGCATGAAACTTATCCAACGACTCCTCTGGAAGTTGGTGCGCTAGTCGGAATATGAATCGCTCATAGTAGCGGTTCGCCATCGGTTCGTAATGTTCATTTAGCGCAGCTATCAGCGTGATGTGCGTTTTGGGAGTAGCTTCTGCGAGCGTCTTGACAATATTGTAAATGTCCTTACCCCCTAGGTGGATGATCATTGCTAGTTTTTGGTCTCTATGGACTTTGGTGGCTTCAAAAAATATGCGCACTCTGTCCTCCCAATCCTTCCATCTGGCCGCCACTGCCGACGGTGACCCCTCCACTGTGAATGGTTCGATTGGTGGTATGTTAGTCATGGCTTGCGTGTGTTGCCTCCGCCAAGCGAGACCTGCTGGTGATTTGGGTGTGCTTCCCCCTCTGACACTCCCCTCTACAGGGAACCTGATGCCTTATTGTAGAGGGGTGGCTGTGAGTCCCTTTTCCAGGCTATGCGTGACTTGCATTCCCTCCTTGGGCCCCAGGCACACTGTTGCTATTACTCACGGGCACTCCTGCTGGACTGGTGCTCTCCCTTCGACACACGTCTATTCTAGTGCTCAGGAATGCACTCGTGTGGAGGAGGTCTCCCCCAGGGCACGTGGCAGCAAGCTCCAGGCAGTCGCTTCATGGGAACGCTCCGATGTGCTCCGATCCACTTCCAGGCCACAGCCACGTGGTGCGCGCTAGCAGCCCCACCTCCGCGCGTGTATGCGCGCTCAGGGCGACGCCGAGCAGCACGATGCGCTGTCGGGTTCCAGCTCCGCACCGGAGGCGGCAATGACGGGCAGCGATGCTGCGCAGGGGCACGAGCACCGCGAGAGACGGGACACTCACGGCCGCCACACCCGCGTACAACACGTCGGCGAGGGCACGCCCACCCTCGTCGCCAGTTTATGTGGTGTCCTTGGGGTCCCGGGGGTAAGCGCTTGCCGCTCGATAATGCTGACGCGGGGCCTGCGCGGGAAATAACACACGGGGACACAGTGCTTATGTTGCTTAGTCCGCCATCGCAGCCGTTCTGGCGTACGTGCGTGCGTGACTGTCTTTTATTCGACATACACACGTGACCTGACGCGTACGCCCCAGCGACACCCAGGGTCACGACATCACACTCTACATAGGACCTGGAGGAAAATACACGTGTAATGTGTGCAAAGTGAAAAACTGGGTGTGCAAACGTTTGCACCCCGTTTTTCACTTTATCCATTCAACAGAACGAGGCCTCAAGGACAATTATGAGCAGTTTAACGAGAAAATGATCTTGCTAACCCTTGCCATCAGATATAAAACATATTGTATTTGAGATTTCTTATGATAAAATCACGCTGTTTTAAGCGGTTGTATTTCTATATATAGCGCACGTCTGTCACTGCTGTGACTTCATGGAGCTGTGCGCTTTCTTGATGGTTCATTACAACTTGTCACTTGCTTTCAAGATTCAAATACTGCTACATAAACAGATTAGATTACAATAACGGTTTCCTGCGTGAAGGTATCCTGCATACAAAATGAATGTGCTTGTCTCAATATTTACTTCACGCGGACATTTTATATAGCGCCACATGCCAATTGTTGGCGCCTTCCTAGTGCGACGCGGCTGAGAGGAGGTCGCGCCATCTTCAGCCGATGACCCTTGTGCAGAATTGAAATTTTGTGTGCAGTTTACAAAAGCAAAAACTATACATTCCTGGTAACACAGGGGCATATTAACAAGCCAGGCGATAAAATTATTGCCGCTTTAGCGGCAGAAAACTGCCGCTAAAATGGCGATAATGGGCTTGATAATATGCTCTATGGAATTCCAATTGAAGCCCATGTTAGACGTCCTTCACATCTAACATGGGCTTCAATTGGAATTCCATAGAGAATATTATCAAGGCCATTATCGCCGTTTTAGCGGCAGTTTTCTGCCGCAAAAGCGGCGATAATTTTATCGCCTGGCTTGATAATATGCCCCACAGTGTGGTGAACATTTTCCCAAAATGTAACTCTGTGGAGAAGAACATAAGGACGATCCTCATCTTATTAAGGGCGCAAAACCAGTTACATAGAAAGACATGGTGAAAGCACTAAAGGCTCCAGCCAGCTGCCTGGCCCTGACTCAGCTCGAGGTCCTCTTGGACGTTCAAGCACAAAACGAGCCGAGCTTGTATGTTGCTTCTGGCTGCGACCCACGTTCTAACCTCCTGCGCTAAGACTTATAGACACATTTAGCCGTTGATGAAAAATAGGAGAGAGAAATAAAGACCTACCCCTCTAGTGACTGCATTCCACAATGTGAGCAAGAAAACCTGGGATCAATCCCTGCTTTTCTGCTAGACCAAACTGTGTGACCCTCTGCAAATATTTTATACACCTTGCCTTTTTTCTTCATTATTGCATATGAGAGCATCTTGAAATACGTGAGCTCAGGGTGTGTGCTACACAAAACATCTTGTGAATTTCAATTAATAGACTGTAATGTTGCTCCATGTATACAAAGACTCTAGGACACAAAGAGAATGCACGTCACAACTGACTTGTAAACTGATTCACTAATAGCATGGTGTGCAGGGCAGGGCACGAAAGTGTGCAAGTTCGTGTTTTAAAACCATCGCTTTTAATACATGCCTCTCAAAACAGTGCTATAATCTGCTATATTAAGATGTAAAGTTTCTATTCTGCAATTTGGAAGAGATTTGATCTGATTTTCATATGATGTTTGATGCATGATTTACAAACCAAACGTTTCAGTGCTTGGCTCCTGCAAAAACTCAGAGCCAAGCCAGGCCCTTGGCTCGGCTCTCCCTTTTAATTTGTTGGCTCACCCCCGTAGTTGTCAGTACCAGAAAAGGCTGCAACCTTTCTATAGGGTGGATCATGAAATTAATACATGTAAGCCAAGGGTGTACAGCCTTGGTCCAGAACATATGTTTAGGATATCCACATCAAATAGTATAATAGACACTGAAACGAATTCAGAATCTTCACACAGTCCATATGGTTAGCTTGAATATGTGGCCTGGACCTGGCCCTCCTATACCAAAGTTGGACCTCCCACAATGTGATCTTTGACTTAAAATGTTAAAGTTAGAACCAGAAAAGGAATCTTGGAAGGACGTTTTGCTGTGCCGGGAAATTGTTTTCATTCCATTTACCTTTTTTCTTCTTGTTGGGCTCTATTTCTCAGCGCCCCTCCTCCCTATGTTATTGTCAATGCTTATCTCAACTCTGTAGAGAGTTTTTTTCATTTGTGAAAAACAGCTCTGTTGACATGGATCTTGAGCGTGGCGTGCAATGCTTGTTGTTGCTGTTGCTTTTGCTCCAACCGTCACTGTTCAGTTGCTAATGCCATCTCGTGAAGTCCCAAGAGCCTTGCAATCTTAGTGAGCACAGCATTCACCTCAGGGATGTCCCGCCTGGGTCCAGGAGGACAGGACCCATGCCAGATTCTGACTTTAACCAGAGGCTTTGTGAAGGATTTCTGTTTCGCTTAACTCTAGGGGGCAGATTTATGTTCCCTGGCGCATCCCTGCAAATCGGCATGGATGCGCCAGGGAAGATGCGTCACGCAAGTTTGCCCTTGTGCCACCGCAGATGCGCCGCATTTACAATGTGGTGCATCGTGGCGCAAGGACAAGCAGATGCGTGACGCATCTGCCGGCGTAAGGTTGGCGAAGTGCTGAAGTTGCGTCGCAGGCACGACGCAACTCCAGCACAGTTCCAACCTACCCTATCCCTAACATGGTGCGTCAAGCCTTACGCCTGCTTCAAGCAGGCGCAGGGTTTTGACGCATCAGCGTTGGGAAAGTGACTCAGTGAAATCTTAAAGATTTCACTGAGTCACTTTACAGGGGCGTTCCTGCGACGGAACGCCCCCCCCTGTGTCGAAACGCCCACATGAAACCTGACGCAGGTTTCACGTGGCACAGGGCTTTACACCGTGACACATCTCCATAGATGCATCACGATGTAAATTGGGCGCAACGTGGCGCAGGTTTTACGCCGCCGCTGCGTCACAAAAGTGACGCAACGGCGGCGTAAAAGGGGCGCAAGTCCCACATAAATCTGCCCTCAGGTATTTTGAGTGGAGTTCCTAGAAATCTGTTGTGTCCTGGACCTGCATTGGACTTCACTGTCTTACCTAATTTACCGAAGGATGTTTTATAGGAGCAGCGCACCCGTCTGGTCATTCCCTACCTGCCCCGTTGTCTGAATCAGTTGCCCTCTGTCCCCGCACACCTGAGCCACTCTTCTGCGATCCCCATCTACCCTCTTACCTATTCCTCTACTCCACTGTCTCCCATCTGCCCTTACATGCAATCAGGCTTGCCACGCCCGTAGGGCTCAAAGGGCTTTAGAATCCCCTTTACCTGTCGTGTGAGACAGCTTCCCGGGCACACACACAGGCAGTTTTTGAGCTGCTGTGGGATTGCTGGGCTGGCGTCCGTCTTATTGCAGCCGCACCCGAGTACTTCACCGGACTTTAAAACACCATTTACTTGTTAACGAGGCTTTGTTGTTTTTCACCCCTTCTTAGAGCCCCTGCATCTCCACTCTGACTATTACTGGAAGAATTAGCCCCTCCCCCGAAATTCTGCTCTTGTTGCGCCTCTGCATGCAATTCCGCCTACCCTACTACCTATGCTACTGCTCACCGTCTCCCACCTGCCACCTCACCTGAGACACTTCTCTGCATTACCTACCTATGCCTCTTCCCCACCACCTCCCATCTGCCCCTCACCTGACACACTTTTCTGCAATCCCCACCTGCCCTCCTACCTATGCCACTCCCCCATCTCCAATCACCCCCTCAACTCAGATGCCTCTCCGCAGACCCATCTACCCTCCTACCTATGTCACTGCCCCTCTGTCTCCCACCTGCCCCCTCACCTGAGACACTGTTAGCATTACCTATCTATGCCACTGCCACACCATCTCCCATCTGCCCCCTCATCTGAGACACCAGAGTCACAGAAACTGCATCTCTCTCAAGGAAAGGTGCAAAACACGACCACTAAATCGCATAGCATTCCACGCCTACGGAGGATTACTATTAAAAACAAGCATTTGCAATGCAATAGGTCTCGTATTTACACGAGTTTAAGCTATTGGCATTGTAAACGACAATGCCTTTTATTTATGTTTTAGAAACGAAAACAAAAATAAAAGGTATTGGTATTTGCAATGTGAAGAGCTCAAACTCGCGTAAATGTGAGACCTATTGCATTGCAAATGCTTGTTCTTTTTCTGCCCTGGTTACAGAAAAGCTAGATCAAGATGTCTGATATAGCTGTGCAGAAATTCGGGGACCGCCCATTGTGCAGAAGCATTTAGGCTCCTGAAATACGATACTCAACAACCAATCGTATTCGTGGTCTCAAGATTCCTGTTCTCTATTTGGTGTGTGTGCAAGCTACTTTTGGGCGCCAGTATTCAGATCTAAGTTAAACCACTGTACTTACTGGAGTAGGACCAGGGCAGTTGTGGAAGGCGCTGTGTTTTTCTAACAGCAAAAAACGTCTACTCTGGGGTGCAGGAGAGTAGGATCTGCTTCTTATGGTTACCCCCACTTTTTGCTGATGTTTCACTGTTTTTCGACTTTAGTCTGGCTGGGACCCTGCTTTCCAGGACCCCAGCCTAGCTGCTTCCTCTCTAAATTGATTCCATGTACCTTAGGTACACTCCAGATTGGATTCTAGGGTACCCTTATAAGTCCCTAGTATATGGTATACTATGTACCCAGGGCATAGGTACCCCAGAGGCCTACCAGGGGCAGCAGCATGTATAATGCCACCCCTGGGAAGCCTTCCAAAATGACACCACAGGTCTGCTACTGCAGCCTGAGTGAGGTGGTGCATGCACCCCTTACTGAGATCTAGGTTCACTATATCTCACCCTATCCCTGCACATATAAACCTATCAGTCACCCCCATGGCAGACCTTCTCAATCCAGAAGGCAGGGTGCTTGGTTTTATGTGAGAGGGTGCCCATGCATGAGCAGAGCCCCTCTGCAGCCTTCGGAATCTATTCTCCGGGGTTGTCTGTGATGCAGCCTGACCATATACTCTTATGTGCATTATAACCTTGTGGTAAACGCTAACTTTGGGATGGCTGCACGGAAGCATGTCGTGTTTGGTGTTAAACACCTTGGAAAAATACCCACACACCAGTAACTGGTGTGGGAGTATGATCCCACCCTTCTAGAGGGAGAGACATGACAGCACCGGTATACCCAGTACCAACTTAAAAGAGCCCTGGCATCACAAAATGGATGCTGCCAGCCACAGACACAAGTCTGACCTCCTGCTGCTGACCGAAACCCCGGCAGGAGAGGCCAGGAAAATAGGTTTCCTGTCTTACCACCTCCCGGACAGGCCTTAGCGGATTGGGGCTGGGTGGGTGCACTCCAAGAGTGCTTTGAAGTTCTGCACTGGGGGCACATTTGGAGTCCCAGTGCATAGTCCAGCTCAAACTGGTTGCAGGGGCTACCAGCCCCTGCTCTGGCGTGAAACTGAATAAAGGAAATGGGTGAAGCCACCTCTCTTTCCAAACCCTCCCTTAGGTGGGTCCCCTGAGTTAGTCCAACCCCTTCCTTGGGTATAAAGAAGGAACCTCTGACTACAGAACTTTAGATATCCCTGGACGAAACTCTGAAACTGAATCCTGGAACTTGGACGATTCGCATGACGCCAGATGACTGAAGAATCTCCCTTGGAATAAAGGAGTTACTTCCCTGCTTGGCAGGCACAAAGATGCATCTGACCGGTTTGCATCTACGAAGCTCCCGCCGGACTCCGAAGTATTTGCAACATAGGAGGTGGGTTTCCAGACTTCCCAGAGGCTGACCCGAGTCCCCAGCAAAGCTGAGACCCGCAACCCTCGTGGGTACCAATGAACCGGAACCCCTAGACACCGTGCACATTTGCAAGTGCATTAGCTTCTCGACATCCCCTGAGGCTGTGCATTGGGTTACTTGTATCCCAGACCCCGAGCTCCTTTACCACCAAAGATTGCTGGCCTACACTCCACAAGTGTTTCGTGAGCCGGCCCTTTGTGTTCTCGCTCGAGGTACCTTCGCGATCCTTGGTCCGTCGACTGGGGGGTCCCTGAGAAGGCAACTTTGACTTTCCTTGGTCTTCCCTGGTTGCTCCAGACGTGCCCTGACTCTGCATTGCTTGGGGAGTCCCCTGGACCTTGCTGGTCCACACCGAAGCATCTTTCCTCTTCCTGCCTGGGTTTCTGTTGCCAAGGCTTGTTGTGTCCAATCCGGGCACCGACGCTGCAGCACTCGACATCCTTTGTGGGACAGCTCGAATCCAGCTCCTGGTCATCGTCGACGCCTCCTGGTCCTAGTGGCTGAAGGGTCAAGCTTCCCCTCTTCGCACCTGAAGCACCCGACATCGGTGGGCATTCATCTATCGTGCCCCTGGTCACTGGCAAGTGACCCAGACTCTGTCCCCTCTGCTTTCAGGTTCTTCACATCTTCGATCCAGGCTTGGATCTCTTCGGACACTTCTCCTCTTCCCGGCAGCGGCACTTTGCAGCAACTCGCCATTGAAAACGACTACGGACCCAACATCATTTGACACCTATGCACCCGGCTTCCCTGGGTTAGATAACACGAGTACTCCGGTGCTCCCATGGGTGTTGGCCCTAAAACCATCTAAGTCCAAAAGGGTTTGTTCCTAGTCCACCTCTAAGTGTCCTTAAACTTTAAAATTCCAACCGCGACTTTCCCTATAGAAGCTAACGGAGCTCGCTGCTGTGTTCTCACACTGCACACGTTCCCCGTGGCTCCCCTGTGTCACTACCTTGGGTGGTTCCTTGGGCTCCCAGCGATTCTACAGGCTCTAGGCCTTGTATCTAGTCAAGTCATGGTTCTTATACCACTTTCTTAATATATGGTTTGGTTCGTCCCTTGGCCCTATCGTATATTGTGCTAATTTACTGTGATGTATTAAGTGTAACATATGTGCTTTGACCTCTAGCCTAATAAAGAGACTAGTAGGGTGTGTTTAGTAATAAATACATATATTTTATATACATACCTGGCGTGGTTCTCCTTTCATTTAGTCATTCAAGAGATTATAGACTGGTAAAACAAACTGCTTTACATTCCTCCAAGACTTAACCTGAAGCCTGCTCTCCATAGCTACCACTAGGATAGCTTTCAAATAAGGTTGTCTTTAACCTATCATCAATAAGGGGTCGTTTGGACTGGTGCAAGGTGCCCACTATAACTAGTGGACAGCATATACCTGGCCAACTTCTCACATTGGTGTGCAGCGGTTGGGATTCAAGCTTACCATTGTTTTACCAGATAATCTCAAGTAAGTGACTAACTGAAACCACTAAATTTATTTATTTATTTATATATTTATATAGCGCTCTACTACCCGGAGGCATCTAGGCACTTATGAGGGAGTTCATAGAGCACTGCGTGTGTGGGAACCCATGCAAGCCCATGTTACATGGTGTAAAGCCACGTTTTCAGTCCTTTCCTAAAGGACAAGATATCGGTGGAGTTTCGTAAATGGAGAGGTAGTTTGTTCCACCATCTGGATGTGACATTGAAGAAGCTTTTTCCGCCCCATCTTTGGAGGTGGGAGGATGGTACCTTCACCAGTTTCAGGGAGGCTGAGCGGAGTGTATGGACTGGCGTGTACCATTGGAAGTGTTTAATTATGTAAATGGGGCTAAGTTCTGGAGGGCCTTAAAAGCAACACACAGTTCTTTAAATCTGATTCGCTTCTCGATCGGTAGCCAGTGCAGTGTATTGAGAGCCTGTTTGGCAGATGAATATTTGGACAGACCGAAGAGCAATCTGGCAGTGGATTTCTGGAGAACCTGTATTTTAGTTACTAATGATTTATTTGCTCCGACTAGTATTCCATTGCAGTAATTGAGTTTAGACAGCACCAGGGCTGCCACCGCTGTTTTCTGCAATCCTGTCGGTATAAAGGACAATATCTTCTTAAGGATTTTTAAGATGTAATAGATTGGTAACAGAGGTACATATAATTCAAGCTTAAATTACAGTAAATTCTACTGAACTTGGAGTTGTGTGCCAAGGGCTTAGCACACCCTTTCTACAACTCAAGAGAGTTTAGTAGGCCACCCTAAAGTAGGTAGGTGTATACACCACACCACACTAGTGATGTCTTCAAGACCAGGAACCAGTGGGTCCCTGCCAGAAGCCAGTGGGCTTCTGCCATCTAAGTATGACAAACTCCCATTCTTGGAATTGAGAGCATTGTGTAGTACTAGGAAATTAAAGACAGGGAAAAGTGCAAACACCCAACGTCTCATAGAGGTACTGCTTTTAGATGATCTCAGAAAGACCTCAGGGTCTGAAGGGGTAGGCAGAGTGGGTGGGGCAGCAGATGAGAAAGGACCCAGGGGTGAGGATACCCATGACATGACCTCTGAAGCTGACCAGGATGATGAGAATGGTCTTAACATGGAAGATACAACTCCTCCTGGGGATGAGGAAGATGGCCACAATAGCCCTCTCTTTACCCCACCTGGGAGAGTTGTCAGTGTGCCTAGAAGGTCAAGATCTCCTTCTCTGGAGTCTAACCATTCTGGTACATCTATAGGGACCTCTGTTTCCTCTCATAGGAGAGAATCATCCCATGAGAGAAAAGAAAGGCTGCTTAAGTATGAGGAAGCTCATCCTAGAATCAGAAGAGAGCAGCTAGCCTTAGAAAGGGAGTCCCTAGAGCTTCAGAAAGCTAGAAGAAAGTTGGGGCTAGAGCCCCATAGTGGCAGCAACATCCCTAGTGGTAGAGAGAAGTCTCATGACCATGGGAACCTAAACAAGATTGTCTCCCCCTACCACAGTGGGGATGACATCCACAAATGGATTACTGCACTGGAAAGGGCCTGTAAAGTTCAAAGGGTCCCCCAGGGCCAGTGGGCAGCAATCTTGTGGCTCTCCTTTGCAGACAAAGGTAGAGACAAGCTTCTCACTGTTAGAGAAGAGGATGCTGATGATTACCAAATCATGATCAGTGCCCTAATTGAAGGGTTTGGCCTAACCACTGAACAATATAGGTTAAAGTTCAGAGATACCCAAAAGGCACAGACTCAAGACTGGGTGGACTTTGTAGACTGTGCTACTAAGGCTCTGGATGGCTGGTTACTTGGCAGTAAGGTGTGTGATTTCAAAGGATTGTACAACTTAATTATGAGGGATCAGATTCTTAATAATTGTCAAAATCAGCTGTTGCATCAGTACCTGGTGGACTCTGATCTGACCTCGCCCCAAGAATTGGGAAAGAAGGCAGACAAATGGGTCAGAACCCGGGTGAGGCAGAAGGTTCAGAACCAAGGTGGTGACCCAAAGAAGCAAGATTCTAAGAACTCTGACAAGGGTGGGGAAAAGGGTAAAGACCAGAAGTCTTCTCAAGGTCCCCAAAAATCTTCATCGGGGGGGGGGGGGGGAGAAATCCAATCAAACAAAGGAAAAGGCCAAAAGAAACCATGGTGTAAAATCTGTAAACAGAAACCCCATTGGACTAGTGACTGTACAAAGTCCAAAGACTCAACTCCAGCCACCATTGCCCCTAAGGCAACTGTTCCCCCTAGTTCAGCTTCAAGTGGTGGTACTCACAATAAGGGTGTAGTAGGGTTAACCCTGGGTTCTGAGATTGACACTGTCCTAGTCAGAGTTCCAATTCAGGCTGTCCTGATCTGTAATGGAGGCATGGACATGTCCTCTTTTGTGAGTCCCAGTAACTTGGGCAAATACAGACAGCAGCCTTTGATAAATGAAAAAGAGGCTTTGGCATTCAGGGACACAAGGGCAAGTGCCACAATGGTGACAAAAGATCTTGTGGCTCCTGAGCAGATTATACTTGGTGAAATGTACCAAGTGACCAATGTTAGCAATGTCAGGACAGACTATTCCTTGCAGTTGTTAATTTCTCCTGGGGAGGAGTAAATGGCCTCAAGAAAGTTGTGGTAAGTGCAGACCTCCCTGTTGAATGCTTGCTTGGTAATGATCTAGAAACTTCAGCTTGGGCAGAAGTGGAGCTCAGGACTGTGAGAAGTTGGCCTGATATGTAGTGCTCACTATTCTAGTGATCACTGTGTATCATTCCAAACGACCCTTATTGATGATTGGTTGTAAGTCAACCTTATAGACCAGCTATCCTAGTAGCGTGGATACGAGCAGTCTTAGGCTAAACTCTAGAGGGCGTGTTAAGCCAGCTGTTTACCATCACATATACCCCTTGAACACCAAGTGAAAGGACACCACACAAGTTGTTATGAAAATAAAGGATATTTATTTATAACAAGACTACCCTGGCTCTTTATGAGTCAGGGAGCTAAGCACAATACAAAACTCTTAGGAAAATACTTCCGGTTGCACAATTTACACAAATGCCCGAGGGCACGAAACCATTACACTGCAAGTGGAAGGGGAGAGGTTAGAAAGTCTAAAGTTACTGATTCCGGAGTGATCCGATCAGTGGGACTAAACGAAAAAGGAACTGGACACTTGTAAAGCGAACCTGCGATGGAGCACCGAAATGCTCGAGTTACCTAGCCCAGAGGCTGCGGCTGTGGAAGGTTCGGCAAGGTGTCGGAAGTCCTCGTTGTAGTCTCAGGAGCCTGAAAGAAGAGTTGCTGGCAGGCGACCAGTGTCGATGTTCAGCGAGATCCAAGCCTGGATCGGTGATGAAGGAAACCTGAAAGCAGAGGGGACTCAGTTCTCAACCGCTAGCCAGCGATCGTGGGGGTACCAGGAGGGTACCGGCTGAAGTCACCTCGACCAGGTGAGTGGATGACGTCGGACTCGACTGTTCCTCGGACCAGGAGGCGCGGCGGCGACCAGGATGGAGGGCGAGCTGTCCCACGAAGGTGTCTGCTGTCGATGATGCTGGGCCCAGGAATGGGGCAGCGGATCTTGGCAGTGGCAAACCCACGCGGTGGAGTCAAGGCGGCGTCTGGAGTGGACCAGGAGGGTCCGTGGTACTCCTCTGTTGAAGGGGAGCAAGAGCCAGTCTGGAGCAACCAGACTAGTGATGAAACAATCGTGGTGCGTCGTGAAGAGGGCCACAAGCCGGTCGGCAAGTGGTCGAACAACGCGGTGAACAGCAAGGAGCGGAAGGGCCCCCACGCAGATCTCGTGGATGCTGGGGAGGCAGACTTCGGTGGTGGAGCTGCTCAGGGTTAGGGCTTCTCAAACCCTAGGTGCACTCACTCGAGGGTCCCTCGGTGGGCGTGCTAGATAAGCGTCGTGCCGGTTCTGAAGATGGCCGGTCCCGCAGGTCTCGTCACACCTACGACTCTCAGCTGGGCTGATGAGGTAGGTAAAAGGTCAGAGATGGCAGGGACTCGGGTCTCGTCGAGCTGGGCAGTCTTGATCCGTAGGAGAGACTTACAGCAAACCGCAAGCGCTTAGGTGGTGCCTGCTGGTGCAGGGTGGCTACTCCTTAGCCACAAGGGAGAGTCTTCAGAAATAGTCAAGAGTTCCTTTCGTGGAAAGTAGTTCAAGATTCAGAATTATCCAATTTGGGAAGGGGACTCGCTCCTACCTTTATTCTAAGAAAAGGGGCTGGCCCGTGACTAGGTTCTACCTATGGGTGGAGCCAGGAGGGGGGTGGTTACACCCCTATCCTTTGTCCGGCTTCGCCCCAGCTCAGGGGCTGGTGTGCCCCCGAAACTGGTTTGAGCCGGGCTATGCACAGTGGGCACCGGGGTGCCACTTGCAATCACCTTCCTTTCAGCCCTGCCTACCTGGGATACACAAACCCTGTCTGGGATGGTGCTAACACCGCCCTCGACAGGAAACCCTTTGTCCAAGCTCCCCTCGCTGGAAGGTCTCCCAGCAGCAGGAGGTCAGACTTGTGTCTGGTGGCAGCATCCATTTTGTGATGCTGAGGCTTGAGTCAACTTTAACCGGGGTTCAAGGTTACTTCCATGTCGTGCCCCTCTAAAAGGGGGGAATGCTAACCCCGTCGCCAGAACTGGCGAGGGGTTCGTATTCCAATTCGTATGACACCTTACTCGACATGTGTAGGTGATGCGATGCCAAAGTTAGCAAATAACCGCGAGGATTATCATGCATTTAAAAGTAGTTGGCCCGCGTCACCATGGAACGGCTATTAGGACTTGGTTCCGCAAGCCGTCGATGGGCTCAGCTCGCGCCAGAGCACCGTCCCACATGATTCCCTGCACTCTGCCTTCAGGATTGATAGGGCCTGCCATAGGAGTGACTGATAGGAACCCATGTGTCCATTTTAGGGTTAGGTGTAGGAATACTACACCTATAGCAACGGGTGATTACACCACGTTGCCCCAGCTGTCGTGCAGCCAGTTGTGTCAGATTTGGGCGGCCATTCCAGGGGTGGCATAATACATGCTGCAGCCCCTGGTAGGCCCTGGGTACCCCGATGCCCTGGATACCTGGGGTATGCTTAGACAGGGACTGACAAGGCGGCCCAGTTCCAATTGGTGGATGCACCTAATGTACATGTGTGTTAATTTCGAGAGAGAACAGCTAGGCTGTGGGTCTGATTGGCAGGCCCACAGCCGGGGAAAGTCGTAAACCAATGAAGCAAAAGCAAAAAATCTGGGTGATCATAGGATTGCAGACCCTACTCTCCTACATGACCCCCCCCCCAAACTTTGGGACAATAAGCTAACCTTGACCAGGTGAGTCTTCTTGCTCTAAGTGGAAATACCTGGAGAGCCCATCTGCATTGCCATGATCAGTGCCAGGTCTATGCTCCACTGTGAAGTCCATCCCCTGTAGGGAAATGGACCACCTAAGTAGTTTGGGGTTTTCACCCTTCATTTGATTTAGCCACAAGAGGGGCTTATGGTCGGTCTGAATCTTGAAGTGAGTGCCAAACAAGTATGGCCTCAACTTCTTCAGGGCCCAAACCACAGCAAAGGCCTCCCTCTCAATAGCTGACCAATTCTTCTCTCTGGGGGTCAGCCTCCTGCTAATAAAAGCTATGGGCTGGTCATGACCATCAAAATTCAGTTGAGATAGAACAGCTCCCACACCCAGCTCCGAAGCGTCTGTTTGGACAATGAATGGTCTGGAGTAGTCTGGACTCTTTAGGATAGGTGCTGTGCACATGGCCTGCTTTAGGTCATCGAATGCCTTCTGACAGCTTGCTGTCCACTGAACTTTTTTTGGCATCTTTTTACTTGTCAGGTCGTTTAGCGGGGTCACAATGGATCCATAATTTCTGACAAACTTCCGGTTATAACCAGTCAGGCCCAAGAAAGCTCGAACCTGAGTCTGGGTGGTTGGAGGAGCCCAGTCCTGGATGGCCTGTATTTTGCTCTCCAACGGTTGAACCTGGCCTCCACCTACAAGGTGGCCCAGGTATACAACCTGTGTCTGCCCTATCTGGCACTTAGTGGCCTTGATAGTGAGGCCTGCCTTTTGCAGGGCCTCTAACACTTTCCTCAGGTGGACCAGGTGATCCTCCCAGGTGGAGCTAAAGACAGCGATATCGTCCAGATACGCCGCGCAGAAGTCGTCCAACCCAGTGAGAACTCGATTCACCAGCCTTTGGAAGGTGGCAGGTGCATTTTTCAAACCAAAGGGCATTACCACGAACTGATAATGCCCACCCGGGGTAGAAAATGCTGTTTTGGGCTTGGCCTCCTCAGCTAACCTGATTTGCCAATACCCAGCTGTCAGGTCAAACGTACTTAAGTAGCTGGCCGAAGCCAACCGGTCGATAAGTTCGTCTGCTCTTGGTATTGGGTGGGCGTCAGTCTTAGTGACTGCATTGAGACCTCTGTAGTCCACGCAAAACCTCATCTCTTTCTTACCGCCCTGGGTGTGAGGTTTCGGCACGAGAACTACGGGACTAGCCCAGGGGCTGTCCGAGGGTTCAATGACTCCCAGCTCCAACATTTTCTGCACCTCCGTCTTGATGCAGTCTCTGACATGATCAGGTTGCCGATAGATTTTACTCTTTACGGGCAGACTGTCCCCAGTGTCGACCTCATGGGTACACCAATTGGTTTGACTGGGCGTCAGAGAGAACATATGTCGAAAGGATTGAAGAACCTGTTTACAATCCTTTTGTTGATGTCCAGAGAGGCTGCCACAAAAGACAACGCCATCTACTGACCCATTGTCAGGGTTCTGAGAGAGCAGGTCCGGGAGAGGGTCACTCTCCTCCTCCTGTCCCTCATCTGTGGCCATGAGCAAGCCCATGCCCTCCCTGTCGACATATGCCTTGAGCCTGTTTACATGGAGCACCCTGTGGGGGCTCCGGGGAGTTCCCAGGTCTACCAAGTAGGTGACCTCTCCCTTTTGCTCAATGATCGTGTGGGGCCCAGACCATTTGTCTTTGAGTGCTGCCGGGGCCACTGGCTCCAGCACCCACACCTTCTGTCCAGGCTGGTACACAGTCAGGACAGCCTTTTGGTCGTGCCAAGCTTTCTGTAATTCTTGGCTCGCCTCAAGGTTTTTAGACGCCTTTTCCATGTACTCCGCCATCCGCGAGCGGAGACCGAGTACATAGTCCACAATGTTCGATGCCGGCTTTCTGAGAGGTCTCTCCCATCCTTCCTTTACCAAACAAAGGGGTCCCCTTACAGGATGTCCGAACAGAAGCTCAAAAGGGCTGTAGCCAACCCCCTTCTGCGGGACCTCTCTGTTGGCGAACAAGAGGCAGGGTATCAGGACATCCCATCTCCGCCGAAGCTTTTCAGGTAGTCCGTGAATCATCCCTTTTAGGGTCCTGTTGAATCTCTCAACAAGCCCATTGCATTGTGGGTGATAGGGTGTGGTGAACTTGTAGTTGACACCACACTCCTTCCACATTGCAGTCAGATATCCCGACATGAAGTTTGCACCTCTGTCTGAGACGACCTCCTTAGGGAAGCCCACTCTGGAGAACACTCCAAGTAGGGCCCGTGCCACCACAGGTGCTGTCGTGGTCCAAAGTGGAATAGCTTCAGGATACCTAGTGGCGTGGTCCACCACCACCAGTATAAACTTGTGCCCTGATGCTGTCTGGGGTTCCATTGGTCCGACAATGTCGATCCCCACTTGTTCAAAGGGTACCCCCACCACCGGTAGTGGTATGAGGGGGGCCTTTGTCGTGCCACCTGACTTACCACTGGCTTGGCAAGTGACACAGGAGCGGCAAAACTCCTTCGTATCTTCGTACATGTGGGGCCAGTGAAAGTGTGGAACAATCCTGTCCCAAGTCTTATTCTGGCCTAAGTGACCTGCAAGGGGAATCTCGTGGGTCAAGGTAAGAAGGAAACCTCTCAGAGACAAGGGGATGACCAGCCTCCTGGTCGCACCAGGTTTGGGGTCTCTTGCCTCGGAGTACAGGAGTCCATCGTCCCAGTACACTTTGTGGGTACCTGTGGCGTTCCCTGCAGCCTCAGCAGCAGCCTGCTGTCTGAGGGGTTCAAGGGAGGGGCAGTCTAACTGTGCCTTCCCCAGGTCTTCCCTGGAGGGTCCCCCTGAGCCCAGAAACTCAACCTGACCAGGTTCAAGCTCTTTCGGCTCAGTTTCCCTCAGTTCTTTAAGGTCAGCCTCCTCAGAGACTTGATCCACGACCTGGGGCAAGGGGGAAGGCGAAGCCTTACCCTTACTGCTCCTCTTCTTGGAAGGTGTCTGGTCCGTTCTTCCAGGATCCAGCACCTGTTCAGTGGGGCATCTTTTGGCCTGTGACCTGGTCACAGCAAGGACATGTGCTGGCAAGCCTAACATTTCCATGTGAGTCCTCTGCTCCACTTCTGACCATTGTGACGTTTCCAAATCATTGCCCAACAGACATTCTACGGGGAGGTCTGAACTAACCACAACCTTTTTCGGGCCACTTACCCCTCCCCAGGAGAAATCAACAACTGCCATACTGTGATTGGTAGTGACGTTGCTGGCATTGGTCACTAGGTAACTGGTACCTAGCATGATCTGTCCAGGGTCCACAAAGTTAGGCGTCACCATGGTGACACTGGCACAAGTGTCCCTGTAGGCCTGAGCCACTTTTCCATTAATCAAAGGTGTCTGTCTGTATTTGCCCAAAGTATTGGGACTGGCATCAGGGGACATATCCATATCCCCTGTACAGACAAGGACGGCCTGAGTGAGTGTGCCGACTAAGTCGTCACTCCCCTCGGTTCCCAAGGTTAACCCAACTAGTGCCTTGGGAGGCGCACTACCACTGCTGACTGTACTAGGGGGTGCAGGTGCCTTAGGGGCTGCAGTGGTAGGAGTTTGCCCTCCTTTCTTGGTGCACTCACTAAACCAGTGAGTCTTACTTTTACAGTATTGGCACCACCTTTTTGACTGGCCTTCTTGAGTCTTCTTCTTCTGTGAAGCCTGACCCCCACCCTCTTTGGTTTTTCGGGGACCTGTCGAAGACTTCTGGTCATTTTGTTCGTTCTTGTTACTACCCTTTTGGTCTGCTTTCTTCTGACCACCCTGGTTCTGGTTCTGGTTCTGCTTGACCCTTGTTCTGACCCATCTGTCTGCCTTCTTTCCCAATTCTTGGGGAGAGGTCAGATCCGAGTCGACAAGGTGCTGATGCAACAATTGGTTCTGACAGTTGTTTAAAATCTGTTCTCGCATGATAAGATTGTACAATCCTGTGTAATCAGTAACCTTGCTACCCAGCAACCAGCCTTCCAAAGCCTTAGTGGCACAATCGACAAAGTCAGTCCAATCCTGAGACTGAATTTTCTGGGTGTCCCGGAACAGCACCCGGTACTGTTCCGTGGTTAAGCCGAACCCATCAATCAGTGTGTTCTTCAGGACTTGGTAGTTGTTAGCATCCTCAGCTCTAGTAGTGAGGAGCTTGTCCCTTCCTTTACCTTCAAAGGAAAGCCACAGTATAGCTGCCCACTGACTTGGGGGGACGCACTGGACAGTGCAGGCCCTCTCCAAGGCAGTTATCCACTTGTGGATGTCGTCCCCTTGTTTAAAGGGGGGCACTATTTTACTCAGGTGTCTAGTGTCTATACCCCTGTCTTTCTCTCTATTGAGAATGCTGCCACCAGTGGGATCTAACCCACTTAACTTCTGCTCTCGGGCCAGGGCAAGTCTTTCTTTGGCGAGGGCAAGTTCTTCCCGCTCGATCCTCAGATTGACTTCCCTCATCTTCGCTTCATGATCCCTTCTCTGAGGGGACGTCATTCCTCTCTGAGAAGATGCCTGAGAGACATGTGTATGAACCGATCTGCCAGAGCCTCTGGATAGAGACCTAGCTCGTCCGTTCCCAATGTTAGGCCTGCTTGAGCGTGGGCCCGGGGCTCCCCCAGTTCCATTCTCATGCCTGCTTAAGTTGGTCCTTGTAAGCCTGCCGACTACCACTGGACCTTTGTCTGCCTCGTCTCCTGATAACTCCTCCTCCTCCTCTGTGTGGAGGTCGAGGTCGGGGTCACCGAGGGTTCCCTCTAAGGGAGGCATGTTCCCATCAGCACTGGGGGGACCTGTATTAGAGGACCTCCTAGCATCGTACGCCTCTAAGAGACCTATCAGAATTGCGATGGTAGGGTTAGAACCCTGGTTTAGCTTCCTGGAGGCACACAGTTGTCTCATCTCCTTGAAGCTAAGAGTTGCATATCGTGACACGACCTGTGGAGGGTCACTGACCACTAAGGGAGTCTGCGAAGACTCTCCGTGGACCGACATGCTTTTCTAGTGAGGTGTAAGTGATGCACCTACCTACACTATGTGTTTACCTACTGATCCCTTGCTAAGAGTTGTAGTCAGGGTGTGCTAAGCCCTGTTACACTACAACAGCCGGTTCAGTAGAACTCGGAGTATTCTAAGTTAAGTTATATGTACCTGGGTACTTATGTGATCTTTCACTGCGATATTCTTAGGATACGTGTGTGGTAAAACAACAGCAATCTCAAATCCCAACCGCTGCTCACCAATGTGAGAAGTTGGCCTGATATGTAGTGCTCACTATTCTAGTGATCACTGTGTATCATTCCAAACGACCCTTATTGATGATTGGTTGTAAGTCAACCTTATAGACCAGCTACCCTAGTAGCGTGGATACGAGCAGTCTTAGGCTAAACTCTAGAGGGCGTGTTAAGCCAGCTGTTTACCATCACATATACCCCTTGAACACCAAGTGAAAGGACACCACACAAGTTGTTATGAAAATAAAGGATATTTATTTATAACAAGACTACCCTGGCTCTTTATGAGTCAAGGAGCTAAGCACAATACAAAACTCTTAGGAAAATACTTCCGGTTGCACAATTTACACAAATGCCCGAGGGCACGAAACCATTACACTGCAAGTGGAAGGGGAGAGGTTAGAAAGTCTAAAGTTACTGATTCCGGAGTGATCCGATCAGTGGGACTAAACGAAAAAGGAACTGGACACTTGTAAAGCGAACCTGCGATGGAGCACTGAAATGCTCGAGTTACCTAGCCCAGAGGCTGCGGCTGTGGAAGGTTCGGCAAGGTGTCGGAAGTCCTCGTTGTAGTCTCAGGAGCCTGAAAGAAGAGTTGCTGGCAGGCGACCAGTGTCGATGTTCAGCGAGATCCAAGCCTGGATCGGTGATGAAGGAAACCTGAAAGCAGAGGGGACTCAGTTCTCAACCGCTAGCCAGCGATCGTGGGGGTACCAGGAGGGTACCGGCTGAAGTCACCTCGACCAGGTGAGTGGATGACGTCGGACTCGGCTGTTCCTCGGACCAGGAGGCGCGGCGGCGACCAGGATGGAGGGCGAGCTGTCCCACGAAGGTGTCTGCTGTCGATGATGCTGGGCCCAGGAATGGGGCAGCGGATCTTGGCAGTGGCAAACCCACGCGGTGGAGTCAAGGCGGCGTCTGGAGTGGACCAGGAGGGTCCGTGGTACTCCTCTGTTGAAGGGGAGCAAGAGCCAGTCTGGAGCAACCAGACTAGTGATGAAACAATCTTGGTGCGTCGTGAAGAGGGCCACAAGCCGGTCGGCAAGTGGTCGAACAACGCGGTGAACAGCAAGGAGCGGAAGGGCCCCCACGCAGATCTCGTGGATGCTGGGGAGGCAGACTTCGGTGCTGGAGCTGCTCAGGGTTAGGGCTTCTCAAACCCTAGGTGCACTCACTCGAGGGTCCCTCGGTGGGCGTGCTAGATAAGCGTCGTGCCGGTTCTGAAGATGGCCGGTCCCGCAGGTCTCGTCACACCTACGACTCTCAGCTGGGCTGATGAGGTAGGTAAAAGGTCAGAGATGGCAGGGACTCGGGTCTCGTCGAGCTGGGCAGTCTTGATCCGTAGGAGAGACTTACAGCAAACCGCAAGCGCTTAGGTGGTGCCTGCTGGTGCAGGGTGGCTACTCCTTAGTCACAAGGGAGAGTCTTCAGAAATAGTCAAGAGTTCCTTTCGTGGAAAGTAGTTCAAGATGCAGAATTATCCAATTTGGGAAGGGGACTCGCTCCTACCTTTATTCTAAGAAAAGGGGCTGGCCCGTGACTAGGTTCTACCTATGGGTGGAGCCAGGAGGGGGGTGGTTACACCCCTATCCTTTGTCCGGCTTCGCCCCAGCTCAGGGGCTGGTGTGCCCCCGAAACTGGTTTGAGCCGGGCTATGCACAGTGGGCACCGGGGTGCCACTTGCAATCACCTTCCTTTCAGCCCTGCCTACCTGGGATACACAAACCCTGTCTGGGATGGTGCTAACACCGCCCTCGACAGGAAACCCTTTGTCCAAGCTCCCCTCGCTGGAAGGTCTCCCAGCAGCAGGAGGTCAGACTTGTGTCTGGTGGCAGCATCCATTTTGTGATGCTGAGGCTTGAGTCAACTTTAACCGGGGTTCAAGGTTACTTCCATGTCGTGCCCCTCTAAAAGGGGGGAATGCTAACCCCGTCGCCAGAACTGGCGAGGGGTTCGTATTCCAATTCGTATGACACCTTACTCGACATGTGTAGGTGATGCGATGCCAAAGTTAGCAAATAACCGCGAGGATTATCATGCATTTAAAAGTAGTTGGCCCGCGTCACCATGGAACGGCTATTAGGACTTGGTTCCGCAAGCCGTCGATGGGCTCAGCTCGCGCCAGAGCACCGTCCCACATGATTCCCTGCACTCTGCCTTCAGGATTGATAAGGCCTGCCATAGGAGTGACTGATAGGAACCCATGTGTCCATTTTAGGGTTAGGTGTAGGAATACTACACCTATAGCAACGGGTGATTACACCACGTTGCCCCAGCTGTCGTGCAGCCAGTTGTGTCAGATTTGGGCGGCCATTCCAGGGGTGGCATAATACATGCTGCAGCCCCTGGTAGGCCCTGGGTACCCCGATGCCCTGGATACCTGGGGTATGCTGAGACAGGGACTGACAAGGCGGCCCAGTTCCAATTGGTGGATTCACCTAATGTACATGTGTGTTAATTTCGAGAGAGAACAGCTAGGCTGTGGGTCTGATTGGCAGGCCCACAGCCGGGGAAAGTCGTAAACCAATGAAGCAAAAGCAAAAAATCTGGGTGATCATAGGATTGCAGACCCTACTCTCCTACAAGGACACATGCAGAAATGCTAGGAATCCCTGCGCATGTATTTGCTGTGACCAGGTCACAGGCCAAAATGTCTAACACTGAACAGGCCCTGGATCCTGGAAGGATGGACCAGGTACTTCCCAAGAGGAGGAGCATTAGGGTGAAGGCAGTGCATTCCCCCCTGACTCGGTGTACAGATCAGCCTCCTGAGGGAAATGATCTTAGTCCTGAAGAAGGAACTGTCCCAGAGGAGCTTGAGCCTGATTAGGTTGCGTTCTTGGGGGCAGGGGGGCCTTCCAGGGCAGATCTGAGCCAGGAGCAACTGAGCTGCCCCTCTCTTGAACCCCTCAGACAGCAAGCTGCTACTGAGGCTGCTGAGAATGCTAGTGGAACCCATAGAGTCTATTGGGATGATGGACTCCTAGACTCAGAGACCAGAGACCCCAAGCCTAGTGCCACCAGGAGGTTGGTAATACCTCTGAGGTTTAGGGGCTTCCTATTAACACCAGGCCATGATATTCCCCTAGCAGGTCACCAGGGCCTAAACAAGACTTGGGACAGAATTGTCCCTCACTTTCATTGGCCCCACATGTCTGAAGACACCAAGGAGTTCTGTCGCTCCTGTGTCACCTGCCAAGCCGGTGGGAAGGCAGGTGGAACCACAAAGGCCCCCCTAATATCACTACCTGTGGTGGGGGTTCCCTTTGAGAGGGTGGGGATTGACATAGTTGGTCCCATAGATCCTCAAACAGCCTCTGGGTACAGATTTATCCTGGTGGTGGTGGACCATGCCACTAGGTACCCAGAAGCAATTCCACTTAGGACCACCACAGCACCTGTGGTGGCAAGGGCCCACTTGGGAGTGTTCTCAAGGGTGGGTTTTCCTAAGGAGGTAGTATCAGACAGGGATGCAAACTTCATGTCTAGTTACTTGACTGCAATGTGGAAGGAGTGTGGAGTGAATTACAAATTCACCACACCCTATCACCCACAATGCAATGGTTTAGTTGAAAGATTAAAAAAAACCTTGAAGGGCATGATTAAAGGTCTCCCAGAAAAGCTTAGGCACAGATGGGACATCCCTTTGCCCAGCCTTTTATTTGCCTACAGGGAGGTTCGTCAAAAGGGGGTTGGTTACAGCCCTTTTGAACTTTTGTTTCGACATCCTGTTAGGGGTCCATTGTGTCTGGAGGGATGGGAGTTACCTCTCAAACCTCCTAAACAGGACATAGTGGACTATGTACTTGGTCTCCGCTCCAGGATGGCAGAGTATATGAAAAAGGCAACTAAAAACCTTGAGGCTAGCCAGGAATTACAAAAGGCCTGGCATGACCAAAAGGCTGTGTTGACTGTTTACCAGCCAGGGCAGAAAGTGTGGGTGTTGGAGCCTGTGGCCCCAGCAGCCCTCCAAGACAAGTGGAGTGGCCCCCATACAATTGTTGAACAGAAGGGAGAGGTTACTTTCTTGGTAGACCTTGGAACTCCCAGGAGTCCCCATAGGGTACTCCATATTAACAGACTGAAACCATATGTTGACAGAGCAGACATGGGTCTTGGCATGTGCGGTGTTTGTTTCTCCCGTTCAGGCTGATGTCTCCAAATGCAGCCTGCTGAAGGTAAAGGTTCTGAGGACTAATGAGGTAGAGATAAGGAGAGATAAGGAGTGGAGGTTACCGACTAACAGCTTCTGGAAAAACTCCAATGCCTGCATTTGGATGTAAAAATTTGCTTCACCACAGAGGTGAGACAGCCTAATTCCTGCAAATATAGAGAGAGGGGAAGCGCAGCTGATAAAACGGATAATTCTGACTCTGACTCAGGTTGGGTCTCGCTAGTCTGACACTGACTTTCTTCTTACCTGTTGCCTGATCGGTCTGAGGGGACCGCAACGCCTGTTTGGAGCTTCTGTGCACGCCTGGTCATTGGCCCTCGCAATACAAGGGAACTACATATCCCAGCATTCCCACTGAGGAGCACTGCTACTCCCGTCATCCAGAAGCGCCCGGAGGCGCTTTAAGAACCATCGCAGGCTCCCGCAATGCGGGACGTGCGCGGGCGTGCCCGGGTCGCGCCCGGGCCGGTCTGCACCCGAAGGAGGCCGGGCTGGGCCACACCACTTGGTTCGTGCTCTGGGCAGGAGTCATTCATCCATCACACCACACAGGCTCTTGCTGCGAAAACGAACACCTTGACTGAGATTTGCCACATAAGGTACAGGACGATCAGAAAATTGTATTGTGTGCAAAATTAAAAAAGAAATATTAGCCACGCTATTATGGCGCAAAAGGAATTAGCCAAGAAGAAACCACTAGCATACCAAGGGATGGTTGGGAATCTTGATGCTTTCCTACAGAGGGCTGAATCAGTCCTTATTCACGAGATTACCCTCACAGAGCGCAGAATCTCTTGAACCCCTGCAACCCCTACAACCCCAACCCCCACTTTCGCAACCTGTTACTTCCGGCTGCATAACCATGGGTGCTCAACTCAACTCTGTCCCCTCCGCCAAGCCCCCGTCACCCTAACAACTCTTATTCCGCCCCTCCACGTTCCTGTGTCAAGTGCTGCCCAGCCTATAAGTGAAATGGTGGTCAGACTAAAAGTCCATACCAGAAGCCAAATAACTAAGTCTACACAGGGAGGCAACAGTTTACCTCAGTACAAAAAAGGAAAAGGGCCAGGTCCTACTAAACAATCATACCCACTATCTAAAAGAGGGCGCAGAGGTGCAGCAAGGGAGGTTACTGAGGAGACGGGGGATATAGCTGGAGCGGCTAATACTCCCTTTTCTCCGTCACTCTTACCCTCGTTGTCACCATTGCCACCCATTGATGGTGAAGGGTTCTGGGCCAAATTGGGCGACGTTATATCAGTTCTATTGAAGCCCCTGATACAAAAGCTGTCTAAACTGGAAAAGGAAATCGACAAATTAACTAGTACCGTTACCTTAGACATGCAGAAGCATTCTAACTCCAAGAACATCCATTCTTTACAGCTAACCCAGGACAGACCTATCTGCCCTAAGCCTGTTAAGCACTCTGGTTCCAACCGTAGTTCCAAAACTGACTCCATTATTGGTGGGACAGGCCCAGGTACGGCTCTTCCAGTGATCTCTCCCAAGAGCAAAGATACCATTAGCGCGGGGGCAACACAATCGAGGGTGACAGATCCAACCAAGAGTTTAAGCACACAAGATCAGTGCCTAAATACTCTAAAAACAACTCTCCCCAACACGCACAAACATGTCCGCACTGAGGAAACACAGTTTCAATGGAACCCAGGTGTTCATAAAAAACTAGGAAGAGAGTGCACAGGAAGCGATGTACTTGATCTGCCCCTGGAATTACTCCTTATACAATAGTATTAGCCAACATTCCTAAACTGTCCCCGGTAGCATCGGAACACTGGTTTAACTTGAAAAATAAATCCTTATTTGAGCTGAACAGGAGGACAGGGTTAGGTAATCCACTTTATTCCACTTTAAAATGGTGAGACAGGTTGGCTGGGTGGGGAACTCTAACAAGTCCAGAGAAGGCGACTGCGTTGTAGTCTCCTTCGGTTCACCTGACCTAGTCCATGCGATTTTAGAAAGGGCAGGTAATCGATCATTAGCACATTCAGGGATTAGTGTTTTACCCCTTGGACATTTTTATAAACATCATTGTATAATACAGGCACCATTTGGGGAGTCTCTAATGGGCGGAGACAAGCTATATACAGAATCCCAGTCAATAATCAGTTTGACATTTTCAACCCTTTAGATGAGAATGATTGACTGACCTCTCTGATTCCATCGGATAGCGGAAGATCGGAGAATGTAGTCATGGCAAGGGACAACTTGCCCGTAGCCCATCCTAATACCAGTGTGGAATACCCAAGGATGATTGATCCTGGGGAGTTAACAGGAGCCCTAAGCGCAACATCTATAGCTAGTAGCCCACATCTGGAGCCTGTAGTTATTCCTGACATATACACTGGCGTGTCAGTTGTAGTCTCTCCAAGCACTGACAGTGTTGTACCTCATGAGTTACAGGATGGTAATCCCTATATTGGACAGGGAGTCAGAAAGTTCTCAAATACGGCCGCCGAGGACAGAATTGTACACACAGACGATGGTGCAGCAGATGTTCCTGAGGGTGCTCATGGAACCCAGCAGGGATACACTCTAAATTCCTAGACCCCGAATGGTTTATCGGTCTTGGAAATATTGATATTTGTGCTTTCCAAGAAACGCGGGCCGTTGACAAGGTACATATCAATGGCTACACCTCATACTGTGTGGATGCCCTCCCTCCAAATAAGTCAGGTAGGGCTAGTGGCGGTCTGTTAATTTTGGTTAGAAATACCTTAGCCTGTAGATACAAGCAACTTTTAATAAATTCACTTGACATTATGGGTATCCAGCTTACATTTCCGTCTGGCCTAGTCCTGACCGTGCTAAATGTTTATGCTAGGACAGAACCTTCTAATAACGAATCCATAGTAGTCTCTTTATTAGATGATCTAGTAGAGAGTTTTCAAGTGAACTCCAACATTATAGTTTCTGGGGACTTCAACGCTGAGTTTGAGCCTTCCGCTCTATTAAGTGCTTCTCTTGAAGCGGAGGACGAGTTATGGGGCATCCCTAATGTGGTAGCTGGTAAACACTGTAAATGCTACTCAAATGTTTCATTACAGATAGCTTCCCTAACTGCTGGTAGGAATTTGAGGGCTTGTAATGGAAGAACTCAATTAGACATAGGACGGAAGGCTACCTTTAAGAGGGGTGTATATACAAGCACAATAGATTATATTTTTATCGATGTCAGAATCTGGCCCCTAGTAGAGGATATGATCATTGAATCAAGGTCAGATAGTGACCATAACCCTTTGTTTCTAAAATTAAAGGGCCTGGATAGGGATGCTCATCGCCATATTTCCAAATCAATAGAGCCAAGCCCATCCAATAATTGTAGAAGAGTAACATGGCCGAAAATCCAAGCTGACCAGGACCTCTGCGCTAGAATATATGAGTTCCTAGTGGCCTCTTTAGTTAACTTGTGTGGGCCCAAGGATAGCTCTGATTTAATCGATGCTCCATATGTTATTTCAGTACATAAAGAACTCTTTAAGGCCCTAGAATCCGCTTTCCTAAAACAGAGTCATACTGGAAGACCTGCTAGTGTAAGGGACTGTAACTGGTTTAATAATGATTGTAAGGAAGGCAAAAGGCACTACAAAAACCATTTAGAGAACGTTCTAGAATGGATATAATCTCAGCACGTAACACTTATAGAGTAGAACTTTGCAAAGCAAAGCGTGAACATGCTGACACACCTGGAATAATCTGGTTCTAGCAGCCCAAGCCAGAGATAGCTGTATGTTCTGGCTCATTGTATCTAAGGGCAACACGGAAAGCCCTATTTCTAATAACCATCATGTACAACAGGAAGTTTGAGTGGAACATTTCTCGCGCTTATATTCCGATGTTGTGGCCACTACGGACCTACACATCAATCAGGTTGCCTCAATCACAGCTAATACTGTTTCTAATAAGACCGTAAATAATCCTTCAGTAGTTTTCAGCCTAGAGGACACTAAGTCTGCAATCAGTAAACTAAAAGCAGGCAAAGCCCCAGGACCCGACCTGATACCGGGGGATCCGTACAAATCTGAACCAATGATATGGGGACCATACATACATCTTCTGTCCAACAGTATACTGGCTGGTGGGGATATTCCTGACACTTGGAGGGGAGCAGAGGTAATAACTATCTTTAAAAAGGGCGATCCTGCTACCCCCTCCAATTACAGTCCTATTAGTCTAATCGGTAATCTTCAGAAGATTTTCGCCAGGCAAGTTTTAGATAAACTGCAAGAATGGATGGATGCTAATAAGGTATTGTCCTCTGCCCAAGCGTGCTTCCTTGCCAAAATTAGCACGTGCGATCAAGCCTTCAGGTTTTCCCTGCTGGCATGGAAGTACGTGCTACTTAGGAAACAGTGGCTCTATGTAGCATTTGTTGACCTGCGAGCCGCATTCGATTTGTTACCACGTAATTTATTGTGGAAGACCATGCTTGATCAAGGAGCCCCGGAATACGTGGTGTCCATAATAGCCGGATTGCACAAGGACAATTATGCCCAGATCAGGTGGGGGAAAAATGTGGAATTGACAGAGAGGATTCCGATTCTTCGGGGGGTGCGCCAAGGGTGTGTTCTCGCCCCCACACTGTTCTCCCTGTACATCAATGATGTGGTTAGTTGTTTAATGGGCTGTAAGAATGATGCCACTTTGAGAAACGATGCAAAAGTCCCCATCCTACTCTTTGCAGATGACTCTCTATTAATATCTACAACTCCCATGGGTTTACAGGCACTATTGGATACATTCCTGTGCTTTTGCAAAGAGAGGAAACTGGAATTGAACACCTCCAAAACTAAATTTATGGTGCTCGGAAAAGTACGGGGCGGCATACGAGAGATCAAGATTTCACATGAACCATTGGAGCGGGTCAAAAGTTTTGACTATTTAGGCATAGGCTAAAATGAGACACTTAGCTGGGAATATCAGCTGAGGAAGAGCTCTCTAATAGATCCAAATTAGTGTTAAGATTTTTAAAACAATCATACACCCAACCCCTTTCACCGGCCCTTGAAATTTATCGCGCAAAAGCCCAAATTGGTGCCCTCTACAGAGCAGAGATATGGGGATTTAGCTCTGTAAATAAATTAACGATTTGTGAGAATAACTTTGCAAGGGCTCTTATCTCGCTTCCTATTACAACACCACTCTCCCCACTTTTTTGTGATCTAGGGATTTAAAGAATAGGCGACTTTGATGCTCTGAGACCACTAACTTATTGGCTGCGCCTTTGGACCACCTCGCAATTAATTGACTACCGTCATTCTTTACGGGAGGTCCTAGCACGTAACGGGGCAAAACAACTACCTTGGTTCAGACATATTGATAAATGGTGCAAACTACTAAACTTGACGGGCTTACGGGAGAATCCAGATAGGGCTACTAAACGTGACATTCTGACCCTCAAAGCTACGTACTGGAGTGCAGTTGGGGAACATTATACCAATAATCAAAGAAGTGGTCAGCTGACATCTAATTTTTTAAATGTTAAATCTAGTTTTCTGTTTGAACCCTTTCTTGACCTGATTTCACCCCCTCTTGCCAAGAGTTTGTTTTGTAGGTTTAGATATGGTAACTTGCTACTGAAATTTCCGGGGAAAGAGGCGACTGGCCTGGTTATTTTTGCCCTGCCTGCCGTGAAGTTTACGAAACTGAAGAACATGTCTTGTTTTTTTGTATAAAGTATCAGCAGTTGCGCAGGAAATGGATTAGACCTTTATGTCTCAATCTGGGAGCTAGACAGCACCAGATTGCGTTCAGGATTTTAAAATCAGACACATCAGGGCCAATAGTTTTTGCTCTTAGTTGTTTTTTATTTTCCTTTTGGCTGATTCGCAAAACAATTTTATTACAATAATTAAGTCACTCATTAACTCTTTCCCTTCTCATGTTGTACATGTATCTTAAAATATTAAGTTGGTACATATGGTCCAGTACCCTAAATGTCTGAAAGACTGTATAGACTCCCTCTTTTAGCTTGACTAGGTCGAATGAATTTTTATATGTAAGTTTTTTAACCTGCTTCGGGATGTCATTTATACTTGTGCTCAAAATGATTTAATATTATTATAATTGTACATAACTCTGTGTTTTATCTTTTGCATACTTTGATGGTGTTTTGTAGAAATGACTGAATAAAGTGAATTGATGATGATGATGGTGTAGCCTTGGAAGGCAGCCTCACTGTCCAGCAGCAAACTGACTGCAGAAAAGTTGTCAGCCAGTTCAGACATATGTGCTCACTGACTCCAAGTCAGACTACCTGGTGCACTCATGAAGTGGACACTGGGGACAGTCTGCCTGTTAAAAATAAGATTTACAGGCAACCTGATCATGTCAGGGACTGTATCAGGACAGAAGTCCAGAAGATGTTGGATTTGGGAGTCATTGAACCCTCAGATAGCCCTTGGGCTAGTACAGTAGTCCTAGTGCCCAAACCTCACACCCAGGGTGGTAAGAGAGAAATGAGGTTTTGTGCAGAATACAGGGGTCTCAATGCAGTCACTAGGACTGATGCCTATCCAATCCCAAGGGCAGATGAGCTTATAGATACTTTGGCCTCAGCCAAGTTTCTGAGCACATTTGACTTGACAGCTGGCTAGTGGCAGATCAGACTAGCTGATGATGCAAAGCCAAAGACAGCATTTTGTACCCCTAGTAGGCATTACCAATTTGTGGTGATGCCCTTTGGTTTGAAAAATGCACCTGCCACTTTCCAAAGGTTGGTGAATAAAGTCCTTACAGGCCTGGAAGCCTATAGTGCAGCATATCTAGATGATATTGCTGTCTTTAGCTCTACCTGGGAGGATCACCTGGTCCACCTAAGGAATGTTTTGGAGGTCCTGCAAAAAGCAGGCCTAACTATCAAGGCCACTAAGTGCCAGATAGGGCAGAGTCAGGTTGTGTACCTGGGCCACCTTGTAGGTGGAGGCCAGGTTCAACCATTGCAGAGCAAAATCCAGTCCATAATGGACTGGGTTGCTCCAACCACCCAGACTCAGGTCAGAGCTTTCTTGGGCCTGACTGGGTACTACAGAAGATTTTGTAAACGGTTATGGATCCATAGTGACTCCATTGAATGACCTTACGTCTAGGAAAATGCCCAAGAAATTTCAGTGGACAGTTAGCTGTCAAAAGGCATTTGATGACCTGAAGCAGGCCATGTGCACTGCTCCCATTCTGCAGAGTCATGATTACTCCAAAAAGTTTATTGTGTAAACAGATGCATCTGAGTTGGGGTTAGGGGCTGTACTGTCACAGTTGAATGATGAAGGTCAGGATCAGCGAGTAGCTTTTATTATCAGAAGGCTGACCCCCAGAGAGAAACGTTGGTCAGCCATTGAGAGTGAGGCCTTTGCTGTGGTTTGGGCTCTGAAGAAGTTGAGGCCATACTTGTTTGGCACTCACTTTATTGTTCAGACAGACCATAAGGCCCTCTTATGGCTAAAACAGATGAAGGGTGAAAACCCCAAACTTTTGAGGTGGTCCATTTCCCTACAGGGGATGGACTATACAGTGGAACATAGCCCTGGCAGTAACCATGCCAATGCAGATGGACTCTCCAGATACTTCCACTTAGAACATGAAGACTCAACTGGTCAAGGTTAGTTTAATGTCCCTGCGTTGGGGGGGGGGAGGTTGTGTAGGAGAGTAGGATCTGCTTCTTATGGTTAACCCCACTTTTTGCTGATGTTTCACTGTTTTTCGACTTTTGTCTGGTTGGGGCCCTGCTATCCAGGACCCCGGCCTAGCTGCTTCCTCTCTAAATTGATTCCATGTACCTTAGGTACACTCCAGATTGGATTTTAAGGTACCCTTAAAAGTACCTTGTATATGGTATACTATGTACCCAGGGCATAGGTACCCCAGAGGCCTACCAGGGGCTGCAGCATGTATTATGCTACCCCTGGGAAGCCTTCCAAAATGACACAGCAGGACTGCCACTGCAGCCTGAGTGAGGTGGTGCATGCACCCCTTACTGAGATATAGGTTCACTATATCTCACCCTATCCCTGCACATATAAACCTTTCAGTCACCCCTATAGCAGGCCTTTTCAATCCTGAAGGCATGGTGCCTGGTTTTATGTGAGAGGGTGCCCATGCATGAGCAGAGCCCCTCTGCAGCCTTCGGAATCTATTCTCCAGGGTTGTCTGCGATGCAGCCTGACCATATATTCTTAAGTGCATTATAACCTCGCGGGAAATGCTAACTTTGGGATGGCTGCATGGAAACATGTTGTGTTTGGTGTCAAACACCTTGGAAACATACCCCTACACCAGTAACTGGTGTGGGAGTATGGACCCACCCTTCTAGAGGGAGAGACATGACAGCACCTTTATACCCGGTACCAGCTAACAGAGCCCTGGCATCACAAAATTGATTCTGCCAGCCACACACACAAGTCTGGCTTCCTGCTACTGACCAAAACTCCAGCAGGGGAGGCCTGGACAATAGGTTTCCTGTCACAGGAAGGTGTTACCACCTCCCAGACAGGCCTTAGTGGATTGGGGTTGGGTGGGTGCACTCTGTCCCTGTGCAGAGTCCAGCTCAAACTGGTTGCAGGGGCTACCACCCCCTGCTCTGGCGCGAAACTGGACAAAGGAAATGGGTGTAGCCACCCCTCTTTCCAAACCCTCCCATAGGCGGGTCCCCTGAGTTAGTCCAACCCCTTCCTTGGGTAAAAAGAAGGAACCTCTGACTACAGAACTTTAGATATCCCTGGACGAAACTCTGAAACTGAATCCTGGTACTTCGACGATCGGCACCACACCAGATGACTGAAGAATCTCCCTTGGAGTTAAGGAGTTACACCCCTGCTTGGCAGGCACAAAGATGCATCTGACCGGTTTGCATCTCCGAAACTCCCGCTAGACTCTGAAGTATTTGCAACACAGGAGGTGGGTTTCCAGATTTTCCCAGAGGCTGACCCGAGTCCCCAGCAAAGCTGAGACCCGTAGCCGTACCGTGGAACCGGAACCCCTGGACACGTGCACATTTGTAAGTGCGTTAGCTTTTCGATGTCCCCTGAGGCTGTGCATTGGGTTACTTGTAGCCCAGACCCGAGCACCATTCGACACCTATGCACCCGGCTTCCCTGGGTTAGGTAACACGAGTACTCTGGTGCTCCCGTGGGTGTTGGCCCTAGAACCATCTAAGTCCAAAAGGGTTTGTACCTAGTCCACCTCTAAGTGTCCTTAAACTTTAAAATTCCAACCGCGACTTTCCCCATAGAAGCTAACGGAGCTCGCGGCTGTGTTCTCACACTGGACATGTCCCCCGTGGGTGCCCTGTGTCACTACCTTGGGTGGTTCCTTGGGGTCCCAGCGATTCTACAGGCTCTAGGCCTTGTGTCTATTCAAATCGTAGTTCTTATATGTTAGACCCGGCCTCGTGGCATGGCCGTCCCTGTCCCCGCACCACATATCCTGACCCATGCACCTCATGCAACCCCCGAGCACACGGCCTAGCCGATCCTTCCCACCAGGACACACACACACACGACCCGGACTTCCCCGTCCATGGCCTTCCTCCTCTCGGTCACACCGGGCCCGCGAGCCCACTTCATGCACCTTGATGGCCGCCCGGCTCCAGCGCGCCCCGGGCCTAGAGGCGCCACTCCGGCGGGCGGATACCGCGCCCCCATTGGGATAAGAGAGGGAGGAGCAGCCTCCATCACACCTCTGAACCCCCCTGGGAAGGTGGGTTTCGATCGGCCATCCGGCCTCCCCGAGGGCTGGCTCCACGCCTGCTGGGTGTCTGGGACTCCTCCCGACCCGGCCCTGAAAGGATCAAAAGACAATGGCAGGAAACCCCGATAAGCGGCCCCCAGGTGACAAGACCCCTGCCTGCCCAGACTCCGGACATCAAAGAGGAGTCGACCTATAACAAGGGGTGCTCTGGGACTCTCGGGAGATTCGCCTTTGGAAACACCTGAGCCTTGCTGAGTGACTCGCGGCTCCCTGAACATCGTAAGACCTCCGAACTTGTGCTTGAGCCCTGCTGAGTGACTCGCGGCTCCCTGAACATCGTAAGACCTCCGAACTTGTGCTTGAGCCCTGCTGAGTGACTCGCGGCTCCCTGAAGATCGTAAGACCTCCGAACTTGTGCTTGGGCCCTGCTGAGCGACTCGCGGCTCCCACAGACTCTCCTGGTCCCGCCGGACCCCAACGACGACAAGCGTATCCCCCAGCTCGAGGATTGTGAGCTGTGCGCCGGGTACGCCCCTGCATTTGATCCATCTCCCCAAAGACTGTCCCGCTACCTCCTACTACCCCCGAGACTCTATGAGCCCGTGCTCTACTTGTATATATCTGCCGTGCTGATCATAAAGATCCTACGACTTCGATTTGATAAAGATTTGTTCTTAAGAACTCACGGTGTGGCGTCTCTTTGTCGTGTGGTGCCGGGTGTACGATCCTAGATACGAGATTCCTCCCCTGAGGAGTCTCCCGCCAGTGCCCGGCTACGATACCTCGAGGGTTGGTCTCAGGAGAGTCGGGCCCCCCCCCTCCGGGCTCCTCTGAGGTCGCCTTCTAACATTGGTGGCAAGCGACGGGATTCGGGCCCATAATCTAGAGATCGTACCGTGAACGGCTGACGCACTACCGACAAAGATGGCAGAAGGAAACGCCATGAGTCTCGCAGAAAACGACACCAGTACCGTGTTCCAGGCGGAACAACTGGAAGAGTACACGCACAGAGAACTGAAGCAATTCTGCAAAGAACTAAAAATCGCTACCACTGGTCTCAACACCAAAGAAGATATGCAGAAGGCACTGAAAGCTTGGGTGGATTCTGGAGCCCCCCGCCCAGAAGGAGCGGTGGAGCTCCACGACGAAGCTGGAGCCTCCCAAGGAGAACGCAGCAGCAACCAGGTGCGAAGCTTCGTACCAGACGGGGGCCTATCCCTGGAGGAACTCACAGACAGAGAGAGAAGTCGCCATCACGAACTCGAATTGGCCAAACTTAAAATCGAGGGCGAGTTGAAATTAGCCGAGAAAAAGCTAGCAGTGGAACAGATGCGAGTGCAAGGAGAACTAGAGGAGAAGAAACTCCAATGGGAACACGAAGGAAGGAGACTTCAACTGGAGCACGAACGCAGCTTGAAGGAAATCGAGCTAAAAGCAAAAAGCGAAGAAGCACGGCCCCCGGGAAACAGAGAGGCGGCCTCCCCGGCGGAGCAGAAGGTCCACATTCCCAAGGATGTGGTCAAAGAATATTACAAAAACGAAGACATCCAACAGTGGTTCAGGGCATACGAGGTCGCCATGACCTCCCATCGGGTCCCGCAGAAGGATTGGGGGGCCGGGTTGTGGGGACGATTTCTGAGCGAAGGGAGAGACACCCTGCTCGACCTGCCCACCTCCATGCAGACCTCCTACAACCACATGAAAGAGGCCCTCCTCACCAGGTACGGCCTCACCCCGGAAATGTACCGCCAGCGGTTCCGGGACTGCAGGAAGATCCCGGGCACCACCTGGGTGGAGTATGTAAACTTCTTCAGCCGTGCATTCGATGGGTGGATCAAGGGCAGCAAGGTAACCACCCTGGAAGAACTAACGGACCTCATGTTGTGGGAACACCTGGCTGCGAACTGCTTTGTGGAACTACGCCAGCATCTGCTCGACAGCAAGCTCACGGATCCGAGAAAGCTGGCTGTCGAGGCGGATCGCTGGACCAACACCCGGGTCTCCCGGGACCCCGTAGGAGAGTACCCCCGAGCCAGTCAGGGACCACCCCGTCAGAGAGGGGGGGGGAACCAGGGAGGGCAGAGAGAGTCCCAGTCCAGTCCCCCAAAAACCCAACCTCCGCCTTTCCCGGCGCCCCCACCAGCTGTATCCGGCCCACTCGTGAGACGAGGGCACCGGGTGACCATCACTTGTTTCCGTTGTCAGAAGCCCGGGCATTACGCCAACGACCCTGAATGCCCCATGGCCCCACACATCACCCCGACAGTACCCCCCGCTAGACAAATAGCCAATGTAGCACTGGGGGAGGAGGTTGAGGAGACTGTAGAGTGGGAACCCGCCGCCATGGCCCTAGTATCATTAGGAGATAGAGAAATGGTCCCTGGAAGCCTCCTGCCCTCCAACACCAAGAAATACGGGCAGCTCGTAACAATCAATGGCCACCAAGTAGAGGCCCTTCGTGACACCGGGGCCAGCATCACCGGTGTCCTCAGTCACTTTGTCAACGAAGACCAGGTCCTCCCCAACGTCTTTTGCTCGGTAGTTTCCGCTGACAATACGGAAAGTCTGTGTAAGGTAGCCCTGGTGCCTTTTGAATGGGGATGGGTGGTCGGTAAGCTGAAAGTCGCAGTGAGGACCTCCCAGTCAGTCGACTGTATCCTGGGGAACGACCTGGAAAGCTCCCCCTGGAAACAAGGCGAGCGCAAGACCCACCTAGGGATGATGGGTCTCCCCGAGTGGGTGTGCGCCACCACCCGATCTATGGCAGCCCGACTGACCCCCCTGGGGGAAGTCGAAGACGCCCCGACCACAGAAGACAGGATGGTCCCCGCCGAGGGGCCCCACATCTCCCCACAAGGAGGGCTGGTTGCCAGCGACGAACCCCCACCTTCCGACTCCGCACAGGTCACCGAGTTAGGCGACCTGCCCGAGTTGGCCCAGTGGCGCCACGAGGGGGGACCCTCCCGAGAGGAGTTCTGCCGGGAGTAAGCTACCTGTCCTTCCCTGGTCGGGCCCCGGCAACAAGCAGAGGCCCAGGCCGCGGGCGACCAAACTGGGACGCACCGGGTGTATTGGGAAAATGACCTTTTGTACAGCGAGCAGAAGGTGGTGGAGCTAGGATCCGCCCGGGTGCTGGTGGTACCCCTACGCTTCCGAGACCTCCTCCTGGGCTTGGCCCACGACGTCCCCCTCGCAGGCCACTTGGGCCAGGACAAAACCTACAGTCGCCTCCTGACTCACTTCTACTGGCCCAGAATGAAAGCGGATCTAGAAGCCCACTGCAAGTCCTGTCCCACGTGCCAGGCTAGTGGGAAGAGCGGAGGAAAGCGCAAGGCTCCCCTCCAACCCTTCCCTGTCGTCAGTACCCCTTTTGAACGGGTCGGGATCGACATCGTGGGGCCCCTGGACCCCCCGACCTCCCAAGGTCACCGCTTTATCCTCGTCCTGGTGGATCATGCCACCCGATACCCTGAGGCCATACCCCTGCGCACCGTCACAGCCCCCGTGGTGGGCCGGGCGTTGATGGGAATCTTTTCCCGTATGGGTTTTCCCCGCGAGGTCGTGAGCGATCGCGGTACGAACTTCATCTCCAAATACATGACGTCCCTGTGGCAACAATGTGGAGTGTCCTATAAGTTCACCACCCCGTACCACCCCCAAGGAAATGGCCTGGTAGAGCGGTTTAACCGGACTCTGAAGGGAATGATCGCGGGCCTGGAAGAGCCCCTCTGGCGTAAGTGGGACGCCCTGCTCCCCTGCCTCCTGTTCGCCTACCGGGAAGTCCCCCAGGAATCCTTGGGGTTCAGCCCGTTTGAATTACTCTATGGACACCCCGTCCGGGGGCCCCTCAGCCTGGTCAAGGAAGGGTGGGAGGCGGCACCCCGAAACACCCCACGAGATGTGTTCCGATACGTCCTGACCCTCCGGAACCAGACTAGGAAGTTCCGAGAGCTGGCCGAGGCCAATCTGGAGGCGAGCCAGGAAGAGATGAAGCGCTGGTACGACCAGAATGCCACTCTGGTCGAGTTCCAGCCGGGCCAGCAGGTATGGGTCATGGCCCCCGTGAAACCTTGCGCCCTCCAGGATAAATGGACCTGGCCCTTCAAAGTGATTGAGCGGAAGAGCCAGGTCACGTACTTGGTGGACGTCCAGTCACCACGGGACCCCCTCCGGGTCCTTCACGTGAACCGCCTCAAGCCTCACTTTGTGCGGACGGAACTGAGCCTCCTGCTGGCCACCGATGACGGAGCCGAAGAGGAGTCGGATCCCCTCCCTGATCTCCTGTGTACCCAAGATAAGGATGGCTCCGTAGAAGGAGTTAACCTCTCCCCATCCCTCACTTTCCAGCAACGTGAGGATTGCCGCCAGCTCCTAGGGCAGTTTTCCGACCTATTCTCTCTCGTCCCCCAAGTCACCGACTGGTGTGTCCATGACGTGGACACCGGAGACAGCCCACCGGTGAAGCACCGAGCCTACCGAGTCCCTGATCGGGTCCGGTCCTGCATTCAAGCCGAGGTCTCGAAGATGTTGACCTTGGGAGTGATCGAACCGTCAGACAGTCCCTGGGCCAGCCCCGTGGTCCTGGTCCCGAAGGCAGCTGCCCCCGGTGTCGCCCCAGAACTCCGCTTCTGCGTGGACTACCGGGGACTCAATGAAGTCACCCGAGCCGATGCCCACCCCATTCCCCGGGCCGACGAGCTCATTGACCGGCTCGGGGCTGCTCGGTTCCTCAGCACATTCGATCTCACCTGCGGCTATTGGCAAATTGCGCTCACAGAAGGAGCCAAGGAGCGGTCCGCCTTCTCCTCCCCGGATGGGCACTATAGCTACCGCGTGATGCCCTTCGGGATGAAAAATGCCCCAGCCACCTTCCAGCGACTGGTGAATAGAGTCCTGGCCGGGCTGGAAAAGTTCAGCGCTGCCTATCTAGACGATATCGCAGTTTTCAGTTCCGAATGGAGTGAGCACCTCCGGCACCTCCGGAGGGTGCTAACCGCCCTGCGCCAGCAAGTGCCAGATTGGGCAAGGTTCGGTGGTCTACCTGGGACACCAGGTCGGAAGCGGCCAGGTCGCCCCTCTACAGCCCAAGATCGACGCCATCCTAGCCTGGGAACCACCCACTACCCAAACGGAGGTCCGAGCCTTTCTGGGCCTCACGGGCTACTACCGGAGATTCATCCGGGGATATGGCAGCCTGGTCGGTCCCCTCACGGAACTCACGTCCAAGAAACAACCCAAGAAAGTGCAGTGGACCTCTGCCTGCCAAGAGGTGTTCGATGCCCTGAAAGCGGCCATGTGCACTGCCCCCGTCCTCCAGGCCCCCGACTACTCCAAGGAGTTTGTGGTACAAACAGACGCCTCCGAGCATGGCATTGGGCCGTCCTGTCCCAGGTGAATGACCAGGGCCTAGACCAGCCCGTAGCCTTCCTCAGCCGACGGCTGCTGCCCAGAGAACAGAGATGGAGCACCATCGAGCGCGAGGCGTTCGCCGTAGTCTGGGCCCTCAAGAAGTTACGCCCCTATCTGTTCGGCACCCATTTCAAAGTGCAAACCGACCATCGCCCCTTTCGATGGCTCATGCAGATGCGAGGAGAAAACCCCAAACTACTGCGGTGGTCAATCTCCCTCCAGGGGATGGATTTCACCGTGGAACATCGCCCTGGTACTGACCACGTCAACGCCGATGGCCTCTCCCGGTTCTTCCGCCTCAGCGAAGAGAACCCCCAAGAGGATGGGTAGTTCTCTCCGGCTTTCAGCTGGGGGGGACGCATGTTAGACCCGGCCTCGTGGCATGGCCGTCCCTGTCCCCGCACCACATATCCTGACCCATGCACCTCATGCAACCCCCGAGCACACGGCCTAGCCGATCCTTCCCACCAGGACACACACACACACGACCCGGACTTCCCCATCCATGGCCTTCCTCCTCTCGGCCACACCGGGCCCGCGTGCCCACTTCATGCACCATGATGGCCGCCCGGCTCCAGCGCGCCCCGGGCCTAGAGGCGCCACTCCGTCGGGCGGACACCGCGCCCCCATTGGGATACGAGAGGGAGGAGCAGCCTCCATCACACCTCTGAACCCCCCTGGGAAGGTGGGTTTCGATCGGCCATCCGGCCTCCCCGAGGGCTGGCTCCACGCCTGCTGGGTGTCTGGGACTCCTCCCGACCCGGCCCTGAAAGGATCAAAAGACAATGGCAGGAAACCCCGACAAGCTGCCCCCAGGTGACAAGACCCCTGCCTGCCCAGACTCCGGACATCAAAGAGGAGTCGACCTATAACAAGGGGTGCTCTGGGACTCTCGGGAGATTCGCCTTTGGAAACACCTGAGCCTTGCTGAGTGACTCGCGGCTCCCTGAACATCGTAAGACCTCCGAACTTGTGCTTGAGCCCTGCTGAGTGACTCGCGGCTCCCTGAAGATCGTAAGACCTCCGAACTTGTGCTTGAGCCCTGCTGAGTGACTCGCGGCTCCCTGAACATCGTAAGACCTCCGAACTTGTGCTTGAGCCCTGCTGAGTGACTCGCGGCTCCCTGAAGATCGTAAGACCTCCGAACTTGTGCTTGGGCCCTGCTGAGCGACTCGCGGCTCCCACAGACTCTCCTGGTCCCGCCGGACCCCAACGACGACAAGCGTATCCCCCAGCTCGAGGATTGTGAGCTGTGCGCCAGGTACGCCCCTGCATTTGATCCATCTCCCCAAAGACTGTCCCGCTACCTCCTACTACCCCCGAGACTCTATGAGCCTGTGCTCTACTTGTATATATCTGCCGTGCTGATCGTAAAGATCCTACGACTTAGATTTGATAAAGATTTGTTCTTAAGAACTCACGGTGTGGCGTCTCTTTGTCGTGTGGTGCCGAGTGTACGATCTTAGATACGAGATTCCTCCCCTGAGGAGTCTCCCGCCAGTGCCCGGCTACGATACCTCGAGGGTTGGTCTCAGGAGAGTCGCCCCCCCCCCTCCGGGCTCCTCTGAGGTCGCCTTCTAACATTATACCACTTTCTTAATATATGGTTTAGTTCGCTCCTAGGGCCTATTGTATATTGTGCTAATTTACTGTGATATATTAAGTGTAACATATGTGCTTTGGCCTCTAGCCTCATAAAGAGTCTAGTAGGGTGTGTTTAGTAATAAATACATATATTTTATATATATACCTGCTGTGGTTCTCCTATCATTTAGTCATTCAAGAGATTACAGACTGGTAAAACAAGCTGCTTCACATTCCTTCAAGACTTAGCCTGCTCTCCATAGCTACCACGAGGATAGCTTTCAAATAAGGTTGTCTTTAACCTATCATCAATAAGGGGTTGTTTGGACTGGTGCAAGGTGCCCACTATAACTAGTGGACAGCATATACCAGGCCAACTTCTCACATGGGGCAGGAATTTTAGCCAGAGGAACGTAGAGACTAACTGGATCTGCTAAAATTAAACAACAATTGCTCTGCAAATGGTGGAAAGTTCCACCCTTTTATCTGAGTATGACATTCACCTGGATCTTAGTGCATGCAAGTAATTTCTGACACCCCAGCACTTCCATCTAAGGCAAACTGACTTCCGCCCTGGGGAGGATCCAGGTCAGACTGCATCATGGGTCTGCCTGCTTTAAGAGGGGAAAGGCACTTTAATAGGCCGGACCTTCATGCGAGGGAGTTATGTGACCAATAGGACCTTTTACTGCTAAAATATAACTGCACCGTAGTTAAACCTCCGCAAAAGGTTCAACGATATCGTCCTTTTTAACTGAATATTTTAACAAATAGATTTTATTCTATTTTATTGTGGGTACATTGAATACTTGTTTTTATATATTTTGATTTATCTGAATGTATATTATGTTTTATGGCGAGGACTGAGACAAAGAACCATCTCCTGACCCAGAAAACAAGGCTATAGAATTACTGCTGCTTGACTATGGGCTGGGAAGTGCACTGTCCAATAAAGGGAGTTGATCTTAGACTACTTCCATATTTTTTTTTTTAATGCACATAATGAGTCTCATGCTCTTAGAAGAGTTATTACCCACTGGTCTACACACTGCTTTGAATCATCAGATAGTAGGATGTATGTGGCAAATATTCAGTCTCAGGAGCTAGTTATCCCCTGTTAGGCATGAACCAAGCATCCAACATATGGTGGCCCCCTCTAGTCAAGTCTTTAGGATTTTGGAGGGTTTATGTTGTTTAGAGTTCATTTTGATTTTGGCGGACATCATAGAATGCATTGGTTATGTGAACGCGCAGTCATAGCGGTGGCTATTTTTATGTACTGTATGTATTTATTGCATTTGCACTTTTATGGTCATCTGACCGAAATAAAGTATTTTGATGATGATAATTTATCAGCTAAAGAAAAAAGCATATGAACGTCCTGCACATCAGCAATTGTCAAATCAGATTTCATTTATTGTTTTTTTGCTTGAAGGTGCAACTTATTTTGAATTTGTTGAAAAAAAAGTGTTCAGTTTTAATCGCCTGGAAAATTTATATAAATGAATTTGTAATTGCGTCAAATCACAAACCATATCTGGACAGTAGGTGAGGCCCAATTGAAGAACCGTGAATTCTATTGGGCTCAAACACCTATCAGAAAGGTTAATCACCTGCATTCCAGAAGTGGGGTCCCCCCCAAATGGGCCTAGATTTTGTTCTTGTTCTGACTGCGTGTCCCCATACTCCTGGTTTTGCTTGATTTTTTCTCTTTTCTTAGCTTCATACACCTAGGAGGGCAGCCACCTTACTGCCACATTAGCCACCCCAAAGTGGTCTAGTTGTTGGGACCCTCGGTGTGCCCCCGAGTTCCGGTGCGATACACATGTCACTTCTGGCGCACTGAGTAGGGTAGGGGTAAGGTACTTATACATGCCCCACCCATCCAGCATTCCTTTTGCGCCAAGGGGTCACATCGTCACGACGTGTCCTTCGGTCACGTCCGGGAGCCTACGCTAGCATTGCGGCGAGTCCGAAACCAGTACCCCTTCTCCCCCCTCCCACCGACCACTCCCTTGATTCCCCGGTGTGGACACCGGTAGAAAGTCGCCCACCCCAGTCTGGGCTGGTGTCTGGCCCGGTGGGGGGGAGAGTCGGCTTCCCTTTACCGAGGTTACTGCAGGTTCCCCCGGGGCACCGTCTCTCCAGCCGGGGGCGCTAACGCATGGTGAGGGCCTCATAAACAGAAGGCCCGCACGCCCGTAACAGGGATACTTCTGCTGAGGCAACCGTGGCAGCATTCGCGCAATAATCAGTCCACGCAAGGTACTTTTAGCGTAAAAGGCCATTTATTAGGACAGGGTTGGACAATCATAACCAAAACATAACACAAATCCCCAACAATCCCCAACAGCAACACTCCTCACTATCCCATACTCTCCAAAACTCCAACTACTCCATCCCCACTTCACACCGCAACCTTCTCCCTTCCATTCGTTTCCTCATTTTCTTCCAAAAACTCCACCATCATCTCCATTCGTCGTACACTGGTCTGACGCACCCCCACGTTTCCCCAGTATCCCCCTCCCCGGAAGGGTGAGTATGCCCGTCATGGACTCCTCCCCCCTCCCCAATCCGCCCCACACACACACAACCCGTCCTAAACTGGCACGCTGCTAACGTAACATCACACCAACTAGTTACGTGATTGTAGGGTGGGCGGGTGGCCAAATCTCCACAAACTAAACCCACCCTGAGGCGCTGGGGAAAGGAAGAGGAAGGACTTCCTCTTCCTCCCCCTTTTAACCCCTACCTGACGACCCCACCCCTTATCCCACCCCTTCCTCCCCTGTCCTTTTACTGCGCGAAATCCCCGGGGGAAGACTAGTCCGCTGACCTCTCTTCCCCCGGGGCCCGCATCGCGCAATAATCAGTCCACGCAAGGTACTTTTAGCGTAAAAGGCCATTTATTAGGACAGGGTTGGACAATCATAACCAAAACATAACACAAATCCCCAACAATCCCCAACAGCAACACTCCTCACTATCCCATACTCTCCAAGACTCCAACTACTCCATCCCCACTTCACACCGCAGCCTTCTCCCTTCCATTCGTTTCCTCATTCTCTTCCAAAAACTCCACCATCATCTCCATTCGTCGTACACTGGCCTGACGCACCCCCACGTTTCCCCAGTATCCCCCTCCCCGGAAGGGTGAGTATGCCCGTCATGGACTCCTCCCCCCTCCCCAATCCGCCAACCAGGGAACCCCCGGAGGGCGGTTACCTGCCCCACCCCGCACAAGTGCACCTTTCGCCCTCACCCCCTCAGACACCAGATCGACTCATTCCACAACCCACTGATAAGATCCCTCATCTCCATCATATAGTAAGCGTTTCCCATGTGCGAAAGGTGCACGCCATCGTCCCTAAAAAGCAGGGGCTCCTCGAGCCGCAGACCAGGGTGCGCCAGCACCTTGATCCCACAGTCCTCACAGAAAACTCTCATCGCCCTATTCAATTTCCTGCGAGCTCGCTCCACCGCAGCGGGCTTCAATGCCCCCCTCCAAATCCTTCGAGGAATGAATTCTGTCCACACAATACAGGCGCCAGCCAGATTGCGTTCCATCGCTTCCAAGTCCCGTTGCATCAAATAAATCAATGACACCGCCGATTGCCGCACCAGATCATTCTCTCCCAGGTGGATAACGAGCAAATCCGGACACCCTTGCTGCGATACTTTCTTCGTGAGCCAAGGCAACAGTTCCCCCCAGCGCATCCCACTCCTGCCCCACCAAAACACCTCATGACTGCTGCTTCTCAGGCCCAGGTTACGCCCGTACACCTGCCTGTCAGAAAACTTAGCGGCCCAATGCACAAATGAATGTCCAACTATCCAGGTAACCGTCTTGGCTCCTGGACCCCCAACACAACCTACAAAGAAAAAAGGGGGAGCGTTAGAACAAAAAAGTAGCACAACACGCTCACACAGCCGCTGCGCCCCCCCTGCCCTACTTCCTAACGTACCGCTCGCAGCAGCGCGACCGCCATCTACCAATCTTCCTGATCTTATCCCAGGACCAACCCAGCCGCGCCGCCGCCGTCGCCGCGCCGATCCGAAAGGAATGGGTCCCATACCCAGCCGGGTCCCTGCCTAGGCGCCGCAATGCCATGCGCAACACCGCCAGCAGCTGGAACGCCGTGACCCTCTTCCCGGAGGCATGACAGAAAATCTCCCCCGCCCTCCGGCCGCTCTGCCCACAAAAACTGCTCCACTCCCGCACCGGGCAAACTCCCAACTCCCCCGACTCGCTCAGCCACACCCACGTGCCTCTTCCAGCCTGATCCGTCTTGGAGCGCCCCAGCCATATCCCCAGGCGCACCCCATCCAACCGAACATCCTCAAACCTCATCCCCAGCACCCCCCTACCCCCCAACAATTCCGAAACCCGGAAAGCCCCAAAGAACATCCACGTCATGCATAAGCGAAACAAAGCCAACTCAGCCATGTCGTAACAAAGAGAACCTAACTCCGCCAATATATCCACCAGCAGCTCAAAAGTAATTGCCTCGCGCACCGGCGCCCCCCCCGCCCTCCCCGCTCCCTGCTCCAGCCCTTCAGCATCCTGCTCAGCAACTCACTCCTGGCTGGATCGAAACCCAAATAAATCATCCGCCAATTTTCCTGCAATCGTCACCGACGACAGTCCCCTGTCCATGCAGTGCAACACATACCGCATCACACCTTCCTCGCACTCCCGTTGAGGCATCCGCCACGCACCCTGTGACCAACCCAAGAACACACCCAACTCCACCCATGCCAAACGATATGTCCGCCGCGTGGACTCAGCAACAGACTTCTCCACCAGATTCACCACTCTCACTCCCCCCAGCTCCAGATACCCTCCAGCACCTTGGTCTTGACAAAGTCCGCTCCGGGCGCCAACCTTCGGAAACGCTGCCACTGCGAACGAGACAACGCATCCGCAATGTCATTGCTAGCGCCCGGCACATGCTTCGCGCGAAACAGCACATTGAAACGCAAGCACATCAGCATGAAACTTCGCAGCAAGCGCAGCACCCGCAGGTCCCTTGCCCTCTGATGGTTCACCAAATCCACCACCGTCCGGTTGTCCACATGAAAAAGCACCGACCTGTTCCGGAATTCCTGCCCCCACACCTGCAGCGCAACCAACAGCGGAAAGAACTCCAAAAACGCAATACTCCTGCCCTGTGTCAACCAGTGCGCCGGCCACTGCTCCGCACACCACCGACCGTCCCAAAACACACCAAAGCCGCGCGCCCCAGCCGCATCCGAAAAAATCTGCACCTGCCATACCATGTTATCATCCGCGAAATCCAAGGAGACCCCATTGAAGTCACTCAAGAACCCCTGCCACACTCGCAGATCCGCACGGACACCCACCGAAATCCGCACCCGGTGGTGAGGCAACACCGCCCCTGACATGGCTAGCCCCAGTCGCCTGCAAAACGTCCTGCCCTCCCGCACCACGCGACACGCAAAGTTCAGCAAGCCCAACAACCGCTGGACGGACCTCAAATCGATCTTCCGCTGCAAAACAACCTGGCTCAAACAGTCCTGCATCTCCTCCGCCTTTTGCTGGGGAAGGCGCGCCATCCACTCCACCGAGTCCAACTCGATTCCCAGAAACGCCAGACAACAACTGGGCCCAGCCGTCTTCTCCGGCGCCAACGGCACCCCAAACTCCCCCGCCATCCTCTGAAAGTGCCGCAAAGCCTCCCCGCACTCCCCCGACCGTCCCCGGGCTACGAACAAAAAATCATCCAAGTAGTGGGACACCAGCCGGTGCCCCGCCCTGTCAGTGAAGGCCCATTGCAGAAAAGAACTGAAAGTCTCAAACAGAGCGCAGGAGACCGCACACCCCATGGGCAAAACCTTATCCACAAAGATGGCCCCCCCAAACTGCATGCCCAGCAACGAAAAGTCCGCCGGGTGAATGGGCAGGAGGCGAAACGCCGATTTGATGTTGCACTTAGCCAGTTCCGCCCCCCGCCCACACCTCCTCACCAACCCAATCGCATCGTCCACCGACGCATACAGCACCCGAGAATCCTCCTCCGCGATGAAATCATTCACAGACCACCCCTCAGGCCATGACATATGGTGAATCAAACGAAACTCCCCCGGTTCCTTTTTTGGAACCACCCCCAAGGGGGATATGATGAGTTCAGGCAGCGGCCACGTGTCAAACGGGCCGGCAATTCGACCTTCCAGCACCTCCTTACGCAATTTAGCCTCAACCACCCCCGGCAACTCCTTCGCTGACCTCAAATTCTCCGCCCATCTGCTCTCCCGCGGCCCCTGGTACCCCACTCGGAACCCTTCAGTGAATCCCCAGTACAGCTTCAACGCCGCTTCCCGATCGGGGTAGCGGGAGAGCCAAGGACCCATGGCCTCCACACTAACTGGCGTAGGAGCCCTTTGGCCCAGTTGTCCCCTGCCCTTGGTGACCCGCCACTGTTCAGATGGAGTGGCCAATGTGAAACATTGCGTGACCGGGTGCCGGCCTCCGCACTTAGAACACTCATGCTTAAACCTGCAGGGGTGTCGGGTGCAAAACCCCTTGTTGAAATTCCAACAGGCCCCTGTGGTGACTCCCCCACTCTTAGCAGGCTGTCCTGTTGCGCCTGCAGCGGCAGCCTGCCCACCCGCACCCCCGGCTCCACCGGCTCCCCCTCCCGCCCCCCCCGAGGCGGGACGTGACTGAAAAGGCCGATAGGCCACCGGAAGCCCACTAGCCGTGTGCGTGGACGCAGAGGACTGCGTGGAAGACATCCACTGCACCCACAACTCCTGATCTACCTCTCCCCAGGGCTTGTCAGGATTGACGCTGATACGAGCCCGAAATTCCTCATCGTAACTGAGCCAGGCGAAACCCTCAAAGTGCATCTGCGCTTTACGTATGATATCCATGTATTTGAATAACGCAATCGCCCTATCCTGATGCTTCTCACAATAGCTGCTGGCATAAATCAAGAAAGCCGACGTCCAATTCTCCATATTCACCGGCACCCGCGGTCGCCGCGTCAACTCCCACTCCTCCTCCTTAGACCCCTCCTTCGCCTGAATTTCCCGGTGCAACAGTTTGAAAACATCCACATACTCATGTTTCCAAATCCTACCCCACGTCTTTTCGGACAAATGCGACCCCAACGGCATCGCCAAACCCATATAAGGCAATTTCTTCTTATGCTTGTCTCCCCCTTCCTTCTCCCCCTCCTTCTCCCCCTCCTTGTCCGTCTGAACACCGGCTCCCACAAGCCGCTTCTCATCCCCCTCCGGGGCCACCGCCTTAGCCGGCACCTTCGGCTGCGCCGCCTCTCCCGCCACCCTCACCGACCCATCACCCACCCCCACAGACCTGCAGGACTTCCGGTGCCCCAACCCGGCACCCCCATCCCACACCCCCCACCATGCGCTCTCACCTGTCAGAGTGCGAGACACCTCCTGCGCCCGTCCGCCGAGACCCGGGGCTGGCACCTTCGCCGCTGGCGCCTTGCTGCAGCTGGCTTTGTTGGCCTGTAAAACACCAAACTTCCGCGTTGTCTCCGTCCCCTTCACCTCACGCACTTCACCTTCCTCCAACTCCTAACTCTCCGACTCGTAATCCAGCTCTTCGTCCAAGACATGCTCACCGGGCTCCATCCGCACCTCACGCACCACTCGCTTCACACCTTTGCCTTCCTCTCCTTGCACAAACTCATACTCCGGCGCCGATGATGCCCGCTCCCTTGATGGAGGGCAGGCCGCCGCGGACCCCCCTACTGCTTCGACCCGGCGTCCGGAGGCCGTCATGCGCCCCGCCGGCCCACCCCTGCCTCTACCAGCAAACTGCGCTGGTTTGGATCCCCCCCCCCCGGGACCGACATAGTCCGAGGGGGCCCCAGCGCCACCAGGTCTCTGAGACGTCAAGTCCGTCCCTGCCTCATCAACCCATACCCATCGCCCGTGCCGCCCCGCCGGCCCCGCGCCCCCTCCACGCGCCGCCACCCGGCCCACCGCCCGCTCCCCCCCCGGGGGGACCCCCTCCCTGGCCGCGCACATCTCGTCCCACCGGCGCTCCGTCTCCTCAATCATCCTGCGCTGTTCCCGTATCCGCTCCTCTAGCGACATCTCCGCCCACCGGTCTTCCCACCGTACCTCCGCACCCGCCACCCGAGACCCGTGGCCACGCCCCACACCCCCTGAGGGGCCGGGAGTCCCCCCCCCCGCACCGCGCCCCCCCCCCACCCCTTTAGCCGGGCCCTTGCCTTTGCCCCCCCGCCCCCCGCCCTTCCCCTTGCCACTACCTGATGCGTCCTGCGACTGGTCCCCCAACCCACCACCCTCACCCCCAACCGACTTGCTCCCAGAGAGATACAGGGCAAAGTTCTCACCCACCGGCTCCTCACAGTCCCCTTCCTGGTCACTGTCCTCGCTGTAATCCACCAGGCACGAACCCCCCCCGCTACCAGCCGGCCCCGTCCCCCCGGTACTACCGCGCCCACCCCTCAAGCGCCCCCACAGCACCCGCAGCCCTTCCGCCGTCAGAACGCACCTCCCCCCCGCCCCCCCCCCCTCAGACACCACCTGCACGGACCCCAACACCGGGAGGCTCAGACGCCGGTCACCGGGTTTCCCCACAGGCCCCGCCTTCTTACTCCCCCCCCCCCAGCGCGCCCGCCACGTGTTTTTTGGGAGGCGGTTCCTCCATGCAGGCTGCTACGGCCGCCGCCACCCCCGTGGACGCCGAACGTGGTGTCCTCGCCATCCCCACCCACGCCTGATCCAGCACCCCCGGCCGCAATAAATCCGACCTCCCAGCGCGTCCCAACAGCTGCAGAGCCGCGCGCACCGCCGCATCGTCAGGCACCTGGCCTCCACCCCCGTCCATCGCCGCCCAAGCTCTGCCGCACACACCAGCCTGTCCCCGCCGACTCCCCCGCCGCACACAGGCCGTCCACCGTCGCCTGACGAGGCCGCCTCAACCGCCGCTCCACCAACCTCCACAACCGCGCCCCCACTCACCGTTCCTCCAGTCGTCGACGTGTCCGCCAACCGCCACCGACACCCGATACCGGCCACGCGTAGTACTGCGCCAACGAACCCCAAATCTCCACTCCAAATCTCCACTAACTAAACCCACCCTGAGGCGCTGGGGAAAGGAAGAGGAAGGACTTCCTCTTCCTCCCCCTTTTAACCCCTACCTGACGACCCCACCCCTTATCCCACCCCTTCCTTCCCTGTCCTTCTACTGCGCGAAATCCCCGGGGGAAGACTAGTCCGCTGACCTCTCTTCCCCCGGGACCCGCATTGTGTGCGTCCGAACACGGAGCGACCCCCCCCCCCCATAGGCCCTCAGCGGCCTCTCAAGAGAGCATGCGGGGGCGGCTGAGCGAAGGGCAGGTGGTCCAGCTGGGGTGAACGAGGGATGCGTGCGGGGGGGTCACAAGAGGTGGCGGGCCCCTTTGGTGCGTTAGTGTGAAATGGCCGCTCCCGCTTCCAGCCACGAGTGGCCGTCGTCGCGGCCTGGTGGTTAAGGTTGCAGACTCGTACTCCATAGGTTAGGTGATAATAGCACGGTGTTTGGAGAGAAGTTGAGGCAGCTGCCACCTCAGTGAGTGTTCGGCCAGTGTAAGTAAGTGGTCTGCCCTGGTGGCAGGAGGGCCAAATGAGCATAGGCCCGCCAGCCTGGCAATGTTTAAGGGTCGTGCCCGCCCCAGCTTGTGAGTGAGTTGGGGCGATTGGACCCCAAGGTTGCGGTCAAAGAAGGCCAGGCCGAGCTGAGGGTTGAAGCGGAGGTGACTGAGAGAGAGGCGGTCTGCCCGGTGGCGTGGGGGTGGGCCAGATTAGCTCAGGCCTGCCCGCCCAGCAACAATTAATGGCCTGACCCACCCCAGCGTACGAGTGGGCAGGGGCCATTGGACTGCAAGGTTGTGGTTGTGGTGTGTGGGGCCAGAAGGGGGCACGGGCTTGACACTCGGCCCCATGGTAGAGGCCTCTCCTGCATCAGCGCAAGTTGGTGCGGCATGGGAATTTCTGCAGCGGTGTGGGGGCTTGCTGGAGAGCACCAGCGAGGTCTTCCTGCGGGCCAGCGTGGGCGATGCAGGGTGGGCTTTGAAGCTGTTGGCGGGGCTGTGGGGGAGTTCGGGCCCTCCCGCCCGCCCGGCTACAGGCGTTTCTGTGGCCTCGGGTGGGGACGCGATAGTAAAGGGCCTCTCCTGCCGGCACCAAGTTTAGTTTAGGCTGGTGGGGGGGCCTGCTCCGGATAGGAGGAGCAGAGGAAAGCATAGGCTGCAATGTCCGCCCCGTGCAGGCGGGCAGGCCGGGGCGACATAAGCAAGTCCTACATTCATTTGGGCAACTTGACCATGACCCAGCGGTAAGAGGGGCAAAGGTGCCGCCTCTTAGGCCCCCTATGCGTCTGGGGGGCTGCAAGGATGCGCCTTGGAAGCGGCCCACCACGGGATCCCAACATGTAGCAATAGCACCTGGGCATGCTGAGGCACAAAGGCGTTTCAGGTGGGGGGAGTTGAGCATAAATCAATTAATTTTGTTGTGTCTGAAGTTGAATTGCGATGTTGACAGGAGGAAACACGAATGGTAGTGAGGCAAGTGTTACACTGTCAGGAGCACGTCGGTTAAGCAGGTACAGGGTGAATGAAATAGACTGGCGGCATTGGCAACGGCTTAGCGAGTTGGGCTCCGTGGTGCTGTGTTTGGAATAGAGGGGTCATGATAATAACCGGTTTAATTTATCCTAGACGTCAGCTAGGCGGCAAGTGGAGCGAACCACTGAGCACTAGACAGGGGCAAACAGGACAAGATAGAGGGATTGTTCAGACGTCACCAGGTATGCGATCCACGGGGCACTCGGAAGTTGCAGAAGTAGCAGGGGAACGTTCTACTTCCTAAACTTCCCTCTGAGAAGGAAGAGTGGGGCTCTGCAGGGGCAGGTTGGTGGGGAAGGGGGCGCCCCCTCCTGGTGTTTGCCACGCGGGCCTGTGGGGCACATCAGGGGCTTCCATTTGTGAGGTTTCACGTTTTCACTTACCCTCCCCTCTTCCAGAGTGCGCTTGTCGAAGTAACGTCGATCCATAGGTAGGGCAGAACGACGTGGGTTCGCAGTGAGGTCACTCTCATCGAATAAGTAAGTATATGGAGGCGGGTTCCTAGGGCGAAATAAAAGGGAGGCAAAGATACGCCAGGGACCAATCCTGAGGGGCCATTTTCACACATATTTCTCTCTCCCCGCAGGATCAGCCATTCGTTGGCTGACGGTTGCAGGCTAAGGCATGGATAGCCAGGGCTCTCCCTCATTATTCTCCCAGATGTTGGCAGTCGGCGAAACACTGCCAGGCATGTCACAGGATGCATAATGGGCGGCATTCATGCAGATGGCTAAGGCGAAAAGCTTGGATTGGGCAAAGGGAATCATGGACGCGCGAGAGGCTGAGGACTCGGGGTCCAAGTCGACAGACCCGCCACTGAACAGTTGGCCCCTGCCGATGTGGGGCCTTAGAGGCCGAAAAGGACCCGCAGGACGACAAACAAAGAGTTCCCTGCTGAAGCCCCCGCACCTAGGGCTAGAACACCGGCGATTCTACGCAAAGCTGAACCCGTGACGTCATCATCCATTTGTCCAGCGGCAGGGACAATGGCAACAGCAAATACTAGCGCAGTCCCAGCAGATTTCTTTACCATGGACAAGATGGGTAAACTCATGGACACTGTGATGAGTTATATGGTAGAGTTCAAATCCAGTCTCGCCAGCCCGGGCCTCCTGCCCTCGCATAATAGCCCAAGCAGTGGGGGGATGGGGTGCAGGCAATTAAGAAGGTGTGGGGGAATCATCCCAGTGAAAAGCAGACCCAGGGATTTGCCAGCCCCCGCAGATGTGGCAGCAGTCCATACACAAGTGGCGGGCCACCTGATCCCATTGAGGCCGCAGGTACATTAACAGCACATAGCAGCACGTCAGCACTTACCAACACAACACTCACCTTGTTGCCACCCCTGTCCAGCTTGCAGCCGTAGTGGGAACTTTAGCACAGCTCAACAAGGCAAGCCACCCGGTACACACTCAAAGCACCGCCCCTCCAGCTACTATAATGTATATCCATAAGGTATCGCAGTGAGAAAGTGCCCTCTATCCGCCGCATGATTGCCCCCACTTTTTGCTTAACTGCTGGTGTACTTTGAGTGTGCCCTGGGCTCCTGCTAATCAGGTACCCAGGGCCTATGGTCTTTCCCAAAAACTGCATTGAAGCTTAAACCCAATTGGCACACTCTGGCCACAGGTCCGTCCCTGGTAAATGGTACCACTGGTACCCAGGGCTCTGTGACCAGGGAAGACCTCTATGAGCTGCAGCACTTATTGTGCCACCATTAGAGGCCCTGTACCTATACACGCACACAATGCCTTTGCGGGCTGCGTGTTTTGGTGCAGAACAAAGTGAAGAGTCGACATGGCACACATCCCTGTGTGCCATGCCTACAACCCACTGCCCTGGCATAGATCAGCCACCCCTCTGGCTGCCATTTCAAAAAATGGGGTTACCCAATAGTGGTCTGGACTATAAAAAAGAAATTTTCTCGCAGTTAACTGTTCAAGGTAACTACGAGAAATTGTCAAGGGACCCCACCAAAGAGATTAGTTGCAGTATAACATGCGCGACCCAGAGGGCACTTGAAGCAGGATACCTTAGTAAATTAGAACATGACTACCTTAATAATAAACACCCAGGATGCCCACCATCTACACCCTGTCCAAAATACACAAGCGCATACAGGACCCACCAGGGAGACCTATAATATCAGGTTGCGGCTCCATACTGGAACCGTTATGCAAATATATTGATGTATTTTTAAAACCCATTGCGGAGAGTACATCTACTTACCTCAGAGACACAATGCAGACAATACAATTGGTGGACGGACGTCCACATAATCCCGAGATCAACATACTGGCCACAATGGACATAACCTCACTGTATACTAATATCCCCAGGCATCTGCACTTAAGTGCATTGAGTTAGTACTCAATACCAGACCTGCACCACACAAGGTCCCAACAGAATTCATTATTGAATTACTGTAGATAGCTATGACCAAGAATTATTTTTACTTCCAGGGACATCACTATGTACAAACTAAAGGTGTAGCGATGGGGGCAGGTTTCGCCCCTAATCTAGCTATCATTTACATGAACGAATACGAACAAGAGTTCATCCTCAACGCACGCAACCCACACAAAGACTGTATCGCACAATGGCGACACTACATAGATGGCGTACTGATCATCTGAGAAGGCAGCGCGGAACAACTAGAGTTATTTCACCGTTGGCTTAACGCCTGCTCCACCGACATCCAGTTCACCCTTGACTTTGACAGGGAGTCAATAAATTTCCTGGATATTGTGATAAAAGCAGATTCAGGTAAACTACACACCAGTTTGTACAGGAAGAGTAGTGAACGGAATACTCTTCTGAGATACACAAGTCATCACCCACGTAACCTCAGGGATAATTTACCCTTTGGCCAATTCCTGAGGTTACGGAGGAACTGCTCTAAAAAAAAGGACTATTTTGAGGAATCAGCAGGCCTCTTAACCAGATTACTGGAACTTGGTTACCCAATCAGACTCCTCAAGAAAGCACGCAAGCGTGCCTGGCACAATCACAGGGAGTTTCTATTGATCCCCAAAGTAAAAACTACCAGCGAGGAACGACTAGTATGCGTGACTACATTTAACACCAAAAGAAATGCGATCAAAAAGATAATTAACCAACACTGGCATTTGGTGATGGACGAACTGGGAAATATGCCCCCCCCCCCCCGCATGCCTTTAGAAAAGGTAAGAATGTAAGGGATCATGTGGTCAAATCATTACTACCCTTACCATGTACACCTGGACAAACCACACTTTGGGGGATCCCACCGATAAAAGGCCACCACAAATGTGGCTTATGCAAAGCCTGCCCTTTGACTAGAGAGATTACAGAATTTACGCATAATGACCAAACACACAAACTCCAGGACCATAGTAACCGTAACTCCACGGGGGTCATTTACGCAATCACCTGTCCATGTGGATTTATGTATGTAGGTCAGACTACTCTGCCGCATCCTCCAGCATTGTAGTCGCATACGTTGCAAGGTACAAGGCGCACTCCTGGTGGACCATTTTTCTACATTTGCACACACACCTGATACCCTCAGATGGTGGGTAATTGAGAAGGTTAAGCCCAATCCAAGAGGGGGCAATTTTGCCAACATACTTAGCAAACGGGAGTGCAGATGGATACATTCTTTAGACACAATTGCACGGGGGCTAAATGAATTGGAAGAAATCAGTAGACAGGTTGCGGTGTTAAGCAATGGCTGAACAAGCTAAACCTAGTACGATGCACCCTGACACCAGGGAACATGTGGGATATCACATGCAACTACTACTAGACCACATTAGACTCACTTTGCACACTAGGGCTCTAGTGTGACATCTATTGTGCCTTATCATGTTACAGGAGTATGATCCTTTCCAATTAAATCTCCTTTTGGTTTTTAAATACATACCTGTTTAGTATTGTTTTTATTACAGGCACTCATGTATAACATCCAAATACTGGTTTATCAACTATGTTTTTAAATGTTTATGATTACCGTAAATATTACCTTGTAAATGTAAATTGTATGTGGTCTTCCGCACCTCAATTACATGCCCCTAGAACAAATTGACCATCTTCGTATATACCTTAATTAACAACCACATTGTCGGACTCTGAACAACAGCCTGCATTGCAAGCGCTTTACAGGCACTTATGTACAACACAGGAATACTGTTTTAAATCAACGTAGCAGCACGTCAGCACTTACCAACACAACACTCACCTTGTTGCCACCCCTGTCCAGCTTGCAGCCGTTGTGGGAACTCTAGCACAGCTCAACAAGGCAAGCCACCCTGTACACACTCAAAGCACCGCCCCTCCAGCTATTACAATGTATATCCATAAGGTATCGCTGTGAGAAAGTGCCCTCTTTGCGCATGGTTGCCCCCACTTTTTGCTTAACTGCTGGTGTACTTTGAGTGTGCCCTGGGCTCCTGATAATCAGGTACCCAGGGCCTTATGTACAACACCGGAATACTGTTTTAAATCAACCATGTGTTGAGTCTTCCCCCAAATGGCTGTGGTTACTGTAAATATGACTTTGTATTTGTCGTTGGTATGGATTCTCCCGTACCTCATTAATATGCCCCCAGAACAATATGACATTCCACGTACATGCATTATAACGCCACACATTAGCTTGGACCAAGTCAACTCCCTGATCGGGACTATTAAATCAGGCAGCCCAGTGGACCCTGTACCTGCCCGTGTCATGCACCTCATTGGGAGTGTCCTCAGTCCCTCCATTCAGACTGTGATCAATCGCTCCCTCTCCGAGGGACTGGTCCCCCGGGAGTGGAAAGAGGCCATGGTCAAGCCTATCAGGAAAAACACCTCCATCCCCTGGTCAGATATGACTAATCTGAGGCCAATCTCCCTCTTGCCGTTCATCAGCAAATTGATGGAGAAGCATGTGAATCACCACCTTTCCAGCTTCATTGAGCAGACCGGCAGTCTGGACCACTCTCAGTCGGGGTTCAGGCCTAGGTATAGCACCGAGACGGCTCTTCTTTCCGTCACGGATGCTATACGCTTGTCCCTGGACAGAGGGATGTCAGTGGTGTTGGTGCTGCTGGACTTGTCCGCAGCATTCGACACCATATCCCACGCCATTCTCCTTACCAGATTAAAGGAGATTGGTATTGATAGATCCGCCTTGGCGTGGTTCACCAGCTTTCTCTCCGAACGTACCCAGAAGGTGAATATGGGCTCCTTCAGCTCCCCCTCGGCCAGCATCACCAGAGGAGTCCCGCAGGGCTCCTGTCTCAGCCCTACGTTGTTTAACGTATATGTCTCCTCTTTGGCTAACATTATGAGGTCTTTCGGGTTTATGCCCATCTCTTACGCTGACGATACGCAGCTGCTGTTCACTTTTAAAAACTTTACCCCGGAGATAAGACAAGCTTTCTCCAACGGCATGACTGCGATCGCCAGCTGGATGGCCCAGAACTTTCTCCAGTGTAATGTGGGAAAGTCTGAGGTCATGCTATTCGGAGAGGCAAAAATCCTGTGGACCCCTGACTGGTGGCCCTCCAGTCTGGGTCAGGCCCCTTCCCCTAAACAGGTGGTGAAAAACCTGGGGGTCCGTCTAGATCATGATCTCACCCTTGCCCATCATGCCAGCACCACGGCATCTACCCCCTTCTACCAGACTATACAAGAAAGACCTTGGTCCAGGCCCTCGTTTTGAGCCGCCTGGACTATTGCAATGGCCTATTCTTAGCAGCCAATGAAGGAGTGCTTAATAAACTTCAGGTGGTTCAGAACACTGCGGCCCGCCTGGTGACCAATGCCCCCCCTAGAACTCCATCCTTGCCCCTCCTCAAGGCCCTCCATTGGCTTCCCATCCGGAAACGGGTGGAATTCAAGATTTGCTGTGTGGTGCACAGGAGTCTTCACAACCTCGGTCCACACTACCTGGCCGAGAAATTTGTATACCACCGCCCTTCCCGCATTCTTAGGTCCAGCAATCAGCTATTACTCCAGGTTCCTAGACATAACAAGACCAGACAGGGAGGTCGCGCCCTTTCCATTATGGGCCCGCGTCTGTGGAACAGTCTTCCCCTTTCCCTCAGAGATTGCCCGAGCTATCTAGCTTTCAGGAAACGCCTAAAGACAACCCTGTTCTAGTTGGAGCGCTGCCCTACCTGTTTCTTCACAGCACCGCGCGGAGATACACCTTCGGGTGTGATGCCGGCGCGTTACAAGCCCATAAATAAATAAATAAATAAATCGTCAGACTCTGAGTGACACCAGATACCGATTGTGATTACCCTTTAAATGTTTGTGGTCACTGTAAATATTACCTTTTAAATGTTGGTTGTGTGTATTCTTCCGCACCTCATTAATATGCCCCTGGAACAACATGACCTTCTACATATATGCATCATTTTAACGCCACATCATCAGACTCTGAGTGACAACTTGCTTCGCAAGTCTGTCAACTCTGACCACTCACACATTCCGCACACGTCAGCGCGTGCCGACACGTTGCTTTTTTAGCGTCCTCGAGTCGGCTGCTTCTTCAGTATCCAGCCGGCAAGGCGGAACTCGGACGGCGACTGAGCTGCTTTCACCGAAGGTAATTTCCACTGCTTGAGGGGCTCCTTTGTCCTTAAATTCTTGCCAGAATTACCAAATTGACTTGGGTCCACAACTCTCGTTTCAGCTTCAAATTTTCCAGTATTCACTGAGAGTCAACCACGAATCGGATTAACACCGACGTGGTAGTTTTTCACGCACCGTTTAGACACCAGCACAGCGGTTTTCAGGTACTTTGTACAGCTCTAACTATTTGAGCTTCTTCACTCTGTTAAGTGGACGTTTGCCACAAGTAAGGGATTTTTAATCTTATTTCAGTTCATGCGCAATTACTAGGAATTGCACAGACGGTCTCACCCAGAGTGTGGACACACGCATCGCCCATCAAAAGGCCACAACATCCCGCACATCTCGGTGGGTAAGTTTTATTGTATATAGAGGCACCTATTTAATGGTGCTCTATTCCTCAGTGCAACAACCTGACGCCCTCGCCCTTGTGCCCATAGGTTGTGACTAAACCTTTCAACGACCAAGGTTGCCCCGCCCTTCCACTCACCCCAGTCCTGAAGAAGACCCGCAAGGCCGAGGTTCAAACCACCCTTACGTCCATAAGTTGGGTCGAAACGTTGAAGCCCCTGAATGGGCCTGGACCCCATATACACCCCCACAGTGCCACACAAGAATACAGTTCTGTGTAAATTGAAATTGTGATCAACTGAATTTCTTTACTATAAATGTGGCCAGGCCTAATAGGATGGCGATTTATAACCAGTCCCAAGAATAAATGTATAAAGTCTTTCTCTATATCACTATTTTGAATTCTTCTCAACACCTTTTCACTTGAGCACCCTTCTTTCATGAACGTTCCTTCTGGAGCAACCTTAAGAATCCGCATTGTCAAAAATTCTTGACCTTCGTTCACCATAATATGAAAATAAAATGTATAGTGAATGTTATCTTGGTTTGTTGCACTCCTTCTTGTATATTCATGAATAACGTATTAAGTACTATGAGCCCATAAATTGTTTCTAATACAGCTCATGAAATCATTGACTTAATATATCTAACAGGAACTTTGATTTATATCTTGTCAGATTAAGGTCCAGGACCACTGTTTTTTATATCATCACCCCTCTAGCTGGGTGCACTATACTAGTGGTAAGGGTACAGGTGCATGAGCACTGTACCCCTACAGTGTCTAAGCCAATTCTTAGACATTGTAAGTGCAGTAATGCCATTAAGAGTATATGGTGCTGGGAGTTTGTCAATATGAACTCCACAATACCATAATGGCTTTACTGAAAACTGAAAAGTTTGGAATCACCTTCTCAGCACATTATACCCACTCTGATGTCAGTGTGGAATTTAATGAAAAACGCACACAGAGGGCATCTTACAGATGCCACCTGAGAAACGACCAACACTAGTGTCTGGACTGAGTGGCTGCTCCACAGCTGCCACCACCAGACATGTTCCGCTCTCAGGGTCCTGATACAATGCACATCGTATGACGAGGTGCCAAGCCTCCTCCCCCAGAATGGACAGGCTCCACGGAGGAAAAGCTTCAAAGGCTTGCCACTTTGTGAGCTTTCCCAGGCCTTTTGCTGCTCCCAGTAACTGGTCCCCACCGGTTCTGACCCCCACTTTGGGCATGGAACTGGCGGGAAAACCTAGTGAGGAAGGGAGGTGTGGCCATCTTCGCCAACCCCACCCCTTAGGTGGGGGAGGCGAGGAGAAGCACAACTTTCAGTCCCCGCCATCTTGCAGGTGGGGGGACCCAGCCTACCAGAGTGAGGCAAATGCCCACCTCCCACTGGGGGGTGGCATAATAGGGGGTGTACCCACCCCAAGGAACGGACCCATTGGTCCCAACCTTTTACTTACCTGTAACACCCTAAATTCAGTATTTAGGGGCACCCTCGAACCTTGCCTCCTCAGACAAGAAACCACAAGAAGAAATGAAGAAGAAGGACCAAACAGTCGTGCCGAAGCTAACAAGAGGAGGACGCCCACTGACTTGGCCTTAGCCCTACCGACCTGTCCCCAACTCAAACCTGCAGAAGCGAAACTCCGGTGTGTCCTGTAGCCGGCAACCTCAAGAACCCCGAGGACCTGCCCTGCCTTCCAAAGAAAAGGTTTAGTCTCCTGTGAACACCGGATTTGTTCGATCACAGACTCTAGATCTGGCTGTATCTGCGAGTATGCACCAATTTGCACTCGACGCCTACGGCCTGAGTTCGAGTGGCCCAACACCGCGAAGAGGTCTCCCCGGCAATCCTGACCTGAGATCCAGTGATCCCTGACCTGCCTCAACCCTCCAGCTGATGCCTAAAGCCTCAATTCGGAAGGTCCCCCCAACCGTGACCAGGAGCTGGTAAGAAGATCTGACCCTAAAAGACACCCCTGCACCCGACGTCCCACGGCCTTGGGTGGCCCAACTAATGGCTCCTAACCAAACCTCAGCTTCCCAACTTACCTCTCCAAGTGGTGGCCGCAACGAGAAGACCTTCGTCCCCGAGCATGCAGTGTGTTTGCAAACCGGAGACTCCCCACTGAAAGCTACAGGGCGCCCTACGTCAAAATAGCACTCTGCACCCAGCCGCCCCTGTGCCGCTGAGGGTGCACCTTTTCTTCTGGCCTAAACCCCCATTTGCCCTGAGCTTAAGTCGAGGAGATTTCCTCCCACAACCCTGTGGCCTGCTCGCAAGCAGCCACCAACCGGAGGCCTCCTATTGGATAACATTGGGCCTCAGCACTCTGCACTCGGCCGCCCTAGTGCCGCTGAGGGTGTAACAAGAGTGCATCCTTCACCCTGGGGGACCGCTAAGTCTACCCCCAGAATACCAACTCCCACAACCGAATACTTACCTTTGAACTGATAACCCTATTTTTCTCCATACGATAACATTGACTGTTTTTCTGTGAAAAGATACTAGGTATGGAGTTGGAAAACCTATACAAGTCTTTAAAACTGTAACCAAATAACTAAAACGCTTTTACTTACCTGTTTACAGGAAATGTCCCAGTGCAGTATCCAGGAATACTACACTGTGTAAGAAAAGTAATCTGTAAAGTAATTTTTTCAACATCCTATTGCCAATGCAAAGTATATGTGCAGTACAGTATTTTAGAGTATTGCATTACCAGTAATTCTACTGTAAACAATCCAAAGTAAATATACAACTGCATTTCAAAACTGTACTATTACTGCAAAGTATAAACCACTTACCTGTGCCAGGCTTGCTTGGTTCTAGAAAATAAAAATAACTAAAAGAATATTTATATACAAAACCAATTGGTCGGAAGTTCAGTCTTTAAGTGTGTGATATAATTTGCTGATTGAGTGTGTACAACAAATGCTTAACACTACCCTCTGATAAAGCCTTACTGCTCGCACCCACTACCACAAATAGAGAGTAAGGTGCTATCTACTTTTACCTCCACCTACCTTTGGGGTTCCACTGGCCTCTGTGCACGCTATACGTCACTTTGGTATAGTATATACAGAGCCAGCTTCCTACAAACGCCTAAGGCAGCCGACAGTCCGCCACTGATATCAGTGGCTCCCCTGTTATCAGGCCGTTGTTCTCTTGCGTGGCAAGGAGGGCGGCTAACTTAGTGCCACATTAGCAGCGAAGGAGGCAATTTGGCAACATGATTTCATTAATATATTCACACTATTGATGCACCGGCTGGATGGGTTGGACACCAGAAAGATGGGTGGGAAGGAGAATGAGAAGAAAGTGAAATATCAGGCCTGGTCGGAAAAAGCTATAGAAAATTGGTTAGAAGCCTTCTCCATCCTGTCGGCCGTTGTAATGGAAAAACATCCTGAGCTTGGCCCGGGTTTATTCCAATATTTCCAGACCATTCATGATGAGGCTCTGAAGTGGGGAGGCATGGGATGGTACAACTATGAAAGGAAGCTCAGGAAAAAAATGGCAATGTGCCCCAAAATATGTTGGTACCAAAAGGAAGTTCAGCTCTGGATGGAGCATATGGGTAAATTAACACAGCAGCAGAAGGAATCCCACACCAAACACCAGGGTGGACAACCAACAGGAATGGGTCTGCACCAATTTGGGAGATGACATTTCAAACAGCCCTCTTGGGGTACGCAAGGGGGGAGCGAGGCAGAGGGGAGGTTTCAAATGCCCCCCTCATGGAGCCTTGTAGGCTGTTCAATGCCGACGCCTGCTCTTGGGGTAAGGCATGTAAATTCACACACATGAGCAACAAATGTGGGGCCCCTCACCCCACTGTGGCCTGTTACAGCAAATGTAAGCCCCCCGCGCCAGGAAAAAACAAGCAGGACATGTGAGCGGAGACAGGCAATCTTAGTCCTCCCCCACACCCTCCGGCGGTTCCTTGCAGCACACCTTTGGAATCAGTTGCCACCTGTTCACATGCTGGCCCCCTCTCATACTTTCACAGCCATTTAGCCCCTGCTTGCGCAGTCAGGGGCCCGTCACCATTACACCTACACAACCTCCTCCTATTGCTCAGACAATACCCTAATGTACAAGATGGGCACCTGCTGGGAATGGGCTTTCTTGATGGCTTTAGGATCCCTTACTTAGGCCCGCTGGAAAGCAGGGATGCAGACAATCTCAGGTCGGTGAAGGAGCTACCAGCAGTGGTATAGGCCAAGGTAGCGAAAGAACTGTCACTAGCGAGAGTGGCAGAGCCTTTACCCCAACTTTGTTGTTCCCCCATTGGGGGTCGTCCCGAAGAAGGAGTCTGGGGGCTTTAGGGTGATTCATCACCTGTCGAACCCAGAGGTAAACTCAGTGAACCATGGGCTGGAGGAGGGAACTTGTTCTGTGTCTTACTGCAATTTTGACGTAGCAGTGGACTTGGTCAGGAGGGCAGCAAAAGGGGCATGGTTAGCAAAGGCGGATATTGGATCAGCTGTCCGTTTGCTGCCAGTCCACCCGGACAGCCAACACTTGCTGGGTTTCAAGCTTGATGGCCAGTTCCACTACGATAGATGCATGCCTATGGGTTGTGCAGTCTCCTGTGCTTTCTTTGAGGCATTCAGCTGTTTCTTGCAATGGGCATTACAAGGGACTTATGGCGTAAAGAAGGTGACTGACTACCTTGATGATTTCCTGTTCGTTGGGGAGGAGGGAACACAGGATTGCAGGGTGGCACTCCCGTGGTTCAAAAGTCCAGCTGACCATCTAGGGGTCCCACTGGCACCAGGCAAAACAGCGCAGGTCTTGGCATTCTTGGGTATTGACCAGGACAAAGTGGAGGGAGTGTGCAGACTCCCAGCGGACAAGGTGCAGGCCCTGATTCAGGAAATTCAGGCAACCCTGGCTAAAGAAAGGGCTACCTTATGAACAATCCAAAGCCTCATGGGTAAATTTAATTTTGCGGCTAAAGTTATTCCAGCGGGGAGGGTCTTTGCTAGAAGGTTGGCCAGGGCCATGGCCAGTGTAAGAAAGAAACATTGCCTGGTTAGACTGAGCAGGGGAATAAAGAAGGACCTCAGGATGGGGCCAAATTCTAGGCCAACTTCAATGGCTCTCTTATTTGGAGAGCACCTTGGGCAGGCAGCTCCAAACTGTGCTTGTTCACGGATGTGTCTAGCAGGGAAGGTTCTGGAGCAATCATGGGGAGCGAGTGGTGTGCAGAGAAATGGCTGAATGCATGGAATAAGAGGAAGATCACGGCCAAAGTCACAGTTCTGGAGCTTTTCCCAATAGTGGCAGCCCTCCATCCCTGGCCAGTAGCTCTGGCATCTAGAAGGGTTATTTTCTGGTCTGACAACATGGCAGTGGTTCAGGCCATAAATTCACAAACAGCTAATTGTCCTTTGGTTCTCTGCTTGCTGAGGGAATTGGTGTGGGCATGCTTACACAACAATGTGGAGTTTAGGGCTATGCACATACAAGGGTTAAAGAAAGTAGCAGCTGGCGTTCTCTCTCGTTTTCAGTGGGGTTTTTTTCCGGGAGGCGTGGCCGAAAGCGAGAGAAGAGATGACCCCATTCCCACTGCACCTCTGGCTCCGGCTACAGTGGAACAACGATTAAGGGAGCTAGGTGAGCTTTCCCCTAGCGCCAGGGACCAGGAGGTGGTATAAGGCCTGTTTAGCTAATTTCTGCAAGGTGGTAGGGGCCTAGGGTGGGGGTACAACGACATTGTCCATTGTCCAAATCTTTGTCTTGTGGGCCAAGGACCAGGGCGAGAGCCACTCCTGGGTCACAGCCCACCTAGCTGCGGTGAGCCACAACGCCAAGATGAGTGGCCAACAGGACCCTACGAGAGAGTTCACCATCAGGGCAGAGGGGAAACACAAGTGCCTGATTTTAGGTCACCCATTGAATTCCGAACATTACAGGGTATGGTTGATGTAGTACACAGGGCCACTCATTCACACTATGAAGCCACCCTCTTCGCAGCGGCTTTCATCTTGGCATTTTTGGGGCCTTTAGAATAAGTGAATTGGTGGCTAGGTCAAAGAAAGATGGGTCTGGGGATGCCATAGGGAGACATGATACCTAGTTCATAGGGGTATCCCTAAAAATTCAGATAAACAGATCCAAAACAGACTAGGTTGGGCTGGGAAAGGTGGTCTGGCTACAACCTCTGGGGGACGAAAGGTATTGCCCAGTTGTCGTGGTCTCTGACTATTTAGCCCTCCTCCCTGACACTGGAGGCTACTTGCTAATACACGCTGACCGCACTCCCCTCACTAAGTTTCAGGTGGAGCAAGTAATTAAGTAATGCCTCGACCTGTCAGGGAACTCTGGGCCTGGAAAGCATTTTGGCAACCATTCCTTTAGGATAGGAGCGGCTACCTCAGCATTTAGGGTTGACCTACTGCCGGACCGCATCAAACAGGTGGGGCGGTGGGTGTCTCAGTACTACAAGCCTACATCTGCCCTTGAAAGGTTAAGAAGAAAAGTAGGTGCACGCTTGAGCACCAATATGACTATAGATGTGTTTCCGAGTTTGCTGTGTTCATTTTATAGCATATTGTTTGTCAGCTGTGCCTGTTCATTGATTTTCCAATTGTGTATTGTGTGTCAATTAAAAGGTATTTGCAACCTTGCATTTCTTTATTTCGCCAGGATCAAAGGTGTGGGTGATCGACCATTCAGGCATCGCTAGGGTGGCACAATGGGCAGGAAGCAGGAGTTGGAAGCATGGGTTTTCCCTCACTGAGAGAGTCTGGTTGGGGTTCCCAGGCATGCAATGGCATAGCTTGCTGAAGAAGCTGCGGCACAGACTAGCAGGAGGCGGAACTCCCCCCGACATTTTGGTCATCCACCTGGAGGGCAATGATTTGACATTCATGGGGAGGAAGGTGCTTCTACAGGCTATGAAACCCACGATGGTTGAGATAAGTAATCAGATAGAGCAATGTGAGTTATGGTGGTCCAAGATCACTCCACGGAAGGTATGGCACGGGGCCAGGTCAGGAGAGGCCATTGAAATTTCCCGTAGAAGAGTAAACAGAGCCATGTGCAAGTTCACGGATCAGAGAAGTTTTGGCTTTATCAGACATGGACTCTTACATGCCAAGACAACTGGGTATTTGAACGAGGATGGAGTTCACCTGTCTAAGGTGGGCATGGATTTGTTCCTGTAGGACCTAGGTGACGCCCTAGACTCAGTGGGTTGTAAGTAAGAAAGTTGCCTGCCTTGTGGGGGGCCCTGGATGTGACGGCTGCCACATCCAGATCTATGGCGGAGTTACAGGGCAATCCAGAGGCTGAATGGTCCCTAGGGGTATCCTCTTCAAGAGCCCAAGAAGGGTGCAATTGCCAAACAACCCCAGGAGTCTTTACGGTAGGACCCTGGAGGGACCGGCAGCGCCCCGCTAGTCCTTCGGGCGGTTGTAAGCCTGAGCAACTGGGGGCTAGCCTGGCCCCGCTCCACCCCTAAAAGGCAGTGAATAAAGGGGTGGACTGGTGGTCCACGGTATTGAAGGGGAGGTTCCCCAAAAAGGGTAGCACCGATTGGGTTGGCCACGGTGCAGTTGGCTCATCAGGTGGGTAGGGCAACTTAGGTGAGTCACCGCTGCCTGCCCTTGGATAAGCCCGTAAGTTGACCCACCACGTTGGCAGTTTTCTTATATGAAATAAACCTGCAGCAATATCTTCTCCAACAAAACGAGTCTTGTGTGTTTATTTATTATGGGGATGCTATGTTTTGCAGGTTGGTTGAGTTGCCGATATTGGCACTATGCCACTCCCGATATTGTGGTGTTGGGATATGCTGCCAAATCTCCATTATTCATGCATTGGTGATGCTCCTACTATTGGCTAAAAGATAGGTGGCCCTTTTTTCTGGATGAGGGGTCTGCTCCCCACGAGACAAGGGTGGTTTTCTTCTGTAGTGACCTGCAACCCCAATGCAGAATTGCATGCCACAATGCCGCTGCCCGCGTCCCAAGCAATGGGACATCAGCAGGGCAGCATTCTAGTGGCCGCCCGTCGGAGCCTTCCCCCCCTTGCTGCCTCGCGCGCGAGGCCTACGCCCACTCGGGAAAAACCCCCCTATCGCGTGGAGCTGGAGGCGGGCCGGGGGGGCGGGGGGCGCGGCTTACCCCCCCTTCTTAGTTGGCTCTCTCGCCCAGTTCCTCCTCTGTCTCCTGCGCGCCGCACCAGCCTGGACACGCGTTATTGCCCCTCGACGTGTTTTTCAGTCGCGGTTTGGACTCGTCGTTTCCGGTCTTGCCACGCGCCGGGCCCTTAGGGGAGGTATTTGGAGGCTACGAGCAACGGTGAGTCTTGCACAACCCTCCCACCCCGGCCCCGTCCCGGGGCAGTACCAGGTTGACGGGGCCCTGTGGCTCGATGGTCACGGGTGGGGGGGGGCGCGAGTGGGGCTCCTGCACGTCGGTAGGACGCTGCGGTCGGGTTTTTGGTGGCGCGCAAATAGAATGGGGCAGTCTTTAAGAGAGGCGCTATTTACAGGCTGGGAGGACGCGGGGTCGTTCGCGGGGCCCGACGGTGTCGATCGTCGATTTGCGAGTCGGTGCATTGCAGTAAAGGCTGTTTAAAACTCTGCTCCGCTTGCAAAGCCCCAAATACTGGTTACGAAGGCTCCAACGTGCTTATTGGTAAAGCTCCGGAAATTCGCCCCTGCCAGTGCGATGCGATCTCTTGAATAACAGTCCTACTTATCAGGCTGGGAGATGAATTCCTTTAAGGGGACACTGGACTAAACATTTGTAACGCCACGTTGGGAGCCCAAACCTCTGCCTGTGCAATCGTGCGCGTGCTCCTCGACTTTGACCAGTCACCCTGCGTTGCCTGTGACAAGTGCACCACACACCTCTTACCTTCTGTGTAGCGTACGTTCCCCATTGAGCCCGGACACCCTCCTATCGTCCTTGGTGCCAGAAGCCAGCCCCCTTCCTTACCGTGCTGTGTGCCCCAGTTCATTTGGATCGATTTCCGCGGAGCTGTAGCTCAATGGTAGAGTGCAGGCGGTGCATGCCTGAGGCTCCGGCTTCGATTCCCGGTATCTCCGCTTCGTGCACAGTGCTGCCGACCTCGGAGCGGGGGGCCGGGGTGCGAGAGTCGGCATTGATCGCCGGGTAGAGCTTGTGGGCATGGTGGGCATGTCATGTGCGGGGACCGGGGCTGGGGTCCTCAATCGCATCTGGTCGGCGTGTTTGTTGTCTCGGGGCCGCTTCCGCGTTGGGGCTTCGGGCCAAAGCACTTAGTCTCCCCGTGCCTGCATGTGTTGTGTTGTAAATCGGTGCTGCGCGCGCCAATATCTTCGGGTCGAGTTCCCGCTAGATGAAGCATATAGATCGCATGCCGGGACCGACATTTGGTTTCTGGGGCGGGGCGGGTCGGAGGTCATCTGCTGCCCCGGGGCCGCGACCGCTGGTGATGTCGTCAGTTTGCGCTCTGGGGCTCCAGGATGGTGCTGTAGGACCTGGGGGGTAACATCCGGCACCGGGTGGAGGGCGCGCGGGAGTTCGCTGTGTGAGTGCGCTGCCCCCCCCCCCTCACAGTCTATATATACACTACTGCCGTAAGAGGTTTCGCATGGCGCATTTGCCTCCATTCGGCCAGCTGATCCGTGCTAATTATAAAGAGAATGGAGCATGTTGTAGTTGTCGCGTGTTAATGGTACACGCCAACCTGTGCAAGGGTTTCTTTGGTTCAAGAGATGCCGCTTGTTCCCGCGTTTTTGGTTCACCTCACAAATGTGGAATTTGGTGCACCTCTTTAAGGGTGGTCTTTGGCCTTCGTGTTAAGATGTTTAGTAACATCTCACATGGTTGAAAATGGTGTCTCCTTTCACCGGTGCATTTATAAAGCACTATTAATGGCTCGGGAGCAGGAGGCAGGGGCAGGATAGTGGGCACACCTTGCGCGTTGGAGGGGGAGTTGCGCATTAACGTCTGTCTTTGTGTCCCCAGCTCAGGTGTCCCCCAGTAGGTACGGGGTGATTTGTGCACACCCGCGATGCTAGCGGCGGCTCAGGAAGGGGTGTCAAGGGTTGGGAGAAGGAACTCGAGGGAAGGTAGCGACAACGTGCACTATTACAGGAACAGCACGTAGCTAAGAGGAGCGTTCCGTGTCTATACATATGCAACATGTGATGGCTGGCGGCTCATGTTGGCAGATCCATGATGCCAGTGCGTGCATGGTGCACACGATTTTAGCTCCAATACCTCTCGTGGGCGCGTTCGCGTCGCGGTGGGCCTACATTTTGAGAGGCTTGCTGGACTTGGGTGCCTTGGCGGTATCGTGAACGCTGCAGCGCTCCATCATACCGCAGGCGTGAGATTGCCGCTGGGCACTGGCCCCGGAGCTGCGCGTTTCACCCACGCTATCATGTGCCTGAGCCCTGCCTTTTCACTTTTCGGTTTGTCTTCGAAGAATAGGTGGGTAGTCCCAGTCTACAGCGCATGTAGTTATTTCCCAAGATATTGCGCAGTATAAGTCCTTTGGCCATGTCGGAGCGGGTATACGGTTCGGATGGCGGTGCATTGATTGTGTTTTTGCTTATGTGGCTGCTGCATTTGCTAAACGTGAACGGCATCCATATACTAGCACTCATTTACTAGTATAGACCGATGGAACGTGTCAGGTGGCTTATACTTCCTCAAATGCCACAAGCTTCTATTTATAATACCCTCCTTGTCTCAGCGCCTTCTCAAAATGCAGTGATTCTGGGCAAATCACTTGATATCCCCGTGCCAGAAAAGAAATGGGTGCGTCCTTGTTGTAGCGTCATTGGCGCGCAGGGTGTTGAGACCAATGCAATAATCCTGCATAAGTTGTAATTGAACTTCGCCCGCCTGAATGAGATTGTTTAATTTTGTGGCAATGCAGGATATGGTTTAACTTGGCGATGACTGTCTAGATAGCACCATCTTATGGTCGAGGAGCACAGTTGAGTTGACTGCCTCAAGTCTGTAGTTTGACTAGGCACTAGTTAAGAACTCTGCTTCATGTGTGTGAGAGGAGTCATCTCGCAAGGGTATATATGGAAAGGGCCCTTAGGGGACAACATAGTCAGTTTGGCACAATTAGAAATAACTTTAAGGGGGAAGGCAGGAGTCATGTTTTTTCATTGCCTTGTTTTTGTGGAATGTTATATATGGCTTAATGACACAAGGGCTGCATCACACACTTTGGTACTGAAGTAGTCGCAGCGCGAATTGTGAACCACGGCTATATGCAGGGGCTTGAGGCGGAAGGCGTTCGTGTAAATAGCTCATTGTTAAGATCCCTGGGAGAATCCAACATATTTGAAGAGGAAACCTTGTACAAACTTCCATAAATTCCTTACCACTGGGAGGGTAAAGAGAGGAGTAGGGGAAGAACTATAGGTAACAGGATTTGCCCGGGCAAAAAACTTTCGGGGAGCACGGGGTGAGTCGGCCACCTTGGGGGCTATGTCCTGTAGGGGTAATGTGTTAACGGCATCCATCAGGGGGTAGGCGTCCTCCAACAGAGTAGATTACCTCGTGGGCCCGAGCCGGTCAATGGCACAGGGTGGGGGGCCCGTTTTGTTGTGTCCATCAACGTCCCTTGTCCGGGAGGGTGTGATTCCCCGGTTATTGCCTTGGTTGGGCCAGGCAGGGGGACCGATTGTGCGTTCTTGGTGTCCAAGTGCAACATCGCTCAGTGTCCACTGCTTTGCCAATGGTAGTTTTGTTAGCAAGTTTCAGAATAGCTGTTATTGCGGGACACTAGAAGCGGTTGTGTGTATGTCCACATTGGGGAAGGTTTTTTCCTGTGATACAGGCAAGCTTGCATTAGGGTGCCCAGTGCCTGGCCCTCGGTACCGGCCCGGCGTCATCGTGCATAGGCACGCATTTAATAGGGATATAACCCACATTGCCTATGCCCCTTATGCAGTGTCTTGTGCAGACTCCTGCGCCGCTGCCAATACAGCAGCTTTTTTCCGTAGGTCCACATGTAGGGCTCCATCTTGTGGTATCAGTTAAAAATAATTTTCAGGGGCCAGCCGTACCGGCGCCACACGGTCACAAAGGTCGTGAGGCCGCTATACTCAACCATGTCCCTGGAACCTTTCAACGCCATGGCTCATTTTGTATATCCCTGGCCCGGCCACATACTCCATCTCCAGCATGCTTTGCTGGTTAATTGATTAAATGAATAAAGTCGCATGTTCTAGCTCGAACAGAGCAACAGTTACTAAGCGCAATGACATGGGTTCACACGCACTGGAGAGCCCCCCCTTTGCATTCATTCCCTGGTATCTTTGCCCCAAAATGCAGCATTTATTAGGTTTATCCGGTACTAGGGGGGAATCGCTTTGGCATTAGTTCCATGCCGGTAGGTACGGAGGGACGAAGTTGTGTCCCAAGTGGTGCAACAGGATAAGGGAAGGTGTATATATACGATATATGTTCTCTGGCAGCAGGAGTACAAAGTTGTCAAGGTTCAGCCCAAACCCAGTCACAACCATGATGCAACGGTCAGCTTGTGGAAAGGTGTAACACAGAAATTGAGCTACCAATGTTATTATTGTAAGTTCAACGCTGGAGTCAGGAGATGTGGTAGTCTTCCATTTTTGCCTTGCTTTTAGAAAACAGCTGGGAGTAAGGTTTCTCTCAAATCAGTCACAGTGGCAGCTTCTTGTGTATAGAAAAGTCAGCAGCCTGAGCTGTGTTGAGGCAAGTTGTGGGCCTGGGTTTGTGTATCATACATAACATCTTGAAGGTATTTTGTGAGTTCCACGATTGAGTTAAGAAATGCGGCTGCCTTTTATCTTTAGCCTTGCTATCCGGAAACAGCTGGTGTGATAATTTTCTGAACTCAGTCATGATGGTAGCTTAGTCTATACGGGAAAGGCAGCAGCCTGATCTGTCTTTTGACATGCGGAAGGCCTGGGTTTGTCTATCCTACTTTACATCTTTGAGGTTATTCTCCCCGTTTTGTGCTGGTAACTATGGAGCGGGTCCATTTAGCAAGCACAAGGAGCACGGGGGCGTTTCTAGCGCTAAAAGGAAAGTTGAGACTTCCCAGTTGAGTTTCAGTGCAATGCCACATTTGGTGGGGTCATTTCCAGGCGCGTACGATTACCTAAGAGTTTGTTCAAACTGAGAGAGAGCATATCGACCATAATGAATTGTGGAACCAGGTAAAGCTTTACAAAGCAATGCTGTAGATTTCCGGTAGAATGCTGTATGGATAGGCTGCAGGGATAAGGCCATGACCTCTCTGGAAGGGGCATTCTTCTTCGACCTGTGTCGAACTGGGAAAGGAAGTAAGGCGGGCTGGATAACTCTTTATTCTACCTGCGTTGGCACACCTTGCCAGGAGTGATTGTCAAAGGTTTTGCCTTCAGCCAGTCTAGGTTAACACCCATCAACTCCAAGCTAATTGTTCATGGTGAGATTGGGCTGCATTTGCACAGCCCAGTATTTGGCCCCTGGGGTTGTCAGTGTCGCGAATTACTAAACTTCACTGAACCGGAGGTGAGGCCGGGAGTTACACTAGCAGAAGTTTGGGGGGTGCAAGCCTCCACCTAGGGGGTGGCTGGCTGAATTTGATGCCCTCATCTACATGGTAATAATTGAGAGAGCAGAGAGCGACCATACCTCTTGATTTTTGCACTTAAACTTTCTGGTAATGGGAAGGGCTTAACACCTTCTGAAACAAGCAGGACCGGAGTTGTGCTGCTCTCCACTGACATAAGATAGAGACCTGCCAACTATGAGGATATGAACGGAATCATAACTGGGGTCACAACAAATTATTTGATGACATGAAGTTATCCTTAATTAATAGTACCTTAATTTGCAAGTCGAAAGGCTAAAACGAGGAGATGTTGTTAAAATAGGGGTCAGTTTGTAGTAAACAATAGGATAATACGATGTGAAAGGAAGCAAATTTAGACACCCGTGGTGTCAGCTTGTGTTTAGATACGTAGGTAGGGTGGTTACCTTCACCCTGCTTATTGTGCTGTAGCCGCAGGGAACACTATTCCAAGCCAGGTAGGCACGTAATTTGGCCAACGGAAAGAAGCTTAACAGGATTGCACGTCCACAAGCGCCTATTTCACCACTGCCTTGTGACCTATGCCATATTTTTCGGCCTGAGAATCAGATTTAGGTGTTGCTCTTCCCGGCCAGCCTTTCCCTGGTTCTAGGGAGGTGGGTAACGGGCACAGCTTTGGGTCCCGAGCTGAGCGATGTATTCTTCGGCACCTCAGTCAGTCATATTGGCTTCATCCGGAGTCATGATAATAGAATACGTCCATTTAGCAGTTACGTTAAAATGTTTTCTCCTGCTAGAAATCGTGCAATCCCCGCAGCAGCAGCAGCAATTCAGGAACCATGACGCTATCTATACATCACCTTTGTAGACAAAGTGGAAACGATAACCTTCGTGCTAGGATATGAAGGGGATTTATGGCTTGACGAATCCAGTTATGGTTCAGCTCTGGCTCCATATGTAGGTGCTTGAGCTTCCCATAATTACGTTAGGAAGATCTCCAGTGGCATTGCTAAGAAAGCTAGGAACACCAGTCACGTCTAAGCTGAACGGCAGTGGGGCCAAAAGACATTCTTTGTTAGTCTGCCCTGGGCTCCTGAGTAATGTGCAAATTAATACCGTATATTTACGGGTTACAGAACAGGACCCATAATTCAGCCCGCTAGAAGCTGGCTCGCAGGGGCAGGGCACCTAGAACAGCGAAGGTCGGAAGGAGGGGCTCTGGCAGCGACATGCTTTGATCCAGGAGAAGGTTGAGGGGTATTATGAGGCTGACGGGGTGCACCTGTCCAGGGTAGGGATGGACATGTTCCTGCTTGACGTACAAGAGGCACGGGCTAGCAAGGGACATCAGTAACACCTATTGGGAGAGGGGGGCTCTGGCAGCGACGGTAGCCTCCCCAGAGCTGTGGCGGAGTTACAGGGCGATCTGGATGCAGACTGGTACAGTAAGGGTACCTCTGCGACAGGCGGTACAGTAAGGGTACCCCTGTCCGGCACAGTAAGGGTGCCCGAGCCAAGGTCCAGGAGCCGAAGGGGGTTCTGGGAAGACCGCGACGGCGCCCCGTTAGTCCTTCGGGCGGTTGGGGGGCCTGACCAACCGGGGGTGGCCACAACACGCTCCGCCCCTGTCGGAAGGGGCGGGAGTAGGAGGCAGATCACGTGACCCAGTGGATGATCTGCAAATATTTATGTGCCACACTGCCGGGCATCGACCCACCGTGTGTGCTGGCTCACCAGGCGGGCGGGCAGCAAGGGGCTGCCTGCCCTGGATCGCCCGTAAGATAACCCAATTTTATTATCATACTGTGTTGTATGAAATAAACCTGCAGCAGTTCTTCACCCACAAATAAAGTGTCAGTGTAATCTTTGGGTGATGTCTGTGTATGCGTGTTGACTGAAGCGGATGACGGTGTGGTCACTATGCCGCTGCCCGCGTCCCAAGCAATGGGACATCAGCAGGGCAGCATTCTAGTGGCCGCCCGTCGGAGCCTTCCCCCCCGTGCTGCCTCGCGCGCGAGGCCTACGCCCACTCGGGAAAAACCCCCCTATCGCGTGGAGCTGGAGGCGGGCCGGGGGGGCGGGGGGCGCGGCTTACCCCCCCTTCTTAGTTGGCTCTCTCGCCCAGTTCCTCCTCTGTCTCCTGCGCGCCGCACCAGCCTGGACACGCGTTCACCCACCCTTTCCTCTTACCCCGCGTGTCAGGCTCAGCGCGTTATTGGAATGTTTAATTTTTTCTTTCTTTTGCGTTGCAGGCGGAGTTACAGGGCGATCTGGATGCAGACTGGTACAGTAAGGGTACCTCTGCGACAGGCGGTACAGTAAGGGTACCCCTGTCCGGCACAGTAAGGGTGCCCGAGCCAAGGTCCAGGAGCCGAAGGGGGTTCTGGGAAGACCGCGACGGCGCCCCGTTAGTCCTTCGGGCGGTTGGGGGGCCTGACCAACCGGGGGTGGCCACAACACGCTCCGCCCCTGTCGGAAGGGGCGGGAGTAGGAGGCAGATCACGTGACCCAGTGGATGATCTGCAAATATTTATGTGCCACACTGCCGGGCATCGACCCACCGTGTGTGCTGGCTCACCAGGCGGGCGGGCAGCAAGGGGCTGCCTGCCCTGGATCGCCCGTAAGATAACCCAATTTTATTATCATACTGTGTTGTATGAAATAAACCTGCAGCAGTTCTTCACCCACAAATAAAGTGTCAGTGTAATCTTTGGGTGATGTCTGTGTATGCGTGTTGACTGAAGCGGATGACGGTGTGGTCACTATGTTGCCTGTTACATTCAGACTGAGGTGAAAATGGGCACCACTGTGATCTTATCTTGCGCTGCTGCACAATAACAGCTCTTATGATCACTCAATGACACCTACTGAACAGCAATAAATGATGACTCATCCTTTTTGCAGGTTGCCATTGTTGTTTTGATTTGTCAGCAATATTTTATGGAGATAACTTGCACTTATGCTGGGAATGCATGCTGCAAAACTGTATGAATATTGCGGCCATTTAAGTACAGTGATGATGCTTTGAATGTGACACAGAACTTTTTTATTATTGGAGTGATGGATAGCTATTGTACTTGCTATTGTTTTGCATTTCTAATGATGTGAAAAATCAAATAAACTCCAAAAATCATGTTTTTAAAGCCACAGTGCTGAGAGATTTGCTGTTTCCCCACTCATACTTCATTAAAGTGATTTAAAACTTGTGTTTGTAGCATTCATTCGCGAATGCCAGGTTCGGATTTGGCTTTGTGGTGATGGAATTGCCAGTTATGAGGTTACAGTATGACTGATTTTCTAAATGAGTAGTTTTTAATAGAATTTAAACATAACTGCAGAAATGCCCAGCTGCCAAAATGCCCCTCCTCCCGTACTATATGCATATTGGATCAAAACTAGAATAATGCATACATGCCAACATTTTGAAAGCGGAAGGTGGGAGATTTACAAACAAATAATGGGGAGAATGTATTCCCCCCTCCTCCCCCCCCAAACTGTCTGCTATCGACGCAGAGGCAATATCATGCGGGAGACAGCCAAAATAAACTCTTTTTGGCTTAACAAAATCTGGAGTCTCCAGCCTGAATCTGGTCTTTTAGCACATATGATAAGGATGAAATGGTTCCTGTTGGCTATTATGCAAAGTTTGGGATGTACCACTTTGGGCTGGTTTTGGGTTGATGCTGTTCTGTGATGGGCTGCATTTGGGGGTTGAACTTTGACAGCTTAGGGACGGGGCTCAAAGTCAGGTAACACTGGACCAGGCGAGGGGCTGCTTGGCATATGACGTCACGTCCGCTTTCACATGTGCAGGACGTGAGAGACGCGTTTAAAACGCTTTGACGTCACCGGACCTGCATTAGCCCCGCCTTCATCGCCATTCTAGTTCCTTTCTGCTCTCGAGGGAGGGAGTGACTGATATTCGATCATTTGTGAGTGACTATTATATCCCAATATCCTTATTTTTGCAGTGCTGTATTGGGGGGAGGTGGTTAGAAGCGAAAACATTGCTCGGGAATTATTTTGATAATTTCTATTTATTCTCTGCGTCGCTGCCTCGTCGAGGCCTAAAATGACCCCGAGCTGTAAAACGCGTCAGCCGGATCGTCGAGTAAAGAAAGGTGTGAGGTGGGCCCGATTTCCGGCCTCAACAAAATATTGTTTTTAGCTTTCTTAGTCCACAAGTGTTTTCTATTTTTATTTGCTGTTTAAGGTTATATATAATACGTTGCCTGACATATATCCTGCAATGATATCTGCATATAACTGAACTACATGAATCCTGCAAAAGTATAGAGAGAGATGTGGGCTAAAAAGTCCGGCTTTAGGTGATTTTGCTCTTTTTTTATACCGGCCGGGACATTAAAATGCAGGGGGTGTCGGCTGAAAACAGGCCAGGTGGCAGCCCTAGCCAGAACACGAGCCGAACCAACAAATCAAATGTTAAATGATGGGAGCAATAGAGATTTCGCAAACCACTGAAAATAAACTTGTAAACAGTGTCTCATAAAATGAAAAAAATCTACATCGCAAGATGGGATATTCAATCCCCTATTTATAATAGGAAAAAATAAAATAAAATTATGAGCCTCAGAAAACCAACAGTTCACTTCCCAGTTTAATTTCGAGGTGAACGTTACTTTCAAACAAGCAAGAACTTTTTTAAGTGGTTGGATTTCTTAGTAGGTGGTGTAGTGTTGAAGAAGGGACGCTCCAAGCCAGGTAGTTTATCTCGTAGATTTATTTGAGGTGGTAAATTATATACAGAGAGATAAAGCTAGAGTCTTAGTAAGAGCCCCACCAGGAGCAGCTTCCCTGCTGCTCAGCCCTTCATCCAACTGATTCACGCACGCAGACATTCCAAACACAAACATTCCATCAGGCAGTCATTCTGGCTGAGCAGCAGGATACCACACATCTCCCCCTTTACAACGCAAAGGAAGGAAGTGTTAAAAGGCATCAAATAGGCAAGAAAATGGAAATAAAATATAGTGAATGGTACAATGGAAGAAGGCTAGAAATAGAAATATGGAAATTGCAGGCAGAAGAAATAAAGTGGATAGGAAGTGAGAAGAGATCAGTACAAGCGACTATTACACCATCTTCCTTTTCACAAAAACACAAAATAAATATAAACGTATACAACAGACCAAAGAGAAACCAAATACTGATCATGTATGCTGGCCAGGCAAACAGAAAAGTACAGGGTGTTAGAAATAAAATAAAAATGAAGTAGTAAGTAAACATAGAATATGCAGAAATGGAAAAAGAAGACCCCACCTGTCAAATGTGTGGAGAAAGACCCCACCGTGTCAAATGTGTGGAGAAAGACCCCACCGTGTCAAATGTGTGGAGAAAGACCACCCCGTGTCAAATGTGTGGAGAAATACCACACCGTGTTAAATGTGTGGAGAAAGACCACACCGTGTTAAATGTGTGGAGAAATACCACCCCGTGTTAAATGTGTGGAGAAAGACCACACCGTGTAAAACAAAATGCAAATAAAAGAAGCACAATAGCACATGACACATGCAGCCATACCAATAATTCAATATTAAAAATTACCTAAAAGGAAATAAAACATGTAGCATGTAAAAGAAAATCTTGCAGTCATGTAAATATAAATTGCGCAGGACATCGCAAGAAAACAATTTTAAAGAGCTGAAACTTCTCTCCGGTGAGCGACTCCTCACCCAAAGTCCTAGACAGAAGCACGAAGAAGTAGAAATGGAAACACAAACTACTTAAATAGGGACATGCAAGTTCCAATGAGGCACATGTAGCAATGAAGAAGTTGTGTGACTCTCCATGTGTGTCCAGTACATAACACATTCCTTTAGACGTGTACACAGACGCAGAAAGTGTGGGAAGAGAACACACCAGCTCCAAAATGACTCTGAGGCAATACATGTTGCTTGTGTAACATGTGGCAGGAATGCGGAAAGAAAAAGAGCAGTACCCTTGTTTTGAAGATTTGCCCTTTATAGAAACTTCCAAGGTTGCATGTCTGCCTAAGACAGAGCTTTCCAAAGTATGTGTCGCGACACGGTACTGTGTCGCCTGACATTCGTGGGTGTGTCGCGCGACGGTGCTCTCTAATCAAGCATGTACGTCCGTCTTAAATCTTTAAGACAAACGTACATGCTAGATAGGACGTACGTACATTCTCGTACGTCATTACGTCTGCGCTGCATACTTTGGAAAGCTCTGGCCGGGTCTCCCTTCTGCGGGTATCTTTGCTGCGGGTCCTGAGCTCTGGTCCCGTGTCCGGCAGGAAGCTGTGGGGGCCGCGGCGCAGGATGGGCTGCACAGTGAGCGCCGAAGTTAAAGCCGTGGCAGAGCGGTCGAAGATGATTGACATGAATCTGCGGGAGGACGCGGTGCGGGAGGTCAAGCTGCTGTGTAATGGGCCGGGGGCGGAGGGGGCGAGCCGGGCGGTTTAAAAAGACCTACTTTTAGTGCTGCAGGAGTGGTATTACTGGGGGTTGACGAGGGGTCCATGATCAGGATCAGGCCCGGTTCTAGCGGGTGAGCCAAGCCCTTCCAAACAGGAGCCTTGGCCCTCGCAGTTAGGGCTTGAAGGCAGGTGCACAACGGAATTGGGCTCAAAGAGCTGTCTGTGTGTGTGTGCACCCGGGCTGAGACAGCTTCCCACACACACAGCTTTGAGATTATCGCAGCCGCACCCAGGTACTTCACAGGTCTTTACAAGACCATTTACATGTTAACGAGGCTTTGTTTATTTTTTCACCCCTCCATCTCCACATGGCGAAAGGGACAAATCCTTTGTTTGGCACTGGTAACCTTTGGCTACTGTTCTGCTGTGTGGATATTTCCTTTTCTATGCAGTGCAGGAGAAAAGAAGTTTGTTTATTCCTGTCACCTTTCCTGACCCCTGCAGCAGTTTATCACATCAGGCTGTGACACAGTTTGACTAATGGAGTAGGTAAGAGAATTTGTCACTATTTGTTTTTCGGTTTAAAATGTGCACAGGACCAGCAGGACACATACTTTGTGCGTGCTTCATTTAAACAGTTTTTATCATTATCATGGCCGATGCAGGATAAAATAAGACAACACAACATGCCCAGATAACGCTGGTGATTAATGATCCTGCTGGAGGGCAATCGTTTGTCTGTCCGTAGTTTTTAAATGCAGATGAACTGTATTTTATGTGGAAGCTCAGTGGGTTACTGCCTTTGACACAGAGATCCTTGTGTTACTTGCAGTTCAGAAGTTACAATCCTAACATAGGACAGTGACCAATGAACTGTCAAAGAGCTGCATACAAACATGAATGGTGTAGTTAGAACTTTGCTTATTTTTGTTTTGTGATATAGTTAGAACTTCCTCAGTCTTTCATTATTCTAATGTTGCTAAAATGAGTATGTTTGGGCAGACATACATTTTTATCAGTAAAGCTGACCCCCATGGACTACTCTTTAAATCCTAAAGTTGTGTTTCCCCACACCAAACCCTCTTAAAATATATTGCCCACCAGTATGGATGACGTGATTCATACACCTTGTAATCCTCATTGGCTTATGTGACATTCCCTGTAGACTGATTTACATATTTGTATGACTCATTGTCTCTGTATAATGTGTGCGTGGTGTAAAGTACTGACACACACTACACTGACATGAGTAGCGCTGTACAACAAATGAAATGCATATGAGAGAGGGGCTACGTAAAGATGACGGGCACTGTTGGAGGGTGGCAGTGAGGGAATCTGAGGAGGAGGTAGTGGGAGGGGCTATGGAGCGATGAGGGGCACTGTTGGAGGGCGGCAGTGAGGGAATCCGAGGAAGAGGTCATGGGGTGGAGGGGGGAGCTAGGGAGAGACGAGGAGCACTGGTGGAGGGTGGTAGAGAGGGAGTCTGAGGAGGAGGTCATGAGGGGGAGGGGCTACAGAGAGATGAGGGGCACTGGTGGAGGGTGACAGTGAGGGAATCCGAGGAGGAGGTCACGAGAAGGAGGGGCTATGGGGAGATCAGGGGCACTTGTGGAGTGTGGCAGTGAGGGAATCCGAGGAAGAGGTCAATAGGGGGGGCCATGGAGGGATGAGGGGCACTGTTGGAAGGTGGTAGTAAAGGTATTTACGGAGAAAGAGGTTATTGGTGTGGCGCCAAAAAAGACTTTCGCATCAGCGCTAAACCCGGCCCTGTCATGGCCTTTCTGTTTTTGTTTAATTAGCAGTCTGGTCATACAGGCTACTGTGGAACATACTTTAAAGTGCGTGCTAATTATATTTACTGCTGTATTCAATGTTTTAAGTTTGAAGGGGATTTTACTTGTTTTTACCGGGAAAAATGAAAGTGGAGCACGATGGTGCCTGATATAGGTTTGGGGCCCAAGGTCAGCTGTGAGATAAGGTGCACTGGATAGGAGTAATGGATAATCAAGCCTGTAAGGGAGTGCGTTGCAGAGTCTGGGGTCAGGTGGAGGTAGTAATGAAGAGGGATTCTCCCTGAAGGCTTGCTCAGAGGAAGCCCGAGTAGTGTCAGTTGCCTGATACTACCACCTCAGGAACCTCCTTTTCCCATCAAAGGAACATTACATAGAAAAAACACTTTTTGAGAGTGATAATGTTTAGAAAGAGATTTGGAAAAGAATGCGTTTTACTGGGCTTTGTAAGACTAAGAATAGATAAAGGAGGGCCCTGAAGCAGGCCTGCCTAGACATATATGCGACAAATCGAACCCGCAGTGGCCCACCCAAATGCACCCTTGGCCCACCCAAATAAAAATTCCTGGAGCCGGGCCTGATCAGGATACTTAAATAAGAGGTCGCAAGCCATGGGGCCATTTTTACCAGCCCTTTTCTACCTTATTCCATGTCCCTCTCTCACTTACACACACCCAACACCCCAACCCTTTTGGTTAAGACATGTCATTAAACAATCCCTAAAGCACGGCTAATGCAACATGTTCACTTCTCTTTAGCAGTCACTGCTGCAAGCTGTTTCAGGCAATACTCTCACCCCTGCACCCTGCTGTATACAAAAAGCTGAACTAAAACCACAGGCTTTTACCACTGAACGATGAGTTGAACAACTGTATTACTTTTACCAGGTAATAACCCGACAAAGCAAAATGACAACTATCAATTATTTAACAAATCCTCTCAATCATCTCACAGCTTTAATGACTGCCGCTGAAAACAAAAACTAAAAATCAATATTAGTCACTGCCAGTAGCACAAGAAACCAAACATGAAAGTTATATGTTTGTTTAGCAGGTCTATCGTAAGTACATTTGAGCTCATTACAATATTTAACAAATTAGATTTTGCTTCGGGTTGTGCAAAAAAATTATGCAACCCTGATGCAAAATCAGGGCCTTAACATGTATTTATTTTTTAAAATCCTGCCACAAAGAAACTGGCAACAAGGAGAAATGCGGCAGTAAATCTGTTCTACTCAACTGGTTGCAAAGTCTGTATTTTAAAATATCATGGGGTTAAGGCACCTGTGGCAGAGAACTTTGTGTGCTCAGTAAAGCTCAGGGAATAATAATAATGGTAAAATAACTATTTGCTGGAGAGGTTTGTGTTTTGTCTAGTCCCAGTTTTGGATCAAAGTAGTATTGAGGGTTAATAGGTCTCCTGGAAAGCACATTATGTAACGCGCAGATGACAGATTTTTATTGTATGTAAATGGGCAAGTGAGTTAGCGCTTTGAACACAGAGATCCTTTTGTTACTTGCAGTTCATAAATTGTAATTCTTCTAATATAGCACAGTGAGCCAAGAAGGACATGTGGCTCCTACACCTTGTAACTCTCCCCGTCCTATGTAACACTCTCTTGATTTACACACATCATTTATTGTCCATGTATAATGTGTATGTATAAAGCGCTATGACACTCTGCAATGGGATTAGTAGCACTATAGCGCTGTAAAAGAAACAAAACAAAATAGTGGCATTTAAATTGTTTGTGTAAATACTGGGACAGACTAACAAATCTGACATTCCTACACATGAATATCTCTTATATAAAAGGACTGAACAAAGTCAAAAGCATGCCTGCCTCTTGTGTGATGTGATGTGATAAGCTGTGTGCCTTCGTTTCTCCTCCATTTCATTTAGATGTGAGGCTCCTGATAGCTCCCAGCCAGGATACTCCAACAAAAGGAAGCCTGATGGCCCCTTAACTTCGACCTTTGTTATAGGCCCAGATGGAATCTGATAAGCCCCTTCCCCGCCTGTACATTGCTGCTTGGAACAAAAGCAAACAATGTGCAGGCACTGTTGAATGTGTCCCGGTGTCTAAAAATTGCACCAAGACAAGTTTACCATATTTCTGTGGGGCCCAATCTCATAGCAGGGTAGACTGCGATCACCCTGTGAAAAGAGTAGGGGTGGGCGGAATTGGCGGAAGGCACTTCCGCCAATTCTCGCGAGAATGCAAGCAATTTCCGCGATCACGCGATATTTCCGTGATCGCGGAAATTGGTGCTTCCGGCCTGCCGCTGCCGCCCGCTACAGTTTGTGTACGTTGCCAGCCACGGCGCCGACGTCCCTGGGGTCCCTCGAGTCAGCTGTCCATCGTAGTGGGGGAAAGGGCGGAAGACGTTGCCCACCGCTGGTGTGTGGGGCGGGGCTTCCATGCAGTTCACATTCCGTGGGCCAGAGACGCCGCGGGCCAGAGACCGATCAGAGCAGCTGGTGTCAGGAACTACACGGGGATTGCGCGACAGGTAAGGACCACAGCTAGTTTTTGACGGTAGATATGGGGAGAACAGCACACCTGCCCAGCCTCGACCTAGCTCCCGAATGTATTGTGCCGATGAATGCGTTACTGAATTTGAGCTTCAACTCGGGCACCTGCTTTATTTATATCTGTAAGTGCTTGGCCAGGCAACAATTTCCGTTCCCTCCCGGAAATTGCGACAATTCGGCATTTCCGCGTTCAGGTCGGAACGCGGAAATGTCGAATTGTCGCAATTTCCGGGAGCGGAACGGAAATTGTCGCCCACCCCTAGAAAAGAGTGGATAGACGCAGTCTACCCTCAACTTGTGCCCGGTCTACTACATAGTGCCAAGAGATGCATGTGCGTCTCTTGACGCTATGTAGCAGCTATTGCTCATTTTAGTAATGACGAAGTTCACCTATATGCCCTAATACTGAAAAGCGAGTAGATAGGTACATAGTACATTTCCTTTACAACGAACCATGAAGCGGTGTTTAGGAAATTAATAATATGCTAGTTAAAACAGGTGCATTTAGAAAACTGAGGCCCAAGCTCCTAACTAGCAGGAAGGTCATTTATTTTCTTGATCTGTGCGTAAGTGGATGAGCTCAAAGGGGTCAGTACACATCACTTATCATGTTGCTGGCTCGGTGAGTGAGGTGAATAATAGAGCCGATCTACAAAGAAAACGAATTAACAGGGTTGGGGCGGGCGGGAGGAGATGGAGTGAGTGAAAACACCAGCACTCGTGTGGAGTGCTCAAAGACAAAGTAAATAGTAGCTCCTATAACGGGAGCAGTGGATGGACCCAAGCACTTGGTCCATGTTCAGGGGGAGGGTCAAACACAGGAAGAAGCATGACGCTTTTATGCTATGGACTAACGGGAATGACGGATATGAGAGCGCGATGGAGCAAACCAGTGGTAAGCCTATGGTCGGGCTGAAGCTCACAGATTGAAAACATGCTGTTCAAGACAGCACATGCGCAGCCTAGACGGGACCTAAAAAAAAAGGACAGAATGTGACAAACAAGGCCAACATGCTTATTATATAATAGCTCACCAGCAACTTAATATTTGGCCCAATACAGGAAATAGGTTTTCTTTTGATAACGTGGTGAAACAAAACCTCCACAACCCAAACGACAGTTGATCCAATGTACTGCCTTGTTTTTTTTGACTGGGAATTATTCTAATTTGATTCACATGTTTCTTTTTAGTACTTAAGAAGGAAGAAACGTTTGCCAAAACCAACACTCCATATGCTGTGGGGGTGCCCTTTTTGTGCGGTAAATCACTGGGGCATGTGTCGAAATGTGCAGGATTATATTCTTGTTTCAGGCACAAACCTAACCTTATTCCCTGTTTTGCCAGACACTGTCTTTGTTAAGAACAGATTCACAATTGCTTTATTAAACCTTCTTGCTTTCTCCAATTTGATTGAAAATGCACCATTTGCCCACTATTTTTTAAAAAACCCCGAACACCTCTGTGGTGATTCCGGCTCACTCGCTACGCTCGCTCGCATTACCGTGTCACTAAAGCAGGAATGTCAAAAAAGTGTGTCACCAACATGAAAAGTTTGGAAACCTGTGGCCTAAGAAGTAGTCAAGTCAGAATAAAGATTCGGATCCGCAGGACACAAACGAGGAGAAAGTCTGAGCACCAAAGCACCAGGCAGAAACAAGAAGACGTAGGGCATTTCAAACACAGGAAAAGTAACGTGCGAGCAACGACTCAACCAAGGCAAGTAAACTGATTGTGCAGTCAGAGTAGGGAAATGAAAGAACAGTACTTTGTCTGCGCCAATTGCAGTACAGATGAAGATGCAGGTTGAGATTTAAGAAAACAGTACCTGCATAGGAGCACGAGTGTCCACTGGAAGAGCACTAACGCAGATGGAGGCGCAAAAGGACTTCTTCAGCCTCACAATAACTTTATTGAGGCAAACGAAAATGTGGTTGGCAGGAAACATGGTCGGCAGAGATGTTTAGGCAAATCCAAAATGGCGGCACGCACGGTGACGCCGCGCTGGGTGGCTCCCGGCATCACCATGCACCAAATATGCTTAGTATCCAAAACCAACTGAAGACGTCACAGTGGAGTGAAGAGAGAAGTCACGAGGCAGCAGGAGGAAAGTAATGCTGACAGAGGTAAGGCTGCGCGCTCTGTATGTGCTCGTGGCAGATTTTTAAAATGAAGCGGTTAAACTGGCAATCGTGAAAACGAAGTAAAAATGGGCAAGATAACTCAAAGCATTCAATCAGCCCAAAAACTTCAATGTCGCCTCCACTGAGAGAAATTAGGCAGTCTTACAAAAGCACACAAATACAGCATCTGCGCCGTGTTCAAATGTCGCATGAAACTAATTACCGGTAATTGACAAGGAGTTAAGTGAGAACGGGAACATTTTCCTTCAACAAAACGAAATTGCAGGCAAATAAAATTCCCACTAACCTCCAGGAGATGGCAGCAAATATCTAAACAGTTCCGTTTTAAAAAACAAGAAAATTAGAGTGCTGTTTAAATTGTCGAAGTCTGAAATTGACAATACAGCTGGCTTTTGAGCATGTCAAACGGCCTCTTGTCATGTAAAATTTCTCTGGTTTCAGATTTCTTTCGCTGATATTGAAAGTACCGGTTTAGATTTCCCCTGATCTGGGCTCTCTGTAACCTGCTCTGTAACCTGAGCAGGAAACAAAAAAATGAGGGCGAAGGATGTCGTAAGAACTGCAGACAGCAGGCAGGAGGTAATGGCAAAATAAAGTTGTCTCACAATTGCGGCAAGTAATGGCAGGCAGCAGGAACTGGCACTTTTAGACTGGGTTGTGGGCGACCGATGGCAGGGTCACTGGTGGGGCTCGAGGTGGCAGTGTAGTTTTAAAAGCTTAATTTCAGGGAAATTCCTTTACAGCGTGAGGGGAAAGCTTCTTCAGGTTGATGAAGTTCAGCACTCCTGGTACCAAAATGTAGTGTTGAAGAAGGGACGCTCCAAGCCAGGTAGTTTATCTCGTAGATTTATTTGAGGTGGTAAATTATATACAGAGAGATAAAGCTAGAGTCTTAGTAAGAGCCCCACCAGGAGCAGCTTCCCTGCTGCTCAGCCCTTCATCCAACTGATTCACGCACGCAGACATTCCAAACACAAACATTCCATCAGGCAGTCATTCTGGCTGAGCAGCAGGATACCACAGGTGGTGACAATAGTTTTGTTTTAACTTCATAAAGTTTTAATGAGCACAGCTTATCTTCTACCTGTTGCCTCGTCGCGGTGAAATGGTTCACTGAAATAAAAGACTCCACAGCTCAAATGGTATGGTTGAAGGCTTTAATATGCTGTCAGAATAAGTACAACGGAGTGCAAAACACTATCAACTCCCTCGACTTCAACCGCAACACCCAAAAGGTTTCTCAGCGACATGCTTTAAGTATGGCTTCACACGAACACTCCCACATCACCACAGGCACCCGCGGAAGTGGTTTGAATTAAGTAAAGGTTCTTTTCCTAATACTGCTTCTGAGACATACGACACACACTGCATTGAGCAACAACATAAAGCCTGAAGCATTTGCCGGTCCTGACATACCTGGACCCAAATAGGGCTAGCCTATGATACATACATGACAAGCAAAGAAAGGTATGATGAGAGAGTCAGACGGGTTTCAAACCGAAAATATAAATGTGTCCTTCATTCACAAGTACTTCACCCAATATCTGTTAGGATTTTGAATGCAGAACATGAAAATAGGCTGCCAGTAGTAACTAGCTCCTACAATGTGTTGCCATTTAAAAATACCAGTAGTTTCAAGTAAGAAATTGCGTAGTTGGTTGAGGGGGTGAAACCCTCAAGCAGCAACCACAATTCTCCAGGTGAATTCACAAGCAAACCCCAAACTAGCCTGTGCTCAACCCTCGGGTAGTTTGGCACGGAGCAGTCGGACTTAACTAGGAGGCAATATTTGTGCAACACTTCAAACAGTAACACAGTGAAACCACACCACAAAAGTAGCCCACAACAGGGTTAGAAAAATAGAGTAATTTTTTATAAATAAAACAAGACGCTAAAAACAAAAATCCAACAAGACCAAAGCACCAAAACAACAATCAGAACCAAAGATATTCAATTTGAAAGTTTTTTAAATAAAAAATAACGACAAAAGGCATAAAGTGCCAACTGTGGGTATCTGGTCGCACAGTTCGGGATCAAAGTTGCAAGTTCAAGCCAACCGCGATGGAGCATGGGCGGCTACAGGAACCAATTTAGGCCCGCTGAACAAAGTACCTTTAATCCTAGTTGACAGAGCGTTGTGAGAATCCGTGCAAAAAATGCGTTGCACAGCTGAAGTGATGCGTTGGTTCTGAGATGCGGCTAGGGTGCTGTGCGAGGTCCTGTTGTGTTTTCTATGATCCCGTGAATGGGTCTTGTGATGCAAAGTCCGGCATTAAGGATGCAGTGCCCAGTCGGGCGATGCATTTGTTCATTCATGTGGCTCAGGTACCGGCTGCTAGAACCAAATGGCTAAGGCAGGAAAATGCCAACTTTCTAAAAGTAAAAGAAATAAACATTCACCCCACCACAAATAACTTGCTTTAATCCATAGTTCTTTTGCTCACCACGCCTCCCTAGTTTGGACCCAGCCATATGCAAATCAGTCTTGACCCTGTTCCTCATGGGAACAGTCCAGCCTGAACTGCCTAACCAGATCCTCCCTGGACAAAAAAAAAGAACATCCTGGGACCGGTTTCAGGGCATGACCCCTCATCAGCCAGGCTATCTTAAGTCCAGTGGCACAGTGAGCACAGGACCCACATCTGGGTGTACCCTTCCCACTTAATGCGACCAAAGCAAAAGAAACAAAGGATGGACGGAAAGCTGAACAATGCAAACATTTACTCCCAGTCACAAAGATCTGGGTTTAATCCATCGTTCTTTTGCTCACCATGCCACCCCAGTTTGGACCCAGCCATATGCATATCAGTCTGAACTGGCAAGCCAGATCCTCTCTTGACCCGAAAAAAGCATCCTGGGACCAGTTTCAGGGCATCGCCCATCATCAGCCAGGCTATCTTGAATCCAGTGGTGCAGTGAGCATGGGACTCATGTCTGGGCATACCCTTCCTATGAGGAACAAACCCGGATCTTCAGCTCCGGAACACTACCGGGTCACAACGCTCTGGCATGCCTAGACGCTAATGACGCTCCCACGCACCGGACCAGGTATTCTATCTTGGTTCCTCACTCTGTTCCATCGCGAGCACCACAAACCCTCATTGTTAAGGACTCTGTCGAGCCCTTTCTCGACCTTATGCGGACTGCACAAATATTGGATCATTATCCATCCTTTTACTAGTTGGCGCTTTACAATAATCTTTTAAGGCATAATTCTTGTATTCTGACGATGATCCGCATATCTTAATTGGGATCGAAACTTCTGAAGGAAGTGACCCGATTCAGGTCAATCGCGACCACCTCTGCCTTCCAAGAAAATAAGAGTCCATCAGACAGTAGAGAATACAAACCAAAGCATTTATTAATATTGCGCTACCGCGGAGCCCAGTCTGACCAGTCTCCTGAGATGACTGGCGAGGGACTGACCCCGTCACATGGTAGCACAAAATATACATTTCCAACACCTCTAAAGTCCCGCCCAAACTGGAATTTTCCAGCTCGGGCCATGGTGAACAAAGAAGGCAAACAAGGATGCACCATGGCACAGGGCTGGGTACATGCTATCTCGACCCCAATGGCGCTCGACCAGTGCCTACTATAGTATGCAACCATAGATCGTACATTCACACCAAAGCTTCAACCTTGAGAAGTACAGGCTGGAGGTGCAGAGGCAGCCTTTCTGCTGAGGCACGCATTATAAGACAGGAGCTTGGTTTCAGTTACAAAACAAGATGGCGTCAAGGAGAGCGCCATGAATACTATCTTAACACGGTATAGAGCATAAGCATTGTAAAGGGAACACTTTGAGTCTATGCATCACGGAAATAACATTTCAAATCTAACAGACCCTCCTATTAGCATTCATGCTAAGCTTTATTGGTGCCATCAGGTAAGGGTCTTTTCCCATTCTAAAACAGGGAAAAGAGGAATATTCGCACATAGACTACCATTGTGAACACATGAACTGTCCATTGAAACTAATACTCGAAAATGTTAAACACGTAATCAATATTAGAAAATACCCTCATCCATACTTAGCAAATTCTGAATACCCTGCATCATCATAGCTTTTGATTTAGAATCCCGCATCAGGGTCCTGGGACGTGCCTTGAACATTGATACACAGCAGCCGCAACAGGCAGGGAGGCAGTGTATACACAGACAGCATGCCAAAATGATACCTGCTATGGCAACCAGAAAAAATTAGGATCTTCCATCTCCCAAGTGACAAACAGGCCCCAGAAACGTCCTGTGAATGACCATGTACCATTCTCCTGGTGTATATCTGAGGCTATTTTATGCAATTTCTGTATAGCAGCGTATACAGTGGGTATGTGGTCAGGGATTTACAGAACAGCTACCGCTGATGGCGGGACAGGCCCCACCCAGATCAGCTAGGATAACGTCTAAAACCATACGATTTTGGAGGGCAACACGTCTCGTAGCCTTGACCTCTACTGTGATATTTGTCAAAATTCCTGCAGTTGTATTGATGACTCCTTCCACCACCCTAGTGAGCCGTCTAATATTAAGACTATTCGCCATAGGCCCACAAAAGGGTATGATGCATTTCATTGCGTCCGTGAACTGCTGCAAGGTGTCTGATCTATGTCATCAGTGCTAATCATTCTCTTAAACCGAAGCACATGGGCACCTCTACGCTGTAAGCAGTGGCCCCCATTGTAATGGGGAGGAGCTATATACACGGGTGGCCAGTGGTAAGAAAGGTAACACCATCCCGACCACCTTTCAGGAAGCCAAATATAACATGAGCTCCACAAACAAAATAGACATTAGGTGGCGGGATCAAGGGTGGACTATTTGTTGGCCTCAAGCTATAAGTAGTGTTGCATCTGCTCTCTCACATCTCTATTTCTACAGCTCCCTGGACACAGAAAGGAGCCATGACATCCACCACTGACGGGTATTGGCTTATCTTCAGTAACGTTGCGGGTCCGAAAGGACTGATAGTATTCTGATGCGTTGAACTGTAGAAAATTGTCGCTTTCCACCTGAGACCAATTTCGCTTCCTCACTCCCTTGTATGCATGCGTGCAAGAACTCAAGAACAACCTGCCAAACGGCTCTTGGCCTGTGGGAGCACCAGGGGGTACTCTGTGCTGGAAGTGCAGTTTGTGTCAGGGTGCGAGAACTAGTACTTTTTCATTCCAATGTACCAGCCTGTTAAAATGAACGGACCATGCTAAGCAAGGCAAACCATCCCTCACAGCTACTAACAATGACAATGGCATGGATAGCAAATTCTCACTTCTATGAGTTACTGAGGGCGACAATCCACATACCCGATGTTTTGTCGTATTATAAGCAATGTTCGTCTGATGCAAAGTTTGAATGAACACATTATCTTTATAAGACTTCCTGTGCTCCTCCTTGTGAGGCGCCTGACTAACAAAGATATATTCGGGGGGAACAGGCGTAGTACCAATCGAAGTATGCCCAGGATAATTCTCCTCAAGAAAATACGTCACCCCAAGTATTATTATTAAAGAAATCAGAATTACTGCTACAAACATAGCTTTATTTTTCACAGACGAGGCCGGCCCATCCTGCTCAGGGCACCGAGCTGCGAAAGACTGCTCCTCCTCTTTAATAGGGCAACCAAAGAGATACATACTTTTAAAACAGCGGAAAAGACTTACACTTGGAGCCAAGCTGGAATAAAAGCAAGAAACTGAGACATTATATATATATTGTTCGTTAGGCGAGGGCGCTGTTGAGCACCGGCGGTGGAGCAGTTCATCTAGCTCAGATCCAGATCCCAAGTTGCAGGGCAAAATATCTTCTCAGAAACAGTTCTTTTGCCCTGGTGACTGTCTGAATAATGCACAAATCTCCCTGTTCCTAAGCTTTCGTTGGTACCACGGACTGGGTATGTTCGCCCTATTCTTCAGCAATGCAGTCCATCCCTACTAACCTGACTTTCCCTTTGGTGCACTGTTCCTCTTATTGGGGCGCAAGTTGTTACTCAACACTCCAGGCACAGCGGGGGTCAGAGAGCAAAGGGTCAGGCTCAAGGGGACCAAAGGGTCGGACTCAGACAGGTTGGTGAATTGGCATTCAACTGGACGTGACCCAATCACAGGAAGGCCAAAAGGCTGGGGCTCCTGGATGGCCTTAATTTCAGGTGGCACCTCCTTATTCAGCGCTGCATGATTGCCCTCCTCTGTCGGTGCCAACATGAACCGGGCGTCCAAAAAAGGAATAAACCGTGGCACCTGCTCCGTCTCACAGTCCCGAATCCCGTCTGCGACCCTCTGCTCCTAGGGCTGCGGGAGGGGCACCCTCTTGCAATGAGTGCTGTGGATCCAATTCTTCCGACTGTTGACCTTCACCGCTGTCCTGGTGGCCAGAAGAACCTGCAGTGGTCCCTTCCAGCGTGGCTCCAAACCGCTCTTCCGCTGAAAAATCCGGACCAGTATCTAATCACCTGGCTGTATCTCGTGACCCGGACCCTCTGGAGTTACTTGCAATGTTTCAGCAATCTGCTGGTGAATAGAATGCAAATTTTTAGTCAACTCAAAAAGATAGTCTATAAGCAAGGGGTATTCTATGTCTGAGAATCTACGTGGTCGCGAGACGCCCCCAAAATTTGCCGGGCGTCCAAACATGACCTCATACGCTGACAATCCTGTTCTAGAGTGCGCTGTGACTCTCGTAGACATTAGTGCTAGGGGTAAAGCATCTGGCCACTGCAATCCTGTGCTCTCTTTGATCTTGGCCTTTTTTAGCTTAAGAGTACCGTTGTACTTCTCGACCAAGCCTGCTGATTGTGGGTGGTTCGCTGCATGAAACTTTTACCTAATGTGCAACCCTTCACACCTCAATTGGACGACCTTGGCATCGAAGCGGCTGCCATTGTCACTTCAAATCAAACTGGGCAAACCGAACGCATACTGCTTGTCAGTATATATATTGACAGCCAGTCCCTCACTCAACTCGCAGGCACGAAGACGGGCCACCAACTCTGCAGCTTGCGCTGATTGATAGGGAACTTGTGATGTCTCAACTACAGTGCGTAGGGTGGTGATAGCATGTGCCATCTGGCAATTTAAAACAAGATCCATCGACATATTGCTCCCCTTAGTGTTAAGATAGGGGAACATCAGTCAGGTCTACCTGTCCCTTTGTCTCTTCCTCCATCCGGAAGATGCAATCATGCACATTCGTATCCTCACTTTCAGAAGGGAGGCGTAGTAACATGGCTGGGTTCAGAGTGGCACATCTTTTAATGGTGACATGTGGTGCTAACAGGGTCAGCTCACAGCCAGTCAGACGTGCACTGGTAAGGTGCTGCGTCTTCGTTCTGTTCAAAAGTGTGTCCCACAGCATGCGGGACCTTAACTGTGAGATCAATATCAAGGACGAGACCTGCCGACTGTCGGATAGAAATAGCCACAGCCGCGACTGCTCTCAAACCGCCAGGGAGGGCTCTGGCGACGTTGTCAAGCAGAGCACAGAATTAGGCACACAGCCTTTGCTTATCTCCAAAGGTCTGTGTTAAGACAGAGAGCGCGCAGCTAGCCATTTCGTGTGCGTACAACACGAACGGCTTTTGATAGTCAAGTGCCAAGCACAGGTGCAGAGCGCTATTGTTAGTTGCTCAAAAGCATGCTGATAGTCATGCATCCAGGGCAGGGGTTCATGCAAATCTTTAGTGGTTAGGCGCAGTAAGGGCTTCGTTAGTAAAGCAAAGTCAGGGATCCAGAGGCAGCATTATGAAGTAATACCTATGAAGGCTTGCACATCCCATTGCTTCTTAGGGATGGGCATCGTAGTTATAGCAGCAATGCGCTCAGGTGTTAGGTCACCTACTGTTGATGGAGGGAAGGAGACTAAGTAGGTGACCTCCTGTCGACAATATTGACATTTAGAAAGGGACACTTTATGTCCGTGATGGGCCAAATGCATCAATACTTTAACCGTTGCATCCTTGCAACCCTTCTCGGTATCTGAAGCTATTAAGAGGTCGTTCACGTACTGCAATAGGACACTACTTGAGGGAAGGACGAGGGAGTCCAATTGGCTTTTTAAAGCTTGGCTATAGATACTAGGGCTTTCAGTTTAGCCCTGAGGAGCCTGACAGAATCTAAAGCTTCTGCCGGCCAGGGCGAACCCAAACAGGTACCTGCTATCTGGGTATATGGGGAAGCTAAAAAATGCATTCTTCAAATCAATGGCAGAAAAGTATGTGGCAGAGGGAGGAATCATGGTCAGGAGAGCAGTGATGTCGGGGACAACAGGGAGCGGGGGGACCACTATTTTATTCACCTCACGCAGATCAATCAGAAAGCGGTAGACATCGGGATGATCATCTGGGGAACCCGATGGTGCCCTTTTTAGGTCTCGCCTAGCGACACAGCGCATGGTTTGCGAGATTTATTGTCGATTTTTCTTCCGAAGGGGGACAGGAAATGTGCACGCGTCGGACAGGAGATGTGCACGCATACGTGCACGCGTACTGCTCACGGCATTTCAGCAGTAACGTACTCATGGCACGCTGTCACTTTCTCTCCCTTCCCCTGTCGGCTTCAGATCATCTTGGAAGCTCCCGGGGACCCTGCATGGCGTCAGCAGTCTCGGAGTCGGCTCACCATTCTGTGATTATGGGCAAGTCACTAATCCCCGTCTCTTCCACCTTTATTGATGCTTTAATTTGTTTTGCCCTACGCATTAATGTAGATTTCCCTTGATGTTGCAGTTTTAATTCCTTTTGTTATGCCGTACGCATTAATGTCCTTTCTAGCTGCATATTTCCCATCAGACCCTAGCCTGCCCGCTGCCTTTTTCTCTGCTTGTTGCGTGTTTCTAAGCAGACACCTGCCTCCGTCCCTGCTTGCTTCATGTTTTGCAGCAGACCCCCTGCCTGCCTGCTGTCTCCGTCCCTGCTTGCTGCATGTTTCCCAGCAGTCCCTCCCTGCCGCTCTCCGTCCCTTCTTGCTGCATGTTTCCCAGCAGGCCCCTGCCTGCTGTCTCTGTCCTGCTTGCTGCATGTTTCCCAGCAGACTCCTGCCTGCTACCTCCGTCTCTGGTTGCTGCATGTTTCCCAGCAGACCTCTTCCTGCTGTCCCCGTCCCTGCCTGCTGCAGTACGTTTCAGAACCCCCATGCCCAGAAGCAGCCGTGTAGAGTGAAGTGAGCTGTGCTCAGAGCCGGACTCACCCGACCGTGAACAGCAAGCACGCCACCTTCTGGGGACAGCTGCAGGGAAGAGGCAGGGCCGCGTGTCCTGGTCACTTAAAGGTGTCATTCCAATGTCAGCAGCAGAAGTCTATCTTAGGAGGCGAGCTGGTGTGCCCGAGGTCCCGGAGAAGGCTCTTGTGTTGGATTCAGGGCAGTGTGCACGCTTCATCCCCCTCAGAGGAACGTCTTCAGCTGTAAATGCTCCGGGTGAAGCATCTATTGTGGTGGACCCCAGCAGCAGGGCTGCTGGTGGGTCTAGCTTGGAGACAGCAGCCAACTTGTCTTTTAGAAAATGTAATAAAAATGCGTTCAGGTATATTTGGAAAGAGGGGCTTTCAGGCACCATCAAAAGGCATCTAGCTCATTCAGTACGTGTTCAAGATTGAAACGTTTATATTGCCCGTTAGTCACAATTAACCACTTTGCTCCGAACATCAGAAATAGAGCGCAAGAGGGCAAAATACATTCTTGTGATGTAATTTTAAAATGTATTGACAATACAGCAGTTGACCTTAAATCACTATCAATTAGCTAAAATGGTACCTACAATGAAATTATTTTCAATTCAAACACCAACATTTGAATTCCGGAAGGTTCACGGTTTATAATTTAATTCTATCTCTTTGGAGCGCAAGTGACCATGCCCTTCTGTGTTGTGTTATATTTTTCAATCACATACAACTAACGTGTTTTGCTGTCCTTTGTAAAGGCTGGCTTCTGATTCGTTAATAGGCTTGTTAGTCCCGCCTTAGAACCACCATGTCTTAATTTGGAACTGCCCATGAGGACTGGCCCTTTTATTTCTGTGTTACATGGTATGGTTTTTTTCGTATGTGAGCACTATTTTCTATAAGGAGTTTTGTGCTACTGCAGGCAAAACGTGCTTTACTGCGACATTCAGCACGCTTTCACTTTCCAACCTCCCCCCACCCCTACCGGACAATGGTGGTCGCCTCATTGCAATGCTATAGGTCTCGCATTTATGAGAGTTCCAGCTATTGGTATTTTAAATAACAATGCCTTTTATTTATTTATTTTTTTGTACTGGGGAAGACAAGGCAGAACAGCATTGTCCTTAACTCTGATGGAGACCTGGGGTATCTGCAACAGCCCTACGTCCGTATCACCTGTAGCCCATAATGTCGTCAGCATCTCTTAACTTCAGCAGAAAGAGGCTCATCTTTTGACAAACACTGCTTAGAATTCACTACATTGGGTTCTATGGTTATATAGACGCCAACCGGGGAGCACGAAATAGTCACATGTAACTTCAACAAGTCTAAACCCATTAAATTTCCTCCACAGTTAGATGTCAATAAGAAGGGCAAATCTACGGTGAAAGGACCAATAGTCGGGGCCAGTGGCTCAGAGATGGGGCTCTCAACCGGTACACCTGAGAAGCCTACCGAAACGTTATTTTGGCCAGACAGGGCTGTCTCATGGACCAGTGAACGAGAAACGACGCTATTCATTGCGCCTGTGCCCACCAAGAATTTCTTCGCTGAGCACTGCAGATCAGCAGTAACATAGGGTTCCCGCTAATCCATAGGGAACTGAACTGATCCCTCACCCTGCCTTTGGCTGTCCTAGCTGTGGGTAAGTCTTGTCACTTCGTCCATACCATAATCATCATGGTAATACTGTTGCCCCCTTGGGTCATCGAAATAGTTCTGCTCAGACCGACCTGGCTGTTCCTTTTCTCCCCGGTCTCCGCCATAGCCACATGCTCCCTGGCCTCGTCCCCTGGACTCCCGTCCCCTCGGAGCCTCAACCCTTTGGACACTCACTATGCCAATGCCCCTCCTCCTTACAGTAGTAGGCACACTGGTTTGGAACAGGGGTGTGGAATTTTATAAAATATCTACTTGTCCATGGGGCAGTTTGCTTCATAAATGTACTTGTCCTGTAACAAAATCCACTTGTCCCTTTAGTGCCATGTAATGCGGTGACAAATTATGGCAGCAATCTCATTATATAAGAGCTTCGGAATAACCTCTCTGATTATGCCAGGGCTCCTTCCATAGTAGGGTTTGAATACTAGCAATTCCCTTATGTTGCCACGTTTCTACAGATCTACATACCAGCACTGAAGGTAAGCATCAGTTCCAGGGTTGGAATGCCCTTTTGAGTCTGTGCAAACCTACTAATTTGCATATTTTAAGGGTTTTTACCAACTCTTCTCTAATCTTTTCCCATACTGAGAAAGGTTGGAAATTTACTCCTGACAATGGCAGACATAAAACTTCTTTCAGGGTTGGGGAGAAAATGGTTGGAGGGAAAGTGAACTTGCAAACACTCAGATTTTCGCATGAGCACATCTACACCTACATATTAGCTCATGCTAAAATAGAGTTCACAACTATTTTCTAGGAGTACTATTTCTTGGCCTACTTCTGTAAAGTCTTGTGAATTCATGAAAGTCATATATCTGCACTTAATGCAAGGACATGAGTGCACTTTTGGGACTTTAATAATTGGGCCCCTGATTAGGTCTGGCGTTAACCATGACATTTTGTGTATATTAAAATTTTGTCTCTCTCTCTGTCGGCTAGCTTCACTGTGAGTGACAGCATTCTGTTCTTTCACAAGGAGCATAATCGACACATAGTCGTCTTGTTCAGTGCCAGGAACTACTGTTGCAATGTGTGCTTTTTGAGACCAAAATAATTTTTGCTTTTGCCAATGTTTGTTATAATGAGGGCCCGGTAGCTCCCACACCAATAAGGTTTTACAAAAAACATGCCAAAACAAGTCACGCATAGACAAAACCAAAGGGCTGACCAACAATTGCAGACCAATTGGCTTTACCAATGCTTGTTTAGTTTTATTTCCCATAATCTTATTAAAACGGGTTTACACTGATTTTCCATTATGAATATTTTTGGGAAACACTAGCATACATCAGCACATTTGACTAAATGATGCTGCAGGAAAATGGTACCTAAAATGTTACAGTAGTTTAGCGAAATGTTTTTGCATTTGTTTTGTGAACATTTTATTTTGAAAGCAAAGAATAATCAATCTTGCTTTCAAGCTTCTGCATATATTTGCATCTAATCAGAGCATTCTGGGAGCAGTATGCATAGCCTCATATTGCTAAATATTGAAAACGTGTGTACACATTTTTATACTGGACCCACTGTCAGAAGTACAGTCTGAACTTGCAACATGTACTTAGATTACTCACCATAATGATAAAGGTTTTGCATTAATGAACCATAAATACAAGTTTGAGCAGCATTAACACATGGACACAAATATTACCTTAACTGCAGGCAAAGCCTTTCCCTAATCCATAATGTGGTACTGTAAACTGGCAGTCAAAGGGTTTGTGATGTAGGGGGTTGGGCCTACTTGTCCCAAGGACAAAATACACATGGAAACTTGTTGCCCTTGACCCCAAACAATATGTCCCGGGTGTCAGGCTATAGGAATTTCACATCCCTGCGGTTCGGCCCCACAGGCGTAGTATTCCTGCTAGTGCCGGGCAGCTGCCGGGCCGTTCCAGTGCCCTCTCCTCTACTATTGCCCCGGGACACCTGTTTCATCAACACCTTTGTCTTCAACTCCTTATCTTTCTTCTCTAGCTTCTCCTATTCTTCGTTCTCTCTGTGCTCGTAATACAGGGCCATACTTAATATTACCGATGGCGAGGAGGTAGTCCAAGTGCTCTCCGAAGCCTGCAACCGAGTCTCGATCGCAGGAAGCAGGTTGGTAACAAACCTGTTAACAAACAGCCGACGCCTCCCTCCATCAACAAATCCTGTCCAGTAAAATCCCGAAACACCCCTTCAAACGTAGTGAAGAAGTCGGATACATTTTCACCTGGTGACATGCTGTTAACTCATCCCAATCTACACTACTAGGTGGGATCAAGTAGTGCATATACGTGATAATTCGACCTGGCAAAGCCAGTATCTCGGCCTTAGGCTTCTCGCCTCTCTTTATCCCATGCCCTGATCTCAGCCCAAGTACCATCCAACTCCACTACGTGGTCCTGTGTGTGCACCTGCCGCCAAATATCAACTGGCACCAGCAATCTGAAAAACATCTCAATATTGGCCAGCGTCATCACCACCGAAGAGACAGCCTCTGGCAAATCTTTGTAATATTATCTGAACAATGGGGTAACCCTGTGTCCCTCAGAACCTGGGTGTGAGTGTTATAGAAAACAATGGTTCTGTCGGGTATGATCAAACAATTACTTTGTTCTATGAATGGATCAAGAAAAATTCAATATATCAATCCGAAAATGGAGAAATCAATCATAGAGAAGAGTATTCTCTTTTTGAACGGACCACATAAATTGTGAGATACAAATCACATACACAATGACAAAATACAAATCACGATGAAATCAAATTTGGAGGGTGACATGCTGTTCTTTATATATAAATTGCATCATTTATATAGACACCCATATCATTTATAGCAAAGCACGGTTGCCAAAGTAATCAGCCATAAAGTGAATTCGTGAATCAGTGAAAAAGTGACATGCGTGACAAAGTTGTGCATAATATATACAAGAATTAAATACAAAAGATTTTTATGTACACGATATAAAAAAGGGGGGGGGGCAGTTTTGAAGCAAAGTACAATGACACAGTTTCACGGATAAATCAAAGTATGTATGTAAACAGGTCTTGAACTGGTCCTAGCTATTATCGTCGACGTTTCAACCCAATATAAGCGACACTAAATCATCATGCGGGTCTTCATCAGGACTTTAAAATACACAATGGCAACCTGCAGAAGCAAGTAAAGTGCGTATCAACGTGTGGCGTGTAATAATTTAGTGTATGTGGTCCTAAATCTACAATGATGTAACAATAAAGAGGCCATGACTCACCTAACCGTCGGTCTAGGCTAGCCTAACAAGCAAGTATTCAAAAGACGAGTCACTCATCCAATGGGGTAGCTGAAAGTTAAAGTTAAAATAAGGGCGGGATGATATTAATTAAGAAATCATCATACCGCTATCACCATTAGTCATAATTCTTTACAAGGGGCTCCCTCTGTGATAAAGGGGATTCATAACATTCGAACAACCCCCTGTGCATCATGACACACTGAGGGAAAACCCAGATGCCAATAAAACGCAAGAAATGCGTCTAAAAGCGGTATCTAATTTAACAAAAAAAATAGCCCCGTTGGAACCGTTACCAAAAAGGCTAGTCAAGAAAGTGACGTGCTAGAATTAATTAGAACATCCTAAAACGCGGGCTGCTCTTAGGACAATTAATTAAATTCTTAAACAGGAGGCTCGATTGTAAAAGCAATCTCGTTAGATAAATTACGAAAACATGAACGAGTTAAGGCACTGAAAACAGCTCACCTCAAGGGCAGTTTACTAACTGCTAAAGCTGTGTTAGTTGGGTATTATCCGTCAGATCCAATCTGATGTCAAAAGTTATAAGAAGATTCTACCAGCGTCTGCAAAGAACAACAAACGCGCTCTTAATGAAAAGCTCGTGGCTACGTGAAAAAACGGAAAGACGCTTTGGAAGAATACTCACTTAGAGTGAATTCAAAGTTTTACTGTACAGCGATATCGACTCACGCTACCAGACCGCCTTTCGTTGTTGTGGGAAACCGCAACTGACAAGCCGGCTGCTATATGTAAGCAAGCTAGTTCCACCCTGCTTGACGTAGGCTGGATGACGTACCGGGATCGTTGCGAAGCAACTCCGGTCGCGTCAAAAACCTAAGACAGCTGAAGGATTAACGAGAGCGTCTCAGAGCGCTGTACTGACGTCAGCCGTGAGGGCTTGAAGGAATTAAACATCAGCCCATAAGGTGACTAGGCAAAAGGAGCCGATTTAAGGAAAAAAATTACTACGTTGTAGACAGCACGCGCTGCCATTGTTAACCGTAATTTGAATCATTAAGTGAGAAGCCATTGGCATGTAGTTATTCGTGGACTAGTCATTTACACAGACAATGGATTCAATAAGTGTGGAACAAAATTACTCCGTTGTCAACAACCCTGTGCTGTACAGAGTTGAATAACAAATAAACAAACAGGGGTAACCCTATAACCCAAGGAACCTGGGCTTTATCAACAAAATGTGAACAATGGTTCCAAAAGGGGGAAGCAATTATTTATACTTGAGAGAAATCAAACTTCACAAAACACAGCATTAGTAGATCAAAAAAGGATTAATCAATATTACACAACAAATAATATTTGCAAAAAACCCAAATAATTTATTTTTTGAGATTCATTTGAATGTCAACTCATTTGTCAATTCATTGGAATATGGACGAAAAATGAAGAAGGCTGTATATACAATAATATTAACAAAGAAACGACGCAGTGACAAAGTGAATAAGGTGACTAAGTGTAGTAGTGAAGATGCAAGTATTTACAATATATATACGTGATAATCAATAAAATACATAAACAATTTTTGCAGAGATTCGCAAAAAACGTCCTCAGCTTAATTATGGATAAAGAATAAACCTTGTAAGCCACATGTCCTAATTGTTTTATGGTATATACAAGGAATTCCAATTGATACGGGACTGTAGAACCGTCAACGTTTCGACCCTATAGTAACCAGTCGTTGTACATAGTCGTATCGGGTCTTCTTCAGGACATAGGTAGTGTATAACAGCCTACACAAAATAAATATATATAGATCAGTATCTAAGCTGTGTTCAAAACATTTTATTTGACAAGGAAAAAGTTTCCCATCAACTCACCTAAAATTCAGGTGACGAGATAGATGTTTCCCAAATTGCAGTTATTGCCACGCGATTTCAATCCGAAGGCACTGCCTGAGGACATGTGTACACATTAGTACGCATATACTAAATGCGCAAGGTATTTAAATTACAGCATTGAAAACATAAAAAAATTATTATTAATTACCAGAATCGTAGAGGGTCCTGATTCGTCTTGGTCTAATTTTTAAGTTTTTCTCTCTTTATACTCTGATTGCAAGGACCTGTTGTGGATATAAACCCAAATGGGGATAATCCGAATTGTATTCAAATAACTAAGATCGGGTAGTGTTATAAATTAATGAACCCCGTAATTGCTCACCTGACTTCAGGGTAGAAATTTGGATTATAGTGCTGTAGACATCAGGACACAAGTTCAGCTGAAAAAAGCATGAAGCAACCCAAATTTAGTGACACAGGAGTTGCTTGGTCTATTCAGACGTTAGTTTTAGGTCAGGTGTTCCAAACATAGATGCATGTCGTGATTACTAGCAAACAAACGATTTTGGATACAGTATTATCACAAAATGGATAATCGCTCCTCAAGTGGCAAAGACTAGTCGAGAGTCATTGCTAGCTACTAGCAAAAAACGATACTATCAAAGTTTCACACGATAGTTAATCGCTCCTCAAGTGACAAAAGACTATTCGAGAGTCAATGTGTGCGATAATTACGCAGACTCCCCAGATCGTGACGGGCAGCTTAACATTCAAGCACCGGAAAGACTGTGACCAAGCCACACGATCCGACTTCGTTATTTAAGGAGTCTATTCAGCTAGCGCAAAAATTATCATGCAAAGCAATTTTACGTGCTTCCTACCTGATGTCTTTCGTATTCATCTTCTAGTTAAAGGGAGTCCGTCTGCTGCATGCAACCGGTAGCGAGCCGAGCGTGCAGCAGCTATATTGGAGCTGTCAGCGGACATAAAAACAGGACTGGTGTGGGCCAATTCGATTGGTCTTTCAAAGACACCCCAATGCTCAAGCGTTTGAGGCAATTGTTTACGCACTTATCTTGCAAACAAGCTAACATGTTTGGGAAGTGTTAGGAATTCTATAACTCTTCAGAGTATAATTTCAAAGGCTTTCCTTATTCGTGAGGGCTTCATTATATATTAAAAACCAATGTGCCTAATTATTTTAAATCGTCAAACGCTTGATATCATAGTCTGGCAAAAAACGTATAGATTATTTGTAGGATGTATCGGCAAAGGATATAACATCCCAACATTGCACGACTTTGGGAGTATGACTTCCTCCCTAATTCCGACATATACGAAACACGTTAGATAATTAGCCCACAGTTCCCTCATGTAACAAAGTCATGCTTCCAGGGACATAGGTGGTGTCTATTGGCAAGTGTGACAGAGGTGGACAAGGTTGTCAGCTCCGGCATTCCACATAAAACAGTTCAAGCATTATTCAATGCATACACCCAAAAGATAATGTAGTGAAAAAAGACTGTTAGTTTCGTATTGCACATTAGATTCATCTAATTAATTTCATTTGATGTGTTTTTTAAGAAAATCATATATACAACGCGCATTTGAACAGACACAGTGAACATAGCACAGAGCTATAATTAAGTATATCAGCTCAGACAGTGCACATAGGCCAGTTGATACATTGCTTTACACAGTGAGTATACACAAATCATAGGTTTACATTCTATATATACCATGTGTTCGTCGCACATCAGAAAGGCACAGTGAACATGACAGGTATCAGAAAATAGACTTATCTCAGATAAACGAGGCATAGGGTAAGTCTATACTTATCTAAAGCATAACATTCCCAGTTGTTTATTGGTCTCCTCATTTTCATTGAGTCCTGTCTTTACAGAGTCCAAAGAGTGGATCCATCTACACTCCTTATAGTTGAGAATGGAATGAATGTTACCACCTCTCGGATGCAGCCGCACCCTCTCAATTACTGTCCATCTCATGCTTTCCGGTAAATGGTTGAGACTTACAAAGTGGTCCACCAGAGGGGCCCCTTGTGTTCTACACTTGATCCTGCTCATATGTTGTAAAATTCTACACTTAATTTTTTGTGTAGTTTGCCCTACATACACTTTATTGCATGGGCAATAGATTGCATAAATAACGTTGTTGCTATTACAGTTGGTAAATGTGGGTCGCGTGTAGCTTTTTGTATCATAAACAAATGTGAGGCCCTCTATCGTGGACATGCAAGCTTTACAGCTGCCACATTTTTTATGGCCCAAAATCGGTGGTAATGATAATTGTGAGCGTATGTCTGGTTTGGGGGGACTCTGAAGGTAGGCGTTAACCACAGCATCTTTTATACTCTTGCCACGTTTAAAAGCAAAAAGTGGTAATTCAGCAGTTCCAATTTCCGTGGCCACCAAGTTCCAATATTTGGCTATTGTTTTCTTGATGGCTTGGCTGTCTGGGTTAAAGGTTGTAACGCAAACCAATCTATCATTCACCTTTTCGCTTTTTTTGGTCTCTAATAGAGTCTCTCGTGGGCAATACCAGGCTCTCTTTTTAGCCCGTTTCAGGAGTGTATTAGGATAGCCTCTGTCCCTTAGCCTTTGTGTTAAAACTGATGCTTCCTCAAAGTAATCTATTCTCTGGGTGCAGTTACGCCGCAGTCTTAGGAACTGCCCATAGGGCAGATTATCTCGAAGACTGCGAGGATGATTAGAATTATAACTGAGAAGAGCATTTCTCTCAATGGGTTTTCTATAGAGTCCAGTATAGAGTACCCCTTCTGTGGTTTTCACATTGAGGTCTAGGAAACTAATAGTTTCACTGTTCTCACTCATTGTGAATTTTATGTCGTTTGATCTTACATTTAACCATTCAAAAAATTCCCTCAGAGTTGTAGTTGAGCCGGTCCAGATCATAAAAACATCGTCGATATAGCGTTTCCACATATCGATGCTGTCTCTGTATGGATTACTCTCATCGTACAGAAAGGTCCACTCAAAATTGTCCATGTAGAGATTCGCCAGGGACGGCGCATAGCTCGCACCCATAGCAACGCCCTTGCATTGGAAAAAATATTGGTTCTGAAACACAAAATAATTTTTGGTCATTGCGATGTCTAACACTGCTGTTAGAAATTCCGTAGGGATTCTGTGAGGGGTAGGTCTTGCATTGAGCACCTCTTGCACTACCGCAAGTGCCTCGTGCTGAGGAATGCTCGTGTATAAAGATGACACGTCTAGGGTTACTAGGAGTTGTTTCTCCTTGTCAAAAGGATGATCCTCTATGAACTGGATCATCTGAGTAGAATCCCGTACATAAGATTTGGTGACAGTCACAAATGGCTGTAAGAAGTAGTCAATATACTGATTAAGAGGTTCTAATACAGAGCCACACCCCGATATAATTGGTCGTCCGGGTGGCTTGTCTAGGTTCTTATGGACCTTTGGCAATGTGTAGATTGTGGGGATTCTAGGGTTAGTTTTAGAGAGAAATTTGGACTCTGGAATGCTCAGGAAACCTAATTCAAGGGCATGTGCCAGTAGGGAGTCTATCAGAATTTTTATTTCAGATGTAGGATCCTTCGTGATTGGTTGATAGCTATCACGATCATCGAGTTGTCTTTGAATTTCGTCAATGTAGTCATTCCGATTTTGTATAACGATTGAGCCCCCTTTATCAGCAGCCTTGATAATTATTTGTTCATTGTTCTTAAGGGACTGCAGGGCCAGTTTTTCTCTTACCGGGATATTGTAGGGGACAAATCTAGGTTTGTCCAGTATAGCCAAAACCTCTTGTGTAACAATTTGCTCAAAAGCCACTATTTTGTGGCTCATAGTCTGTATGGAAGGTGTAAAGACAGAGTCAGGTTTAAAAGGTGTCGCCGCAATAGAGCGAATACAAGGTTCTCTTTGTGCAAAGAAATACTTCAGTCTAACCTTTCTGAAAAACTGCATAAGTTCAAGTTTTACCAAGAACGGATCCGTTCTTTGAGTAGGCACAAAAGATAGTCCCTTGGAAAGAATATTGTTTTCTTCTTTTGACAAGGTATAGTTGGAAAGATTAATAATGGGATTATTATCATTTAGGACCACAGATTCCATTTGAATATTGTTGGCAACCAAAGAGTCTTCAGTGTCATCCACTCTGGGCGGGGCATTTATAGGTAATGAGATTACATTGATGTTCTCAGGGATTGGACTATCTAGGGTGGTTGAAATTACCACCGGTATGTCTGGCGCCTTGTTGAGATTTCCCCGTGGTTCCCCTGGTCGAAGAATCTCACTTGTTGGTTGCCTCTTTGGGGTGGGGGATTCAGATTGCCCCTCTGGGTGTAGGTCTGCTGGTTCCCGCCCCTGCCACGGTACCAGCCTCTCTGCCTTGGAAAGCCCCTTCCTCTGTTGGAACTCCATGGCCCGTCCCCTAAAAAAGGCTGTTGTTGAGGACCTTGTGGTCTCTGTGCAGCACTTGTCGATGCTTGTTCACTTTCTCCTTCGGAGTTGCTCCCAAAGGAGGAATTTGACAGAGTGGTGAACCTTCGTGGCCCCTGTCTGCTACGATTGGTATAGAACCCTTGATTATCCTGCTGGTAGTAATCGTCCGAGATGTACGGATATGTTATTTTTTTATCGTAGTTCTGTATATCCTTCTGCAGTTTATCTGCCTTTTTCTGTAGTGTAAACGTATGGAATTCGGCAAGTGTTTTCTCAGCCTTTTCCAACGCTTCTTTGGCGTTAGTTAAAGTATTATCTCCTACTATCTCCCTTTTGAGGTCGTTGATTTCTTGGATTAGTTTTTTCGAGTATTCCAAAGCCGTTTCTACTCCAAGTACCATCCAGTACCTGGAGCAGTTGTTTGAAATGAAGCTAAAACCTTCTCTAAATTTAGGAATGTCAATGAAGATGGCCGGTTCGTTTCTAACTTGGAGACCTTTCGGGATAATATTGGCCTGCAGATATTTCGGCAGGAAATGCCCATGTAGTCGTGTTCTTACTAACTTCTTTTCTAGGCGTTCCAATTTAGTTAATTTATCATTTAAGGTCGTGTTAATAGCAGATAACTCTACTCCAAAGGCATTTGCTGCACCTTGTTCTGCTATCAATTTAGCTATGTATTCTTCAGTATATGAGAGAGTATCTGACATATTTTATTCAAAATGAATTTGCAGAAAAAACCCTCGCAAGCCAGCGCTTGCACAGGACAACAAATAAACAAACAGGGGTAACCCTATAACCCAAGGAACCTGGGCTTTATCAACAAAATGTGAACAATGGTTCCAAAAGGGGGAAGCAATTATTTATACTTGAGAGAAATCAAACTTCACAAAACACAGCATTAGTAGATCAAAAAAGGATTAATCAATATTACACAACGAATAATATTTGCAAAAAACCCAAATAATTTATTTTTTGAGATTCATTTGAATGTCAACTCATTTGTCAATTCATTGGAATATGGACGAAAAATGAAGAAGGCTGTATATACAATAATATTAACAAAGAAACGACGCAGTGACAAAGTGAATAAGGTGACTAAGTGTAGTAGTGAAGATGCAAGTATTTACAATATATATACGTGATAATCAATAAAATACATAAACAATTTTTGCAGAGATTCGCAAAAAACGTCCTCAGCTTAATTATGGATAAAGAATAAACCTTGTAAGCCACATGTCCTAATTGTTTTATGGTATATACAAGGAATTCCAATTGATACGGGACTGTAGAACCGTCAACGTTTCGACCCTATAGTAACCAGTCGTTGTACATAGTCGTATCGGGTCTTCTTCAGGACATAGGTAGTGTATAACAGCCTACACAAAATAAATATATATAGATCAGTATCTAAGCTGTGTTCAAAACATTTTATTTGACAAGGAAAAAGTTTCCCATCAACTCACCTAAAATTCAGGTGACGAGACAGATGTTTCCCAAATTGCAGTTATTGCCACGCGATTTCAGTCCGAAGGCACTGCCTGAGGACATGTGTACACATTAGTACGCATATAAATGCGCAAGGTATTTAACCCCTTCAGTGCCCGCCCCTTTCCCCGCCCAGTGCCGGCCGTTGCATTAGCGGGCGGGGTCTATGACGAGCTGGACTCGTCATGGGCACAGCGCCACCGCGGCCCATGACGAGTCCAGCTCGTCATGGGCACTGAAGGGGTTAAATTACAGCATTGAAAACATAAAAAATTATTATTAATTACCAGAATCGTAGAGGGTCCTGATTCGTCTTGGTCTAATTTTTAAGTTTTTCTCTCTTTATACTTTGTTTCAGTAAGGCATGTTCAAAATAACATTTGTTTCAGTGAGGCATCGGAGTTCGTTAATTACAACACCTATACAAGAGTACACAAAAAGGTTGCAAGGGAGCATTCAATGTTCAAGATGAAACATCAAAAATCGTTAGTTACATCACCTATACAAGTATAAACAAAGAGTTGCAAGGGAGTAGTCAATGAGTAAGGCACAAGGGATATAACGGATTTACATGTGGGAAGAAATGTTACAACAAAGATACAGAATACATTAGTTGTTATTCAAAACCCATAGTATCAAGATGACATATTTCTTCTAGGGAATAAGTCATAGCCTATAATACAGTGAGTTTGCAGTTATATCAAGATGAATTATAATTGGCCCATCTCTCTGGATGTTTCCTCAAGGCTATCCAAACCATGCTCCACAGTATTAAGAGAATTAATCCATCTACATTCCTTTCTCTTTAAGTTAAACACAATTGAACCCCCTCTTGGAGCTAGGCTTACTTTGTCTAGTACCCACCATTTGATGTTATCAGGCTGATGGTTTTGCGCAAGAAAATGGTCCACCATGGGGGCCCCTTGTGTCTTGCATCTGATGCGACTCATGTTGAAGTATCCTGACTTTTATTTTTTGCGTGGTTTGACCCACATACAACAAGTCATAAGGACACCTTATCACATAGATGAGATTGGAACTGTTACAGTTTGTGAAACTCAAGGAATTATACGTTCTGTTGTGGTAGACAAAAGAGGATCCCTCTATTGTCAAGGGACAGGCTTTACATTGGCCGCATTTGTAATGGCCCATAAGGGGAGGTAACCCCAAATGATCTCTGAGCCCCCCCGGGGTTTTGGTGGTTCAAGATATGCCTTAACAACACTATCTTTCACATTCCTACCCCGTTTAAAAGCAAAAATTGGTTCCTCAGTAGTTGAGAGTTCACTAGCCACGAGGTTCCAGTATTTTTTGATGATTTTCTTCATGTCATTGCTCTTGGTATTAAATGATGTTACACATACAATTCTCTCATTTTTGGATGTACTCTCCTTGACCTGTAGAAGTTGGTCTCTCGGGCAATACCAAGCGCGTTTGCGTGCGCATTTCAAAAGGCCAGTAGGATACCCCCTTTCCTTTAACCGAGTGGTGAGGATCTCAGTTTCTTTAAAGAAATCAGCTCTTCGTGTACAATTCCTCCTTAATCTGAGGTACTGACCATATGGGAGATTATCTCTCAAGCTGCGTGGATGGTGAGAATCATACTTGAGAAGGGTGTTTCGCTCCGTCGGTTTTCGAAAAAGGTCACAAATTAGCTGTCCATCATCCACTTCGAAGGTGAGATCCAGGAAATCAATGGTACTGTTGTCATTCATCATGGTAAATTGAATATCATTTGATCTTTCATTCAACCAGTTGTGGAATTGGTTAAGTTCATCCTCAGTACCAGACCAAATCATTATCACGTCATCTATGTAACGCTTCCAAACCGTGATATGGTCAATGAAAGGGTTTTGGTGGCTATAGAGATGTTCCTCTTCATATGCATCCATAAAGATATTGGCCAGGCTCGGCGCATAAGTGGCCCCCATCGCCACGCCTTTACATTGATAGTAAAATTGCTTCATGAAAATAAAGTAATTATGCTTCATCTCAATTTCCAAGAGACCAATCAGAAAATCGGTTGGTATCCAATGAGGTCTCACTCTCCTATCAAGGGTAGCTCTAATAACTTCAAGAGCCCTGGTCTGGGGAATGGAGGTGTAGAGCGAGGATACATCTAGTGTGACAAGTAGTTGGGTTTGGGTGTCAAAAGGTTGTCCCTCCAACAATTGAATGATGTGAATTGTATCACGGACATAGGATTTGGTCTCAGGTATCCATGGTTGTAAGAAGTGATCTATAAATTGGTTAAGCGGTTCCAAAATAGATCCACAACCCGAGACAATTGGTCTTCCTGGTGGCTTGTCTAGGCGCTTGTGTATCTTGGGAAGGGTATAGATGGTAGGAATCCTAGCTTCCCGTTTGTTTAAAAAATCACATTCAGGTTGACTAAGGAAACCCTTCAACAATCCATCCATAGTAATCCCTTCAATCAGTAATTTGACCTCGGCTGTGGGGTCCCTTGGTATAGGGCAATAACTGTCTCTACATCCCAATTGAAGCTCTATTTCAGCAACATAGTCTTGTGTGTTCTGCAGGACGACCGCTCCGCCCTTATCCGCTGCTTTGATCACGATTGCCTCATTGGCTCCTAGTGTGGAAAGAGCCAACTTTTCTTGCTTGCTGATGTTATATTTTATGTATTTCTTTTTCTCCAAAAGCTCCATGATCTCCTCAAGTACAATTCTTTCATATGCGAGTATTTTCTCGCTCATCATATACGCACTCGGTGTAAATGTGGAGGGAGGTCTGAAAGATGTAGCAGTAGCTGCAGGAGCATAAATATTTTTAGAAAAATAATATTTCAACCGAATTTTCCTGAAGAAGCGTTGTAATTCAACTTTAACATTGAAGGAATCGGGAACCGTTTCATTGACCATATCACGGTTTGGAAGCGTTACATAGATGACGTGATAATGATTTGGTCTGGTACTGAGGATGAACTTAACCAATTCCACAACTGGTTGAATGAAAGATCAAATGATATTCAATTTACCAAGATGAATGACAACAGTACCATTGATTTCCTGGATCTGACCTTCGAAGTGGATGATGGACAGCTAATTTGTGACCTTTTTCGAAAACCGACGGAGCGAAACACCCTTCTCAAGTATGATTCTCACCATCCACGCAGCTTGAGAGATAATCTCCCATATGGTCAGTACCTCAGATTAAGGAGGAATTGTACACGAAGAGCTGATTTCTTTAAAGAAACTGAGATCCTCACCACTCGGTTAAAGGAAAGGGGGTATCCTACTGGCCTTTTGAAACGTGCACGCAAACGCGCTTGGTATTGCCCGAGAGACCAACTTCTACAGGTCAAGGAGAGTACATCCAAAAATGAGAGAATTGTATGTGTAACATCATTTAATACCAAGAGCAATGACATGAAGAAAATCATCAAAAAATACTGGAACCTCGTGGCTAGTGAACTCTCAACTACTGAGGAACCAATTTTTGCTTTTAAACAGGGTAGGAATGTGAAAGATAGTGTTGTTAAGGCATATCTTGAACCACCAAAACCCCGGGGGCTCAGAGATCATTTGGGGTTACCTCCCCTTATGGGCCATTACAAATGCGGCCAATGTAAAGCCTGTCCCTTGACAATAGAGGGATCCTCTTTTGTCTACCACAACAGAACGTATAATTCCTTGAGTTTCACAAACTGTAACAGTTCCAATCTCATCTATGTGATAAGGTGTCCTTGTGACTTGTTGTATGTGGGTCAAACCACGCAAAAAATAAAAGTCAGGATACTTCAACATATGAGTCGCATCAGATGCAAGACACAAGGGGCCCCCATGGTGGACCATTTTCTTGCGCAAAACCATCAGCCTGATAACATCAAATGGTGGGTACTAGAAAAAGTAAGCCTAGCTCCAAGAGGGGGTTCAATTGTGTTTAACTTAAAGAGAAAGGAATGTAGATGGATTCATTCTCTTAATACTGTGCAGCATGGTTTGAATAGCCTTGAGGAAACATCCAGAGAGATGGGCCAATTATAATTCATCTTGATATAACTGCAAACTCACTGTATTATAGGCTATGACTTATTCCCTAACAGAAATATGTCATCTTGATACTATGGGTTTTGAATAACAACTAATGTATTCTGTATCTTTGTTGTAACATTTCTTCCCACATGTAAATCCGTTATATCCCTTGTGCCTTACTCATTGAATACTCCCTTGCAACTCTTTGTTTATACTTGTATAGGTGATGTAACTAACGATTTTTGATGTTTCATCTTGAACATTGAATGCTCCCTTGCAACCTTTTTGTGTACTCTTGTATAGGTGTTGTAATTAACGAACTCCGATGCCTCACTGAAACAAATGTTATTTTGAACATGCCTTACTGAAACATATGTCACTTTGAACATTCCTTGCGTATCATTCACGTAGTGCTCTGTTTTAATCTAATTTTTTACATATGACCAGTCTACGAACTATCACGTGTCAATGGCGATTTTAGTTTCTATTTGATAGCTCTAATTATGACACACATTTACAACACAGGGTTGTTGACAACGTAGTATTGTTGTGCTTCACTCATTGAGTGCTTTGTTGCATTCTATTTGTGTATAGCGCATTGATGTGCTATTCAACTCTGTACAGCACAGGGTTGTTGACAACGGAGTAATTTTGTTCCACACTTATTGAATCCATTGTCTGTGTAAATGACTAGTCCACGAATAACTACATGCCAATGGCTTCTCACTTGATGATTCAAATTACGGTAAACAATGGCAGCGCGTGCTGTCTACAACGTAGTAATTTTTTTCCTTAAATCGGCTCCTTTTGCCTAGTCACCTTATGGGCTGATGTTTAATTCCTTCAAGCCCTCACGGCTGACATCAGTACAGCGCTCTGAGACGCTCTAGTTAATCCTTCAGCTGTCTTAGGTTTTTGACGCGACCGGAGTTGCTTCGCAACGATCCCGGTACGTCATCCAGCCTACGTCAAGCAGGGTGGAACTAGCTTGCTTACATATAGCAGCCGTCTTGTCAGTTGCGGTTTCCCACAACAACGAAAGGCGGTCTGGCAGCGTGAGTCGATATCGCTGTACAGTAAAACTTTGAATTCACTCTAAGTGAGTATTCTTCCAAAGCGTCTTTCCGTTTTTTCACGTAGCCACAAGCTTTTCATTAAGAGCGCGTTTGTTGTTCTTTGCAGACGCTGGTAGAATTTTCTTATAACTTTTGACATCAGATTGGATCTGACGGATAATACCCAACTAACACAGCTTTAGCAGTTAGTAAACTGCCCTTGAGGTGAGCTGTTTTCAGTGTCTTAACTCGTTCATGTTTTCGTAATTTATCTAACGAGATTGCTTTTACAATCGAGCCTCCTGTTTAAGAATTTAATTAATTGTCCTAAGAGCAGCCCGCGTTTTAGGATGTTCTAATTAATTCTAGCAAGTCACTTTCTTTACTAGCCTTTTTGGTAACGGTTCCAACGGGGCTATTTTGTTTGTTAAATTAGATACCGCTTTTAGACGCATTTCTTGCGTTTTATTGGCATCTGAGTTTTCCCTCAGTGTGTCATGATGCACAGGGGGTTGTTCAAATGTTATGAATCCCCTTTATCACGGAGGGAGCCCCTTGTAAAGAATTATGACTAATGGTGATAGCGGTATGATGATTTCTTAATTAATATCACCCCGCCCATATTTTAACTTTAACTTTCAGCTACCCCATTGGATGAGTGACTCGTCTTTTGAATACTTGCTTGTTAGGCCAGCCTAGACTGACGGTTAGGTGAGTCATGGCCTCTTTTTTTTTACATCATTGTAGATTTAGGACCACATACACTAAATTACACGCCACACGTTGATACGCACTTTACCTGCTTCTGCAGGTTGCCATCGTGTATTTTAAAGTCCTGATGAAGACCCGCATGATGATTTAGTGTCGCTTATATTGGGTTGAAACGTCGACGACAATAGCTAGGACCAGTTCAAGACCTGTTTTCATACATACTTTGATTTATCCGTGAAACTGTGTCATTGTACTTTGCTTCAAAACTGCCCCCCCCCCTTTTTTATATCGTGTACATAAAAATCTTTTGTATTTAATTCTTGTATATATTATGCACAACTTTGTCACGCATGTCACTTTTTCACTGATTCACAAATTCACTTTATGGCTGATTACTTTGGCAACCGTGCTTTGCTATAAATGATATGGGTGTCTATATAAATGATGCAATTTATATATAAAGAACAGCATGTCACCCTCCAAATTTGATTTCATCGTGATTTGTATTTTGTCATTGTGTATGTGATTTGTATCTCACAATTTATGTGGTCCGTTCAAAAAGAGAATACTCTTCTCTATGATTGATTTCTCCATTTTCGGATTGATATGTTGAATTTTTCTTGATCCATTCATAGAACAATGTAATTGTTTGATCATACCCGACAGAACCATTGTTTTTTATAACAAATCTTTGTAATAAGCAGTCAGATTTTTTCTAGTGTCTGGCAACTGTGTCTTAAGAGACAAAACCTCCCTCCTTTTCCAAACGGACCTTTGCTCGCGGCCTGGTGACTTGGTCCTGCCCATTTGGTAGCTCTGGTATTTCGGGGTGGTAGATGGGATGCACTTCCCTCATTGGATGTATGTTGAAACCTCGCACGCGATTACAGCGTGTGCTTTTACGACGCGTTTAAAGCATCGCAACCACCGTTACATCGTCAATTTCCACAACGCACGGCGTTGCAACGCAGAAACAGTGCTTCCTATTGCCAAGTACATGCCATCGCAGACTCTAAAAGCGCAAGTCACTACAACGCATTCTGTCCGTCTGATGCCGTTCTTAGTGCGTCCTACCACAGTTTCTTTGCTTTTTTTCCAAAAGCGTGATCCCGCCTCTAACCACCGGCCCCCACTGCAGTGGGGTAATGTGATGTGCACCAACCAGCAACCAAAGCAGTCCATTTAATAGCGATTGTTTGTAAAGATCATTTACGTCATAGTGCACGTCACCATACGTCATATGCAATTGCGTTTTTAATAAATTAGTAAATGTTCTCCATTTGTAATAGCATGATGTATCCAATAAAAGTGCGATGTGGATCCATCCACTTGCGTCACCAATTAATAAATATTCACTGTGTAAAACCGCGATGTTCAAATGTTAACACTGTTCAAATGCCACTTATGTCAGCATATGTCATATCCAATTACGTTTTTCTTCATGCACGTTTTTTAATCAATTAATAAATGTTCACTGAATGTTCAGTGAAATGCGATAATCAAAATGCGATAATCATGCAAGTTTTTAATCAAAACTAAATCTAAACTTGCTGTTATTGTAGCTCCGTAACTTAAGGGGAGAAGTGAAACTACAAGTTCCAGCAAGCTTATGTTGAAAACATCGCGGGTGCATTACAATGCGATAAATGTTCACTGAAATGTTCACAGCTAGCTTGAATTCAGTGGCAAAGTGAGCAATGTAATACTCAACCTGAGACATTCATCCTTGCTGAGCATTTATGAGGTTGTTTGGCACATAGTGTTGGGTAGATTCGCTGCAAAAGCTGCATTCATTCGTTTGCAGACATTAATAGTGAAGCAACAGGGGCACATTAGCAAACTGTCAATAATGTGAATCCAATCGATGTGGAACCATCCACTTACGTCACCAATTAATAAATGTTCACTGAAATGCGATAATCAAAATGAGATAATCATGTGCGTTTTTAATCAAAACTAAATCTAAACTTGCTGTTATTGTAGCTCCGTAACTTGGGAGAAGTGATTACATTAATGCGATAAATGTTCACTGAAATTTGCGTTGCGATGTGGATGAAAACCATTGTGGAAAACCGTGATGCGATGTGATGCGATTTAACAGCATGCGCGATGTAAAAGCTTGCATTGTAAAGGTTGTCGCGATGTAAAAGGTGCGTTGTAATGCACCCGCGATGTTCTCTCATCGTTGTAATGGGTGTTCGCCCCCTCATTGAGAACTGAGACACTGCAATCGTGCTCTTTTGGATCAACCTGCCTCGGTATCCAATTAACGTTGTAACGTTACTAAAAACATAATTAGGGGCCATGCCTGCTGCATACACACTGTCCCGAATATCATAGATAATTTGAGGGGGGCGACACCCTTAAAACACTGCTCCCATTGCCAAATCAGGGTAGCCTACATGCTTGAGGGACTGCTGTTGCACGAACGGCTCATAATCTTTCAATACACTCCACACAACCGCCACACTGTAAATCGGACTCTGAGCCCACTGAGAGGTCTGGTCAGCCACCATCTTCTTCTCGGCATCACCCACATCAGACTGAATTAACACTTGCCCCATTCTTTCCTTCCCAGCCTCTTGATCCCCATCATCCAGTCCCTGCACCGGTGTGCCAGCATACAACAAGGGCGAGGAAAGGGAGCGAAGGGAGGACACACTCGTAGATGTTATCGAAACTGGGGACACTAATGTCTGTGTCGTGGGTGTAAGCGAGAGAGGTAGGCATGAGCCAAGGGAAATGGGCACAGCACATCGACTTATAATTGCTGCAGTTCCGGCCGATGGAGCCGAAGAGGAAATGAGGGGTGCTCCATCTGAAACCGTTGAGTCAGGGGCAGAGGAACCGGAAGCAGGAGCATGGGAGGCGAGGTGCTGGGTCGGCGGGGCTGCTGTATATACCCTTTGCGGGGCATAAGGAGGTGGCAGCCGCACATCTAACAGATCCTCCACGAAGGGATCTTCCTCAGGTGTAACATAAGACTTATTGCAATCTAAACTTCCGGTCTGCACACTCTATACCCTTCTCTATCTTCTTTCTCTCGTACGCTATAGCCTTTTGCGTTACTGTCTGCGTTTTGCCCTATCCGGGCCTCCTTCGCCGCTCTTATCCACCTTTGTTTAGCCTCCTTTTGCCATACCTGAAGATAGTCAAACATTGACTGCCTGCTTCTCTCTACAAACAACTTATCCTGCAAGAAGTACAATTTCTGTTCATCAAAAGTACCTGTCAAAGGCCACTGTAACTCGGCGTTGTCCCTCGTATATTTGTGCCAGAATGTACTAAACATAATAGGGCTAAGGCCATGCTTCACATACATGTCGAAGTTTGTGGTGCCTTCTGGAGGCGCAGGCTGCCGCCGCTCTTCCAATTGAGCATCAGCAGAACAACAACGGCACCTCAAACAGCAGAACTAGCCAAAACAGGGCATCTTCAAGAATAAAGAGAAACAAATTCACTACTTGTACTCGACAAGTGACTTACCAAGTCCTTCCCACAGGTCCCTCCTCAGACCAGAACTGAATGCTCAAACGACAAAGCCAGTCCGCAGGCCGCACCAGTTCTTCAAATCAGACTCCGCATCACAAGTCCCAAACACTAGTCAAACCCCAGGCGTTTTCAAAAAAAGCCAAATTCACCAAGTCGCCTGGCATAGGGTCAACAGACCTGTGTCTCCAAAGCGGTCAGCAGTCGTTTCAAGTTCACAAGCAAACCAAGAAATGGTCTCCAGGCCAAATAAAAAATCATTCAAGACGGAGCAATATTTATCAAGAATCAAGACAAACTCACCTAGTGCACACAGGTCGAGCAAATTATTCTCCACTGCCAACTCTTAGGACCAAACAGCCAATTCTAAGGGTTTCGCCTTTCAGGACCCCAGTCGGGATGACCACTAGACGAGGCGCCGCCGATCAGACTGGCGGGGCAGCTGCGAGAACTAAGCTCGGTCATCGTGGGGATCCCCAAACCGCCCGTCCAACCTAATGCGACCCCGTCCTCCACACCCGATTGCGGGCGAGAATGGGACACCCTGTGGAGTCCCTGTTTGGGCGCCAAATAAATGAAGTGACCCGAATCGGGCCACCCTGGTCACTCCCGACAACCTCTCTGCCTTCCAAGAAATGTAGTCTTTCAGACAGTTGAGAATACATACCAAAGCATTTATTGTCGTTCAGACAGTTGAGAATACATACCAAAGCATTTATTAATATTGCGCTGCAGCGGAGCCCAGTTTGATCAGTCTCCTGAGATGACTGCCGATTGACTGACCCCCGTCCACACGGTAACACAAAATATACATTTCCAACACCTCTAAAGTCCCGCCCAAACTTGAATTTTTCAGCTCAGGCCATGGCAAACAAAGAAGCCAAACAAGGATGCACCATGGCACAGGGCTGGGTACTATCTCGACCCTAAAGCCGCTCGACCAGTGCCTACCATTCTAAGATGTGGGAACGGGTTTATCTAACAGCAAAGGTATGCAACAATAGATCGTACATTCATTAGTGCAGCAAAGCATCAACCTTGAGAACTACAGGCTGGAGGCGCAGAGGCAGCCTTTCTGCTGAGGCAAGCATTATAAGACGGGAGCTCCGTCTCAGTTACAAAACAAGATGGCGCCAAGAAAGATGGTGCGATGAATGCTAACTTAACACGAACTAGTGTATAAGCATTGTAAAGGGAACACTCCAAGTCTATGCATTACAGAAATAACATTTCAAATCTAACACTTCGTCGACCGCAGTGTCTTGATTTGATTTTCTACTTGCATATGTCCAGAAAAGTAAAGACACTTTTATGTATTGTGGCTCAGAATTTGTATTGTGTTACAAGTCACTCAAATGAACATTTCCTGAGACCTGGAAATCGTTTGATTTCCATGTTGTTTTGCCCACTATTTCTTTTATGACTATTTTTTATTTCAAATTTATGGTTGTTAATAAATGATTTAAGTCTCCATTTGAAGTAAGCAAACATAATTTTCATTGAAATATTCTATGTTCTATTAACAATTTCGTTTTTTAAGGGACCCTTGTTTGAGCAGTATAATTTACAGGCCCTGGATACATGAAGTACCACTTTACTAGGGACTTATAAGAAAACTAAAAAAATGATTTTTTTCACTAAATTTGAGGTTTACATGGGATTCTGGGTAGGAAAACGTTGGGGGATTCACACAAGCCATACCTCGCTGAACTCCCCTGGGTGTCTAGTTTTCAGAAATGTGTGGGTCTGGTAGTTTCCCCAGATGGCTGCTGAGCTCGGGGCCAAAAACCCAGGTGAACCCCCTTGCAAAACCAGGTTGTTTTGTGATAGGTAATTTTGATGTCTCCTCAATATGTTTTGGGCCCTTGCCTGTTGCGGGTACTTGACCCACCCACGCGAGTGAGGTACAATTTTTATCAGGAGACCTGGGGGAACGCTTGGTGGTAGGAAATATGTGGATCCACGAAGATTCCAGAACTTTCTCACACAGAAACGTGAGAAAAAGTGGGTTTTTTCAGCTAAATTTTAGGTATGCAGGGGATTCTGGGTAGGAAAACGTTGGGGGATCCACGCAAGCCATACCTCGGTGGACTCCCCGGGGTGTCTAGTTTTAAAAAATGTGTGGGTTTGGTAGGTTTCCCAAGATGACCGCCGAGCCCGGGGCCAAAAACCCAGGTGACCCGCCTTGCAAAACCAGGTTGTCTTGTAATTTTGATGTCTCCTCAATAAGTTTTGGGCCCTTGCCTGTCGTGGGTACTTGACCCACCCACGCGAGTGAGGTACCATTTTTATCGGGAGGCTGGATGGTAAAAAAATGTAGGTTTTTCTGATATCAAAATATTATGACAAATTAATGCAAGAAAACATTTTTTGGTTTGCATGGCACTGTGAGTAAAAAAAAAACTTGTTGGGATCTATGAGAGGCACACCACCGAGCACTCCCTATTTTTTTTCGTTTACAGAAGGATATAACGTTGGTAAATTTTCCCTAGAGACAGACTACTTAGCACAGAAAGACAGATGAGACAAATACGACTGCCTATCCATCTGTTCCATAAGTACACACACATACTGGTTGGATTTGGCACGAGGGTGAGTGAAAGGTTCAAAATTTATATTTGATTAACAAGAGATTTCACAAAAAGTTAATAATTAAAAGGTTAAAAACCTGAGCCAGTGACTCTCAGCTCTTGAGCTGTAAAACCAAGACAAGGCACCAACCTCTTTACAGGCCATTCACACACCTTTTATACGTGACACACAAGACCATTCACACCACCAGCCGCGGGCCCAGCCCATTACAACATTCACATCAACAGACAGCACCATTCAAGGGCTCATCACTTTCATACGCCTACATGACTGACACTGCAATCACACCAGCTGGTGGGTGACATAGTGTGTGCAGTGGCGTTTGGCTAGCAGAGTGTTTAATGGCCAGCAGCAAGTCACTTCTCACACCGCCAGCCAAGCCCCAGCCCACGCTCACAGCCAGCCATGCGTCAGTCCATGCACACCGCCAGCCATGCACCAGTCCATGCACACTGCCAGTCATGCGCCAGTCCATGCACACCGCCAGCCAAGCGCCAGTCTACGCACACCGCCAGCCAAGCGCCAGTCTACGCACACCACCAGACAAGCGCCAGCCTACGCACACCACCAGCTAAGCGCCAGTCCATGCACACCACCAACCAAGCGCCAGTCCGCGCACACTCAATTTTTTTTTTAACAAGAAAGAAATTACTAACCAATTGGAACTAGATACAAAACTATAACTACAAATACAACAGCGGTAACTTAAGACATCATTCTAATGCCAAACGTGAAACTGAACAACAGATAATCTCTTTTGAGTGTGATACAATCTGAAACATGTGGGCACACACAGCCCAGAATTAGAAGGACAATCAGCACAGTGCATACGACTCCTTCCGCATACCTCTTCGCAAACAGACTCTACATTTCTTACAGGGATTGTTTTTTTTGGGCGTGGGAGCAATTAAATCGGGAAAGTATCGATCTTTCAAACTAGCCACATTCTCCACCACTCCAACTCTAGGAACACTTGCCTGTTCCACTACAACAAGGCTGCCTATCACAGACTCTTGAAGCTGAACAAAAGTCATCTTTCACGCTGGAGAACACTCCTTGAACAGAACAAAAGCTTTAAACGTTGCTACATTGAAAAGATGGAGGTATGGTCTCAACTTCTTCAGCACCCAGGCCACAGCAAATGCCTCACGCTCAATTGCACTCCACCTCTGTTCCCGGGGAAGTAACCTCCTACTGATGAAGGCTACAGGTTGGTCTAGGCCAGGGGTACTCACAAACTTTCTCTTGGGGGCCAAATTTATAGTGTGGTTTGTGGCTGAGGGCCGCACCTTGGGGGCGGGGTCATTGGGGGAGGGGGCGGGGCTAGAGCAAAAAAAAAAACTGTGACCATGAGGTGGAACACAGGTTCCTGCAGCGGACGCCTTCGTCCACTGAGCCAGCGGACCCGGCATACACATATCTCTCTCTCTCCCTCCCTCCCTCCTCCGTCTCCCTCCATCCTCCGTCTCCCTCCCTCCTCCGTCTCCCTCCCTCTCTCCTTCTATCCGTCTCTCTCCCTATCCGTCTCTCTCCGTCTCCCCCTCTCTGTCTCCCTCTCTCTCTGTCTCCCTCTCTGTCTCCCTCCCCTTCTCTCCCTCTCCCTCCCTCTCCTTCCCTCTCCGTCTCCCTCCCTCCCTCTGTCTCCCTCCATCTCCCTCCCTCCCTCTGTCTCCCTCTGTCTCCCTCCCTCCCTCCCTGTCTCCCTCCATCTCCCTCCCTCTGTCTCCCTCCGTCTCCCTCCCTCCGTCTCCCTCCCTCCATCTCCCTCCCTCTGTCTCCCTCCCTCCGTCTCTCTCTCTGTCTCCCTCCCTCTATCTCTCCCTGTCTCTCTCCCTGTCTCTCTCCCTCCCTCTCCCTATGTCTCTCTCCCTCTCTGTCTCCCTCCCTCCCTCTGTCTCCCTCCATCTCCCTCCCTCCCTCCGTCTCCCTCCCTTCCTGTCTCCCTCCCTCTGTCTCCCTCCCTCCCTCTGTCTCCCTCCGTCTCCCTCCCTCCATCTCCCTCCCTCCATCTCCCTCCCTCCGTCTCCCTCCCTCCGTCTCTCTCTCTGTCTCCCTCCTCTATCTCTCCCTGTCTCTCTCCCTCCCTCTCCCTCTGTCTCTCTCCCTCTGTCTCCCTCCCTCTGTCACCCTCCATCTCTCTCCCTCCCTCCCTCCCTCTGTCTCCCTCCATCTCCCTCTCCCTCCCTCCCACTCCCTCCCTCCGTCTCCCTCCATCTCCCTCCCTCCGTCTCCCACCCTCCGTCTCCCTCCCTCTGTCTCCCTCCCTCTGTCTCTCTCTCTGTCTCCCTCCCTCTATCTCTATCTCTCCCTGTCTCTCTCCCTCTGTCTCCCTCCCTCTCCCTCTGTCTCTCTCCCTCTCCCTCCCTTCCTCTGTCACCCTCTGTCTCCCTCCCTCTGTCTCCCTCCCTCCCCCTCCTTTCCTCTCTGCCTCTCTCTGTCTCCCTTCCTCTCCCTCCCTCTGCCTCCCTCCCTCTCCCTCCCTCCGTCACCCTCTGTCATCTCACCCTGTGTGTGTCTCAGCCCTCAGCCCGGGCTGAGACAGCTTCCCAGCGCGCACACACACAGCCGCACTGAGACAGCTTCCCAGCGCTCACACACAGCCCCACCCGAGCACTTCACAGGTCTTTAAAAGACCATTTACATGTTAAAGCTTTGTTGTATTTCACCTCTTAGGCCCCTGCATCTCCACTTTGACAATCACTGGAATCCCCCGGCCCCCACAGAGCAGAGTCTCAGAGCCCGGGCTGCTGCACCCGACACTCCGACAGTGTTTGCTAACACTATTTAATTTATTTTTTAAAACACATGTAGGATGCCTGCAAGGTCCGCGGGCCGCAGAGGAAGGCTTGCCGGGCCGCTGGCGGCCCGCGGGCCGTACTATGAGTAACCCTGGTCTAGGCCCTCTTCATTAATCTGTGATAGAACAGCCCCCAAACCATGCTCTGAAGCATCTGTTTAGACAACAAATTCCTTTGAGAAGTTGGGCGCCTGAAGTACGGGTGCCGTACACATGGCAGTCTTCAGGGCGTCAAAAGCCTTCTGTCAGGTGTCAGTCCAGTTCACTCTCTTGGGCTGCTTCCCGGAAGTCAGCTCCGTCAAGAGTGAAACAATGTTGCCATACCCCTTGACAAACCTCCTGTAGTACCCTGTGAGTCCTAAAAAGACTCTTACCTGCGTCTGAGTCTTGGGGGGTTCCCATACCAGGATGGTATCAATCTTAGGTTGTAGGGGCGCCACCTGGCCGCTCCCCACCTGGTGTCCCAAGTACACCACGGAACCCTGCCCTATCTGGCACTTACTCGCCTTGATCATGAGGCCTGCTGATCGCAGTACCATCAACACTTCCCAGAGGTGGCGCAGATGTTCTTCCCAACTGGCGCTGAACACCGCAATGTCATCCAGGGAGGCGGCACTGAAATCCTTCAGTCCAGCCAACACCTGGTTGACCAACCTCTGAAAGGTGGCAGGGGCATTCTTCATCCCAAATGGCATAACCCGGAATTGGTAGTGCCCATCTGGTGTGGAGAATGCTGACCTCTCCTTTGCCCCATCGGTCAAGGCGATCTGCCAGTACCCCGATGTTAAATCAAATGTACTGAGGTACAGTGCAGCCCCTAGCCGATCAAGGAGCCCATCAGCTCTGGGGATGGGGTACGCGTCAGTTCTGGTGACTGAATTGAGTCCTCGATAGTAAACACAGAACCGGAGCTCGGGTGTGGCACCAGTTGCGGCAGCTTTCGGGACCAAGACCACTGGGCTGGCCCATGGGCTGTGAGAGGACTCCATCACCCCTAAGGCAAACATCTTGGAGACCTCCTACTTGATGTGAGCTCTGACCCTGTCAGTCACTCTGTAAGCCGTGTGCTTCACGGGAGGACTGTCCCTAGTTCACGTCATGGACGCACCACTCAGTGACACCGGGAACCAGGGAGAACAAATGAGAGAATTGCCCCAACAGTTGGCGACAATCTTGCTGCTGTTCAAGGGTCAGTGTGGCAGAGAGGTCGACACCATCCACTGACCCATCTTGCTCGGTCGCAGACAGTAGGTCCGGAAGAGGCTCGGTCTCCTCCTCCATCCATCATCCGTCGCTAGGAGCATGCCCACTTCGGACCTTTCTAAGTGGGGCTTCAGGCGGTTAACGTGTAGGACCCGCAAAGGGTTCCTCGGAGACTGCAAGTTCAGCAGGTAGGTGACATCACTCTTGCGCTCAAGCACCTCGAATGGTTCGGACCACCTGTCCTGGAGCGCACAGGGCTCTACAGGGGCCATGACCCAAACTTTCTGTCCAGGCTGAAGCTCGATCAGAGTGGCATGCTGATCGTACCGCTGCTTCATCTCTTCCTGACTGGCTTCCAGATTCGCCTGAGAGAGATGTCTGAATCGCCGAGTCTGGTTCCTGAAGGCCAGTAACTGTATACATCCTGGGGAGGTTTCCTGGGAGATTGCTCCCAGCCTTCCTTGACCAGACCCAACACCTCCAAATGAGACCTTCTCTCCACCTTAGCCCAAGGGTCGTTATCCAAATCGTTGCCCAACAGACAATCAACAAGCATGGCTGACCTCACAGCGACTTGAAGAGTACCTGAGCCCCCCCCCCTCCCATTCGAAGGGAACTTGTGCCACCTCACACTGGCTCTGCGAGTTGTCCACGGCAACTACAGGAAAGAATGCATGGGGGATAACCTGCTCTTTGGACACCAGCCGGCAACTGACAGCTGTCACACTAGCCCTGGTGTCTCTTAGAGCCTCCACCCTTTGGCCATTGATGGTCACCCACTGCCTGTACTTCTTAGTGTTATCAGGCAGCTGGGTCCTCGGGACCATCTCAAAGTCTCCTAGCGAAACAAGGGACATTTCTGCGTGACCCCACCCACCTTGGGCACCCATCTCCTCCCATCCCACCCAGGGCTACACTCGCCATCTAACAGGGTGGTGCACGTGGTGGTGCTTTGGAATCCTTCAGGGGACACTGTGCATCATACCAACGGTGGCCCACTTGACCACAAGTAAAGCATTTAGAGGGGCCCCTGTGAACAGGTTTACCTGTCGGGGCTTCTTGCTTTTTTCCAGGGAGAGGCTGGGAACCCTTCCCTTGGTTCCCTTGGGAATTACTTTGGGGCCCTTTCTGGAACTCCCTCTGTTTACCCTTGTCCCCCCCATCTTCTGCTGGGGACCCTGCCCACCTTAAGCGAAGTCTCCCTAGTGACCCTTGTAGACTCGGGTGCTGACCCAGCGATCCGCCTCCTCAGCAAGCTTCCTAGGGTTAGTCAACTTGCTATCAATAAGGTGCTGGCGTAGCTCTGGAAAACAATTAGAAGACAAGTGCTCCCATGCAAACAAATCGTGGATCGCTTCAAAAGTATGCACTTTGCTACCCTTCACCCAACCATCCATCGCTGTGCAAAAGAAAGACTGATACCCCACCCAGGTAGTTGCCTCCAGCTTTTTACAATTCCTGAACCTCTGTCTATAGAGCTCTGGGGTCAAACCATACCTTGTCATCAGGACTTCCTTCATATGGGCATAAGACATCCTATTCTCACTGGGTAGGTCTAACGATGTATCCCTCCCATCACTCGAAAAGTGGTCCCACAGCCCTGCTCCCCAATCCTTCTCAGGAACCTGGTGGGCCAACATTGCTATCTCATAGGCTGCAAACCACTGCCCAATATCTTCCTGTCTATGAAACTCCTTGATGACATCTTTCGGGATGTGGACTCTGCTTTCTACAGGCACAGATGGTGCGCTGCCACCAGAGGGATTGAGTTCTAAGCCTTTCGCTTTGAGCTCCAACCCCCTCAACATTCTCTCATGTTCCAATCTCATTCTCTCTCTCTCCAAGGACAACCTGCTATTCTCTAGGTCCCTCTGACCCTCTAACTTGAGCCTGGCCATCTCCAGCTTGTGCATCCAGTCTCTTTGCCGGTCATCCAGCTCTCCTGGGGACGGACCTTTGAAAGAGATGCTACTGTCAGGCGGGGACGGTAAACCTTCCCTGGCTGGAATCAACGGGCTATCCGGCTGCCCCTCTGCATCCCTGACTGGCTCCACCACCAAGTCTGGGGTTTTTCTCGCTTCCATCCAGGCCCTCAGCGCCTTTTGGTATTCATCCTTCTTTGACATACCTTGGGTAGCAACTTCCAATTTTCTGCAGAGGTGCTTCAGCTGTTTCACATTGTAGGTTTCCAACCTCTCTTCCTCAAAATCGATATCCATAGATGCAACAGATGCTGGTCGGCTCATGGTAGTAAGAATAGGCAGTTCTGGGTAAAACTACCGGTCCAAGGAAAGATATTCTACTCAAAAAGTATGTGGTTGCGTTTTGGTCTGTACTCACTAGTAGTGTACACCAATCACTGTATATGAGTCACAAATGCAAGTCTGAATCTTCAACGCTGACCACCAATGTTATAACTCGGGGTCTCTAGTTGGCAATGGTATACACATTTGTCCAAATACGGACCCTTACGTCTAAGTCAGGGAAATGGGATTACACTACTGGATAACCCCTGCTCACCCCCTTGGTAGTTTGGCACGAGAAGGCAGGCTTATCACAGAGGCAGTGTGTTAAGCATTTGTGAACACATACAGTAATACAGTGAAAACACTACAAACTGACACCACACTGAGAAGTATATAAATAAGTATTCTTTATATAGACTTATCACAAGACCACAAACGACAAAAATCCACAACACTGTAATCACAAGTAGTACTTCACGATGGTAGAAGTACTTCAAAAATAGGTAATTCACTCAAAGTCTTTAGCAACAGATAACTCCAACGGGAGTTATCACAACGTCGAGGTCAAAGAGATCCCAAAGTATGGCGCCGACCGCGAGGTGCGCAGCGTCGGGCACGGAGTCAAATCAGACCCCCACAGAACAGTACCTTGAGAAGCGACAACAAAGACAGCTCACGGCGTCGGGAAGATGCGATGTCGTTGGCGCGTTGCAGCGTCGGTTCCTTGCTTCGGGGGAGATGATGCGTCTGTGTCCTGGATGCTTTTGCAAGCAGGGGAGGCATTGATTCCTGATTGGAGAGGAGGTGACGTTACGATGGCGCCGGCACCACGATTCCTTACGATGTCACGATGTCGATGACTTCTTGGCCATCTTCGTCGAGGATCGGCTCCGCGATGACGTCGGTTGCGGAGTCGATACGGCACAGCAGCAGGCGTTGGTCTATGGGTACAAGTCGGAGCAGCGCTCACGACTTCGATGTGGATGGCGGCAACGTTCGCTGGCTCTCGTGTTGCAGATTACTTCTGTAGCGACTGAAACAGCTAGTTCCAGAAGCAAGCACAGAAGGGGTGAAGTCTTTTGTTCCCCTGAGACTTCAGACAGGAGGCAAGCTCAATTCAAGCCCTTAGAGAAATATTCTGCAAGATGATGAAGTTCTATAAAAGTTCCTTCTCCTTTCCTTGGCAATGAAGACACCACTGCAGGCCAACCCACAACAGCTCTCTGGCAGAGGGGCAGTACAACTCCTGCAGCTTCTTTCGGTTCTTCTCCTTGGCAAAGGTTTGGCTTGTGTTCCCAGAAGTGATCTAAAGTCTTGGGGTCTAGGCCCCAATATTTATACTCAGAAATCCTTTGTCCTCTGAAGGAAGAGGGTCCTGTACCTAGTCCAAACCAGTTTCGGGTGCATTCTGCCAGTGCACAACTTCTTCCTTTGTCAGAGTAGGCCATGGCCATCAGACGCTCCATAGGAGGTGGAGCCAGCATTGTGGAAGGCAGGCACAGCTCTATTCAGGCCCAGGTGCTAATCCTCCCACCACTCGTCAGGTAGATCGGCCTATTCAGCCTAGTGCTGATTCACCCTGTCTCCTGGAGCCCCTCCGACCCTGTCCCTCACAAAACCAGAGATACAATACACACGCTAGCAGAGGCAGGCTGGATGGTTAGGTAAGAAAATACAGACTTTCTAAAAGTGTTATGTTCAAACACAGAATGTTAAAACCAACTTCATTAAAAGATGCATTTTATCATTCTGAGTTCAGTCATATTAAATTCTACCTAGTTCCCTGAGTCAGTTAGGATTATGAGATGTTATCATTAAACTGCCCATTCTGGCCTATGGGAACAGGTAGCCTTTTAATAGTGAAAAACTAAATAGGTTGTAATTCAGGTCATGCCACACACACCAGGGCATGACTTACCTATTTCATACAATGCACCCTGCCCATAGGCCTACCGTAGGGGTGACTGATATGCAGAAAAGGAGAAGTTCAAGGACCGGCGAGTGGGTGCACTCGCCGAGTCGACACGGCAGTCCCTGACGGCATACGGTGCTCTGCAGTGGCAGGCCCGTGTTACACTTTACGGGCTGCTTCGGCGGGTGGCACAATCGGTGCTGCAAGCCCACCAGCAGCATTTCATTTACAAGCCCCGGGCACACGCAGTGACATTACGAGGGTCTGACAGTAAATCAAATAAGTCATTCATGGAGTCACTAATCAATACATCAATTTAACACAGGAAGCACCTGCAGTGGGGCACTGAATAGCAGTGTCCCAGTGCCCAAAGCATCTAAACCAGCAAAACATATCCGAAGACAGAGGAGGCAATCCGTAAAAAATGGAAGGGAGACTCACGCCAATGGCACCAGGTCTAACAGTGCCCTCTTGCTAGAATTGTACTGTCTAAAAACCACACGACCCTTGAACAGGACCAAAGACTCATCAATAGCTATTTCTTTCCCAGGAGTATAGGTCTCTGATAATCGATCTAGAAAGTGATCAAGAACAGATCGAATTTTAAAAAGACGGTCACAGTCAGGGTGATCTCATGGCAACGCCGAAGCTTTATCAATAAAATGCAGTATCCGAAGCACAAGTAAATACAGATCACGACTCATAATTACAGGAAATATGGCTGTTGCCATCAATCTACTAGTAGACCAATATGAAGCAATGGATGGCTTCCTTATCAAACCCATCAAAAAAGATTTATCGAATCCAGTATCTTATCCCACTTGGAGTTTCAGAAAAACATTTTTTTTTTAAACTTAGCCCCCAAGGCTATAATTTATTTCAAATTAGCTATTTCTCCACTGTGGGTATCAGGAAATAGTACTGACCGGCAGCAAGTCCTCATGGTGACTGCCGTTAATAGAAATAATATATGGATTTGGAGCAACTGTTTTTGAGAATGTTTTCCATAGTCCCCCTCTATAGGACACGGGTTTCCAGTTTGTATTACCTTGCATTAAGTGGTGATCATGTGAGCACTGCGCAAATGCTGGGCTGAGAGCATGGGCCACGTCACTTATCCTGCCCTTCTCTTACCTCAGAGCTGAGCATCACTCGGTGCCCTGGCCTTAATGGGAAGCGCTAGTGAAGCACCTATCGTTTTTTGTTCTTGCTGACCTGGGAACAAGAAAGCCTAGACTGCTAGGCACAGTTTCTGAAGGGGATGTTGGTCAGGGTTTATGGGAGCTAGGCCCTCATTTGAGGCTGGTACCCTGACTGGTGTCTTGAGAGGTGCATAGGAGAGATCCCAAACATATCACTCTCACTTTGTTTAGAATGCTGGAGACCATAAATTTAATTATAAAAGACGTAAAAGTAAAATATTGACTTGAGGGTAAAGTAGGATCTGGGGCCCAGTACGAAACAGGCCCGAGCCTTTACATGGCTCGCCCACCTCTACAACTCCCATAATGTACTAGGACATTAAAGGAAAGCAAACAACCTAATTGGCTTTTTCTTGATGCTAGGATTGACTTCACTCAAAGAGTTCCTGTTTAACTCCTAGGGAAATTTACACTGGCCTTATGTCTTATCTTAAAAAACAAACTTCAGTCCACTGTTGGATAGCAAAACACTAGAAATTGAAACCTTATTCTAGAGATCCCCTAAAGAAAAGAGAAGATGCATTGGCAAATCCAATAGGTGTTGCCTATGCAAGATATGTTGCTTTTGCCGTGCTGTTGTGCAACATGCAAGTCTAGAACAAAAAAGACGTGTTAGGGCACCTATTTTTTTTTAAGCCGTGTTGCACAACAGCCCACGTTGCTGTGCAACTTTTTTAGAAAAAAAGCAGGGGGAGCAACACAAGGCGGAAGGTGGAAAGAGCAACATTAACAGTGGGAGGAGGGGGTATAAGGAAAACAAAACGAGGGAGGTGGGGGCAAGCAGCGTGGTAATTGGGGAAGATTAAATGGTACCCCAACAACCTCAGGAGCAGCGGACAGGCTTAGAATAAGTTGAATCAATCAGTGCTTGGTCCCTGCTTCACAGAAAGGAAGGTAAGTGCCGCTTGGCCTGTGATGGGCAATTAGGACGCTGTAAATGTCAATGGGTGGGCTTCAAGCCCTGTAGTGTAAATTTGTGTCTCCCAAGTGAGTGGGCATGCAGCGCATGGTTGTTACAGGCTCAATCTAAGAGCTTCTAAGCAAGTCTGCTCATGCCCAGGAAATAATATTGTGTTGTTCATTCACTGGGCAAGGTAAAAAGCCCTTATTTGTTTGCATTCTGAAAAGACCTGAAAACACCCCGATGTATTTGTTTTCTGAAAACACACCTTTTAGCCTCATATCTTCCTTTTTGAACCTCTTTGTTGCATTTGCTTGAATCACTATATCGTTATATTGATTCCATGTTATCTTGTTATTTGTACAGTTTTCCATTGCTCTTGTGGCTAGGCCTGTCCTGCAGAAATACTTCAAATGAATATTAAAAAAATATATATATTGTGGACGACTTGTTAGTGGGAGTCCAGATACTTGCTGTTCCATTGGGCTTGAGGACAAATATGTTTTCTTAGACCATTGGAATGTTGGAAGCTCCATTGAAAACAACTTTATATCAACATTGAGTAATGGGATTGTTGAAAGTGGTGGTTTTGTGTGTGCTCGTTGCGTACATGAGTAGAAGTGATGTAGCTGATGGTATCAGTAAATGCTCTGGGCTTAGAGGATGACTGCTCATAAACACAAGTATATCTCATTTCGAGTTGATGTGGGGAAGAAAGGTTTGTTCAGCGCTGTCTGTAAGGCTCATTTCAACAGGCGTAAGGAGGAAAGGGTTGGTAAACCATCAATCAATCAAGCGTTTGTTAAGCGCGACTACTCACCCGTAAGGATCTCGAGGTGGGGGGTGCAGGTTCCAGTCCATCAAGGTAGGGGGTCCGTCGAGGAGCCAGGTCCTGAGGTCTCTTACGAAGATGGGAAGCGATGTTGTCTGTCTGAGGTGGAGCGGAAGGGCTTTCCAGGCCTTGGTCGGGAGGAAGGAAAAGGAGCGGCCTCTCAATCTGGTTTTTCTGGTGCGTGGGACCACGGTGTAGAAGAGCTGGGCTGATCGTAGGGTCCTTTGTGGTTCGTGGAATTTGAATTGGCTGTTCAGGTATGCTGGTCCGGTGTCGTTGAGGGCCTTGTGTGCGTGGGTGAGCATCTTGAAGGTGACTCTTGCCTCTATGGGGAGCCAGTGGAGTGTGTGCAGGTGCTGGGAGATGTGGCAGTGTTTTGGCAGGTCGAGGACCAGTCTTGCGGCGGCGTTCTGAATGTTTTGTAGCTTGCGGGTGAGGTTTTTGTTTATTCCGGCGTAGAGTGCATTGCCGTAGTCGAGTCTGCTGGTGACCAGGGCGTGATTGACAGTCTTTCTGTGTTCAAGGGGGATCCATTTGAAGGTCTTACGTAGGAAGCAGAGGGTGTGGAAGCAGGAGGACGAGAATAAGTTGATCTGGCGGCCCATTTTGAGCTCTGAGTCAGGATAATTCCTAGGTTTCTTGCCTGGGTATTGGACCTTGAACTTGTCCGTCGGAGATTCTTTGTTACTTTGTCCACCTGCAACTAACATATTGCGAACTTTGGGACGGTGTTAAATATAAACATCCCTATTATTTAACAGTATGTGGTTCAAGTGACTGTGGAACTACTGCGACGATAAGCAACTGGATCTTGGCTGTGACACTGACTATTCTGACTTGACGTCCATTGGGGAGTTATATTCAGATGATATTAAATGGCATTTTGCCTCTTAATATGAACAATCTAAGGATTGGGGTAAACCTACGAGGATATTTCCATCTATGATCTACGCTAGGATTTAGTGCCCTGAAGAAGTCCTGTTTCAGGACGAAACGCGTCGGCTGGTCTGCTTTGTAAAGTCACATAAACTGATTTTCTATGACGTTTTGAACTATTATATAAATGAAAATAAAATGAATATAAGGATTGGTCGTTGAAGAAAGTCTTTAATTACAAAGGATTTTTTTTGTTCTTAAGCCTTTCATGTGGTGCACCTCTCGATTATTGGTATAATTCCTAGGTTGCGTGCGTGGTCCGTGGGGTGGGCGGGTTTCCGTGGGCCACCAGGTGTCATTCCAGGCATCGGGGTTTGGGCCCACGATGAGTATTTCCGTCTTGTTGGAGTTTAGTTGTAGGCAGCTGTTTTTCATCCATTTGGCGGCATCTTCCATGCCTTCTCAAAATTTGTGTCTGGCGGTGTTGGGTTCGCTGGATGGGGAGAGGATAAGTTGGGTGTCGTCTGCATATGACAAAATGTTAAGTCCGTAGGTTTTGACGATGGGGGCGAGCGGAGCCATGTAGACGTTGAAGAGCATCCTGGATCCCTGCGTCGTGAAGTCTGTGTATTAGGGTGCGGTGGTGTTGGATGGTCCAAGTAGTTGGTTTGTAGTTTTCAATGTAAGGGATTGAGTTAGAGCATGGGTCTCCAACCTTTCATGTAATGAGCTACTTATGCTCATTGAAAATCATCCTCAGCTATTAATAACAGTAAGGGAATAGGGACCACCCAATCCAAGATTGTCAGCAGTGATCACATCAGCATTAGGCAGAGTTTCCAGTAGTAATGTAAAAAAAACTTTGGCAACTTGTAATTACTATACAACCTGCCAAAGAAGAGGTTGCTAAAAGGAAGCATTTAATTTCATATAATGTTGGTCTGGAAAAGAGGCTCATTATCAGTGTGTTAAAGTGCATGCTGTCATGGTCATGTATGCCGATTACCTTTTAAATTGAGGAGTGTGACATTTGCTAGCTAACATAAATAAGTTTCATTTCTAGTAGCCACACACCTCTTAAAGAAGCACTACCCCATACCCAACAGTTTGTCAATGACCATCTCCCAATAGTTGTGTCTTTCCTGGGGCTGGGTGCTTCCTCGTTAAGCACTCCATTGCTCTCAAGTCAGGTTCCTACTGTACACATAACCAACACATGCATATATACAAGAGAACGATGGAGAGGCTCACACAGAATCTTTCTGTTTTTTGCTTAGCCAATCAAAGCAATACCAATAACAGTATTATGGTACGTGATACACATGTTTCCAAGGGAAAATGAGAACACAAGACAACCAACCCTATTTAATACATGTTGAGTGTCACAGGAAGCTTCAAGCTAATATAAAATTGTGTCTATGTTTGATGAAACGGTTAATACATTCTGGATTACGTATGTGGTTTATAACACTGCATTACATAGGAGTATAAATGCACATGATACACATTTTTAGGTTATTGTCACCTTGTATTTCTTAAACCACAGTTTAATTGCCATAATACCACGTCTGACATATTTGTCTCTATTGAACTCCTGTCTAATGGAGGTGGAAAATTAGGAGAAACCAATCTGACTCTCTTGATACATGTAGTTGTCCTCCAAATACTCGCTACTTTGCCCTTGCAACTGCTTAGGAAATGCTAAAGATTACCACTTGACCTGTATTTCTTCTAATGTGCTTGCTAAGTACTGTTGGTTCTGTTCCACTAGTGATATAATACTACATATACATGGATTTTCGTAAGATCAGGTTTATTATATTGTTTTCAAAATATCTTATATTTCATAATTGTTGACTGTGAAACAGCATAGATATTTAGAAAGTCTACTAATAAATTTTAACAATTCGTTCCATGTATTGTGACATTACTGTTATATCAAAGATAGAGATATATTTTTATAATTTCTATTACAACAAAATATCACTGGCTGTGCAACACATCATGTGCCAACTCTTGACATTGTAGCGACATATGATGTGACTTGCATAATACGACATAGGCTTAACCAAATTGGCACTGAACTGTACGCAAGAGTAAACCTCAGCAGACGGGATGGTGATAATTGGCAAATAGATAGCACAAGAGATACTTAAAAATGTCGTATAGCCAGGGCACATGGCCCATGCACTGATACAAAATCAAATTGTGGGTACATTTATTTGTGATAACATCGTGAACACGTGACAAACTGATGGGTTAATAGTTGATACACGTGGATATGCCAGAAAATGGAGATGATGCCATAACACCATGTAAATGTAACAATGTCAGAATTGAATGGCACTTAGCCATTACCTTGATGAAATGTGAATTGTCAGTAACAGACATTAAATTGCAAAATATAACATACGTGGGCATGGTGGTCAGAGAATTACAACTTTATAGTCAGAATGTGTTTGGAGAACCTTGAGCATCACTGGAAAAAATGTTTAAAAATGTAACAGATAATTGTTTTTAAAAGAAATCTTGTTAGAACTACATATCCCATAATGCCTCATTATGGGCAACATGTGCTACCTTTATATACCTGTATAAATATGAAATGAAAGTAGCACTCACCCAACCGTGATCAAGACTTCACAGTCGAAACGCGTTGGTGTAGGTGGTGTGATTAAAGAACTTTGAAATATCAACTCCTGGATTGCGGCATAATTCTTTTGTTGGAGCAAAATGTATGTGGACTTGATTCCACCATGTATGCCGGCACCAGTTGTGAGATCACTTTGCTGGTGTATATATGTATGTGTACATATATATATATAAAATATAATCACTTTTCAGAGTTCAAATCGATTTGTCAGGTTCCTTGTTTTACTACTGGATGTCCTCTTGTAGGTTATGAATCAGTTCCGCTTTCTTTGGAAGAGAGTTTCCGTAATCCTGGAGACAGGAGTCTGCTCAGGAAAGGACCACATAACATGCTCACAATGAAGTCTCCTTTTCATTTCAGTAGTCTCACTGGAAGACACAATTATTATTTTATTTAACATGTATGCTGTCTGCCCGAATGCCAGATTCTCTTCCTGCTGATTACCCGGATATTCCCACACTCATGCAGGGCTTTTAATTTGATTATTTGATGGTGTTTTTCAGACAGTCGCCAAATTGAGCACTTGCCTATATCGTACGAAAAGATGAGTAAAAGAAAAATAGATTCGGATTGCCAGTCACTTTGTGATGAAGATAATGACTGTGGAGAAGCTGCTCTTGCATGTAAGTGATGTTTCTAATATTTGTTTGTGACATCATGGACCCATGACCTACTGCTGCTCTTGACATTAAAACAATGACATCGATGCCTAGAGTAGCTCCATTCTATTTATGAAGAGCCCCGAAGAGTTAAGAAGTCTAGTGCTGTATATTGACAGCAAATCATTAAAAACATAGACAGGATCAGTTGGTATAAAGTATGAACTTCTGTATTATATGTGTGGACTTGTGTGCAACATTAACTTAATGGCTCTAATGAGGGCGTCTTCATCCTGCTTACTAATTGTGTCCGGATTCCCCTCTGCACACACATCAACACTATGCCTAATTGCATTCTCAGGCACACTCGCCTTTCCTTAGTGTCCCCAGCACAAATTAATATTCTCATGTAAATATACTACATATTCCCATTAACAGTTAGAATGTTACTACTATAAGGCTTTCTAATACCACACACTTATAAAAAAGACTGGAACAAAGATATAAGCAACAAAACCCTATGGCATCTGACTTATCAGCAAAGACAACTTTGTGGCCATACACAAAGGTCCTCTTCTCAATGAGAGACCAGCAAGTACACATCGGTGCAACACTAGATTACTAAAGCACCTGCACAGTTCACCCACCTGAAAAAACACCCGACAAAATAAGTAATTGTAAACACATATGACTGGTCCTACTACATGGCCATAACCATACATAGGCAGGATATAGGTAGGGGTAGGTGGTAAACTCAGGCGGAGTTCAGAGTTTTTGTTACTCCGCTTGGAGGGTAGAGTTTGCCAAACACTCTGCCTACGCTGCGTGGCGGAGTTACCAGCACCCACCGCTATAATTAATTCACATTATGATCTCCAAACGCCCCTTCCACCGCCCACAAGTAATCACCGTTGGTTGGACCGCCAGTGTCAAATGATGTCACTACCTGCAACTAGACCTGTTTGGAAACAATTACTAGTTACGTCTGTGCAATTGCATCAGGAGGAAAAGTATAAAAGCAATGTTAGTTTTTTATTGGGTGTGCCATCCCGGGTTCCTATCACCGCCTTCTCCCTGAATCTACTCCTTCAGTGCCCCGACCGCCCTGTCATCATGGCCAATTGGAGCCAGGTTAGGGGTGGGCCTGCATGTCTCCTCTCCCTTTCTTTGTGCAGGCTTGTCGGGCAGAGCTGAGGCGGCGGTGGCCACCAGAAGTGAAGGTCTGACCTCCAAAGGAGCACACTCTTTTTGAACCCCTGTCAACAACAAGATGCGCTGGGAACGGTAGGCCACGGGAGGATCGACAAAAGAATGCACAGGAGGGCTGGGCTCCTGGGAGTATGCTCCAGCAACAGGAGTGTTGTATATTTTCTATAAATCTATAAAGGATCTGCACGTTTAGACAACATAGACTGTGGGATTGGTGTCAGGATTGATTCCAGACACCCCCACCGGGTATGTTCGCCTGTATACCAGCTAGTTCACAGTGCCACTGTAAACTCCTCTTACCAGGGAGAGAATAGTTCTTGGCAACTATCGAACATGACAACTCTGTCCCATCAGGGATCGTGGAAACAGTGCAATACTTTTTGCTCAGTCACTCGTGCTCACTTTGTCTCAGAGAGATACACAGTATAAAAGGTGGGGACTTTTTCAATAAGTATTTATTGAACCAGTGTCATTCTAGCGTAAAATAGGTGTGCTGAAACAACCATAAGACAGAAACAGATATAAATGATTATAAGCACCAACAGGGTAAAAGGATGGTAGGTTCCTACCATAGTGCTAAAATAATGAATATATGCAGGTATGGAACTACATGACCGAAATAATGCGTACTCCTACGATGCGACTCTAAATAGATGTACCTAAGTGTATCTAGCATGTATGTAGGTGTAAAGCCAAGAATCCCTCTAGGTTAAATTCAGCCCCATTACCTGAGGTGAGAGATTGTGGGACCCCGTCTTGGTCTCGAGATGGACACCCCGCAAGGGATGTCAGACCACCGCGAGCTGGAGAGTCTGCATGCAGGAACCTCAGCGTCTTGTGTCAGCATGGAAGTCCTTCTTCTCCTCTGCCTCCCTCAGCAAAGATATGGTGTTTATATACCCAAGGTGGTACCCTCGGGATCTACCTTGCTGTGTCATGTCGGATTAGTATGACGGAAGGCATGACCCTTGTACATAGTTATTATGCAGGAGATGGTAGTCCTGCTGAGACTCCAAGAATGCTCATGCATATTGGATGAGGCTAGTTTTTTGGAGAAAACCCCAAGTCCTGTAAGCAGTACCGTAACTAGGTAAAAGGTCAGTCCCAAGAACCGTTATGTGATGGTAGGGGAAAAATAGTTGAAATGTTCAGTTATTACTTGCGCCTACATTGGGGTACATGTATGAAACATAACAGGAGGCCCTCAGTGAAGCTCCTAATGAGATCAGGGGCCAAGAGGCTACCATCCACTCACCCTTTGGGAGAATGGGTGGGCACAAGCATAGATACACAAGGGCATCCTAGTCCTTGGAACAGCAAGAAACTACGTCAAAGCCCTCAAGAAGCTGGGTGAGAATTGGGCAAAGCTGAGCCCAGAACATCGCCGACCATTCGAGATCCGTGCCGCAGCCCTCCGGAAGAAGTACTGATCTACTTTGGCAGCCTACCAGGGCAAGATAAGTTGAGTTGGTATTAGATGCTAAGGATAAAGTTTTCTTCTGTGTTTAGATTGCTGGAGTTTTGGGGTTGAGGGCATACGTGAGCTGCTGGCGTGAGTGAACTGCTTGTGTTTGTGACATTTGAGAGTTCCTGGGATGTTTTTTGGATTGCTGAGGTCCTTGAGTTTTTTAATTTTTAGTTTATTAGGTTTGGGTTAGATAACAGTTGTTTTTGGTGTATTGAGGTCACTGAGGGTTTAGGCACTTTGGGCTCCTAAGGAGCTTGGATTGCTGAGGTCCCCTCCAGTGTTCTTGGTGATGAGGTATTTCGGTAGCTTAGTGGGCGAGTGGAGCTACTCCACCCTCTTGCAGAATTCCGGTGAGTTTCTATGCATCTATGCGGTATTCCGCATAGTGCAACTCAACCCTATATATAGGCAAACAATCACTGCAACAAACGACCCGCACATGAGAAGTCACATTAAATGACTGCAAGTCATAGCAGTGAATAAAAGTGTACTTGTTGAAACCCTACATAATGCAAAGCGGTATTCTCCTTTCCCAAGCCAACATCAACAAAACCACTCCGTGCCCATTCTACGAAATTACCAAATGATGTCAAAGGGTACTTTATTACCTGTGTTTGCAGTTCTTAAAAGTATGCCTGTAAGGAAAACACCATGTTGAAGGGGCAGTGACCTTACTCTAACATGCATCAACGGAACAAGCATATGCAGAGTTTACGCAAAAAACGAATCATGCAAAGGGTACCCTCATCCCCCAGATTGCACTCCATACATAAGTGCATCATGCAGAAGGGTATTTACTTTCTTCTGATCTACATCAACAGAACAAGCAATGAAACCTCTCTCGAACATCAACGGCACAACAGCAGTTTACACGTGCAACGGCACAGTACATACAATGTCCAGTTCACAAAGGTTATGCATCTGACAGCTAGCTGGCCCTTTGCAAACAACCGCACAACTCACAGCTAACTCTTTGGTAAAAGTGAGTCTTTTGCATATGCAATGGTGAAATGCTAAAATTGAGGATAACTTATTCAAATTACACGCATGCTTTGGAAGCATATATTTGACAAAGCCAAAGGAGCATACCACCGCGCCTTAGCATTGCTGGTCTAATAATCCCAATATTTTTTTTTAAATGCATGAACACAATTTATTTATTTTTAAATGGGATAATGTGCCTGTATGAGGCAACATTATCAACTTCCTTTTTGGATTTTAAAAAGTAATTCCCATTAAACAAATTGATAACAAATACATTTGGCTGAAAATGGTACTAAACTGCCCTCTTGCAGAACCTCAAATGTACCCTCTAATAGGCTAGGCACCGACAGTACCAAAGTAAGACACTGCACTTTTATAAACTCCCGAGCCAGGCAGTCTCTCCATTATGCAATCCAAGGTGTCTGAGGCAGTTTGATTTTCCTGCTCACCAGAGAAGTATACCTCAACACGGTGCCTTTCTGAGGCTCCTTCTTGGCTGAAAATTTTCATTGTTCATAGTTCATCTTTTGGCTTGGTTCAACGTTTTCTGACTCTTCCTTAATTTCACATTTTTTCCCCAGTAATTGCCATTTTCCCTTTTGAAGGGTTTCTCTTCACCTTTTCCTTTAGTGTCAGACCAGCTCTCTTTGACAGGTGGCCATTGTGTCGACAGTAGATTGTCCAAGAAGGATGAACATAATAATTGTCCCATCTGTCTTTCAGTTCTCAATCTATCATGTGGTTTAGGATATGCCTTTAGATGCCTTACAGGTGCTTTAGGATTTGGTGGCAGTTTGCCACAGGGTGAAGAAAGGAGAAATAGTCCTTCTACCTCATGATCTACTGCTTCCAGAGAGGTCTGAGTCCCATTTGAGAACATTTGGCCAGTCCTGGATTCACTAGCGATCAAGGTTGAGGTGATTAATGTTGCAATAAGAAGGAAGTGACCCCATTAGGGCCACCCGGGTCACTCGCGACCACCTCTCAACCTTCCATACAAATGAAGAGTCGGTCAGACAGTAGAGAATACAAACCAAGTATATTTTATTCAAGGTACACTTGAGTGAAGTCCAGTCTGACCAGCCTCCTGGGATTGCTGCTAAGGGACTGACTTCAGCAGGCATGACAATACATTATGTTCAATTCAGCACCAGTAAAGATACGTCCTGACTGGAAATTTACAGTTGGTAGCTGGTAAACAAATTGAGGTACAGAAGGATGAGTTTCGATCCTGAGAATGGGCACAATCTATCTTAACTCCAAGGTCACTGCCTGTGCCCGCTGCTCTAAGGGTGGCAGCAGGCCTATTTAGTGGAAAAGGTATGCACTAACAAGAACAGTGTATTTATTAGTACAGCAAGGCTCAACCTTGGAGAAACGCAGATCATAGCAGCTGCTTTCAGCTGGGGCAGCGAGACAGAAGTTAGTTTCAATCTTGACTCAAAAAAGTGGCTGAATATACACTGGTGCCGCAAATACTAACTTAAGACGTACAGTGCATGAACAATTCAGCTAAAACATTTTCATTCCAATAGACCATCCTTTTAGCATTTGCTAAACCATTTCAGAATTGGGAATGGGAAAGAAGCAATACGCAGAGAAACAAAATACATCAACACTCAGAATTATTCATATATTCAGTATCAGAAATTGACATTGCAGGGGATGATGTAGAACCCAAAATACCCTCATCAATCTGCATCATGTTGGGATTATCTTTTTGCAACATGATGGCAGCCCAGTGTCTGGAGCTGTCTTTTTCTGTTTTGGGAGTGAGAACTCTTATACAATAAGTGCAGCAGGTCGGAAGACAGTGTATGCAAATACAACATGTGAAGAAAATATGTGAAGAAAATACCAGCAATCACAGCTAGAAAGGTAAAGATCTTCCAGCCCCAGGACATTAACACAGCCCAGAACCAAACCAGAGAGAGTCCAAGTACCATTTTATTAGTGTATGTCAGGTGATAGTCTAGGCAACTTTTGTATGGCAGTATACACGTGGTCAGGTATGTACATACAACAGCTGCTGCCAATAACGCAACAGGCCCCTTCCTGATCAGCAAGGATGACGTCTAACACTATCCGGTTTTGTAAAATGACGAGCCTCGTAGCCTGGAGCACAGCAGTAATATTGGTCAGTGTCCCTGCTGTTGTATTTATAACCCCTTCCACAACTCATGTGAGCCGACAAATATTAAGGCTATTTGACATGGGACCCCAAAAAGGTATGATACCCTTCATGGCATCCTCAAACTGTTGTAAGGTAGTATCTGTCTGATCTATATCCTCCGTGTCAATGACCCTTCTGACAGATATACACTCCTACACTTTCAGCTGGTGAACTTTATGGTAAGTGGACGGAGCTATATACACAGGGGGAAGGAGAAAAGAGAGATAACACCTGCCTGACCATCCTCTCGGGAGCCAGACATAAGCTTGAGATCCACATTAGGTTGTAGTATTAAGGACAGACTATCCTTCGTACTCAATCTGTAGGTGGAATTGCATCTGCACTCCCCCACCTTTATTTTCAAACCAACCTCTGCAACTACTGATGTACGACAGTGGCATGGACAACAAATTATCACTTTTATGAGTCACTTAGGGAAGCAATCCACAAACTCAACAATTAGTGGTATTAGACACTTATGCAACATTTTTATAAGCATGTTATCTGTAGATGACTTTCGGTACTCTCCTTTGTGAGGGGCCAAAGTGACAAAAATGTTTTTGGGGGAATTGGTGTTGTACCAACCAAGGAATGTACAGGATACTTCTCCTCCAGGAACCAGGATATCCCCAAAACAATTATAAGTGCAATTGCAACTATTGATTCAAAAACTATTTTACTTTTTGTGGACCAGCCCCGCACGGGACGCCGAAGCGCAAACGGCTGTTCTTCCTCAGTAATAGGCCGACCAAACGGATACATTATGAAGCAACAAAAAGGGAATGCAATAAAACTGATGGCAAGGAGGCAAGTGTTCCCAGTGTCCATCTGAGCCTCACTGGTGGACACCTGTTGTTCATCAACGTTGGCACTCTTGAGCACCGGCAGTGGAGCTGCTCAGTCCTAGCTCGCGATGATTCACACGTCGTCCAGGATATTGTACCCCCCTCCAGGAGAGCACGTTTGATTTATCCTGTCCAGTGTCCGAAGAATGCACCAATTTCGCCCTCACCCAAAACTTACACCGTTGGTACTACTGACAAAGTACACCCTGACTTGTACAGTCCATCCCTAACTAATCTGACTTCTCCTTTGGTGCACTTCACCTGAGGACGCAAATTGTACCTGGTGACTCCAGGCACAGAGGGGTCAACGAAGAGGGGCTCCTTAATGGCCCTGATCTCCGAGGGGACTGCCGCATTTAGCACTTCATTATTTTCAGCATCATTTGGGTCCACGTTCGAATCGCATCGCTGAATAGCATGAACTGAGGCACCTTCTCATGCTCAAAGTCCCCAATGCCCTCCCTTACCCACTGATAGTAGGGCAGGGGTACTCTGCGGCAGTGGGTGGAGTGGATCCAATGCTTTCGGCCGGCGACTTTTATGGCAGTGCGGGTAGCCAGGAGGACCTGGACAGGTCCCTTCCAGCGAGGCTCCAAAATCTTTTTCCGCTGAAATTTCTTCACCAGGACAAAATCACCGGGCCTAATATCATGTCCAGGCCCCTCGGGTACAGGTGGAAAGGACTTGTGTATCTGTTGGTGAATAGAACGCAAATCTTTAGTCAACTGGTACAGGTGATCAGTCAGTAAAGGATAATCAATCTCAGAAAATGTACGAGCTCATGGGACGCCCCAAACATTCGCCGGGAGTCCGAATATGAACTCGTAGGGCGACAATCCTGTCTTAGAGTGTGCTGTTGTTCTTGTGGACAAAAGAGCTAATGGTAAAGCATCTGGCCACTGTAACCCTCTGGTCTCCTGAATCTTTGCCAATTTGAGTTTGAGAGTACCATTGTACTTCTCAACCAAACCGGCAGACTGGGGGTGATTTGCAGCATGAAACTTCTGTCTCATGTGTAGTCCCTCGCAAACTAGCTGGATAACCTTGGCATTGAAATGACTTCTATTATCACTCCAGATCAAGCGGGGCAAGTCGAAGCGAGGAAATAACTAATTTGAGTATCTTTGCAGTTGCAATGGCTGTACTTTATTTAGTGGGGTAGGCCTCAACCAATTTACTGAATGCACAGATAACCACCAACACATACTTCAAATTATTGACCCTGTCCATTTCAATAAAGGCTATCTGGAGGACCTCAAAAGGGAAAATGGGAGGTGCGAAATACCACGTGGTGTAGGGGTACCCTTGCCAGGATTGTGCATCATGCAGACCATGCAGTATGTTACTAAGGGGCCTATTACGATGGCGGCCGGACAAAGTCCGCCCGCCACCGTAACGGTGAACGGGACCGTCCACCAGAGGTGCGGCGGTCCCGCTGTGGCCATTAGGATGCCACAGCGGCATCACCCATCCACAACATTGTGTCTGGCGGTGCTCACAGCACCGCCCGCCACAATGCTGTGGATGCACGTTGGGCATTGGCATGCACAAGGTGACGGGCACCGCGCGGTGCCTGCCACCTTGTCCACGCCAATGGTACCCCCTATGTGCACCCCACAACACTCTAAGGGCCCGCATTGCGCCCCCAAAGGCAAGGACCGCATGCCTTTCGCCATGGAAAGGCGATGAACCGCCTGCATCATAATATGGATGGCGGTGCCTAGCAGACACCGCCACCATGTTATGCCCTTTTTTCCGCCCAGTCGCTGAAAAAGACCGGCGGAAAAGCGGCGGACGGTCTTTCCGTCTGCTGCGGACCCCCCAGCCATACTAATATGGCGGGGGGGTCAATCAGGCAAGGATGGCGAGTGGATCGGCCCCGCCGGGCCAGAGGTGGCTACCGGCGTGGGCGATCCGCCCGCCATTCTAATAGGCCCCTGAGTGTGTTACCTGTCTTGGGGAGTTTGTCATTTTGCCATACGGGGTCTAACAGTTTGCAAATACCCTTAGCACTGATATGGGCTGTGGCGTGGGCCATTGTCACTACAGGAAGAACATATGCATCTGACAACATCCATCTCAGCTTCCCTGATTTATCAATCCAACATCCCTCATCATTAAAATTATCTGTACTTACCTGCCACACCGCTAATTCCTCCATCGTGGCCTCACTCTGAATTTCCTTTACATTCTCAAGTGTATCCTCAAACATGGAAAACTCGGGCACCCACCTAGCTGGACCTGCTACAGACATCCTTTTCATCTTTGTTCAGGCTGTTTCCTTAGCTGTCTCATCTGCAAAAGCGTTCCCCCTTTCCCACCTTGTCAGTAACTTTCTTATGAGCGCTGCACTTCACAATTGCTAATTTCTTAGGTAGTGTCAGAGCGGACAGAAGCCTATGTATAAGAGGACCATGCTGAATGAATGTTCGATGGGAAGTGAGGAACCCTCTCTCTGGCCAGAGCCGCCCAAAATTACGGGTGACCCTGAAGGCAAATGTTAACAACCAGTCCCTTGCTCAATTCACAAGCTCGAATAGGGGCAACTAATTCAGCTGCCTGGGCGGACTAATAGGGAACTTGTGATGTCTCCACTACCATGTGCAGCGTAGTAATTGCATATGCTGCAGTGGTGGTGCCATCTTGTAATCTTGAAACAAGAGCCATCGACATATAGTGTTGCAGGGATTCTGCTCATGCACAGAGCTATGCGCAGGAAACCAGCACCTCAGTGAATTGCGGTGTACCAAAAACTCACCTCAGTACCCAGAACCCTTATCCGACTAGCATCAGTGTCTCATTCGCTCTCCGTATCATCTCGAAGGTACCAATGATTAGACAACCCAGAACATGCGACTTACAGTACTCTCAGGAATGGTGGGAATCGGAAATCCCTGTTTGTTATTATTCTCATATCAGTCCACAACAAGAGTAATCAGAGACACAGTAAAGTTTAAAATGTTTATTTTATAAACTACGTGTCCTAAGATGCAGTACTTTGGCTAACATAAGCAGACAAAGTATTAAGAGTAAAACCATTAGCATTGTTACAATACCATATAAAATGAAGGGAGAAATCATGTTACAAATGATAGTGGAATTCAACCCCCCTCCCTTCGCTAGTAAGCTAGCATTATTAAACGAATAGAAGGTCTCTAGGTTTGAATGGGGAACCCCATACCGTAAATATCAGCTTAGGTGAATCACATCACAGGCTCAGCTTTGCTCTGTGTCTGGAAAAAGTCTTCTCCAAAGTGTGTGTCTCATGCATGCAAACTGCAATATTAAAGGCACTCGAATTTCAGATATTTGCAGCTGTGTGCGTGTTATGGCTAGAACGTGGGCTGATCAACCTGAATTCAAAAGCATACATTGTTTGTTGGCCCTGACTGCGTCTGCACACAATGTTCAGACCAAGGTCGCGGTGCACATCTAGGGATGTGAACAACAGACCGTTCCCATGTGAAGAAAAGGCAAGCAAGCAATTTTCATATAATAAACTCTATCTGCAGTATCGTGTGCATAAGCAGCAAAAGTGGCAAGATGGCGTTTTAACTTCTAAGACGCTTATGCTAACATAGCAATGTGTGTACCTGGACCTCCGTCTCCACTGCAATAGTTCCCCTTGTGGATCAGATAAGGGAACATCAGTCAGATATACCTGTCCCTTCGTCTCTTCCTCCATCCAAAAAATGCAATCCTGTATGTCAAGCTCCTCATTCTCAGAAGGGAGGGGTAGTAATTGGCTGGATTCAGAGTGGCACAGCGTTTAATCGTAATGTGCATTTGAAAGAGTGTTAGCTCATAACCGGTCAGACGTGCACTGATGCGGTGCTGTGTCCTTGTCTTATTCAAAAGTGTATCCACAGCATGGGGTACCATAACTGTGAGGTCACTATCGAGTAAGAGTCCCGCCAATTGTCGTATTGAGACAGCCACAGCCGCGACCGCTCTTAGAAAGCTCGGAAGGGCTCGTGCAACAGGGTCAAGCACAGCAGAAAAATAAGCACAGTCATTGCTTATCCCATAATTTTCATGTTAAAACAGAAAGCGCACAACCACCCAGCTCATGGATGTACAACACAAAACATTTGGCATAATTAGGGGTACCAAGCACTGGAGCCGAGTAAAGCACAGTTTTTAATTGCTCAAAAGACTGCTGACACTCTGGCGTCCAAGGCAGGGGCTCATGCACATCTTTTAGTGTTAGTGCAAACAGAGGCTTAACAAGAAATGAGTATCCAGATATCCACTGCTTGCAATAGGAAGTGATACCTATGAAAGCGCGCACACCTTTCTGAGTTTGCGGAATAGGCATTTTCACATTGGTACTGCTGCTCTCAGGGGTCAATCTCCCACCCTCCTTCGACAGTAGGTGACCTAAATAGGTGACCTCCTGTCGACAATACTGAAATTTGGAAAGGGATACCTTGTGACCGTTGTCAGCTAGACGGAGCAACAATTTAACTGTGCTATCTCTGCAACCTTGTTCTTTGTCTGAGGTGATGAGCAGGTCATCATCAAATTGAAGGGGTGGACCAGGTGCTCTCTGAAGCCTGTAATCGAGTTGCGATCTCATGGGGCAAATTTGAAACAAAAAATCTACTAACAAACAAACGCTTACCAACTTCAATCGACAAGTCCTGTCCACTATAATCCAAAAACACACTTTCAAACCGAGTGGAAAAAACTCGGACACACTCTTATCTTTCTTCTGACGACACGCCGAGAGCTTGTCCCAATCAATCTTTCGGGGTGGGATAAGGGAATGCATATAGGTGATAATACGGCCAGGCAGAGTAAGTATCAGGCTTCCTGTCCTGATCCCATCTTTTAATTTGGTCCCAGGTACCACCCAATTTTGCAACGTGATCCTGTGTATGTACCTGTCTCCAAATATCAACAGGAACCAACAAACCAAAGAAAAGGTTAATATCCGCAAGCGTCATCACTGTCGAAGAAGCGACCATTGTCAATTCCTTGTAATATGCAGTAGGATTTTTCCTAGGGTCTGGTAACTGAGTTTTAAGGGACAAGACCTCACTCCTTTTCCATGGAGTGTAAACCCACTGTTCCTGGAAACGGGCCTCTACCCTTGGCCTAGTGCACCGCCCTCATCGGGTACTGAGATACCGGGGTGGGGCTCTTCTCCAGTAGCCTTCCCCGACAAGCAACCAATGTTGCAACATTACCAAAGACATGAGCAGGCTCCATATCAGTAACACACATGATCCCTAATATCGTATATAATCTGCGGTGCTGCACCCTTGAAATGCTGCTCCCAAAGACCGATCAGAGTAGCCGATATGTGCTTAAGGGCTTGTTGCTGTACGAAAGGCTCATAATCTTTCATCACACTCCACACATCTTTCACACTGTAAATGGGGTTATGAGCCCACTGTGCTGCCTGATTAGCCACCATTTTGTTCTCTGCATCTCCCATTTCAGACAGGACCAATGTCCCCCTCATCCGCTCTTTAAATTTCGCCCACTCTCTATTCGCAGGGCCGCGTATCGGTGTCTCACTACTCAGTGATGTCGGGCAATGGAGGAACACAGCGGGGTGACAACAGAGGGAGCAGGCACTCATGTCATTGTCAGCTGCGTCATGGGTGTACAAACTAGAGAGAGAGAGAGACACCGAAGCAATAGGTGTTGCAGAAGTACTAACAGTCACAGTTGCCACAGACGGCGAAGACAAAGGACAGAAGGTGCTGTGGGCAAGGCAGTTTGATTCGCAGAAACAGAAGAACCGGGGAGCTGGGCCTGTGGGGGAAGAGAGGGATATACCCCCTGTGGGGCATACGGAGGTTGAGGTCCGTATGCTCCCAAAAAAGTACCTCCACAAAAGTATCAGTTTCTTCTCGGGCTACATAAGATTTATCAATATTCAGTCGAAACTTCCTATCTTCACGTTCTATTCCGATCTCTTCTCTCTGTCATGCGCTACAGCTTTCTGAGTCAATGTTTGCATCCTCCCCTTCCGGGCCTCTTTCTCTGTTTTCATTCGCCTCTGTTTAGCCTCTTTTTGCCATGTTCTGAGGGAATCAAATATCGACTGCCTACTACTTTTCGCAAACAGCTTTTCCTGTAAAAAACAAATTTTTGTGTTAATCAAAATTGCCTGTCAACGACCACTGCAACTCGGCATTGTCCTTAGTATATTTGTGCCATAACGTATTAAACATAATAGGGCCAATTCCATGCTTCACGTACATATAAAAATTATGAGTGCCTTCCGGAGGCGCTGGCTGACTTTCTTCCAATCGAGCATCAGCAGAACAACGACAACACAAAAACAAACAAGCATTGGCATAGCTAATAGGTTGCGCCTTCTGTGAGGGGTAATTCGTTTTGCAGAATATGAGGCCTCCATAATTAATATGTTGAAAATTGTCTCCTAAATGGGAAACAAGCACCCAATTGTAGCAGTTGACTCTTTCAGGGAAGTGTAGTTCAAGGCCTATTGAGGGAGTTAGTTTTGGCTAGTACTCACCATCCACTAGTATGCATTAATAACATTAAATAAATGATTGTCAGTATTCTTTTATTTAAAAAATAAACATACTTTTTATTATACAAACACTACTAAATACCCTGGTGTAATTTACAAATATTTACATTAGGCAGATGGAAACACCTTTGGTGACATTCTGAAATCACATATGACCCCCAGTGGATTATGACCCCCGCAAAATCATACACCTGCCACCATACCAGATAGAACATCACCATATAGGAGGGGTCATGTGAATAAAGAGGTCTATTGGCTTTGTCAAGGTATTATTGTATTGAAATGTAAGTCTGATCTATTAATTTGGTCAAAGGGTTATAACAACAACATGTAGGGCAAGCCTATTGCATGTTTGTAAAAAGGAGACACACACAAAGGGGTGAAAAGCGGGTAGGGCTGGGCACAGTTCATTACACGTTACGTTGCTACTTATAAAAGTCTGCCTTAGTGAGGGACTGGTAGATCACACCCCAGCTTCAAACATCCATGCAGGACAGTCTGTTACTGTCTGTAAAAGGAGAGACACACAAAGGGAATGCGGAGAACGGGAGGGGGGTGGGAGCATTGTGAACACGGACAGCGGGTGGGGGGCGGGAGCAAACCAACAAAAGGTGAACATGCGTGGCACACAAAAGTGAAAGCGACCGCTTTTGGGGCAAAACACACACACACTTCAATAAAATATGTATTGCTATCTGTGAAAGGCTGGTAGGGCTGGGTACACTCCATTACATGTTACGTTGCTGCTTATAAAAGTGTGCCTTAGTAGGGGACTGGTGGATCACACCCCAGCTTCAAACATCCACGGCGCACAGTCTACTACGAATGCGTGTTTGTAAAAAGGAGACACACAAAGGGGTGTAAAACTGGTAGGGCTGGGCACAGTTGGTTACATGTTATGTTGCTGCTTATAAAAGTCTGCCTTAGTAAGGGACTGGTGGATCACACCCTAGCTCCAAACATCCACGCAGGACAGTCTACTGTGGAAATATGGATTTTTATGATCAGTTATGTCCCCTATCTTGGACCCCAACGGTTTCATGTATAAATCACAAGTACATGTATGTTTCCTCCAGTTCCAGTTATGAAGACGCAAACACATGTGCGTCCACCGTCAACATGTCCTCTTTCAGATCCGCCATGAATGGGCCGGATATTCTATTCCTAAGTATGAAAGGCCACCGGCTTTATATGGTTCATTTATCCCATTTTACGGTCCAGGCGAGTAGGCCCTGATTCTGCCATCAAGCCTTTTCTTGCCTTCTGCCTCTGAAAGCTCCAGTCTGAGCTCGCATCTGTATCCATGAACTTTGTCCTATTCCCTGCGCGGCTAACGGTGCCTGACTCCAGCCTGTTGCCTGCCAAAAACTGTATTTCACCTTCGAGATTATCTGCTCCGCTCCCTATCCAATGCATTCCTGTCTAGTAGTTTAAGTAAACATTCTTCCAGCTACCGAGCAAAGGGCCCGGCTTCTCTGTCTTTATGCAAGTAATTCATAGCCCTGTTACTATGGAAGATTTCTGCCCTCGCATCTAGTGTAGACACTTAGACGCTAGTACACGCACTCACAGTCAGTATAGAATAGATTTTGTTCGAAAGACCTTTCCTTTTGGATAACACAGTTCTTTAAACATAGGATGTTAGATATGATTTGGGATTAGGTTGACTTGACCCCCCAGACTTCTGTCTCCACATGTAGAGCTAAATGTCAAGTCCCCTTCACCCCCTAGTTGCACGTCAATCACACGTCATACTGCTGCGCGCGCATTTCTGCCAAGTATTTCTGCTGACATTGCGAAATTCTTTCATGAAACCACCCATTTATGACATCATACCTGATGACGTTCTTTAGTTACGCCCAGTTACACCCATTTTAGTTACGCATGTATGTTTTATCTTTGCTATCAATTGTTACGCCTCCTGCATCTGTTTCACTGTAATGCCTATTGTATAAAAATGATTACCTGTCAATAAAGTATGGTCCTTCACTTCCTGAACCTTCGTGGTGATGGAATATGGAGTCCATCAATTCGAATTGATTTTGGAATAAAGCCCGTTCCGAACCTCTAATACCACGGATTCTGCCTCTTATTTTACTGAGCTATTATTATAGATTTTCCGCATCAAATTAAGAACCGGTAATTAAATTATTTACCACATATATGGCGCCCGAATAGGGACACTTTCTCATCTCACGCGCCGGAGGTGCGTTGCAGGCCCGGTCTCCTGCCACAGCTGGACGGACAACAACGCGTACCCACAGGATTTCCTGTATCTCCCTCCTGCCGAGCGGGGGTAACTGAGGCTGCGATCAACACCCAGACGAGGCGGTGAGAAGTGCGAAGTATCCCGACCAGAGCCTAGCTGAGAGAGCAAGATCCGAGGTATACAGAGGCCCACCAGTTTCCGAAGTTTCCGAAGTTTCGAGTCGAGTCCAGTCCGATTCAAGTCCAGTTCAGTTCAGTTCCGAGGCCTTCCGTTCCGAGCTACCCGGTGAGTACCATTGTCGGGGAGGCGTTCTGACGTGCACATAGGTTGTGCCGGTCAAGACGGGTTTGGGTACACAAATCCGGTCTGCACTGTTTCAGCAGTGTATCTGTACTGTTTAGCAGTATATCAAGTATGTCTAGTATATAATTCAGAATTATCTAGTTAGTACCGAGTATTATGCTTAGTGACTAGTTCCCTAAATGGCCATCATTGTTGTTCATTAAATGTTAAATGTTAAAATGTTTTAAATACGTTCTGCATATTGTGGTGTGAATGACTGTTCATTATTGTGTTTTGTTGTATTAAACGTGTTCAAAATTAGGTATCAGATCAGTTCTCAATATGCCGCTCTTTTCGAAATTAAGACAGATCAAAACTAGAAAAGGGGTACTCGAAGAAGCTGTTCCCATTCCTCCTAGGGACACTCCAGGGTACTTCATGTATCATAAACATGGCCTAGACGCCATATTATTTCTTGATTTATGGGTAGACTACACCAAGGAATTACCAGAAAGTCAGAGGTGGCCCGCAGCTGGGACCTGGGATTGCAGATTGCATCATGAAAGTAGAGGAAGATTTATGGAAAAAGAAAGCTAGACAGTCACAGAAAGATGCCATTGAATTATGGCGTAAAGAATCATATAGACGTACAGAAAAAGCGCTCAGACAGGAAGAGAAAAGTAAGGAGAATTCAAATAAAGTCCGAGAAAGTCTATTAATTGAAGAAGGTACTCGAGTAAAAGCAGAACAAACAGACAGACAAAGAAATGCCCTTATGAATGGTATGTATCCTCTTCTGGCCGAAGGATTACCTAAGGCTACTCCGGAGATACCAAAAGACTTGCCACCCCCATTGTTTCCGATAAAAGTACATCCCAAAGGGCATCCCAGAACCGCAGAAGATGTTTTTCTTTCCTCTTATTTAGACGACGCAGCTCCCGAGTATGCTAATACTGCGCCACATAGACCGCCTGCCGAGGGGGTTCAACGCCAAGACCCTCCTCCGTCTGTACCTCCGCAACAGCAAACTCCGACACAAGTTCCGGCAAGCACATCTGTTTCTACATCTGTATCCACACCTATGGTTGCTATATCACGTTCAACGAATCCTTTCACATCCAGCACCCCAGGTGGTGCTACCGGAGGTACATCAAACATTTTTTCCACGCCACCCAGAGTAAATAAACTTTCCTTTCAAGAATTAGCCCACCAACGTACGCCCAAACTAGTAACTCCCGACACGCTCAAGGAACTTCTAATAGATTGTAGATATGACCCTGTGCCCGGAAAAGGGGACGAAATGCTGCTGGCATCATTACGTATCCGACGAGCTGCAATATATTTAGGGAGACTACCAGGAATGACTACACATTTAGAAAATATATATCACTTTGTCCAGTCAGGGCGAGATTCTGAGAGTATTAACAGAGCCATGGAGTACCAGAAAGTGGAAATACAGGGGGAACTGTTACGTTTCCTCATAAACTGTATGATCAGAAATCAAGACCGACCAGGGGTAAATCCGGAAGAAATGCAAATTCTTACCACATGGAGTCGGAATATATCAGAGGGGAGACATGATAAACGATCATGTATAGTAGCTATGTGCCGAAAGATCCGCAAAGAAATAGAACGAATACACGAAGAAAGATTAGCAGTAGACGAGCCTGAACAAACCGAGGAGGAGGAAGAATTAGAACTGCCCACAGGACAGTTAGAAACAATGGCCTATGTAGGTAGAGGAAGATCTTGCAATAATACTAGATGCTTTACTGATCCGATACGCCCGATACGTCCAGATAATAGCAGAAAATTCCAAACTCCTATAATAAATATAAGGTCCCCCGAACATTCGTTCCAAGCCGCTGACAAATTACTCCGAGAACGAAGGGGTTATCATATACTCGATTCTATGGACGAACAAGAATTAGCCAGGTCAGCCGTTCACTGGGTCGATAGTCCCGGAAAATATAGTGATGATACACTAGCGCACACGTTTTTGAACCTCACCCCAGATGAACAGCGTTTAGCTGGTATCTATATGATTCAACAACTCCTTATATTATATAAAAGCCAACACTCCGATCCTGGCCCCTTACCTGATATATTGACTGAATTACTCACGAATAAATGGAGAGGTTCAGGTACTGAGTTAATTAGAGAAATACTAGAATCCAGAAAGCAGTACATTCTTTTTGTATGTCCCGAACATGTCTCACTGCCCATCAAGGAAAGAACGACGTATTATATGGATAGACAGAATCCCTTACGCGAAGTCCACCCGATAAAAGGTGAGGACAATCAGTTTAAACGTGTATTTGTATACACACCTATATCTAAAATAGAACTATTAGAAATGAAGAAAGTGGTACCCAGTCATGACAAAGACCCAGCGGGTTTCCACCGTGAAATTAAAGATATGTTACTCATGGGAGAATATACCTATCCCGACATTATGACAATATTGAAGGTATTAATGCCTGCGGGCATTTACGAAAAACTCAAGGAAAAGGATTGGGAGGTGGGAGACCAGAAGATAGATTGGACAGCATTAGAAAACGAAGAAAAAGCTCGAGGTTCAGGGCTTGGGGAAAAGACCAAAACACTACCAGGTTTACTAGTACAGGTACTGCCACGTTTATTAACTACGAAAAAGGAAGACTGGGGTGCAATCTCAGCCTGTAAACAAAAGCACGATGAGGATACTAGTGATTTCTATGCCCGATTCGAAAAATGTTTTGGTATAAATAGTGGAATAAAAGCAAGTAGCGAATCGTATCCACATCTGTTTGTGACAAAATTAGTTGAAAATTCCTTGCCCCAAGTTAAGAATAGAGTATTGAAATTCGAGAGTACCTGGCAAGGTAACACTCCGTCACAGATGTTACAAATGTTACAGTACCATCACAATAGAATTAGAGAGGAACAAGAACATGAACAAAGACGCATGAAAGACACGAAAATGAAAATGCTAGTCTCCCAGACAGTTCCAGCTGACGGTCATAAAAAGGGTATGACACAGTCCAGTGTTTCAGCAGGTCCTGTAAAAGGGACATGCAACTATTGTAAACAGCCAGGTCATTATGTACACGATTGTCCAGTTTTAAAACATAATATCGCCATAGGTAATACAAAAGAAAGACCACGGCCACTTAGACAGGATCAGAACCAACAAGGAGCTCCGCAGCATGCACAGTCCATGCCAGCTCCGCAACAGTCTATGTCAGCTCCACCACCGCAGCCTATTGCTGCCACACAAACAACGACACAACAGATGTACCAGACCGCACAGTATGACTATCCTGATTATCAACGATACTCATGAAACAGCCTAGAGAGGGAAGTTGGCTTACCCCTTATTGAGGTTCCTGTAGATCAAGAAGGACCTTATGTACACAGTGAACTATTAGGCCAAGATAGAAAATTTTTACTTGATACAGGGGCAAGCCGAACAACAATAAAACGTAGTGAAGTTCCAGGGGCACCCCTCTCAGGCTCACAGAATATTTCCCTTGGCTTTTCAGGAAAACCTATCATTAACTAAGTATCACAGCCTCTTCCACTTACGATTGGTCCCTTGACACGAACTACAGATTTATTGCTTACTAAATCATGTCCAGAAAACCTGTTAGGCATAAAAACATTGAAAGCTCTAGGAGCTATAATATGTTGTTCTCCGGAAGGATTAAGATTGTTTTTACGTGATTTCAAAGGGCACTATGTGTCCCGAGACATGGATGACCGACTGCAGACTTTACCCACACATTTATGGGCACAAGGCCCTACAGATGTTGGTTGCATGAACATTACACCATATCGAGTCACACTAAAGGCAGGAGTGGTACTACCACGAATGCGACAATACAAGTTACCCCCAGATGCTGTAGTGGCTTTACTGCAAATCATTGACAAGCTTATTACCCAAGGAGTGGTTGTGGAAACCGACTCCAATGTATGTAATTCACCGATAATTCCGATTCTTAAACGAACTGATCCAACAGCCCCGCCAGTATATCGATTGGTTATTGATCTGCGCGAATTAAACAAATGTATTGTACCACAATACCCCGTAGTCCCAGACATTTCTTCATTACTGACAGCCATTGATTCCGAAGCAACATTCTTTACTGTAATTGATCTCAAGAATGCCTTCTTCAGCGTCCCAATAGATCCGGAAAGCCAATACTTGTTCGGATTTAGTTTAAATGGACGAAGCTTTAAATTCACACGCGCACCTCAAGGATTCACAGAAAGCCCCAGCATCTATAGCCAAGCACTGAAACGAGAACTCGACAGTATCCACATGCCAGTCAACACTGCCCTGCTTCAATATGTCGATGATCTGCTGATCACCGCTAGAAGCGAACCTGAATGTGAAAAAGCCTCACTGACGGTTTTACAATTTTTGGCCGAAAAGGGGCACAAGGTGTCCCCTTCTAAGCTGCAATTCTGTGTCCAGCGAGTTGTTTACCTTGGGCACTCGCTGTCCAAGGAGGGAAGGCAGCTTACACCAGATCGCATCCAGTTAATTGCTAACATGCCAATACCTAAGACACAAAAGGAGGTGCGGGCTTTCATAGGCCTCACTTCATATTGTAGGCAGTGGATCCCTCAGTATGCATTTCTAGCAAAACCACTCATCCAGTTGACAACACAGGAGGCAGCCACATCGACTGTTCTCCCTTGGACTCAGGAACATACACAAGCTTTTGAAAGCCTAAAGAAAGCTTTATGTCAAGCGCCTGTTTTAGCAACACCATGTTACAATAAACAGTTTACACTCTTTGTTACAGAACGCGAAGGTACTGCCTTGTCAGTACTCACACAGGAACAAGCAGGATCACACAAACCATGTGCTTATTTTTCTAGTACATTAGATCCCGTAGCTCAGGCTCTGCCTGCGTGCCTGAAATCAGTGGCAGCGACAGCTTTAGCAATCAGACAAAGCGATGCCATAGTGTTAGGACATCCATTGACAGTACAAGTACCACATGCAGTAGAGGTTCTCTTGAACCGCACACAAACACAACACTTGACTATAGCAAGACTCACTGGTTCCGAATTAACATTATTTCAGCCACACATAGAAATCAGACGTTGTAGTACATTGAATCCTGCCACACTGTTACCAGTAAACGGAACAGACCCACTAGCACATGATTGCATTGAAGTTATTACTATCACGACGAAACCTAGACAAGACTTGACAGACGTCCCATTGTCAGACCCACACCTGACGTTGTATGTAGATGGTTCATGTATGAGAACAAATACAGGAGAGTTAGTGGCCGCTTACGCAGTCACAACAGACACTGAAATCATTGAAACAAATTGCATAAATACCTTGTCAGCTCAAGCCGCAGAGCTCATCGCTCTGACACAAGCCTGTATTCAAGCTACGAATAAAAAAGTCAACATATACACTGATTCACGTTATGCATTCGGAGTTGTACATGACTTCGGCGTGCTGTGGCGAGAGAGAGGTTATTTAACTTCTCACGGTGCTCACATTCAGCACGGACCCCTCATTCATGCCTTATTAGATGCAATACATCTACCCACTGCAATATCAATTATGAAATGTAAAGCTCATACGAAAGTTACTGATATCATTTCTCAAGGCAATGATCTAGCTGACAGAACAGCTAAACAGACTGCTCAAACTCAAACATCTGACATGACAAAGACAATAGTCCCGACACCAACACATTGCATGATGGTTAAGGATCCCGCTCTTGACGTAATTGACATACAGACACATGCTACACCAGAGGAAATAAAGAAATGGACTGAATTAGGATGGATCCAAACGGATCAAGGATGGATGACGAAGGAAAAATCTGTATGGTTCCTTCCTGATTCGATGGTCCAAGTTATCATTAATACTGTACATAGTCCAGCGCACCTAGGAGAAAAAGCTATGCTAGACAGCATTCAACACATTTGGTTCAACAAACATTTACGAGCAGCAGCTAAACAAAAAGTTCGTACCTGTATGATCTGTTGTCAGTTTAACCCAGGTAAAAGCATTCCCGTAGAACAAGGTGGATTTCAGCCTCCTGATCACCCCTTTGAAGTCCTCCAGATGGATTATATCCAGATGGAACGATGTCGAGGATTCAAATATGTTCTCGTAGTTGTCTGTGCTCTTTCCCGTTGGACAGAGGCATACCCGGTTTCAGATTACACTGCCCCGACTACTGCCAAACAGTTGGTTCGAGAATTCTTCCCACGGTACGGTTTACCACGTGTTGTCTACTCAGATAACGGCCAGCCGTTCTCATCCGAACTAATGAAACACGTTTCACTTTTGTTAGGCTATCAGTGGAGATTTCACTGTGTCCGACACCCCGAGGCAGCAGGTCTCGTGGAACGACATAATCAAACCCTGAAAATTAGATTGTCCAAAATATGTAGAGAGAAAGGTGTCGACTGGGTAGTAGCCTTACCAGTTGCACTCTTTTACATGAGAATGGTAGCACACTCTCGAACAGGGCTATCCCCTTATGAGGTGATCTTCGGTAGACCACCAAATATGTGGGGGACGCCTATACCACGCAAAATAACTGATGTTGACTGTAATATGCTGACAGATTACTTGGCTTCCTTGATGTCTGCACTACAATCTTGTCGTTCACAGGTAGCTGCAGCCTTTCCCGACAACACCGAGGTGAAACCCCATGACGTAATTCCCGGGGACTTGGTGTTAGTGAGGAACTTTGACCGGAAGTCTCAGCTGGATCCTAGGTGGAAATCGCCTCAACTCGTACTGTTAACCACGAGGACAGCCGTGAAGATCGAAGGTCGAAAAGGCTGGATACATTCAAGTCATATCAAGAAATTTCATGGACTACCGTCCGATGTAAACGACACACCTCGCGTGTCTTCACCGATTGACTCAAAGCTTCCTTTGGTTGAACTGAATGACAAGGAACAATATAAACTAAAACTAAGGTCTAACAAGTCAGACAATTTGATTGTTTAAGTCCTCTCCAAGGTGAATCGGTCGAATTTGTCTCTGACATGTATCCTCTAGACCTGAATAGAGAAAGAAACCGAAAAATGCAGTTGAAACAACATGCGTACTGTAAATCACTGCGTAGTCATTGCACAGTGACGTTATTAATTTTGTTTTTCTTAAGTCTTTTAATAATCGCTGCAAGTATATTGTTGCACATATATTATCCTATTTCTAAACATATTTACAATGTTACTGCTGAACATTCTTTTAGTGAATTACCCCCGCATGAGTTGTCCTATAGATTTGCGCTGCGCAATAACACTTTTATTAGTATGTTACATCATTCCCATCAGGTTAGCAATGCTACAAATTGTTGGATATGTGGCCGACTCCCTCCCTATCAGAACTATAAGGGAATTCTGCCTCTCTTTCCATACCCGTTCACACACAATGGCTCCTGTGGAGCATGGTTTAGTTTGATTAATTCCCTAGATTCGAATTCTGCAGTTGATCAAGACAACTGGGTATGGGGAAACCTGAACTTAGTCTTACTCAAAGTCTGTTACCCTAACAAGGAGGGACTTCCCAAAAGAACAGGAACTGATCTAGAAAATGAAGTATATGGATTAGGTAATTTTACGCTTAATCTCATGATCCTGAATGTCGAATCCGAAGCTGCACCAATTTTGCCCGCTATGTCAGTATTTCCAGTTAAAGGTGAATTATGTGTAAGAAAGAATGGTTCCATACATATGGGCCATAGTAGATGCACCACTGTAATAGAATTCAGTGATCAAGGCAAGTCTACATTTAGAGCTTCTCGCCATTCCTACTTCATATGTGGTCAGACTGCATATATACGTTTGCCTCTAGATTGGGATGGTACCTGCTACATCGGATTCCTTTTGCCACCTGTTTTCCTAGCTCCTCCTGATTATCATAGAAATACTCATTTAGTACACAATAGAGAACGGAGAGATCTCCCAATAGTCGATTACACTGAGACAGCATGGGAAAAATACACAGATTTCAATAAAGGTCTCTTTCCCTATATAGGTACAGTTACCAATAGTAAGCTGATACGTAGATTAACCAGAACCCTTGAAGCAGTAGTGAACGAAACTATTTCCGCCTTAGGCAATTTAACAGAAGAGCAGTCTGCTATGCGGATTGTTGTGCTTCAAAATCGTCTTGTCCTTGACGTCATCCTGGCCGATAGGGGCGGGGCTTGTAGGGTCATCGGATCAAGCTGTTGCATTTTCATACCAGAAAATTCGCCATCTGTATATAAAGCCATAACTCGCCTTCATAAGATTGTAAGCCAGATACACCAGAATCCAGGCACCTGGACTTGGTCCGGTTGGTTTTGGAGTGTATTGTCTACCTTTGGATGGAGGGTCCTATCCTTCCTAGGTATTGGCTTTCTCATATTATTCAGTTGCTGTCTATGCCTACAATGTGGACCAGCGATTTGTGGTCTGTGTGCCACATCGTGTATTCCACCATCAAGATTTCATTCATCACGGAAGAAGAAAGAAGAACAAATGATGCTATATGAACAGATCAACGGATTGATGAAGATTGATATCTCTTAAGGGCAAGTAGGGGACAAGGAGGGAATGTGGAAATATGGATTTTTATGATCAGTTATGTCCCCTATCTTGGACCCCAACGGTTTCATGTATAAATCACAAGTACATGTATGTTTCCTCCAGTTCCAGTTATGAAGACGCAAACACATGTGCGTCCACCGTCAACATGTCCTCTTTCAGATCCGCCATGAATGGGCCGGATATTCTATTCCTAAGTATGAAAGGCCACCGGCTTTATATGGTTCATTTATCCCATTTTACGGTCCAGGCGAGTAGGCCCTGATTCTGCCATCAAGCCTTTTCTTGCCTTCTGCCTCTGAAAGCTCCAGTCTGAGCTCGCATCTGTATCTATGAACTTTGTCCTATTCCCTGCGCGGCTAACGGTGCCTGACTCCAGCCTGTTGCCTGCCAAAAACTGTATTTCACCTTCGAGATTATCTGCTCCGCTCCCTATCCAATGCATTCCTGTCTAGTAGTTTAAGTAAACATTCTTCCAGCTACCGAGCAAAGGGCCCGGCTTCTCTGTCTTTATGCAAGTAATTCATAGCCCTGTTACTATGGAAGATTTCTGCCCTCGCATCTAGTGTAGACACTTAGACGCTAGTACACGCACTCACAGTCAGTATAGAATAGATTTTGTTCGAAAGACCTTTCCTTTTGGATAACACAGTTCTTTAAACATAGGATGTTAGATATGATTTGGGATTAGGTTGACTTGACCCCCCAGACTTCTGTCTCCACATGTAGAGCTAAATGTCAAGTCCCCTTCACCCCCTAGTTGCACGTCAATCACACGTCATACTGCTGCGCGCGCATTTCTGCCAAGTATTTCTGCTGACATTGCGAAATTCTTTCATGAAACCACCCATTTATGACATCATACCTGATGACGTTCTTTAGTTACGCCCAGTTACACCCATTTTAGTTACGCATGTATGTTTTATCTTTGCTATCAATTGTTACGCCTCCTGCATCTGTTTCACTGTAATGCCTATTGTATAAAAATGATTACCTGTCAATAAAGTATGGTCCTTCACTTCCTGAACCTTTGTGGTGATGGAATATGGAGTCCATCAATTCGAATTGATTTTGGAATAAAGCCCGTTCCGAACCTCTAATACCACGGATTCTGCCTCTTATTTTACTGTGCTATTATTATAGATTTTCCGCATCAAATTAAGAACCGGTAATTAAATTATTTACCACACTACTACGAATGCGTGTTTGTAAAAAGGAGACACACACAAAGGGAATGCGGAGAACAGGAGGGGGGTGGCAGCATTGTGAACACGGACAGCGGGTGGGGGGCGGGAGCAAACTAACAGAAGTTAAACAAGCGTGGCATGCGAAAGTGAAAGCGACCACGTTTGGAGCAAAAAATACACACACTTCAATAAAATATGTATTGCTATCTGTGAAAGGCTGGTAGGACTGGGTACACTCCATTACTTGTTATGTTGCTGCTTATAACAGTGTGCCTTAGTAGGGGACTGGTGGATCACACCCCATCTTCAAACATCCACGCCGGACAGTGTCCTACGAATGCCTGTTTGTAAAAAGGAGACACAATAAGGGGTGGAAGGCTGGTAGGGCTGGGCACAGTCTGTTACACATTACGTTGCTGCTTATAAAAGTCTGCCTTAATGAGGGACTGGTGGATCACAGCCTAGCTTCAAACATCCACGCTGGACAGTCTCCTACGAATGCGTGTTTGTAAAAAGGAGACAGAAACCATGTGAATGCGGAGAACAAGAGGGGGGTGGGAGCATTGTGAACACGGACAGCGGGTGGGGTCGGGAGAAAAGCAACAGAAAATTGAAAAAGCGAGGCACGCGAAAGTGAAAGCGACTGCGTTTGCAGCAAAAATACACACACTTCAATAAAATATGTATTGCTATCTGTGAAAGGCTGGTAGGGCTGGGTAAACTCCATCACATGTTACGTTGCTGCTTATAAAAGTCTGATTTAGTGAGGGACTGGTGGATCATACCCCAGCTTAAAACATCCATGCAATACAGTCTCCTACGAATGCGTGTTTGTAAACCGGACACACACACAAAGGGAAAGTGGCCAATGGGAGGGAGGTGGACAACAGGTGGAGGCGGGAGCAAAGCAACAAAAAATTAAACAAGCGCAGCCCCGAAAGTGAAAGCGACCGCGCTGTGTTTAATTAGTAACATGATCCACGACGAGGGAGGAATTCATCTGCCACCCTGCGCGCTGCTGCTTGTTACCAAGAGCAAAATGCTGTGGAAGTGAACCTTAAGAGAAGAGGTGGGACATGCACCCGCCTTTGGCTATTTGCGTGCTTTCATTATTGAAAGCCACACACAAAGGCCAATAGAATTGTGGGAGTTGTCAGACCCACTCGGAGAAGTTTTGGGGAAGTTTGGAGTGCTCACAAGAAGCCTCCATAGAGCAACGCATGCGTGCTGCACTAGGCTCGACCTAAAAACTACTAAACACCGGCATTTTCAAAAGTAGGCCAAATTCATTATGTTGCCCAGCAAAATGCTCACAAACACTTTGTATCCAAATCGGTCCTCAGACCGTCCCAAATGCAAACCAAAATCGGTCCTCCGACCATACAAAAGACAAACCAGAATGGTACCATATCCACAAAGAACCAAAGCAAACTCACCTGGTGCACACAGGTCAAACAAACGTATTCTCCACTGCCGACTCTTCGGACCAAACGGTCAGATCCAAGGGTTTTGCCGTTAAGGACCCCAGTCGGGTTGAGCGCTGGGTGAGGCACCGACCGGTCAGACAGACTGGGCAGCTGCGAGTTCAGGACTCTCATGCAGGGATCCCTGATCCGCCTGTCCGACCCAACAATGGCCCGACCTCCCCAACCGTTCGCAGGCGAGGATGGGACACCCAATGGGGTCTCTGTTCGGGAGCCAACTGAAGGAAGGGACCCGATTAGGGCCACCTGGGTCACTCGCGACCACCTCTCAGCCTTCCATACAAATGAAGAGTCGGTAAGACAGTAGAGAATACAAACCAAGTATATTTTATTCAAGGTACACGAGTGGAGTCCAGTCTGACCAACCTCCTGCGATTGCTGCAGAGGGACTTACTTCAGCAAGCATGACGATACATTATGTACAATTCAGAACCAATATAGACATGCCCTGACTGGAAATTTCCACTTGGTAGCTGGTGAACAAAGGGAGGTACAGGAGGATGAGTTTCGATCCTGAGAATGGGCACACGCTATCTTAACACCAAGAGCACTCTGCATGTGCCCACCGCTCTAAGGGTGGGAGCAGGCCTATCAAGTGGGATCATAGCGGCTGCTTTCAGCTGTGGCGCGAGACAGCAGTTAGTTTCAATCATGACTCAAAATGGCAGCTGAATATAAAATGGTGCCGCAAATGCTAACTTAAGACGTACAACGCATGAACAATGCAGCTAAAACATTTTGTTTGAGGCATATGAGCTGCAGATTATACACTGTGCATAGATCGCCATCTGGTGTTGGGCCCGGATGTTTGCAGTTTGTTTTTCCTCTTGGAAAGTCTTTGGAAGTCACGAGGTCAGTGACTCCTCCTTTGGTTCGTATTGCGCATGGGCTTCGGCTCCATCCTCAGATTGTTTTTTTCCGCCATCGGGCTCGGATGTAATACTTCGCGCTCCGGTTCCGAACTTTTCCAGTTCAACGATCGACGCAAAATCCTCGCTCATCAAGATTCTTCAGATAATAAATCATCTTAATCACCTTCTCTTCGACACTTCTTCGATTCCGGTCGTCGACGGCGGCCTTCGGGCCTATCCCGGCTCCGGTCTCGGCTGATGGAAAGAACTCCCTTCAAGAAGTGCCCTCGATGTGGGTCCAAATTCCCCCACACCGATCTTCATGAGGTGTGCAACCTCTGCCTCTCCCCTGAACACGAGGCTCGAGACTCTCCCACCTGCAAGTCTTTTAGATCCAAAAAGACTAATCGAGATCGAAGGGCCAGACGCAACATGGCGCACTCCTCGACCTCCGCTCCAGTCGACATCTTCGGGGACGACGTCGAAGCTCCGGGACAGCAGAACATCGAAGAAGACGACGACGACCTCGTCAGTGCTTCTGAGGCCGACGACTCAGATGTGGAGGACATCACCTCGGCGCAGAGGGTCGTGAGTACTATACCCCCTCCCACACCGATACACAAAAAGGCTTCGGTCACGCCTTCGAGCCTAGGCAAGACCAAGGACACTGCTTCTAACACCCCACCTTCGGGCCCGGTGAAGAAGCCTACTAAGCCTTCCGGCAGCTCGGGCACGAGCCAGCCTACCAGCGGTGCCGAAAAACACCCTTCGGCACCGAAGAAAAAATCGGCCTCCACCTCCACACCGAGCTCAGTACCAAAGCCCTCGGTGTCTAAACCCGCCCTCTCGGTGCCGACCAAACATCATAAGGCCCTCGGCGCCGACACTCCCGTGCCGAAGCCTCTCTCGGCACCGAACAAAAAATCGGAGGTCCCGAAAAAGCACGGCACAGACAAGCCTAAAAAGCCGTCGGCCCCAAAAACCTCGGCGCCGACCGAACAACCAGTGTCGCAAGAACTTTTCACACCGGATCCTATGCAAAAGACACTTACCAAGGATCCAAAAACTGGACATTTGACACTGTCTTCAAAAAAGAGACATTTGGACAAACCAGCTCCACCTCCAAAGAGGAAGGACACTGCTTCCTCCCCTTTCAGAGTGCCTTCCCCACCCCCTCCACCTTCCCCACCGCCACCTTCTCCACCCCTGCCTCATCGCTCTCCGACCCTGTCTCCATACCATGATGATCAAGGGGACCCTTACTACGATCCAGCAGATGTGCCACAAGACCCCACCCCTACTGGATCCCCAGACCCATGGGATGACTACAACAATCCGGACATCCCAGATGTCCCACAGGATGACCTTTATCCATCTAGGCCATCCCCACCAGAAGACTCGTTAGGTTTTCACCACCTACTACAGAGGGCGGCACATTATCATGGGGAAGAGCTACATACTGACCCAGTAGAGGAAGATTTTCTCCTAGACACCTTCGATACTGCACATAGGTCTACTGCTATACTACCTATGCTAAAAGGAGTAATAAAACATGCACCAGAGGTTTTTAAAGACCCAGTCAGGGCTAGGGTCCTAAACCCACGTATAGAGAAAAAATATAAAGCCGCCCCCACAGATCCTTCATACATTAAAGGCCCTGCACCACTGGATTCCTTAGTGGTATCTACAGCTAGGAAGTGTTCAAATTGTCAGGCGAAGCACCACCACCTGACAAAGAGTCCAAGCTCCTAGACGCGTCAGGGAAGCGCACTGCGTCACAAGCCGCCAATATATGGCGTATCGCCAACCCTCAAGCGCTATTGGCCAGATACGACCGAGCGCATTATGATGAGTTAGAGACCATCATGCACCATCTCCCTGAAAAATACAGAAATAGGGCTAATGAATTGATTCAAGAGGGAAAAACTATAACTAATACCTCTATACGCTGTGCCCTAGATGCGGCAGATACAGCCTCCAGGGCCATAAACACCAGTGTCCTCCTCCGTCGCCACGCCTGGCTAAGAGTTTCAGGTTTTAAACCTGAGGTGCAAGCCTCCATATTGAACCATCCATTCGATCAACAACATTTATTTGGTCCAAAAGTTGATGAAGCCCTCGAGAAGATGAAGAAAGATACTGATACGGCGAAATCCATGGGAGCCCTACAGTCACACACTCCTAGGCGATCCTTTCGCCGCTCTTCCTTTCGGGGCACGGGTAGAGGCTACTCCTCAGATAGAGCATCCACGTCCTACAAATCTCCTCCTCAGTCTACCTTCACAAGGGGTTATCAAAGAGGCGGCTACAGAGGCAATAATAATAAAGGCAGAGGCAAGACAAATACCGCCCGCTCTGCCACACCATGACTTTCCCCCGCTCCCTCCAGACCATTCCACTCCGGTCGGGGGCAGAATACAAAATTTCTTTCACGTCTGGGAGACCATCACCTCAGACAGATGGGTGACTCAAAATATTCATTAAGGGTACTGCCTAGAATTAACATCTACCCCCCCAAACATTCCACCCAGGCAACGCCCAATGTCACAAGAACATGCCACGTTATTAAACCAGGAAGTAATCTCCCTCCTGCAAAAACAAGCCATAGAGCAAGTCCCCATCAATCAGCAAAATTTAGGGGTCTACTCCCTGTACTTTCTGATTCCAAAAAGAGACGAGACTCTGCGACCTATTCTAGATCTCAGACCTCTAAACACTTACATACATTCAGACCATTTTCACATGGTAACCCTTCAACAGGTTCTTCCACTCCTCTCCCACAACGACTTTCTCACCACACTGGACTTGAAAGACGCATACTTTCACATCCCAGTACACCATGCTCACAGAAAGTACCTCAGGTTTGTAGTGGACGGGCAACACTACCAGTTCAAGGTGCTCCCGTTCGGGGTCACAACAGCACCAAGGGTATTCGCCAAGTGCCTAGCAGTAGTGGCGGCACACCTCAGAAGACAGCACATTCACGTCTTCCCATATTTGGATGACTGGCTAATAAAAGCCACGTCCTACGACCAATGTGTGCACCACACCGCCGCTACAATGCAACTACTTCACCAGCTAGGTTTCACGGTGAACCACCAAAAGTCCCACCTGGTACCATCACACACAAAACAATACCTCGGTGCCACCATAGACACCTCAAAAGCCATAGCCTATCCCAATCCTGCCAGGATTGCCAACATACAGGCTCTGCGTCAAAAATTCACACTTCAACACTCTCTCCCAGCAAGAGTGTTTATGCAACTTATAGGGATGATGGCCTCTTGCATTTTCATAGTGCCTCATGCAAGACTCCAGATGCGTCCACTCCAAGAGTACTTAGCGCGCCAGTGGAACCAGGCCCAGGGGCAACTGACAGATCTGGTGTTGGTGGACGGTCGCACCCATCGCTCTCTGCAGTGGTGGAACACCACAAACCTTTCCAAAGGTCGACCGTTCCTGGACCCGGTTCCACAAATAACCCTAACAACAGACGCATCGCTCTCCGGCTGGGGAGCTCATCTGTTACATCTCACAGTGCAGGGCACATGGACGCCGCAACAGAAGTTACTCCACATCAACCATTTGGAGTTACCGGCAATCTTCCTAGCCCTAAAATCCTTCCAGACGCGGATTTCAGGCAAGGCAGTCCTCATTCGCACAGACAACATGACTGCCATGTACTACATTCAAAAACAGGGGGGCACACACTCTCCACAGCTCTCTCAATTAGCACACAGCATATGGAGATGGGCAATTCCGCAGAAATTTTTTCTCCTGGCCCAACACGTCCCAGGAGTCCAAAACACCGTGGCAGATCTGCTCAGCAGACAAACGCAACAGATCCACGAATGGGAACTTCACCCACAGGTTCTTCACCCGTTCTTTCAGAAGTGGGGGCATCCTCAGATAGACCTCTTTGCCACCCACGAAAACAAAAAATGCCCAAGCTTCGCCGCCAGATATCCACACCCATTGTCCAAAGGCAATGCGATATGGATGAACTGGTCAGACAAATTTGCATATGCTTTTCTACCTCTCCCACTAATTCCATTAGTGGTGCGAAAGCTACAACAGCATTCCCTCACGCTCATACTGGTAGCTCCAACATGGGCCAGACAACCGTGGTACACCACACTACTGGAACTCTCGGTAGTACCACACCAAAAGTTACAACTCTCACCATGCCTCCTAACCCAGAACCATGGAGAGATCAGGCACCCGGACCCAGCTCAGCTCAACCTTGCGATCTGGCTCCTGAGGTCCTAGAATTCGGATACCTTAACCTTCCCCCTGATTGCATGAATATTATCAGAGAAGCTAGACGCCCTACTACTAGGGCATGCTATGCTGCAAAGTGGAAAAGATTTGTTGTTTACTGCCATAACAACACAATCAACCCTCTAAATGTGTCCATACAGCACATCATATGTTACTTGCTCCATCTACAAAGGTGTAAACTAGTGTATACATCCATTTGGTTACACCTCGCAGCAATTGCTACTTACTTTCAGAACAGGCAGCACCTATCGCTTTTCAGGGTGCCTGCCATCAAAGCATTTATGGAAGGCCTCAAAAGAGTAATTCCACCCAGAGTACCACCCTCACCTGTCTGGAACTTAAATATAGTTCTCACAAGGCTAATGGGACCGCCTTTTGAACCATTACATAAATGTGAGCTGCAATTTCTCACATGGAAAACAGCTTTTCTAGTGGCCATCACTTCCCTTAGAAGGGTTAGTGAAATACAAGCACTCACTATATAGGAACCTTTTCTCCAAATGCATCAGAGCAAGGTTGTACTCCGCACCAACCCAAAATTCCTACCCAAAGTCATTTCTCCCTTCCATCTCAACCAGTCGGTAGAATTACCAGTCTTTTTCTCACAACCTCAAATCGTTGCGGAAAGGGCTTTACACACACTGGATGTTAAAAGGGCCTTACTTTACTACATCCAAAGAACACAACCTTTCAGAAAAACCAAACAGCTATTTGTCTCTTTCTCTCCACCACATAAAGGCAACCCTATTTCTAAATCGGGGATAGCTAGGTGGATTGTAAAATGCATACAGGTTTGCTACCACAAGGCAAAACGAACGCTATCTGTTCCCCCTAAAGCCCACTCTACAAGGAAGATAGGGGCTTCTATGGCTTTTCTAGGGAACATACCATTAGATGACATCTGCAAAGCAGCGACATGGTCAACACCGCACACTTTCACAAAACATTACTGTGTAGATGTGCAAACCAAGCAACAGGCTAGTGTGGGCCAGGCTGTACTAAAAACACTGTTCCAAACAACTGCAACGGATGCCGGTGGTCGCCGCTAGGGTTGGGTACTGCTATATAGTCTATGCACAGTGTATAATCTGCAGCTCATATGCCTCGAATGGAATATGCTACTTACCAGTATGCATCTGTTCTTGGCATGTAGAGCTGTAGATCTATACACGCCCACCCGCCCCCCCGGCTACCTGTATCCGTTCCAGTCTATCTTATTTAGATACAACACACATGGGTTTCTTTACTGTTATTACTACGCTCCATCTTTCCCTGCTGGCGAAAAACAATCTGAGGATGGAGCCGAAGCCCATGCGCAATACGAACCAAAGGAGGAGTCACCGACCTCGTGACTTCCAAAGACTTTCCAAGAGGAAAAACAAACTGCAAACATCCGGGCCCAACACCAGATGGCGATCTATGCACAGTGTATAGATCTGCAGCTCTACATGCCAAGAACAGATGCATACTGGTAAGTAGCATATTCCTATTCCTACAGATATTAGATGTCAAATGTATTTCAGAAGTCAGCCTGTCAGCATTTGATGGCTTCTCATTCAGTGACATCTGTCACTGTATTGAGGGCCATGAGTGCGATGAGGGATCTTCTTGAAACTTTTGCAGGACCGAAAGGTCTAACGCTGTCATCAGTGAGAAAATGAGACCCTGGAGAAGCATTTAAATGCTCCAGCATCTCCAAAGACACAACCTTCTGTTGAAGACCTTCCCTCCCCTGCTTCATTGTTGCAGGATAACTCTCATCCATCCAGAGCTCCAGTTTCTCCATTTACGCTTTTTCCTCCTCTGCTGGCTCCTTCAGCTTTGCAACAGTGACATAAGGAAAAGAAACGTTGTGGTCATGTTATTCCAGAAGATGGACCATCAAAGAGAATGAGTTCAAAAAAGACCCTCACTCTAGAGATAGCTCAGAGAGGCCTCCCATGTTACTCCTCTGAGAAGACCGTTGGCCTCTTTAGGGTTGGATTTGAGAGGGCTGTCCGTCAAGTGCCAATGCTCCAACTCCTAGACCCCAGTGTTTTATGTGGTATAGTTTCACAAAGTGACAAACAAAGGCGGTTTTGGAAGCTGAACATCGAAATTGCTAAAACTGTGTAAAAGACATCAATAATGTTCGAGACTTTGCTTCCAAAATCTCAAGCGCGGTGTATGGTTGTACTGATTCCATGTCTTCTTGAGCCTATATATCATATCTAATGCCAGCGTCTATGAAAACTCCCAACCACCATAAGATAATAAATGCTGGGCACAGGAATCAGATCCTCTCTTCTTGAGCTAGGTGCTACTTCCTGATTATTTTGTAGCTTTGGGAAAAACAAGGCGAGAAGTAGTTGGAGAACCTGTTCTTTCCAAGCGGTCTGAGGGTGCAAAAGTCTTTGTTAGCAGCCTCCTGCACTCGTACTCGGACCATGGGGCTGCGAGGAATGCCTTAATACGCACTCCAGTTCCACAGTTTGGTCTACACTACTTTAAAGCACCCCCTGTGAATTGATGGGCAGTGGTGGACTCCAAACTAGTGTCTGCTGATACACTGACCCCTGGTGCAGCATGGAATGGCTCCAAACAGCCTGCACTATAAACGACAATGGATCTGCAAAAGCTGCTCCCCATACCGCTGGCAGTAGGCATCAGCACTCAGACATGCTGAGCACTCGAGCCAGCGAGGCGAGCCTCGTCAAGGCGCGTCGCCTTGTTTTGGACCCCCCCCACCAGCACTGTTGTCCAAATTCAGCCCTGAGCAATAGGCCTGTTCCCCACTCGATTAGAAGTACAGTCATTTCTACAACGGGCCTTGTCTCTGTCCAAGGGCTGATGTGAAGTGTACACATGCACGATTGCCAGTAATCATGGGCACGAAGTTAGAGGCTGTCTGTCTGTGACCCCGACCTTGCCCGCATGGAAATCCTACATACCTACCCCCATGCTCTTCTAGCCTCATTGGCCTCCTTACTCTTTGGGCAGATTCCCCTCTCCCCCAACCAGTCTACCAGAGTTTTTATCCTGTTCTGAGTACGTAAAGCCATCTTTGTGCTATTCTCCTTCACCCCCATGACTGCTTCTGGGTTTGCAACAAATTGTTTCCCTTCAGGACCCCCTCCACTCCTTGAACTATGGATACAATAATATCTGCCCTGGCTAGGCACTGTTCCTAGAACTGCCATATGTCAGGCCCGAAAGCATCATGCCAACTTTACTTCTCAATGGTGTTTGCTGGTACGAAATCTGGGACTGCTTTAAAACAAGACATGCCCTCAGCACCATCCTCAAGGCTATGGAGGGCATAGTTTCCAAACTTTATGAATTTGACACCACAATGAATGGCCTATACGTGGAATAAAATCTCTAAGGTGACTTTGTGACTGTGCATAAACGCCTCGACACAGATGCACGCCTGGAGGATCATGACCCAGTAACCCAACTGGGACTCAGAGCTCTGGAGCCTTCAACAGAAAGTCCTGGACTTGGAAGCCCACTCCTCAGGGTGTGAGAAGAAGCTGAGAGGAGCAGCATGGTAGCCTTGCTACAGAACTTGATGCCACAACTCCTTGTCATTGGGTGGAATGAACCGCTGGTATTCCAGAGAGCACATAGACTTCGGTCATGTCGCTCCCATGCCTGCCTCCTTCAACATACTCCTGTCCAAACCATCCTACAAAAAGCAAGAGGGGCCTGGGGTGTGTCCCAGTGCGTGACTTAGATGGCTTTGCTGGCAAAGAATACTGTCCTGGGCACCTGTAATGATATAACCACATAGACTCGTGGCGGAATATTGAGGTACTTCAGAGGGGTGCTTGGAAACCTCTGCACTTCGTTTTGGGCAGCGCTTTTCACTGCTCTCAGGTTTCGCCAACACGCTCCAAAATGGCGGTGTTGATTTGCTGCTCTCTAGAGAGCTGCGTCATGGACATGATCCCCTGTTCTGAGGTGGGATGGTCTACACGCTAAGGGTGATCTTCAATTTCCCTCAACAGTAAGACTTTATTATATTCTACCTACGCGTGCTAGCAGCTCTCTCTGCTTTGTACTGCGGTACCTCAGCTCTTCAAAATGGGGGCCTTTTAAATTCCGACTTCCGCGGGCCTTACCTTCAACCGTTGAGGTCTCTCCTGCTGATTATGCCTGTGTGCTCGAGTGCTTTATTGTACTCTCGTGGTATGCGGGTCCTGAAAATGTAACATGCAGTGCTCACCTCACTTTTTCCCAGAGACTGGAGTCCTGAATCCTTCTACTGGAATAGATGCCTGTCACGCTACCGACCCGGCTCTTCGGTAAAACCTCCTATCGCCGCCGGCAGATGTGGTCTCTTGACACAGGCTCCAAACATTTTTGAGGACTATAGCCGTTCACTATACTTAACATGATAGGCAAACATAGGAAAATAATAAATAAACAAAGTGACAGACAATGTAGTAAACTCTGTGCCTTGTATGAACAAATCAGTGCTTTGCCTACTAAACTGGTCCATGTATATAGTGGAATGCAGTGAAAACAAGTGCAACTCAGTGTTTACAAATTAAATCAGTGGAGGCAGTGAAATCAGTGTGTCTAGTGAGGGCCAGTTTGTACCAAGAGACTCAACTTTATCTGTGATTCAGCGGTTGTTTCGGTTATTCTCTTGTTGTCCGCGGTTATCACTGGTATCATTTCACTGTTTGGCTACAAGGCATTGTTCTGATAGCGAAGCTTTCAATCACATGTTCTTTAGTCCTCAGGAGCTCAAGTGATACATCTTCTGAAATCTATTCTTCCCCTGGAAAGTGGCATTGCGTATTTTTCCTTTTGTCGTACTGAAAGTTTTCTGGACCATGCTCCCAGAGTTCAAATAGCTTGCTCCTGGGCCATAGTCAATACTTTTAGCTGCTCACTTTGTTCGCTATTCTTCCAATGCAAACACTTTCAATCACTGCGGGCCACATGGCGGAGGGTGCGAATGGAAACATGAAGGATATAGACACTCAAGCACCCTGAAACTGAGACCAGACTCTGCATCTACCTTGGAGGCCATTTTGCTCAAACTCAACACTGTGCATGACATTGCCCAGAGCACTAAAACAAATACTGATCTTCTCAAATTGGAAGTGGCGGCCATCCGTAAAGATTTTAGAGATATGTTAATACGAATGTTCAATGTCCAGAAATATTACGGTGGAAGACTTCACAAAATCTCAAGCCAAGCAGATCTATGGTCTTGAATGGTCCATTACAGCTCTGAGAAGAGCTCTCACTGATCAGGAAGACCGTAATCATAGGAGCAACCTACATATCTTTGGGCTACCAGAGGGAATTGAATCTTCTACCCCATCGGTTGCTGATTTTCTGATTACTTGGATTACGGAAGCCCTTCAGTTGTCTTTTAAAAAAGACTTCGAGATTGAAAGAGCCCACAAGGTTCCAAGGTTCCGACCCAAAAATATGTCATTTCCGAGACCATTGATCCTTAAACCGCTGCGACACCAGCACACGGTGCAAATGTTAGCCCACATGAGGAAGATATGTTCGTTGCAGTGGCATGACCACAAAATGTGCTATTCGTCATAAAGGTTTTCTGAACCTACGGAAAAGATTGTTGGACTTAGGCATTCCTTGCACTTTTGTAGGTCCTACGAAATTCCGGATAACCTTCAGAGGCCAATTAAAAACCTTTGCAGAAAGAACCCTTGGACTTGGCAATGTTCAGTCTGAAACGCAGATTGAAGCCGACGCTTTGCCCGGTGCTTCTTCTTCTCATCGCTGTGCTTGAGCTGTTATTTGCTCTACTATTTTAGTTCTTGGGGCACAGTTTATATCCTTTTTTTTAAAGAATTTGGTTATCTTTTTGGTGTTAGTGAGTTCATAAACTTTCCTTCTTAGCTGTGTATAACTGCGTATTACTGTGGCCACTCTTGGCTCAGATGCCTTACTCCTTTATTTCTCACTCTCATAATCAAAATCATATTCTTACTCTCACAATCACCTTCTTAATCACCTCACATATCTTTACCATGTCACTTAATCTCTGTTGTCAGTGTTCACTGACACAACATTGCAACTCACTGTCAGTATGTATTATCACTATATATTGACTTTGTCACTCTCTTTGTTACTATTTTTGGTGCCTAATTTGTTTGCATTTATTGACTCTTCTCAATGTTATTAGACACAGTCATCTCCAGGATTTAGCTATTACAGTTTCCGTATATCTCCTAGTCTTCTGTACACTTTCGTCTCGTTTCTACTTCTTTATTCAGTGACATCCAATGTTTCTCCAGTATTAGGGTGTCTTTCATAGATTCACATGCTTGAATATTCCCCGTCGTCGGAGTGGGAGTCCCACGGTAAATAAAATAGCAATATATATATATATATATAATAAAATATATACATAAGTAATCATATAATTAGCGCATGTAGGTGTAAAACACACATAGTGTACCTATAAGAGAAAACTCCATAGGAATACAATGGAGAGAGACAAAAGACCCTTGTAGTCTATCTCTGTCATTATGTAAGTCCGAACTCCAGCCAATCAGGCGTCAGCCCCTCTCTAGAACCTTCTCCTCAGAGCTTCTCACCTCAGATTTTCTACCGCACGTCGTGTGACAGGGAGTCTCCCTGAGCTCTGCTCAGTTTTTGTCAGTGAGGATGTCTTCTAGTAAGAAATCTTTGTTTAGACCATGTTCTTCATGTGGAAAACTGCGTTTGTTCTCTGAGGACCCACACAGTAAGTGTATTTACTGTTTATATCCTGACCATGAGGTGGCAAAATGTAAGTTTTGTAGAACTTTTTCTACAAAAACTCTAAAGGACAGAGAAGGCCGCCTGCTATTATGGCTACAGAGACTGAAGGACAAGGATAACTCTCCCTCTGATGTGGAAAGTCTCTTTTCTGGTCGTTCTCAACCAGCCTCTAAGCGCAGTAGTGTGCAGGAGTTACCATCTCCTTTCCTGAAGAAAAAGAAGCTGGCTTTGCCTCTGACAACTGCCACCTTTGTGGTTTCACCTACTGCTTTGTCGCCTATGGGACACTGTTCTCAGGCTGCTGAGGCGTCTACTTCCCATTCCTCGGGGAAAACTTTGTCAGCCTCGTCGACGATGCTCCCGACGACGAGATCTGCTGTTTCTACCTCGTCGACGGTGACCCCGACGACGACGTCAGCTGCTTCGTCGTCGACGAGCGTTATGTCGACGTTATCCTCGTCGACGATTACCATCACTTCTTCAAGGGCGGTGACTTCTGTTGTGCCCATTACTTCGACGTCGACGAAGAAGGTAAAGGTTCCGTCGACGAAGACTGTGTCGTCGACGAAGACGTCGTCGAGCTCGTCGACGCCCATTCCGTCGGCGAAGAAAAAGAAGATCCCGACGACGACACTGTCGACGGTGGTTCCGTCGACGAAAGCCTTGTCTACGAAGACCTCGACGACGGCTCCGTCGGCAGCGGCTCCGTCGACGGTGGCTCCGTCGACGGCGGCTCCGTCGACGATGGCCCCGTCGACGGCGAATCCGACGACGGCAATCTTGTTGCCACAGACGTCGTCGACGATAATTCCGTCGACCATCATTCCTTCGACGACGGCTCCGTCGACGAGTACATCCCCACAGACATTCGTAAGGGTACGAATACGCGGTGTGGCGACTACCCAGAAAACAAGAAGGGAAGGAGTTTCTTGGACACCATTACCTCCTACTGTGGGCTTGGAGAGCCAGGAACATAATATTCCTTTGGGAGTTGCACAGCCTCCCTCACCATTATTCGCTACAGATTCGGATCAGGAATCCGAGGGGTTACCGGAGTCTTTCGGAACGGCACAAAGTCCATCCGACTTGGTTATTAAGTGCCAGGATGTCAGTAGTGAGGATGAGGATCCGGTATATATACACCAGGCCCCTCCGAAGCATAAAACGGCGACTCTTCCTCTGTCGCTCATTACTAATCTCCAACGCATGTTGGACGACTACAACCAACGGTTCCCTCTATCCCCTCAACGTTCAGAGGTTCCGTCAACCCCGGTGATTCCAGCAATTATTCCACCGGTGCCTATTGTAAATCCTGCTCCACAGATGCCGCCTGTACCTCCACGACAGGTTCCGGAAAGGGTGTTGCCTCATTATGAGCCTGTAGAGGAAGGCCCTCAGGACCCGGAAGAGGGTGAAATCCCAGATGATGATGGGGATGTAGATGACAATGATGATGATATGGCGGAGTGGGACAATTACCAGGCACAAACACCATCCCCCTCACAGATAGTAACAGGGGATTCACCTCCAGTGGACATAGCCAATTTTCACCAACTGATGGAAAGGGCATCACACCGTTTTAAGTTAACAACGGAGCGCAGGGAGGAAGATTGCTTCCTTTATGATTTCAAGAATCAACCCTACAAACAGACTCATGCTATTCCCATAGTTGAGTTTATTTGGGAAGAAGGCAAGAAATTAATGCAGACACCGAATACCTTGCCAGCTCAGGTGCCTCGATTGGAAAAGAAATATAAGGCACCGATAGGAACCCCAGCATGCCTCACGGGTCAGGCTAAACCTGAGTCGGTCGTTACGCAGGCAGCGCAACGTAAGGCGAAAAATCCGGCATCTTCTATCACCTCGCCTCCGGATCGTGACGGACGTCGGATGGATGCCATAGGGCGTAAATTCTCTTCTATGGCCTCTACGGTGGTTAGAGCAGCTAATGCCTTGGCCATCCTGGGACGATATGACAGACAAGTTTGGGCTGATATCTCGGATGTGGTTCAGGAGTTACCAGAGCCATCTAAAGTGGAGGCAATGAAGTTGCTCCAAGAGGGAGAAGCGGCATCGGCGGAAATAATCGATTGTGCAGTGGACATCGCCTGCATGGGTTTCCGTCAGCTTGCCGGAGCGGCTGTTCTGCGTAGGCAAGGATGGTTAAAATCTACATCCTTTCGTCAGGAGGTTCAGTCTATGATCTTAAACATGGCATATGACGGCGAGTCTTTATTTGGGAGCCACGTCGATGAAGCTCTACAGTCCATAAAGAAAGACACTGAAACAGCTAGATCACTAGGAAACCTTCAATTTCAGCGGAGTAATTTTCGTGGTGCACGCGGACGCGGCACCTCCTCAAGTTTTCGAAGAGACAATAAACAATACAAACCTTACAATCAAGGGTCCAACCGTTACTCTTATGGACAGCAACAGCAAACATCACGGCAGCAAACCTCCAAGTCATATAGAGGAAAATCCTCATACAGAGGATCCGCATCAAAGAGACAGTGACTCTTACCGGACAGACAAGGTTGGAGGTCGAATCTCTCTGTTCTTTTCCCAATGGTCCTCCATCTCAAAGGACCGTTGGGTTTTGGACATTGTGAAGAAGGGACACGCCTTAGAATTCACCAAATTCCCTCCTCCCACTCCACCCTCCGGACCGCCACCAGCTCACATGAAAGAACTGTTGCATCAAGTCCGACTTTTAAGGCAAAAAGGAGCTATAGAACTGGTACCAGTGTCTCAGAAGGGAAAAGGTTTTTATTCCCGGTTCTTTTTGATCACAAAGAAAAACGGAGAGTGGAGGCCCATCCTCGATCTAAGAGCACTAAACAAATATATAAAGAGCCAATCCTTCCGTATGATGACGCTGGTAGACATCTTGCGCTTACTCTTGCAGGAAGATTTTCTGGCGACTATAGATCTCCAGGATGCCTATTTTCATATCCCTATTTTACAGCGGCATCGAAAGTTCCTGCGTTTTCGAGTGGGTCAACACGATTACCAATTCAAAGTGTTACCATTTGGCCTGCGCTCAGCCCCTCGAGTGTTCACGAAGGTACTGGCTCCAGTAATAGCGTATTTGCGCCTCCAGGGAGTGCAAATATTTCCATACCTGGACGATTTTCTCCTGAAATCTCAGTCAAGCACTCACCTGCGACAACACACTCTTCTGTGCCAGAACGTGTTTCGCTCTTTAGGCCTGTCCGTAAATGTGGAAAAATCCCAACTTCATCCGTACCAACAAAGAGATTTCCTGGGCGCAACTCTGGAGACTGTGTCAGCGAAGGCATTCCTCTCCCAGGAGCGTCTCAAAAGGATGCTGCGACTGGTGGCTCTGATCAGATCAAGAGAGTCAGTTTCTGTGAGACTATTAAAATCATTTCTGGGGATGGCGTCATCATCCATTGCCTTGATCCCTCATTGCCGGCTGAGGACACGTCCTATCCAGGAAGCTCTGGATGCTCAGTGGCGTCAGGTAACGGGATCTTTCCACGACATGATATGTGTCACAGATCAGATAAAGTCAGCACTCGCATGGTGGGCAATTCCAGCCAACTTGACGGAAGGCATGTCCTTTCTGTCGCTGCCACCGGACAGAACACTCACAACAGACGCCTCATTGGAAGGATGGGGCGCTCATTTGGAGGATCTCTCTGTGAAGGGAAGATGGTCCACACATCAAAGATCTTGGCACATCAACAGGTTGGAGCTCATGGCGATTTTTCTGGCTCTAAAATCGTTTCTGCCTTTGCTCCAAGGAGAGTCAGTGCTAATACAGACAGACAACACAACCTGTATGCACTATGTCAACAAACAGGGCGGAACAAGATCCCCAAGTCTCTCCAGGCTAGCTCAAAGAATTTGGGACTGGTCTCTCAGTCATCAGATCTTGCTTACGGCAGTCCACCTGCCAGGAGTATCCAATGTCCTAGCGGATTCCCTGAGCAGGTCCTCCTCGTCGACCCACGAGTGGGAGTTGCACCAACCCACTCTAGAGAGGATATTCCAACTATGGGGCCGTCCGCAACTCGATCTCTTTGCCACGCCGGAGAACCGGAAATGCCGAAATTACGCAAGCTGGCATCCCCACAAGCAATCACAAGGGAATGCCCTTTTGATAAACTGGTGCAATCTATTTGCGTACGCCTTTCCTCCAATACCCCTCATACCTCGGGTTCTTTGGAAGATGAGGAGACAGCCTTGCCACCTGATCCTAATAGCCCCGCGCTTGCCACGGCAGGCGTGGTTCTCAGAACTGCTCCTCCTGTCCCAATGCCAGCCAATCCTCCTGCAACATCGGACGGATCTGCTTACAATGAGCGAAGGGAGAATTTGTCATCCAAATCCCTCCTCACTGAGCTTATCAGCATGGAACCTGAACACCATGAGTTCGCCCACCTAGACATCCCCCAGGATTGTAGGGATATTTTGGCCCAGGCAAGAGCACCTTCTACAATCAGGACGTACAAGTTTAAATGGAAACGATTCTGCCATTGGTGTGCTGCTAACGGAGTTCATCCGATACATTCCACGGCAGAGCAATTGCTACCATTCTTCTTGCACCTAGCCAGTTCTGGACTGTCGCATGCAACCCTAAGGGTTTTTCTAGCAGCCATTTCCCGTTTCCGGCAAGATGGATCAAGTTCCCTTTGTTCCTCAAGAATAATCCGCCAATTCTTTAAGGGCCTATTCCGGAAATTTCCGCCAGTTCGGCGTCCTCCTCCGTTGTGGCACCTCAACGTTGTGTTGGCACAATTGATGAGACCTCCGTTTGAGCCCATTCACAAGGCCGACCTAAAATATCTCACTTGGAAAGTAGCTCTACTTCTGGCACTAACGTCTTCTCGTTGTGTCAGTGACATCCATGCTTTTACCATCAAACCTCCGTTCCTGCAGTTCAAACCGGATGCTGCAGTGTTACGCACCAATCCATCATTTCTACCCAAGGTGCCTACTGACTTTCACATTAATGAGCCAGTAATATTAAAGACCTTTTTTGCCAATCCTCAGACACCTGCAGAACAAAGATTACATTCTTTGGACGTCAAGCGGTGTCTTAAGTTCTACATCAGTAAGACAGCTTCTTTCAGGAAATCCGATCAACTTTTTATAGCATATGGACGCTGTCATAAAGGACGTCAGGTTACTAAACCAACGATTGCACGCTGGATCTCGGCAGCTATTGTCTTTTGTCACCAAAGGGCAAATAAGCCTCTGCAGTCTCCAGTGAGGGCACACTCCACTAGGGCAGTATCATCATCTACTGCCTTATTTGCTGGAGTATCTTTGCAACACATCTGCAGAGCAGCTACGTGGTCGACCAGACACACGTTTACTAAGCACTACTGCTTGGCAACTTTAAGCGAGGAGGATGCTGCAGTGGGACAGGCAGTGCTGCGCAATCTTTTTAAGTAAGGTGAGCCTCTTCCTCCCGCCTCCATATTGTTTCCATATATGTATTTTATGCATTTACAATGTTACAGTTGTTCAATACTGTTTTTATGCATAAGAAGATTGATAATCTATATATGTTGAATCTATTTTGGCTTGGAAACAATGGTGATTGTTACTGCTAGCTATTCTATATTCAAGCATGTGAATCTATGAAAGACACCCTAATACTGGAGAAGAACAATTGTTACTTACCTGTAAACAGGTGGTTCTCCAGTATTGGTGTCTTTCATAGATTCACATGCGACCCTCCCTCCTCCCTTCAGAGGCTCTCTTCTCCTCATGCACTTTACAGTCTCTCTTGTGCTACGAAAATCTGAGGTGAGAAGCTCTGAGGAGAAGGTTCTAGAGAGGGGCTGACGCCTGATTGGCTGGAGTTCGGACTTACATAATGACAGAGATAGACTACAAGGGTCTTTTGTCTCTCTCCATTGTATTCCTATGGAGTTTTCTCTTATAGGTACACTATGTGTGTTTTACACCTACATGCGCTAATTATATGATTACTTATGTATATATTTTATTATATATATATATATATATTGCTATTTTATTTACCGTGGGACTCTCACTCCGACGACGGGGAATATTCAAGCATGTGAATCTATGAAAGACACCAATACTGGAGAACCACCTGTTTACAGGTAAGTAACAATTGTTCGTCTGCACTGTCTCCTTCTACTCCTTAGAGTAGATATTATTTTTATTTTACATGTACAGTTATTCATGGGTCACTTTGCATTAGGTCATGATTTATTTCTGGTTAGTTCTGTCTAGAATCACATATTGTTCTACACATTTCACATAAGCTCTAACACGTTTACATCCTTGTTTTTCCACCTTACCAACTGCTTATGCTGGTATTGCATACTTTTCTAATGTGTAGTTTTCTCCGAAATGCATGTTTTTGGTTTTGCTCTAGATGCTCCTAATGACTAACTGGCCACCTGTTGCTACTTTTTTCCCGGCTGTATTTCCGGCGCAACTTTTGTGAGCACTTGCTGTACACTGTCCACATCTTATTGCGCGTACTAGATGTCTCTTACAGATCTTCCCTGGTGGGAGGGGGTCTCACTACCTCTTTGACATGGCACGGGGTAGGTGTGGGGCCCCACTTATGTTATCTCTTTCCTCGTACCGTCCTCCCTTTTCCCTTTACCAGTGGGACATCTGCTTCACTTAGAGTGTTCTTCTCTGCTAAAGTTCACACTGAGCCCCTCACAACTCATTGTGTATCTGGTGCTCTGTTCTCACCCAAATGTCCCCCTCGAGGGTGTTTACTTAAATACCAGGTGGCAGAATCACCCTGTGAAAACGGCCACACGTTCGAGGCATATGAGCTGCAGATTACACACTTTTGCATAGATCGCCATCTGGTGTTGGGCCCGGATGTTTGCAGTTTGTTTTTCCTCTTGGAAAGTCTTTGGAAGTCACGAGGTCGGTGACTCCTCCTTTGGATCGTATTGCGCATGGGCTTCGGCTCCATCCTCAGATTGTTTTTGTCCGCCATCGGGCTCGGATGTAATCTTCGCGCTCCATTCCGAACATTTCCAGTTCGACGATCGAAGCGGAATCCTCACCTCACATCGCGGTATTGTTTCGATCGCGATCTCCTACAATCCTTCTCATCGACAAATCTTCGGTTCCAGTCGTCGACGGCGGCCTTTGGGCCTAGCCAAGCTCCGGTCCCGGCTGATGGAAAGAACTCCATTCAAGAAGTGCCCTCAATGTGGGTCCAAATTCCCCCACACTGATCTTCATGAGGTGTGCAACCTCTGCCTCTCCCCTGAACACGAGGCTCGAGACTGTCCGGCCTGTAAGTCTTTCAGATCGAAAAAGACTATTCGAGACCGAAGAGCCAGACGAAACATGGCACACTCCTCGACCTCCGTTCCAGTCGACATCTTCGGAGACGACATCGAAGATCCGGGACAGCAGCGCACCGAAGAGGACCTCGTCAGTGCTTCAGAAGCCGACGACTCAGATGTGGAGGACATCACTCCGGCGCAGAGGGTCGTGAGTAATATACCCCCCCCCCCCCACACCCGCGCCGACACCCAAAAAGGCTTCGGTCACGTCTTCGCCTCCAGCCCTAGGCAAGACCAGAGACACTGATTCACACACCCCACCTTCGGGCCCGGTGAAGAAGCCAAATAAGCCTTCCGGCGGCTCGGGCTCGAGCAAGCCTGCCAGCGGTGCCAAGAAACACACTTCGGCACCGAAAAAGAAACCGGCCTCTACCTCGACACCGAGCTCCACACCGAGGTCCTCGGGGTCGAAACCCAGCGCTTCCGTACCGACGCCATCTTCGGTACCGACCAAACCCCATAAGGCCCTCGGCACCGACACTTCCACGCCGAAGCCCACCTCGGCGCCGACCAAGAAATCGGAGGTTCCCAAGCCCAGTGCTAAGCAAACTGGCACGGACAAGCCTAAAAAGTCATCGGCCCCGAACACTTCGGCGCCGACGGACCAAACATTGTCACAGGAACTATTTACACCGGATCCTTTACAAAAAACTCTCACCAAGGATCCAAAAACTGGACATTTGGCACTCTCTTCCAAAAAGAGACATTTGGACAAACCGGCTCCGCCTCCACCTCCAAAGAGGAAGGACTCTGCCACCTCCCCTTTCAGAATACCTTCCCCACCTCCTCCACCCTCTCCACCTCCTCCCCCTCCGCCCTCTCCACCCCCACCTCATCGCTCTCCGACCCCGTCTCCAGACGATGATGATCAGGGGGACCCATATCACGATCCAGGGGATGTGCCCCAAGACCCCACCCCTACAGGATCCCCAGACCCATGGGACAACTACAATAATCCAGATATTCCAGACGTCCCACAAGATGACCTTTACCCTTCCAGGCCATCTCCACCGGAAGACTCATTAGGTTTCCACCACCTACTTCAAAGGGCGGCACATTATCACCGGGTAGAGTTACACACTGACCCAGTGACCTCCTCGACACTTTTGATACCGCACATAGGTCTACCTCCATACTACCTATGCTCAAGGGGGTGGTAAAACATGCGCCAGAGGGTTTTAAAGACCCAGTCAGGGCCAGGGTCATTAACCCACGCATAGAGAAAAAGTACAAAGCTGCCCCCACAGATCCTGTCTATATCAAAGGGCCAGCGCCACTAGATTCCCTAGTGGTCTCCACTGCACGAAAAAGGTCAAATTCCCAGGCGTCAGGCGAAGCACCACCACCTGACAAAGAGTCAAAGCTACTGGACGCGTCAGGAAAGCGCACAGCGTCACAGGCAGCCAATATTTGGCGTATTGCCAACACCCAAGCGCTATTGGCCAGATACGATAGGGCACATTATGATGAATTAGAAACCATAATGCATCACCTCCCTGAAAGATACAAAACTAGGGCCAATGAATTAATTCAAGAGGGTAAGACAATAACTAGCACCTCTATACGCTGTGCCTTAGATGCAGCAGACACAGCCTCCAGGGCCATTAATACTAGCGTCCTCCTCCATCGCCATGCTTGGCTAAGAATATCAGGTTTCAAACCAGAGGTGCAAGCCTCCATCATGAATCATCCCTTTGACCAAGAACACCTATTCGGCCCAAAGGTAGATGAGGCCCTCGAAAAAATGAAGAAGGACACTGATACGGCGAAGTCCATGGGAGCCCTGCAGTCACACCCTCCTAGGCGCTCCTTTCGCCGCTCTTCCTTTCGGAGTACATCTAGAGGCTACTCCTAAGATAGCACGTCAACTTCCTACAAATCCCCCACTCAGTCCACCTTCACAAGGGGTTATCAAATAGGCGGCTATAGGGGAAATAATAATAAAGGCAGAGGCAAAACAAATACCGCCCGCTCTGCCACACCGCCTACCCAATGACTTCCCTCCGCTCCCTCCAGACCATCCCACTCCGGTCGGGGGCAGACTACAAAATTTCCTCCATGTCTGGGAGACCATCACCTCAGACAAATGGGTGACCCAAATTATTCGGTCAGGATACTGCCTGGAATTAACATCTACCCCCCCAAACATTCCACCCAGGCAACGCCCAATGTCACAAGAACATTCCACATTACTAAAATAGGAGGTAATCTCCCTCCTACAAAAACATGCAATAGAACAAGTTCCCGTCAATCAGCAAAATGTAGGGGTCTACTCCCTATATTTTCTAATACCAAAAAGGGACGAGACTCTATGACCTATTCTAGATCTCCGGCCCCTAAACACATACATACATTCAGACCATTTTCACATGGTAACGCTTCAGCAGGTGCTTCCGCTCCTCTCCCAGAACGACTTTCTCACCACAATGGACTTGAAAGACGCATACTTCCACATTCCAGTACACCATGCTCACAGAAAGTACCTCAGATTTGTAGTGGACGGGCAACACTACCAGTTCAAAGTGCTCCCATTCGGAGTCACAACAGCACCACGGTTGTTCACCAAATGCCTAGCGGTAGTGGCGGCACACCTCAGAAGACAGCACATTCACGTCTTCCCATACTTGGATGACTGGCTGATAAAAGCCACGTCCTACAACCAATGTGTACACCACACCACCACTACAATCCAACTACTTCACCAACTAGGCTTCACGGTGAACCACCAAAAGTCCCAACTAACACCATCCCAAATAAAACAATATCTCGGTGCCACCATAGACACCTCAAAAGCCATAGCCTACCCCAATCCGGCCAGGATTGCAAGCATTCAGGCTTTGCGACAAAGATTCATACTTCAACACTCCCTTCCAGCAAGAGTGTTTATGCAACTGATAGGGATGATGGCCTCTTGCATTTTCATAGTACCCCACGCAAGACTCCAGATGCGTCCACTCCAAGAGTGCTTAGCGTGCCAATGGAACCAGGCCATGGGGCAACTGACAGATCTGGTGTTGGTAGACGGTCGCACCCATCGCTCTTTGCAGTGGTGGAACACCACAAACCTTTCCAAAGGTCGACCGTTCCTGGACCCGGTTCCACAAATAATACTAACAACAGATGCATCGCTCTCCGGCTGGGGAGCTCATCTATTACACCTCACAGTGCAATTCACATGGACGCCGCAACAAAAGTTACTCCATATCAACTATCTGGAGTTACTAGCAATCTCTCTAGCCCTAAAATCCTTTCAGGCACAAATTTTAGGCAAGATAGTCCTCATTCGCACAGACAACATGACGGCCATGTATTACATTCAAAAACAAGGCGGCACACACTCTCCACAGCTCTCTCAACTAGCACAGAGCATATGGAGATGGGCAATTCCACACAAAATCTTTCTCCTAGCCCAACATGTCCCAGGAGTCCAGAACACCATGGCAGATCTGCTCAGCAGACAAACGCAGCAGATCCACGCGTGGGAACTTCACCCGCAGGTTCTTCACCCGTTCTTTCAAACGTGGGGGCATCCACAAATAGACCTATTCGCCACCCACGAAAACAAAAAATGCCCAAGTTTCGCCGCCAGATACCCACACCCATTGTCCAAAGGAAATGCGATATGGATGAACTGGTCAGGCAAATTTGCGTACGCTTTTCCACCTCTCCCACTAATTCCATTAGTGGTGCGAAAGCTACAACAGCATTCCCTCACGCTGATCCTAGTAGCTCCAACATGGGCCTGACAACCGTGGAACACCACGCTGCTGGAACTCTCGGTAGTACCACACCAAAAGCTACGCCTCTCACCATGCCTCCTATCCCAGAACCATGGAGAGATCAGACACCCGGACCCAGCTCAGCTCAACCTTGCGATCTGGCTCCTGAAATCCTAGAATTCGGATACCTAAACCTTCCCCCTGACTGTATGAACGTCATCAGAGGGATCACTGACGAAATATCGAGAAGAAAAATATCGAATTGCCAAAATATCGAAGGAAAAATATAGAGTGCCAAAATATCGAAGCCCTATCTCCAAACAGGTAAGTACAAAAATATAGAATCCTAAATATCGTTGTAAAAAATATAGTTAGTCACAATTTCGAATTCTTTTAAATGTCTTAAAATTAATGTAAAATTAATTAAATAAAACATATAATTAACTGAAACATACTTCAAAATACTTAAATTACTTTCAAATTAATAAATAATTAATGTAAGTAAAAAAAAATAATACATATATATTAACGTAATATTTATTAAAAAAATTCAATATTTTTTGCGTAGGCTAGCGGGCGGGTAGAATTTACTATTACCACTCCAGTAAGTGCAATAGTAGGGAAAACGTTGGATAGCGTAGGGGTAAAAATTACTATTCCCACTCCAGAGAGTGCAACAGTAGGGAAAGCGTTGGATAGCGGGAGGGTAAAAATTAGTATTCCCACTCCAGACAGTGTAATAATAGGGAAAGCATTGGATAGCGTAGGGGTAAAAATTAATATTCACACTCCAGAGAGTGCAACAGTAGGGAAAGCGTTGGATAGCGGGAGGGTAAAATTTACTATTCCCACTCCAGTGAGTTCAGCAGTAGGAAAAGCATTGGATAGCGTAGGGGTAAAAATTACTATTCCCACTCCAAAGAGTGCAACAGTACGGAAAGCGTTGGATAGAGTAGGGCTAAAAATTACTATTCCCACTCCAGAGAGTGCAACAGTAGGGAAAGCGTTGGATAGCGTAGGGGTAAAAATTACTATTCCCACTTCAGAGAGTGCAACAGTAGGGAAAGCGTTGGATAGCGGGAGGGCAAAATTTACTATTCCCACTCCAGTGAGTGCAACAGTAGGGAAAACATCAGATGGCGTAGGGGTAAAAATTACTATTCCCACTCCAAAGAGTGCAACAGTAGGGAAAGCGTTGGATAGCGTAGGGGTAAAAATTACTATTCCCACTCCAGAGAGTGCAACAGTAGGGAAAGCGTTGGATAGCGTAGGGGTAAAAATTACTATTCCCACTCCAAAGAGTGCAACAGTAGGGAAAGCGTTGGATAGCGTAGGGGTAAAAATTACTATTCCCACTCCAGTGAGTGCAATAGTAGGGCACATAATAATTTAATATTTTATTAAAACTAAATAAATGATTATTACCAAATAAAAATATTAAAATGAATTACCAATCACACAATATTTAATAATTAATTTATTATAAATACCAATGTTTTTTTTAATAACCTATTAATAATTAACAACCACTTAATTTTTAATACCAAAAATTAATAAATAAAATTAATACCAATTAATAATTAATTAAGAATAAATTAATTAGCAATATACAAAAATTATTTCAATAATTAATTATTTACAATTAAATTAATTCCCACCATATTCCCCTATAAACCCACAACCCGCTACAAATATTAAATTAATACAATTAACATAATTATCAATTAAACAATGAATACTAATTAATTACCAATTAATACTAATTATTTACCAATTAATAATTAATCAACAACCAATTAATTTTCAATACCAATTAATAATTACCTAATAACAAATTAAATTACTTCCCACCCTATTCCCCTATAAACCCGCTACAGAAGTAAAAGGCAAAATTAAATTATAAATAATTATTAATTCCTAAAAATTATTATTTAATGTACTATAATTAAATTACTTCCCACCCTAATCCTCTATAAACCCTCAACCCGTTACGGAATTAAATTACACAAAAATTAAATAACATACAATTCATTACTCTAAAAATATTCAAACATACATTCCAAAATGTATACATACTTTTAACACATATACTAAAAATTCGATATTTTTAACAACTATATTATGACTGTTGATATTAGTTACTTCTATATTATTTAAATCGATATTTTATTTCTTACCTGATTTTCGATATTCTTCACCACTATATTTTGGCAATTCGATATTCTGTCCATTCTATATTAAAAACTCGATATTCTGTCCTATCGATATTTTGAATTCGATATTATGTCTGTTTACCCATCAGAGAAGCTAGACGCCCTACCACTAGAGCCTGCTACGCTGCCAAGTGGAAAAGATTTGTTGTTTATTGCCATAACAACACAATCAATCCTCTAGACGTGTCTATACAACACATCATATGCTACTTACTCCACCTACAAAAGTGTAATCTAGCATATACCTCCATTCGGCTACACCTCGCAGCAATTGCAGCTTACCTACAAAACAGGCAGCACCTATCACTTTTCAGAGTACCTGCCATTAAAGCCTTCATGGAAGGCCTAAAAAGAATAATTCGCCCCAGAGTGCCACCCTCACCTGTGTGGAACTTAAATATCGTTCTCACAAGGCTCTTGGGGCCGCCCTTCGAACCTTTGCATAAATGTGAACTGCAATTTCTCACATGGAAAACAGCTTTTCTTGTAGCCATCACTTCCCTTAGAAGGTTCAGTGAGATACAAGCACTTACCATACAAGAACCTTTTCTTCAAATGCACCAGAACAAGGTTGTTCTCCGTACCAACCCAAAATTCCTACCTAAAGTCATTTCCCCTTTTCACCTAAACCAATCCGTAGAATTACTGGTATTTTTCTCGCAACCTCAAACTTTTGCAGAAAGGGCTCTACACACGCTAGATGTCAAACGGGCCTTACTTTACTATATCCAAAGAACACAACCTTTCAGAAAGACCAAACAACTGTTTGTCTCTTTCTCTCCACCACACAAAGGCAACTCCATCTCAAAATCTAGGATAGCTAGGTGGATTGTAAAATGCATCCAGATTTGCTACCACAAAGCACGCTATCTGTTTCCCCTAAAGCCCATTCTACACGAAAGATAGGGGCTTCTATGGCTTTTCTATTGAACATCCCATTAGATGATATCTGCAAAGCAGCTACATGGTCAACACCGCACACTTTCACTAAACACTACTGTGTAGATGTGCAAACCAAGCAACAAGCTAGTGTGGGCCAGGCTGTACTAAAAACACTATTTCAAACAACTGCAACAGATACCGGTGGTCGCCGCTAAGGTTGGGAACTGCTATATAGTCTATGCAAAAGTGTGTAATCTGCAGCTCATATGCCTCGAATGGAATATGCTACTTACCAGTATGCATCTGTTCTTGGCATGTAGAGCTGCAGATCTACACACGCCCACCCGCCTCCCCGGCTACCCGTATCTGTTCCAGTCTATCTTATTTAGATACAACACACATGGGTTTCTTCACTGTTATTACTACGCTCCATCTTTCCCTGCTGGCGAAAAACAATCTGAGGATGGAGCCGAAGCCCATGCGCAATACGATCCAAAGGAGGAGTCACCGACCTCGTGACTTCCAAAGACTTTCCAAGAGGAAAAACAAACTGCAAACATCCGGGCCCAACACCAGATGGCGATCTATGCAAAAGTGTGTAGATCTGCAGCTCTACATGCCAAGAACAGATGCATACTGGTAAGTAGCATATTCCTTTTGGGCTATTGTAAAAGTCTGAATAGGGATGTAGTATTCCTCCAGGAGACCAGGATAGGTTTTATAGAGGCTCTGCCTATGAGGAAGGGATGGATTAAGGACATTATCTGCTCTGAAGCCTTGGGGAAGCGTAATGGGGTTCTCATCCTTCTTTCTAGACACTCGGTATTGCCCACAGTCGCCTCTGAGCATGACTCTAATGGGGGAAGGGTGTGGGGGGGGGGGTGGCTACTTACTAGACTGATCAATGGCCCTCAAGATTTATATGTAATATATATTTATTCACCCAATTCAGATGACCATACGTTCTGGCGTACAATCAACAAAAAACTGTCTGATACTCCTCAAAATTCTAAAACAATTGTAAGAGGTGATTTTAATCTTCCTCAGGACCCTATCTTAGACTGTCACTTGGCATTCAGATACAGAGACCCTAGGGCACCCAAACATTTACTCAATATTTGCACGTCCCATCAGCTGTTAGATGTTTGGAGGTTACATAATCCACAGGGCAGTGACTTTACTTTCGTCTCTTCTCCCCATTCTAGTTTTTCCCACATTGACTATCTATGTGAACATTTTATCCAATAGATTGCAAACCCGTATACATAAAATAATTCATATCTCGGAAAAGGCATTTGATCAAGTTTATTGGCCTTTTTTACATGCCGTTTGGGAAGCACATGACCGTGGTTCCTCCTTTACTAATATGGTCTTGGCTTTACATGCGAATCCTAGGGCAAAGATTATAATTAATGACCTCCATCAAGGAACAAGACAGGTGCCACTTATCCCCCTAATTTTCTTACTATTGATCCTCTACTTAGACTTCTTAACTCTGAACCTAGCATTAAGGGTCTTCAATTTGGACATCTTGCATTTAAGACAGCTACATCTGCAGTCAATATCCTTATATTCTCACAGGATGTAGAATTGTCTATCCCCCTCGATAATTAATATTATTCAGAATTTCTTTACGGTCTCTGGTTATTCCCTGAAAAAAGATAAAACCGAGGTATTCCCTCTAAATCCCCTTCGTTTTCCCTCCCATCTGGATGCCTCTGGTCTGAAATGATGGTCTTCTCGCCTTAAATATTTGGGTATCTGCTTCTGTAGAGATCTTGCCGAAGCAGTATCTGACAATGAATCACATACACTTGCCAAAGTTAAAGATCTTCTTAGTAACTGGTCTTCTAAATTAATTTCTTGGTGGGGTAGGCTTCATACCCTCAAAATGAGGATTACTTAGATAGTTAATTTTCTATCTTCACTACTCCCCCTAAAGGTTTCAGTAGGTCTCTTACAAGAACTTGATAAACTTACCTCTAAATTTCTTTGGAACGATAAACTAGCAAAGATCTCATATAAATTTCTTTGGAAGCCAGTTGCTTTGGGTGGTTGTAATTTCCCGAATTGGTATCTTTATCAAACAGCTTTCCTAGTGGCTCAAGGTGCAGGTTGGTTTACCCCAGATTCACTCCATGCTCCCCCTTGGTTACATATTGAACAATCTCTTTGTCACCCTTATAGTTTAGCATCCTTCATTTTGATGTCAAAATGTGTCCCGTCACATTCGCATAGTATTCTTTCGGATACAGCAGCGGCCTTAAAGATCCTTGACAAGCGGCTCAAGTTCCATCTTAATAACTCTAGAGGGGCATCTCTTTGGTTTAATCCAAAACTTGCCTTTGATCTTGACCCCCACCTTCCTGAAGATTGGGCCTCCAAAGGCATTAGGACTATTCAGGACCTTTACGATATTAATTGTGATCTGCTTCCTTTTGCAGCTCTCGCTGTAAAATATGACCTCACTAATAATTTTTATGGTTTTTAGGTCGAGCATTCGAAATCTATTGTAATTTCTTATGTTGGGTTAAAGCTATTCCCCAGCTTTTGATTTGTTTGTGTCAGTGTCCTTCAAAAATCCTTGCTTGCCAGTGGTCAGTCCTGCCTCCTAGTCCCTCCTTTCTCTCTTCAGTTCCTCCCATGCAGCAGGGACTAAGTACTGTCTCATCACAATATAGTTCTACATCTCTTCTTTGATGGACTACTTTTTTTTCTTGGTTTCCTGCTCTGTTTCTATTTGCCTGTGTGTAGTGTCAGCACCATAGCTGATTACATTTAAATATCCTTTTCCTCCCTCCGACCTCCTCCTATTTACACAGTTGTATTGGGGTACGTCTTTTGTCATGCCTCCTTCGTTGCTTATATTTTTTAGACTTCTAGCAATTTTCGATGTCCACTATAATTTGGGCAAAATGTTAGTAGGATTGGGCTTATTCACAGTTCCTCCTGGCCATCAAGTGCTTAACAATACCCCTCCAATATTCTCTTATGGAGCTAGCGCTATATAAATGTACAAAAATAAATTGTGGAAAGCTTTAGTATTAAAGTGTTTAATGTCAGCTGCTCTATATAAAAAATCACATAAATGTATAGATATGACTACATAGTCCGCCCTTTACATCCGTCTTGGTGTTCTTTGTTTAGGCGAATGGCCACGCCCCTTCTCCGAGGAGAATTTCACTTTGGTCGCGCTTTACTTTCTACAGGGAGTTCAGTCTTGATTTATGTATTACAATACAATGTGCTACTAGCAAGATGGCTGCTCTTAGAGGCTCCCTGCTGAACTCCAACTTTCAGGATAAGGCGGAGAAATCCCAACGCACGCCACCCAGCTGTAATTAATTTGGTGGCATGACTGCGATGGCTCCATGGAGACAGCCGGTGAGTTTAGCAGTGCTGGTCTGCTGGGTGCTCGAGCTCGTTATAACAAGTTTGCTATACGTTTTTTCACTCTTGTATTGAGTTAAAGTTGTCTTTGTGAAGACGGTGTAAATGATTTGTGCCCTCTTTTTGATGAGTTACATGCTTATATAGAAAAATAAAGAGAAATATCTTTAATAAAGATGGAATTTTCATAATGAGAACACTTCAAACTAAGCCGCCAAGGGCGGGCGTGGTTAGCAGCCGACAAAGATGGCCGCAGCCTAGGACAGCGCCGCGATCGACAGCGTCTATCCCTGTCAATCCTGTCTTAAATCCGACGGCAAGTTAAAAATCTGAAAACGGGAGAGGGCACCGGAACATCAAAGGAATTATCGAGGAAGATTTGGGCGCTGTACAACCACCCAGCAGAGACCCGCACCGTGTGCAGAGGCCGTGGCCTACGTAGCGATAGCAAGCTGTGGCCTCGCCTAATCTTAGCGTGGCTGAAATAACGGCGTGCCCACTGCCGAAGACGAAGAATTAACTTAACGGATGACGGCGGTGGCTGAGACCCGTGACAAATCCTGCAGCGCGAAGAACCTCAAATGTGAGTGCACAGGTCGAAACGGCATACCAGTGCAGTCCTCACCGGAGGATCCGGAGACGAGAGGTGGTCCTAGACAACCGACCGAGGGCCCAGGCTGAGCACACGCACGGCGGCACCGCCGCCAGCACGCAGCCGAGAGAGCAAAGGACCGTAGGTGGGGCTGGGGGCAGGTGAAACGCCAGCGCTTCATGCAGAACCCGCGACATCCCTCCAAAGTGGGCCCAAGAGCTCGCATGGAGTTAACCACAGGCAAGTCACAAACTCAGGCCGCACGGCTTGAAGGGGGGTTAGATACGGCCTGCTTTCCTCAGAGGCATCAATTTACCCACACCTGCGAGAGACGTGCAACCCCGGGGCACTCACTGTCTCAGCTGTGCAGGACACGGCCGACGCCTGCTCCTGAAGGCGAAATTAGGTGCAGCAAGGGACTGAAATTGGCCAGGAAGCGAATGCAGCACTGCAAGTACAGACCTGAACTTTAAGACTCAATAAGATATCCCGGAGCTTCCGGGTGGAAGCAGAAAGCAATTACCATTAAGCAGGGACTCGCACCGATGGCAGTGGGGAGCAGGAAAACCGAAAGGCTGCGCATGGAAGATACCCCCGCAGGCAGGCAGCGGCGACTACTGTTCACCCCACTGTAGAATTGGTGATACCACCAGGCGATTCTGGCACCACGGGAGGAAGCAGCCAATGCGCGACGCAACTTAACAAGTTGGAAAAATACGCCTATCACAAAGATTAATCGCCTGCACCAGAGACACAGACGGGTAGCGGCGATGGCTCACAGACCACGAAACCTAAAGAGGTAACCCTGCAAGACATAATGGCCACCCTAAACCAGATGCAAACATCAATTGGCACTATATCCACCGATATTACACTACTACGCGCGGATGTTTCCCAGATGAGTACGAGACTGACATAGGTCGAATCTACTACGGCGACTCTTCCACCGACACAGCGACATTGCAATGGCAGGTCCGAAAACAAGAACTGGCGCATAAGCAAATGGAGGTTAAGCTTGACGACCAGGAAGGCCGCTCCGTACGCAACAGTGTACGCCTAGTGGGGGTGCCGGAAAGTGTGAAGGGACTGGCTGTCGACCTCTTTGTAGAAGACCTTGTTAAAACCCGACTACAACCCCGAGGGCTGTCCAGCTTCTTCTCCGTGGAACGGGCCCACCTAGTACCTGGCGGGAAACCCCGACCGGGCGCCCCACCCAGACCCATACTGGCACGTATATTTAATTTCCGGGACACAATTCTGCAGGCAGCACGTATTGCTCCCCCCATACAGGTGAAGAACTGCACAGTCACGCTTTATCCAGACTACACGGCGGCGGTAACAAAGCAACGGCGTGACTTTTTGGAGGTTAAGAAAGAACTGCGTAAGCGAGGCCTGAAATATGCAATGCTGTTCTCGGCGAAATTGAGAGTAGAGGCGGAAGGAAAAACTTGTTTTTTTACATCGCCACATGAGGCACACGACTGGCTAGAGGGATGGTGCCAGGCCACGGGACCCAGATGACAAGGACAGAGACAGAGACAACTAACCAAGAGATCGGGAACATCAGGAGCGCAAGAGATGGCAGCATCGGGTTGCATGACCACACAGACTATGACTGAAGACTCGGATTAACGTCACGTAAAACATGCCATAGTAATGAGAGTAGAAGCACCCCCACAGAAACGGGCGCATGGAGACCTGACACCACCATACTTAGCGGCTGAAACACAGCGGACCCGGACTACCTGAGCATACGCACTGATTTCACCAGTGCCGCTGGTTTTTTAATGCCAGTGACACTAAACCCTGTATAATAGGCCGTAGATATCGTACAGGCCTAAGGGAGAGACCACGGAAGATCGCAAAACAGCTGCACCCCCCCCCCACGCAAGTACAAAGTTCTGGGGATTAAGCACTCTGCTAAGTTGGGGAGGCGGGTAGTTCAAAGTTCGCTGGGCAGGGAGGAGGGAGGGGGGGCAGGGTACAGTTAAAGGGGTTTTGGTTTGATTCATTTTTGATGCATAGTGTTGGACAGGGAAGCATACAAGTTGGCAATATGGCATGCACATTGCAAGACACCCTCGATTTATACATAGATCCAGTCCTCTGTTGCGCACATAGATATTCCCATGGCAGACACAAACTCACAGACCCCGGACACTAGGGGGATATCCGCTCCCCTCACTGTGATGTCCTGGAACGTTAACGGGTTGGGAGATAAGATAAAAAGGGGACTGGTTCTTCAGTATATTAAACGTAAGGGTCCAGCGGTTGCACTGTTACAAGAATCGCATCTGACGGGCTCCGCTTGTAAGGCCCTAGATAGATGGGGCTACAAAGTGGCAGTACACTCAGAATTCACCTCAGGGTCTAAAGGAGTTGGCATCCTTATCCAGAAGCATTACTCCCTGATACTAACTGGGTCCTGGACAGACAACCAAGGGAGATTTGCCTGCGATATCATGTCAATGGGAAGGGAGGCAGTATAATATGATATCAGTTTATGTCCCACCTGTATTGCATCAATCAACCTTCCCGCCTCTGGGGAAATTCCTGTAATCACTCCCGCAGGGAGAACTCATCGTAGGGGGTGACTTTAACGCTACAACTGACGCGTCCATTGATAGAAAACCCCCTAGAGATTCCAGCAGCTCCAATCTCAAGTTAGCAGACTTTGTTAATGCAATCGGTCTCACAGATGTATGGAGAGCCAGAAACCCACAGGAAATACAGTATACCTTCCACTCGGGTGCCCACAATAGTCTTTCAAGAATAGACTACATATTTACATTGGCGGCAGGGATGGAGAGAGTACTAGAAAAAACACATTTGCTCAGGGGTATCTCGCACCTCTCACCAGTGCTCATTACTTATGCATCCTATATCCAGGAAAGACGCAGACTGTTTCCGCTCTACCCCGGGTTTTTAAAAAACAAAGCGATTAGGAAGGGCCTGCTCGCAACCACAAAACAATATTTTGCGGAGAACGAACACTCGATGCCCTCTCTAACGACGTTATGGGAGGCATACAAAACAGTCTTATGTGGCCAGGCAATCTCACTGGTTGCAAATCATAAAAAGATACAGGAACAGCAGGTCAAGAGGCTAGAGCAGAAGGTAGCACAAGCAGAGGCAGACCACGCAGCAGACATCACTGATGATACGACACATGGGCTACATCTAGCCCAACAAGAATACAAGGCCTTCGCATTGAAGGTAGCAAAATCCATACTCACTACCACGCAGCATACTATCTACGAACAAGGCGATAAAGCAGGCAAGCTCCTAGCCTGGCTAGACAAAAAGGAGAGGGCCAACAGATGGATAGCACAACTTCAATTAGAGACTGGGGTCGTGACCTCAGACCCCCAGCAAATTGTTGACATATTAGCGACCCGTTATGAGAAAATATACACTCCCTTAGCCACAACTACGATAGAAGAAAATCTAGTCTTTTTAAAAGACATACGAATGCCCACATTACCTACTGACGCAACCCAAACGCTGTAGGCGGATCTGACCCAAGATGAGCTCTTACGAGCAATAAGCACCCTACATACAGGAAAAGCCCTGGGACCTAATGGAATCCCAGTGGAATTTTACCAAAAAACAGCCACTAAACTTGTGCCGTACCTACTTAATATGTACGAAGACAGTTTGATAAAGGGGGAGCTTCCCAGGGATCAGCGCCTGGCAACGATAGCCGCAATACATAAACCAGGTAAGCCGCCTCAGGACTGCATGTCATATAAGCCGATATCCCTAATAAATGCTGAAGCGAAAATACTTGTTAAAGCTTTAACAATGCAATTACAACCATATCTTGGAAAAGTGATCCACCCGGACCATTCCGGATTCATGCCAAACCGTAATACGGCACTGAATCTCAGACGACTCCATAATGTCATGGCGCGTAGATCTACTATAGACGAAGATGCTATAATTCTGTCCCGGGATGCAAGTATGGCGTTCGACATGGTTGAATGGCCATTTATATTCGCAGTCCTTCGCCACATGTGTTTTGGCCCCAAGTTCTGTGAATGGGTGAAACTGCTTTACACTAAACCCATGGCACAAGTGATGGCGAATGGACGCATCTCGGCAGATTTCCCCCTGTGTAAGGGGACAAGACAAGGCTGCCCCCTGTTACCGCTCCTCTTCGCAATAGTGCTGAAACCACTGGCGGCATGGATACAGCAGGATCCGATTATCCCTGGTCTCAAATGGACTATGGGGTGGGAGGCTCGCATCTCGCTATATGCGGACGATGTGTTGCTGTACTTGGCTTCCCCTTCGTGTTCTCTTAATCCCCTTTTGGATATATGGGCGAGTATCAGGCTACACAATAAACTGGGCAAAATCACTTATCTTTCTACTTCGTGGTCCCCCGCCGCGACTCCCGCAAAATTGCGAGGTACAGATAGCTAACAAGGGATTCAAGTATCTCGGCATTTATATAACACATCATAACACGCTTTTCATTGAAGAAAATCTCATGCAGCCCCTGGCACGTTTCCATCGAGATGCCAGCCACTGGTGATCATTACCAGTCACACTACTGGGGAGGGCAGCCATCTTTAAGACGATGGCGCTCCCCAGATTCCTATATGTCTTACAAAACACACTGTTCCCAGTCTCCCCGGCGTTCTTCACAGCGATAAACACTGAAGTGAATAAGCTACTGTGGGATGAGAGATCAGCCCGTATAGCTGTGCATAAATTAGTAAAAAGCTGGTACGACAGAGGTATCGCACTCCCTAATATAAAAACTACTACTGGGCAGCCCAACTTGCGGTGATAAACCAATGGCTCCATGCACCGCAGGAAGATCCGGCTTATCGAATGGACAGGCATCTCCTGGGGGCAGACGGGATGATTAGGGCTCTATATAATAACACCAGACAGACGGTTCTTACAGGTCCAACGGCACATACAGTCAAGGTGTGGCATGATGCGCAAAGGGCACTGGGATGGGAAGTGATCACGACGCAGGCAACACCACTATGGGACACGCGGAGGCTAGGCACTCTGCGAAATACCAGAGGATTCAGACAATGGGACATCATAGGTATCTCAAAGGTGGGAGATCTATGGAAAAAGGGTGAGGTCTTCCTGTTTACACAACTACAAAACACTTATGGCCTAGCAACAACGGAAGCCTTTAGGTAAATGCAGATACGACATGCACTCATGGCACTGATTCCACCTGGCACACAACTGCCAGAGTCCTCGCCCCTAGAAGTCAGATTACTTACAGACCACATGACCAAAAAAACCATTTCCGTAATGTACAGGAAAATACTAAATAATCAGCCAGACCCCACGGCGGTCCTTAAAGTAAGATGGGAGGCGGAACTGGGAGATTAGGACGAAGCAGACTGGCAGGAAGCAATTGCATCCCCAAAGAAGTAGCGATCCCCTCTAAAACTAATACAACTAAAAATTCTACACCGCACCTATTAAACACGAATACTGATGCACAAACTAGGAAATTCAGATACACCACTCTGCGTACGACAGTACGGCGCACCAGGCACATTTTGGCACACACTCTGACAATGCTCGGAGATTGCATCCTACTGGGAGGCGATCATGCACACAGTTTCCCAACTTACGAGGGTGCTGATTCAACCTGAACCAAAGAGGTGTCTGCTTAATATTTGCGAGCCCACAGATCTTAACCATGCGGCTCAAGATTGGGTGGCACTGGGAATGGCACTAGCGAAAAGGAATATAGCGCAGCTCTGGGACTTCAGATCGACCCCTACCCTTAGAAGATGGTGCCAAGATATGGACGGTGTAATGATAACAGAAAAATCAGTATGTTCGAGGCATGTGGGCTGCTGAATTCATATCTGTGCATAGATCGCCGCCTAGTGTTGGGTCCGGATGATTGCACATTGTTGTCCTGGAAGAGTCTTTGAAGTATCACGAGATAGGTGGCTCCTCCCCTGGACTACAGTGCGCATGGGCATCCTCTCCATCCTCAGATTGTTTTTTCCGCCATTGGGTTCGGATGTGCTTATCTTAGCTCAAGTTAGGAAAACTTTATTTAAGGCCAAAAGCCTTTAGATATCGTCGGTATCGTTTGCGTTCTGTATCGATAGATTATTATACTTGTTTTCGAACTTATTCGCCTTTATCGGATCGAGTTTCGGTTCGAAAATCGATCAACGTTCGAAGATGGAATCGAGGACTTCCTTCAAGAGATGCCCTCTATGTCACGCAAAATATCCACACGTCGATGTCCATCCGGTGTGTAACAAATGTTTATCACCGGATCATGATGAGACCAAATGTATGGCCTGCGCCCGGTTCCGGTCGAAGAAGACCCTTCGGAATCGACGAGCGGCTCGATTGGAGGCCAAGAAATCGGCGCCTAACCCGGTTAACATATTCAGTACCGAGGACGAAGAAGTCGAGAGCGTCGAGGTGGTAGACCAACCCGACGACGTTGAGGAGCAGGATGTTCAAGACCAATCGGACCCTGCTTCGGCGCATGACTCCCAATATGACGTCGAAGATGAGGAGATCTTCTGGGAAGAATACGTCGTCGACGAGGTAGGAGACGACGAGGAAGCCCTTGGGGCCGAGGAAGATAGCTCAGGCGAGGAGCTAGGCCAATCCGTCGATGCGGAGGCCGAGGGAGATAGTCTTGATAAGGCTCAGGTCGAGGGATCGCCTGCGGGCCTTACCCAAGATCGGTCGGATCGTTCTACAGCCCCGCATAAAGGCCCGGCTTCGAACATTTCAAAAGAGCCAGAAATATCAAAAAAGACTGGAGTCGATTCTGTGAAATCGAAACCAAACCCTGCACCGGTCAAATCGAAACCGAAAGTGCAACTGGTTCAGGTCGGATCGAAGGCTTCGAAACCTTCCAATCCTTCGACACTAAAGAAGGACATCGGAGCCGACAAACCAAGTAAGGACTTCGGTACCGAGAAACCAAAAAAGGACTTCGGCACCGAGAAACAAAAGAAGGCCATCGGTCCCGAGAAGACGCAAAGGCCTATGGCACCGAAGGTTGGGGCACCAAAGACCAAGGTCAAGGTGGTCGATCCGACTACATCCACACCGAGGAGTGCTGAGCAGATCGCAGCCCCGAAGACAGGAAAGAAACCGGAGACCGCGTCGAGGCCTATCTCCAAAGAGCCTGTCGGATCGAAAGCACCGTCGCCATTCACGTTGAAACTGGTATCGGAGTCCCTGAAGCGCATCAGGGAACGGGACACTCTTGAACCGAAAACAGGTCCCGAACCGAAGAAGGTCGCCAAGGCTCACTCGGCGCCCGCACCGATCAAGTTTGGATTGCCACCACCGGGGACACCTAAAATGTTCGAACTTAGGAAGAGTATCGAACAACCACAAACGGTGTCGACAGAAAGAACAGATGTTGAAGACTCACAGGACCAGTTTATCGACGTGGACACTGGTAGACTGTTCCGCAAGCGGAAAATTATCCCAGAAAAGACTTTGGAATCATACAAAATTCCACTGAAACATAAAATAGTGTCAGGTTCGACACCAGTGCTTGTGGAACCTTACCAAACATATCATCAGGAACCACAATCCTTTTCTCCCGCACACTCAGAGGCGGATGCAGGAGAGGGCTATAATGGGGATACCACTTATCCTGTGGATATCGACCCTGATGAACAACAGCAAGACCAGGATCAAGCATGGGGAGACCCTAATGACCCAGGAGACCCACAAAATGCTCCTGACACTCATACTTATAATATAAAAACATCTCCCACTGAAGATACTGCTGCTTTTAACGCCCTCATTGAAAGAGCGGCGGCCAATCACGGAGTGGAACTTCATTCTGACTCGGTGGAAGAGGATTTCTTGGTGGACATGTTCTCAAAATCAGAAAGAACAGTCAAGACTCTACCAATGCTGAAAGGGGTTCTTAAACATGCTAAGGACATCTTTAAGGAGACAACCAGAGCACGGGTATTGAACCCAAGAATTGAAAAAAAATACAAACCAGCCCCAGGAGACCCAATGTACATTAAGGGTCAATTGCCGATGGACTCGATGGTAGTTTCTAATGCTCGCAAAAGAGCTAACTCGCAAACTACCGGGGATGCTCCTCCTCCAGACAAGGAGTCCAAAGTGCTAGAAACATCGGGAAAAAGGATAGCAGCACAAGCAGCAAACATCTGGCGCTTTGCCAACACTCAGGCACTCCTGGCCAGATACGACAGGTCACACTACGATACCCTAGAAACACTACTAGAACACCTACCAGATGACTATAAAGATGGAGCGGAGCTCCTCATCAGAGAGGGACAACTCATTACAAATGCGTCCATCAAATGCGCACTAGATGCAGCTGACACTGCAGCAAGGGCAATCAACACTAGTGTGATGTTGAGGAGGCACGCATGGTTGAGAATATCAGGTTTCAAACCTGAAATTCAAACTAATATATTGAATCAACCAGTCAACCCAGACTTTTTATTTGGCCCCGAGGTTGATACTACACTAGAAAAGATTAAAAAGGACACTGAAACTGCAAAATCCATGGGGGCTCTACAGTCGCAGCAGTTTCGGAGTGGCTCCTTTCGTCGCCCCGGGAATAGAGGAGCAGCTAGAGGTCAGGGGTCCCAGCAGCAGTACAATAAAGGAGGTACCTAGAGTACCTATAATAAGACCAATAGGGGTGGATATCGTGGATCAAGCACCAAGGGCAGAGGACGAGCAAACAACAACACCAGGTCCTCCGCCAATAACAAACAGTAACGTCTTGTCACTGCCCCCCGACCACATAACACCAGTCGGGGGGAGACTCCAACAGTTCCTGCCAGTCTGGAGATCCATCACCACAGACAGGTGGGTCAGAAAAATTGTCCAGTACGGTTATTGTCTGGAATTAACATCCAATCCACCCAACATACCACCAAGACACCATCCTATGTCCGCAGAGCACTTGATATTATTGCAGCAGGAAGTACTAAGTATGCTGCAGAAAGGAGCCATAGAGCTCGTGCCTGTAGAACAACATGGGTCAGGGGTGTACTCTCTGTACTTCTTAATCCCAAAAAAGGACGGGTCTTTGAGACCTATACTGGACCTAAGACCTCTCAACCAATACATTCTGTCAGAGCATTTTCATATGCTCACCCTCCAGCAGGTTCTGCCGTTACTCAGTCAGGGAGATTTCCTAGCAACACTAGATTTGAAAGATGCGTATTTCCACATACCCATACACCCATCAAACAGAAAATATCTCAGGTTCACTATTCAGGATCAACATCATCAGTTCAAAGTCCTCCCTTTCGGAGTAATAACAGCGCCCAGGGTCTTTACCAAGTGCCTAGCGACAGTGGCTGCACACTTACGGAGACAGCACATTCACGTCTTCCCTTACTTGGACGACTGGCTTATTCAGGCAAAGTCAGCCCAGCAGTGTGCCAGCCACATATCCCACACCATTCACCTTCTTCACAGTCTGGGATTCTCACTGAATTATCCAAAATCACATCTTCAACCCGCCCACGTAAGGCAGTACCTGGGCGCGACCATAGACACTCTGGCAGCCACAGCTCAGCCAAATTTAGTGAGGATCAACAGCATGCAACTGCTGATAACAAAGTTCAGACCTCAACACTCCCTTCCAGTGCGAGTGTTCATGCAGTTGATAGGCATGATGGTCTCCTGCATCTTCATAGTCCCGCACGCGAGACTACATATGCGCCCGCTTCAGGAGTGCTTGGCACGTCAATGGAATCAGACTCAAGGACAGTTGAAATACCTAGGGCCTCATGTAGAAAACCAAATACCGGTCGGTAACAGCCGAAATTCGGTAAATATCCTGTTACCGACCGGTATTTAGGCATTTGCGATGTAGGTGGCTGATTTTCTGGATTCGGTATTTACCGAATCGGAAATTAAGAAATCAGTAAAATACCGATTCGGTAAATACCGAATCCAGAAATACTATGTAGGGGGCACTCAAGTGAGTGCATCATTGGTGTCTGGATTCGTTATTTACCACCAACTACAAGTTGATGGTAAATGACGAAAACCTTTCAAAAAGCATTTTTGTGCTATTTGAAAAGTGCAATGTGGCAGACATACATGCCCTTAGGGCATGTATGTGCGCCACATGTGCACACATGCACGAATCAGGAGTGCAACAGGGTGTCAATGTGACACCCTGCCACCCATGATAATGCCTCCCCTATTACCGATTCGGTATTTACCGAATCGGTAATGGTAACTGGCTTCCCATTCATTCCTACGGGCCTCCAGGCCCATAGGAATGAATGGGAAGGGATGCATTATTACCGATTCGGTAAATACCGATTCTTAAATACCGATATTTACCGAATCGGTAATAATTACCGATTGTTTACCTACATTACATTTACCGATTCATAAATACCGAATCGGTAAAATTCGGTATTTAAGAATCGGTAAATATAATTTACCTACATATGGCCCCTAGTGTTGGTGAGCGGTCGGGCATACAACTCTCTGCATTGGTGGAATCCACAAAACCTTTGCAAGGGCCGACCGTTCCAAGAGCCTGTTCCACAAACAATACTGACAGCGGACGCGTCTCTCTAGGGATGGGGAGCTCATGTACTCAATTACACAGTGCAGGGACTATGGACAACACAGCAAAAGAAGATGCACATCAACCTTCTGGAACTGATGGCAATCTTCCTGGCAATGAAGGCATTCAAAGTACACTTGTGCAACAAAGTCGTGTTGATCCGGACGGACAACATAACTGTCATGTACTACATACCGAAGCAGGGAGGAACACACTCTCCACGGTTGTCTCATCTGGCTCAGAGCATGTGGAGGTGGGCCATTCAGAGGAACATGTTCCTCATGGCAGAACACCTCCCGGGCAAGGACAACCAGATGGCGGATCTGCTCAGCAGACACAGCCACCAAATGCACGAGTGGGAGCTACATCCGTCAGTACTCCAACCGTACTTCCAGCAGTGGGATCATCCAGAGATAGACCTATTCGCCACAAGGGAGAACGCAAAATGCCAAAGCTTTGCCGCCAGGTTCCCCCATCCACAGTCGCAGGGCAATGCGATATGGATGAACTGGTCAGGCAGATTTGCGTACGCTTTTCCCCCAGCGCCATTAATACTGCTGGTGGCACGCAAACTAAGGCAACACTCGATAACACTCATCCTGGTTGCTCCAACGTGGGCACGCCAGCCATGGTACACCACGTTTCTAGAACTTTCCGTGGTACCGCATCAAAGACTGCGGCTAACACCCAAACGTTTAACGCAGAACCATGGCGAAATTCAGCACCCAGATCCGCAACAGCTAAACCTGGCGATCTGGCTCCTGAAGTCTTAGAGTTTGGCTACCTCAACCTGCCTCCAGAATGTATGAATATCATCAAGGAGGCCAGGAAACCCACGACCAGAGCTTGCTATGCGGCTAAATGGAAAAGATTTGTCATTTACTGTACAAACAATGACATTAATCCGCTGGATGCATCCATTCAGAACATCATCTGTTACCTGTTACACTTATACCAGTGCAATCTGGCACACAGCTCCATACGTATACATCTAACCGCAATAGCAGCCTATCTTCAGAACAGGCAGCACCTCTCTTTATTCTGAGTGCCTGCCATCAAAGCCTTCTTAGAGGGACTCAAAAGAGTCATTCCTCCAAGACACCCACCGGCACCAGTGTGGAACCTAAATGTGGTCCTCACCAGATTAATGGGTCCACCCTTTGAACCTCTACATTCATGTGAGATTCAATTCCTCACCTGGAAAATAGCTTTCTTAGTGGCAATCACTTCGTTGAGAAGAGTTAGTGAACTCCAGGCACTAACCATTCAAGAGCCATTCATACAGGTTCACGCAAACAGAGTCGTACTACGTACCAACCCCACATTCATGCCTAACGTGATATCGCAGTTCCACATGAATCAGACTATTGAACTGCCTGTTTTCTTTCCAAATCCAGAGAATGTCGCAGAGAGAATGCTCCATACACTAGATGTAAAGAGGGCCCTCATGTACTATATAGACAGAACAAAGGATTTTAGGAAAACAAAACAATTGTTCGTTGCCTTTTCTCCACAACACAAGGGCAACGCCATTTCCAAAGCAGGGATAGCCAGATGGATCGTTATATGTATTTTGCTATAAAAAAGCTAAACGCACATTAACGATTCCTCCAAGAGCCCACTCAACACGAAAGTTAGGGGCGTCCGTGGCTTTCCTAGGGAACATTCCTTTAGAGGAAATATGTAGAGCAGCCACATGGTCCACTATACATACATTTACAAAACACTACTGTGTAGATGTACATTCAAAACAGCAGGCAGCTGTAGGACAGGCTGTTCTCAAGACCCTTTTTCAGACTGCTGCAGCTGGCACAGGTAGCCACCGCTAATGGAGGGACTGCTATGTAATCTATGCACAGATATGAATTCAGCAGCCCACATGCCTCGAACCGAATATGCTACTTACCAGTATGCATCTGTTCTTGGCATGTGGGCTGCTGACATTCATATCGCCCACCCTCCTCCCCGGCGCCTGTGGCAGCTGCAGCACTCAGACTTACTGTATAGCATGGTCATCACTTACTGTATCTACTCCATCACTGCCACAATGGCGAAAGACAGTGTGAGGATGGAGAGGATGCCCATGCGCACTGTAGTCCAGGGGAGGAGCCACCTATCTCGTGATACTTCAAAGACTCTTCCAGGACAACAATGTGCAATCATCCGGACCCAACACTAGGCGGCGATCTATGCACAGATATGAATGTCAGCAGCCCTACATGCCAAGAACAGATGCATACTGGTAAGTAGCATATTCGATATGCACAGGGGATGCCCCAAAAATGGACCCGGGTGTGGGGAAAGTGGAATACGTCTCAGGGCAATATCTTTGAGCCCCCACAAGAGGAATCGCTATCAGAGGACAGTGACTAACTACTAAAATGAGATAATTCAGTGGTACAATAAACATTGATGTGGACAAATTGTGAGGGTGGGAAGGAAAACCCTAGATGTGCACTGTAAGAACTAAAATCCACTGCTGTTTGTTGGATGTTCTAAACCATATTGTATGCGAAAGTGACTATTTAATGTAATGCATCACTGCTTTAAAACATAAAACGCCAATAAAAAGTTTTGTAAAAAATAAAAACTACGCTGCCAAACTAAACAGGGTTATTGGAGCAATTCTTTATTTCATGAAAAAAAGGTGGACAAAACAAAAAATTGTCAAAGAAATGCAGAAGAAATTGGGTTGTTCTCTGTCTGACTTCGAGTCATGCAAAGGACTTTCAGCTGACAAATGTTCTCGTTTCATACATGATGACAAAGGCCAATTCAGTTTTTAACCAATACATTATAAAAATAGGAAGGCGTAGCAGCAAAACCACAAATCCCAGAATGCAATATCTTGGCGAGTCGCTTGTTTTTACCTGCTGGATGGACAGTTTTGAAAGAGATTTCCATACTTCTCTGCAGAGTTACTGGGCAGGACAAACCTTCGGTATGTGATCAGCTTCCGCACAGCCGCACCTGACAGGCCCCGAGACATGTGATCTCAGACAGGACCAAGCTGGGGGCAAAGTGCATCCAGGGATGGTTCTCACAAAACAAGCATTCCCCAGGTGTGTGTGTGTGTTTGTGTGTGTTAAAGACACAGGCACCTCGGAATGACCCTGCTGCGTGCCAGATACTGACTGGCCATCAGAGCCAACCTACCGGGCCTCATTTGGAAGCATACACACCTTTTCATACTGCAAACTTCTGTTTCGTCAGGATGTGGGGCTGGACGCAGGTGGTATGCAGGCCTCAAGAGGAGGCTTTGCTATGGGTGACCCTCAGTCCGTAAAATACACGGACTGCCCGTGATTTTAGCCTGATGTCCGTTATTGGTCTGATAACGGACAGCATTTGTCCGTAATTTCGACTGTTATTTGACAGCTGTCTGGTTCATTCTGCAGCTGATAGCTATGTGATGCTGGTATCAGAAGTGGCTTTCAGTGCCGCGTCAAAGGTTGTTGAGCACTAAATGAAACAGAGAGATATTTTTTAACAGAACATAGTAACATTGTAAGGCATTTGGGAAGCTCTAGCTTGTCGCTTGTGCTCCTTTTTTCGGGCTTTTATTATGGTTTTGCATTTTTTAAACTATTTTCTTGTCATATAATATGGCAGTACGATTTGTACTTACATGGGTTTTTATTTAAATTGAGCACCTTGATGTTTCAATTATTATTGTTTGAGGTGGATAGATGTTGGATTGATGGATGGATGAACAGACTAACAGATAGAAGAGTAGGTGGATGAACTGATAAATGGATGGAGAGTTTAGGCATGGATGGAGAATGTGTAAATGTGTGAATGGCTGAACAGATGGTTGTATTGGTCGAGGGAGTGGCTTTATCAATGGATGGTTCTTGAATGGAGTGGTGATAGTTGAATAGATGAGTAGATAGATAAATGGATGGACATGGGTGCCTGCATGGATACTTGGACGGATGAACAGATGGATGGATAGTTCTTCCTGCGGTTTTAGTATGATTAATAAAAAATCATTACAACAAAATCAATAAAATCAGCATTTAAGCTACTGTACACATATTACAAAATAATCTCATACCAATCATATTCAAAAATCTGTGTGAGTGAATACTAAAGTGCATAACTTTTAACTAGTTCATTTAGCACAATGCTTATGTGCTTAACTTCTAACCAATTAATTTAGCATAATTCTATAAATCTTGGTTGAGCATTACAATAGTTGCAAAATATGACAACCAGATAAAATGATCACTGAAACCACTAGTTCAAAGACTTTATTGTGTAGGTAATTAAAACCATAACAATATAAAATGTTTTAGGAGACATTGCGTTGCCCTCAAGCAGGACCAACATATAATTTTACCATTGAATACCATTGAAACCACTATACGTATGTGGTTGTGCAATATTAATCATGTGCAAGAGAGTGCTAAAGTGATTACCCTCCAACCAATACATGCAGAACAAGGCCAAAAAACGTAACATTTGATAACTCTCGGTTAGGCATGTGCAAATAACATTCAGCTATACATGCAAGAAGCCTTGAGTGTTTAACATGGAATTGTAATCTTTTAGCTCCATTAACTGTCACTATTTAGGGCACAGTTACATGTGTGCATAAAAGCAAGTAAAAGGAAACCACATAAAAATAATAGATATATAGATAATAGATAGTAAAGATGTAAACATTCTTTCCGCCTCGGTCAGAAACATAACAAACCAGCAAATGAAGGGGATTGACGTGCCCGAGTAAGTATTCTATATTGTTTGACTATTAAAAACGTTGTAATACACTACACAATAAATGTATTAAAAACATACATTCAAAGAATTACATTTAAAAGAAATTCATAAAAGACATGTGGTCCTGTTGGCATTTAAAAGACAGAACCCTTGAAAGAGACTCACTCCCCCCCTCCCCCCCTCCGGATTAAGGTGAAACTGCACCAAGCCTGTTAATATCATTAGTTTCAACCTGAGTGAGGGGGGCAAAAATTAAGATACGCCAATAAAGTGTGACCAGTTTTCTTGATGAACTCTTCCTGCCACAAACCATTACGGGTTCATGTGAGCAGATTTTTTTAAACAGTGAACCTGTGAAAGTGTGTGTGCAGCAGATAAAATACAGTATGCCTGGGATAAGATAAGAACTGTATCAAGACTGTTGCTGTTAAAAGGTGCATATACAAAGGTCCAGACTTCTGTTGACCGTAGCCAATTGGTGGATCTGTGGAACAAATAAAGTGCAATGTGCTTAAACTAGAATAATAACTGTGCCAGAGCACATGTTAGTTAAAAAGCTTAAGCTGTTAACACTAAAAAAGGTAATTGTGCAAGGTGTAGGCTTGTAAGGGCTGTATCCGTCTGGATTACCTTTGTGCACCTGGTGAGACTTTACGGGGAAAGACTTTAAAAGTGATCCAAGAGATGTACATTAAGGGGTGGGGAAGGATGAAAACACTGTCCAAAATGCCAGGTCTAAAGGCTACTGAAGGCATTATTGTAACAAGTGCGGAAATAGCAGGCTAGACATATAAAGACTTTATCTAGCTTACAGCCTACACACATACATGAAAAAATCAGGAGTGGGGGTTTGGGCTGAAACCAGAACTGTTAGTTGTCTAATCACACCCCTTCCCTTCAGCTGCTATGGCCATGGTCTCCAACTTTTTTAAGAAACGAAAAAATTTCACCAGTGCACAAGTTTAGTCTAGTGTCCGATGGTTCAAACCAGGCCAACACTGCCTCCCTGTAGGACCTTATGCCCCAGACGTGCCCAACTGTTCCACATGTATACGAGCCAGCCTTTTCATAAACAGCTCCTACGATGCATCACAGCTATGGAAACCACTTGCCCTGGGTGGCGGCAGCACAATCACAGATAGATGCTCTGTCAGCCTTATTGTAGACCATGCTGTGTGTCTGAAATGTGCTTTGTAAGTACATAGGCCCCTACATGATTGCAGTGGTAGGAAATGAAGGAAAGCAACGATCCGCTGACTCCAGGGTGGAACAGAAATAGCTTGAGTCATTACCTTCGTTGGGCCTGGGGCTTCTAAAGTACTGGCTACAAGAGCTCCAGCGTGGCCTGTACGGCAACGGGCACAGCGGGAGAGCGAGTGCTGGTCTCCGTGCTATCGCCGGCGAGAATTTTCCGCCACAGATTTACTCTGAACCCTTCATTGGACTTCTTGCAACAAATTAAATATCAGAATCCTCAGAGGGAACAGAGGAACCTTTACTGCAGTCTACTAAAGACCCCACATGTTTGTTCACGCAGCCAACTAATTACGCGACTTCCTTCTGGACAGGTATTACAACCACACCTTTGGAAATCACTGATTGACAGCTCCCTTCCCTCCAGAGGTGCCCGGACCGGCCCTATGTGAGTATCCCTTGCTACCCTTCACTCCCACATGTGATCACTAGACCACTGTCAGTCACCTTCAGGTGTCCCTACATTGATAGGTCCTGATGAGACCCTGCATTGCTAGTTGGGTCGAAACGCTGTCGACAACATGAAGCGAACCAATTCTCTGCCCCTATGATTACACTAGGAGGCTGCCAACATTGATTGTGTATCTACTGAACTGTCGTTTCTGTAAAAATATTGAAACCTTGTTTTTATGTCACTAAAAGTCACACTCCATACGAATAGGTTTCACTCTTCTCTTGGGACACTTCGCACTGGAAATTTTGCGGCAAATGTGAATTTATGATATAAAAATACCTTGTTTCTCCACATACTCTGTTACATGTCATTTATTTTTCTGACATCTATGTACCTCCCTTTTACTGCAAGTGCGCCAATATATATTGTAATAATCCTTGAGTGTCCACAGGAACCTCTAAATTGTAAGTACCCTGGTTCCGTGTGAGTAGGGTGTCCCTTGTTTCCTTATACACGAGCAGTAAAACTGATGGCACAACATGTAGCACCAGAACAGTACTAGCTGTATTTAACTGAGAGCATCTACCCCTGCTAGTAACCATATTATATACAGACATGCTGTAGATGGGGTCGTTTTATGGGTTCCCTTGTTGCAACAGATGTTCTTGCTGCACCATGTTAATTCCTGGGGGGGATTTTCAAACCTTTTGTGCTGGTTTAGCGTCACAGAATTAGTTTTTTGGTACTATTTTCTTTTCAGTGCACAACTTGTTTTGCGCTGGAAAGCACCCTTTAAGTATCTCAAAGCAGCGCAAAGCACTTGATTTTGACCCTGGCCCCTATTTACAAAAGCAGTGTAAGTAGGAGGCAGGACCAACATTAAGACCAGGGAAAACCTGGTCTTACACTAGTGCAATGTGGAGACATTTTTAATTTCTCATTGATTTTGCTATTTCCATGTGTGCTGCGTTGTGCAATTTCAATAAAACACTTTGAACAAAAAAAAAGGCAAGAGTGCCCTTTTTGGACGCCCAACACATCCACATTACAGTGAACTTTGCTTATGAGATGGTGATAAAGCACGAGAAGTTCCTGGCCATTAGCACCCATCACCGCCACCACATCAAATACAGCCTCCTCAACCCAACCAGTGATGCTTACTATCTACAACAACCGCACATTGGATTCCTACGACCCAGATTCCTTAGAGGACATTTGTGACGCTCTGGGTCTCACACTGATGTAGAAAGAGTCCTAAGTGCCTTCGCAGGGGCATGAGACCTTGCACATGGGTAGCCAGGATCAACCACTTGCTAAAGTTCATTCCCATGATAGGTCTTGCATACCACAGGAAGTCAGACAGAGAAGGGCTCTACAGGGTGGTTGAAGAATTTTCTTTGGACCGGGATAAATCACACTCCCTGCTGAAAGACAGGAAGCCAACATTGTGGGCCATGCTGCGCTCCGCTTTAGTCCACTCCCTTGAGGGATTTCCATGTGGGGACTCTTATACCTGGGAAAGACAACGCCTGGGCTCCTTAGTCTGAAACTTTGGACATCTGTGCCTCCAGTACTTGGACACCATAGCTTCCCTGCTGTGCCTCTAGTAGAGATAGCCATACCTCCCCGACCGCTTCATTGCCTGTTTATTAGTTTTACAGCAGTGCTATTAATTTTATCTGAAAGAAACACGTTAGATAGATTCCTTACCTTAGAATATCCCCAGGCGTCGGGCTGGATCCGGAAAGATTTTCGTCAGCAATGCCCTTGCGCGTCGCTAGGCGTCGTCTGCGGCTCCGCATCCGTCGTCATCGCCGGGATGACGTCGTCGGAGTACTTAGATGCCGCTCTCGCGCGCTGACGTCAGTTCTTCTTTTTTCCGCACCAGTAAGCGCAGATCAGGGAAGAGCATACCCTTTAGTCACTTTTTGACTAAACTTTTTGAACTTTATAGAGATCCGGCAGTCGGCTCTGCGCCGCTCAAGGTCCCGGTCGAGGAGGAGGTCGAGGGACCGGTTGCGGAGCCGCAGCCATCACCGCTCGTCGGGGTCGAAGTCTTCGCATTCCGGTAAGTCGAGGCACAGTAAGAAGTCGAAGAGGCGACATCGCTCTTCTGACTCCCCTCGCCTGTCGCGCGACTCGGCTCAGGGTTCGGGTGGCACCACCCACGCGGCTCCATCGGAGCCGCAGGAGTCGCATCCGGCCCCATACCCTCCGGTCCCTGGGCCTAATGCGACTCCGAGCGAGATTCGAGACTTCCTCGTGGCCATGAGGAGTCTCGCTCCAACGTTGAGCCTTCGGGCCCCGCAGGTCTGATTGGGAGGCCTAGTGAGCCGGCGGCGCCGTCGTCGACTTCGGTCCCAACGCCGCAGGCCCCCATGGGATCCCGGTTGACGCCGGTTGACCTTACGACCCCTCCACCGGCGCCGACCCCTTAGGTGCCGCCCCGGGAGCCGTCTTCGGACGATGTCATCCCCAGGTTCAGTCCCATCTCCGGCGTCAATGGATGAGCAATTCATCTACCGCCCGGCTCTGACCTTTCAGCCTGTCTACCAGGAGTCGGATGATGGGGACGACTGGGAGGGGTCTGAGGACCCTCTGGCCCAGCAGTGCCAGTTAAGTCAGGACTGGCAGAGAGCTGGGGGATGCCAGTGGTCTCGACACCTCCCCTGAAACTGGCTTCATCTCTCCTCCCTCCGTGGCTACGGAGGAAGGTGCTACCTATTCTGTGGTGCTGCGCAGGGCTGCCGAAGCCCTTCATCTGGAGCTCCCTGCAGTGGCCGTGAGGACTAACCTCCTCACTGAAGTGCTTCAACCGCCAGTAAGCTCCTCGGAGCCTCTGCTGCAGTTCAATGAAGCACTGACTGACGTTCTGATGGGCACCTGGTCCAAGCCCTCCACAGTCACTCCTGTGGACCGGAACGTGGCCCCCGCAGCACGGTACTCGATACGATGTGGGCTATTGCGACCACGGTGGCGATTCGTCACCACGCCTGGCAGAGGTCCACAACTTTCTCCGGGGATGTCCAGAGCACCCTCATGGACATGCCCTTCGATGGCCGTCGCCTCTTTGGCGACAAAGCGGACAGTGCGCTGGAGCGCTTTAAGGATTCCAGGGTTACGGCCAAATCCTTGGGCCTCTCGGCCCCGCGCCCGCAAACTTACGCTTTTCGTCCCTTTCGTGGCCAAGGAAGGGGCACCCCCACACGTCCGTCTAGCCACAGGCCGCAGTCCCAGCCTCAACGCGGACGTGGATTCCGCCGAGGCGGAGCAGGGGGACAGAGAGCCGGTCAGCCCACATCTGCCCCAGCAGCATCTGCCTCAAAGCCTTCCTAGTCCGAGCTTTCAGGCCCATTTCACGCCAGTGGGAGGCAGAGTTCGCCATCACCTGCTCCACTTGCGTACCATCACATCGAACAGGTGGGTGCTGCAAATCGTCCGAAGGGGCTACTCCCTCCCCTTCGAGGCGACCCCTTCAGCCATGCCACCGCAGTACCACCGCATGTTGGGGGATCACTTGCAACTTCTGCAGGAGGAAGTTACGTCCCTCTTGGCCAAAGGGGCCATCGAGCGCGTTCCTGGCCCAGAAGTAGGTCGGGGTTGTTATTCCCACTACTTTCTGGTTCCCAAGAATGGCAAAGGGGGCCTATGCCCTATCTTGGACCTCAGGAGCGTCAACGCCTTCCTCCGGAAGGAGAAGTTCAGGATGCTACAAATATTGGAAACCTGTGCCATAACTGCCTTCTCAAACGTTAAGACCTGGGGTGGAATTTGATGGGGAAGAGGGTTCAACGTGGATTTATTCCTGAGGCCTGAATTGACATCAGTAGCCACTACATTCTCAGTGGATTTATCCTTGAAGAAAAATTCAAGCCGGATCTTGCGAAAGAACTGCGCCATTTCCTGTTTGATCTGAAAAGTGTCACCACTAAAAGTAGGTACAAAACCTAAACCTCTCCTCAGAAGGGCCTGTTTGTCCTCATTCAAAATACGGTTACTTAAATTCAGGATTATATTGTTTCGTTGGTCGTGCTCCCCATTGCTTCCGTCGTGCTCCTGGTGGAGTGGGCAGGTGGATTGTCTGCCCAATGAACCTGTGCCCTTTGGTTCCGACGCTTTCTCTTGGTCTGTTTCGGCCATGTCCTAAAAAAGGCTGGTTGAGGTACAACTGTGGTTGCGGTTGAAAAGGAAACATCTGACCCTGAGGGGGAGGAGGAGGAAAACCATAGGGACTGGGAGTCCACCAGGATTGAGGAAAGGGCGGAGGACCGCCTCTGTAGCCTCTCCATTGTCTTCTCCCACCAGAACCATTTCTTGATTGAAAACTCTGGTTCGAATTTTCTGAGTCACTTGACCACTCCTCACTGCCTGAGGTGGAATAAGTAGAGCCATATCTCCTCCCTTGTCGATTGAACTGGGGAGGTACATAGTCAGGGCTAGTATATGGATAAACTCTCTCCATAGAAAATCTCGATAAGTCTTTCTTAAATTTATTGATTTTAGTCAAAAGGACTGAATCCTTAAATTCTTTATTACACTTGTTGTTTTCATCGTTTTGTTTTTTGAATTGAGCGTTGGTTAAGGTGACCTTGATCTGTGATTCCAAGGTTTGTATTTCAACAAGGATCAAGTCAGCTACTCGTTTGGCCGTGTTGATAATAAGAATAAGCCAATCGCGCGTGCAGCGCCAGGCTATTAAGGACACAGCTTAGCGAACCTGTATGTACATGACTTTGAACAAGAACATATCTTTAGCACTCTTAACCCATACAGGCAGCATATACGTTGTTGGAAACGCTATATTGACGACGTCTTTGTGGTATGAACAGGCTCAGCTTCCACTATTAATGAGTTTAAGGTCTGGCTCAATAATCAGAATGCTTTTTTGAGATTCACATGTGAGTTCAGCAAGGTATGTTTACCTTTTCTTGACATTCTTATTTCCCCGGCAGATTGTGGATTAAGCACTGAACTTTATAGGAAACCATTGGCTAAGAATTCTCTATTACTGTTTGACAGTTTCCATCCTAAAGCATTAAGCCAGAACTTGCCCTTCGGACAATTCTTGCGTATCAAGAGAAATTGTTCAACGACAATGAAATATTATGATCATGCGAAAGAACTAGCCAATCAGTTGTTGACAAGGAAGTATCCTAAGAAACTTGTCAAACAGTCACTGAAACGCGCAGCCAACAACAACAGAGCTGCCCTACTTGAACCCAAATGTGCCAAAGAGACGGTGAATAGACTAACTTGTGTCAACACCTTCTGTACTTTTTCCAATCAGATAAAAAAAAGTATTCTATCCAATTGGAAGATTCTGAGCATTGGGACAGATCCTATTCCTCGTCCTCTTTTTGCCTTTAAACGCAGCTCCAATATTAGAGATAGGCTAGTACATACTCGCCCTCGCACAGTTAGCACCACTCAGCAAGACACTCTATGGGGTCTTCCGGCAGTTCGAGGCCATTTTCCTGTGGGGGTTGTGCGGCTTGTGTACACACTCGACATAGCACTGAAATTGACGTTGGGACATCCAGACCTTGGATTTTGAAGAATCACACTAACTGCAACAGTAGCAATCTTATCTACCTCATTACCTGTCCTTGTTCCCTTCGATATGTATGGATGACCACCAGACGAGTAAAAACTCGAATACTGGAACACAAGAGTACGATTCGGTGCAAGAAGACCTCTACTAGACTGACCCAACATGTCGTTACAGCACAACACTCTCCACAAGAATTGGCATGGACAGTGCTTGAACAACCTTTCATTCCCCCACATATTACAGACACGTCTACTTTTCTATTTAGGAAAGAACAGCGCTGGGTTCATAAGCTCAACAGCTTCCAGTTGGGTCTCAATGATGAGATCCCTTGGGTGTCTCTTTAAAGCAGGGCGGCACTATTGGGGTACTCTCCAGTGTTACCATAATTGCAAAACCGGCTTGGCGATACGTTGATATCTATGAATGGATAATTTATCATAGATATAAAGAGATAACTGTAGACCCCTTTGACGACATATTACTCTCTATGAGTGGTTCATGAGGTTCTATTTTTTATTCTCTATTTTTTCTCTCCGTCGTTAAGCCCTGAGTGTTTTTAGCACATTGGTATAGAAGGTTGTTATATGTCAGGATGCATTGAGGAGTGAGCGAGATACTGAGACAACATCAAATCTCTCACCCCTCTATTTGCAATTCTTTCTTTTTATCAAATTTAGTACAGTTATGGTTTTCTTTATAGGCATCATGATTTTAAGATTGTGGACCTTTTTGCTTTACTCCGATTGGCCCTTTGACCATTGGTGCCAAACCCAGGTGATATATGTTTCTCCTGTTCGGGGACTGTGCTCCATTGTTTGAGCAGCTTGAATAAATGCGTTTGGGGTCTTGAAGTTCCATGACACCATCGTGGTCTCTTTCATTATTGATGAATAGGCGGTTGCAGCCGCGAATGCATTTTGGCGTTTGCAGCATCGAGGATTTTTGGCACCAGACTGTGAGCACTGTTTGCACTATACATATGCCTAGTTAGGCTAGTGTGCATTAACCAAGCATAACAGTAGGTGTAGCCGCCAGTATCTCTTTGCGGCATCATACTGCGAACATGAATTTTCAACTATACGCATGCCCAGCTGATAGGGTCTCACTAAACGGACATGCGCGTTGCCAGTTAGAGCGCATCCGCTATGGAGCATGCGTGTCTACCTAGACACTAGTATTTACGGAGCACACATGATCCCAATTAAAGCTCAGGGTTAGTGGGTATAAATAGACCACACCCACCACCCTGCGCTCACCTCCGGCAGCAGGCTCTTCCTGCTAGCAGTACCGACGGATAGGTGAGTCCTGTTTATGTGGTGCATGTTGAGACTTTTTACTGCCACTTGAGTTGGGATAGCTACCTCCTGGCGTTTCCTGTACTTTTCTATGCACCTTGAGTCGACTCTGTGCTGCCTTTACATGGTAGATGCAGCGGTTTATCTATCTAGGTCGACCCCTTGATAAATCGTCCACGTTGGTATTGTGGGAATCTTCTAACAAGGTTCAGCACTCGGTCCTTGGGTTTGCTGTTACTTATGCCACTTGACTTTAGTTGTGGTATTTTTTATTGAATGTAGTGGCTTACATTGAACAGACAGAATTATATAATGGTTTGGTCATGTAGTCATGATTTCTACATCTGATATTTGATTTTTATATATATGAGGGTTTGGTTTGGCAGGGCTCTGCCACACCATTATGTTACATAACCCCGTTTATTGTTTTAAAAAATTGTTTGGATGACTTTTGAGTGCCTACGCCACTCCTCAGCCGTTTGTAGAAGCCTTGTTTTGATCATTTGAACATTTCAGACTCAATTTGCCCATCTCCTGTCTAGATACTAAGTGACTATCAGTGGTAGACTTGGAGATGATGTTCTCAGTGTATCTATTGACACTCACACTCTAGTCTACAGCATCTTTCTTTGCCTTTTTGTAGAGCGGTGCTCGCCTCCTGAGCGGCTTGCCAGGTTGAGGTGAGGCTTTGTAACCAGCATTAGCGGGTAAGGTTCTTTTTGTTTTTGTGTATTCATCCTATGCGGATCCACCTAACCATGACACATTCTGATAATGGTTTTGTTGTTTTTTATCTGCAGGTATCATGATATTTGGTTATTTGCAGACTAAAGACCATATTTTGGTTTGATATCCTTTTTTGAATCAATCGTTCACTATATCTTAGCAGCAGCATCCATTGTTTTAAGGTCCTGACGAAAGCCTGATTCCAATATGGTTTATATAGGCTGAAACATGTTGACCAGTAATCATCACACCATAGCGGTTCATATCCATACCGCTGGTGCACTGCATTTTTAACCCCGACAGCAGGCATATCTCTATTAAAATTGTTGTTCTATGCCTTCTAGCCAGTTTTAGAATTCACTTGATTTTTCACTCTTTTCCCATCATTGTTTAATTTGCGCTGCGACCTCACTCACATTTCTGGCTAATCATAAGTGGGTTTAGGATACCCTACATACTCCAACAAAACATCCCAGAGCTCCTCCCTCACAGTGAGGGGGTTGTAGCCCCCAAAGGAACTAGGAGTTTCCTTTGGGAGGAGAATCCCTATGATGAAGCATGTCACCTCTGGTGAGTGAGGGATTACGTCCTAACAAGGGATCTGCCCTTGGATGATTTCATAAACTCATATGTTTGTTCACATACATTCTTTACATAAGGAGTATTGTTTGATTCATGTATACTATTGATACATGTTTAGACCCTAGGATTTCTTTGTATTGTACGGTATCTTTTAGGGGAAACAATCCTTTAGTGGTCTCTAAATTTCTTTCCCTTGGACCCCCACCTTGAACTACATTGTTTTTCCCTACATAACCTATGTACAGATGATTTATTCTCCACTCTAGCCAGAGGACAGAGGAGACACAAGTGTCAGCCCTTGCTAGTAAGGGATTACACTGAAGATGACTGTGATTTGATTTGATTTGTCTATTTATAAAGCGCACGAATGCCCGTAGGTGTCTTGGCGCTAAGAATTGTCCGGTTCCGGTGTAGGTCTGACATTAGTGTATTTTATGCGGTGAAAAGCCAAGTCTTGATTTTCTTTCTGAATATCTCTAGAGTTAGGCTGTTTTTTACATCAAACGGTAGTAAGTTCCATGTCCGTGCTGAGTGAACGAGGAAACTTCTTCCTCCCCAGTTTGATCGTTTGAACTTGGGTATTGCTATCAGTTTCTTTTGACCGGATCTGAGAAGCATTGAAGGTTCGTAATGTTTCAGGTATGTTTTCAGGAAGTGGGGGCCTTTACCCTGCAGTGCCTTGTAGGTTAGACACAGTGATTTGAACTTGACTCTTTTGGCCACAGGTAGCCAATGGAGACACTCTAGTTTGTGGCTAATAGGCTGGAACTTTGGAATTTCCGCTGCATTTTGGAGTAGTTGCATTTTTTCTATAATTTTTATTCTGGGTCCCGCATATAATGCGTTACCGTAGTCCAGTCGAGACAGTGCAAGGGCTGTCACTACCGTTCTACGTGTGTCTTGAGGCAAATATGGCAGTATTTTTCTTATCATTTTTAATATCAGCCAGAAAGACGAAGCTAGTTTGTTTACTTGGGCTTCGTAAGTTAATTTGGTATCTATCATAAATCCCAAGTTTTTGGCTTTCTCTGAGAGTTCTGGTCTGGTTCCCAGTTCAGGAGACCACCACTCTGGGGACCAAATATCAGCATTGCCTCCAAGAATCAATACCTCACTCTTCTCTCCATTGAGTTTGAGGCAATTTTGTTGCATCCATTGACTAACTTTTAGCATACATAGTTGGAATTTTTTGGCTGTTACTTTATTGTCTTTGCCTATGGAGATGACGATCTGTGTATCGTCGGCATAGGATATAGGTGTAAAGCCATTTTCTCTTATTACTTCAGCAAGGGGGGCAACATATAAGTTAAAAAGTGTTGGGCTCAATGAAGAGCCCTGTGGCAATGAAGAGCCCTGTGACTGTCTCAGTCTTCTACACCTGCTCGACACCCTTATCGCAGAAGCCAAACTGAAATTCCATTACTTAAACTACATCATGGTTGGTACTTGACTCCCTAAAAACTGCACAGACCTAGCTTCATGCCGCATGCCTTGTGCTAAAGATGCTTGGCCAGAGGTTGCCACCTACCACATATCCTCCAGCACTGCCCGCCTCTTTAACCATACTGGGCTGTGTGGCCAACCCTGGATGCGGACTGACTATCCACCCCTCGATGTACTTGGCCCATCTACATATATTGGCAGATTGCGTGATCCCCAACAAGCATAATGAGCAAAAGCTGGCGACTGCTCGCTCATCTGCTAGGGGGGGGAATTAAAGGGCACTGGGGACAACCCTCTCTCCTCCCCCCACTAAGTGGTTGGCAGAGCTGTCTACGGTGACAGATTGTGAGCGCCTAATTTGTGAACTTGATGACCAAATGAGAGTATTTGTAGCGTTATAGGAACCCATTCTCTGCCTCGCCACACACGGACAGTGCTACATAGACGTTTACCAGAGGTTGGTGTACAGGTGTTATGTCCTTAACCCCCTCCCTGGCTAATCCGTCCTTATCACTTAGCTAGGATACTACCCTCCCCCAAACAAAAAAAGTGATTATACCCCATGGGTACTCAGTCGTCCGACCTAACTACAATGAAGACGCCTTGCCCTCCTAAAGCAGCTTGCTGGTGCTACAGAAGGACTAGCACCCCCACCAGTACACAGACAGGTAGGCAGCATATCCCTGGAGGGACGATGACAGTCAACCGCAGGTAGAGTAAAATCTTTCGTTCTTTCATGGTGTTCAGACAGCCCATATAGAGGGATGTTCTTGTTGACACGTTCTGTTGTCAATGATTCCTTGACAGTGTCTTGCATGACTTGTTTCATCTATGATGTTTAAACGGTCTTAAGTTGTCCCTAAGGCATTGTGTTTGCCTACAGCTTTAAGTATGGATCTCATTGTATGCCATGAAAATTCCAGTAAAGAAATATTCTAGGGCTAAAAAATGCCTAGCAGCAGCACTTAAGAAATAAGAACATGCTTGGCTATCCGTATTTTGATAGCAGGCTGGTAAAAGCTATTTGGACATTGAAACTTCAGCAGGACATGGACCACATTCTTGCCCATGGCAAGTTGGGTCTTAAGATCAGTCCTTACAAGTCAGTCTTTCAACCACTGCAAACTATACTGTACCTAGGACCCACATTACTTGCTCAGTGTCTCCTTTAAAGGAAGGACAACCCCCTTTATATAAGAAAACTACTTCTCTATAAGCAACAGCAGCTCTGTCAGATAGGATCCATCTATTCTGAGCTGCATAGCTTCTTCCATTCTCTTTTTTTCCAAATGTCAGACTACGTATAGAACAGCAATAGTTGGAAGAAAAGTGATGTCAGAAGTCGGGGAATTGGGAATACACATTCAGTTTGAGTACCTAAACTGTAAAGTCTCTCAAGCAGTGGTGTTGCAAAATGGATATGCTGAAGGATGTTCAATTCCAGAAACCTCTAAATCATATACCATTTTCCATGCAGATGTGGCTAGAGGGCTGGGTTGCCCGCATGGGAGATCTTTGAACTCAAGGAGATTGTCTCCTACAGAGAAGCTTAGCCACATCAGCATGTTGAAGTTGGAAGCGGTCTACCTAGCTCTGAACTATTTTCTTCGGTTTTTATTGGCGAAAGTGTGCTTATGCTAATAGTCAGCAAACCTGCCAAGCATTGTATCAAGAAGCAGTGGGGTACAAGATCCAGTGTCTTGTCAACGAAGCACAATGCATTAGGCAATGGGAATCAGGGACGAACATTTCACTGACAGCAAATACATCTTTTAGGTTTACAGAACAAGCATGCATTGGCAAACACAGTCGGTCTGGCTTTAATTTACTAATACATGTAAATAAACATAGACATTCACAAATGCTGTTTGCATGCAGTGTATGCACAGATGTTGTTTATCACAATAAAGCTTGACCTACTGGCTTCAGAAAATAGTAAGAAAAAATTGTTATTTGTCTAGAATTCATGTTTGTGACAAATAGACCAGTTCAGTTTATTTTTCACATTTTGAGCAACCTCATGCATTCTAACAAAAGCTTTTCCTAGAAAGTGGAAGGATACTTTGCCAGCTGATAGCATGAGATGAGAGAGTAGTACTCTTCTAGGTGGAGTAAATCCAAAGCCCACTCTTAAGCAAATTTTAAAGAATTTCTAACATATGTCATGCTGTATCTGGGATGTGAAGCTACACCTAAAAGGGAAGTTTTCCTTACTTAGGTTGGCCATTGTTACCTAAAATATAAAAGTGTCATTAGCAAATGTCTCCCAGGATTCTTTTGCTTTTGACTACCCAGTTTTGGGGCTTTTACTGAGCAAGAGTCTCACAACCTCAGTTCTAATTCCGGTAAATTCCTTGTAATTGGACTGAGCATGTTAACCGACAATGACCATATTTCAAGGTTAGATTGCTGCTATACTGCTATAGTAAGAGGTTCTGGGCTGATTACTTGTAAACATGTTAGAACATGCGTGTATAGGAAACGAGTATGACTACTGTTTTGTGCAGCCCAGTATCTGCATACAGGTAGCTTGTCCAGAAGGAACTCGCCTGGGATTGGTGCTAACCTGATGTAGGCCTCCTAATGTGAGTGGGCATTCATAGTGTAGGTCTTTAGAGTTTACTGAAGGTCTGTGGTGCTTAGACTGTGTACTTGTAGACAAAATCTACCCTAAAATAATGTTATGCAAATTTGTCCTTTAGCATCCAGCGAGGTACCAATCTAGAGACAAACATGCACCAAGTGTAAACTTACAGTCCTGAACATCCCACATACACACTTTATGGCCCTTTAAGATTTGTCCTGTTCCTAGATGAGCTCAGAATCCTGGTCTTTGTCCCCGTTACTGGGCCAAGCTAATTACTCTGCTCTCCGGCGGATGGCTCAGCAGCCTCGCCACACCTTAAAGCAATTAACAGTGCTTGACCCAGTTCCTGGGAAAGGAAGGAATGGGCAGGAAATATAAAGATGATTATTAGATTGTGTCACTAAGCCCAGGCGCACTGAAGCAAAGGACCGCCAGGACAGTAGGGGCTCGACTTTGAAGGTTTGGTAGGTAGGGACTAGGCAGTTGTGTCATCAAGGACCAAAGCTGAGACTCCAAGGAAGCCCTTTCCACAAACAACTTGAAGTCGCCATATTGGATTGTCCCTGAATACTGTGCAAGAGGGTTGGGACAGGAGCGACCAGGGACACCTGGTTTCTAGAACTCCCCCTTCCCCGCTCTACGCGCCCCCCACTGAAAAGTCACTGCTCGAGGGAGAGAGTTGAGAAGACACTGCACCTGTGAGTGACAAAGACGAATGGAAGCCCTGCAAGGATGGACTGAAGGGTTTTTACTTCAGCTGATTCCCAGGTCTCGGAAAAGTCTCTCCAGGGCAGTGGTGCTAAACCCCCTCCCTGTCCACCTTTTATCGCTTCCATGTCTAACCCCCTTATTCTACTTAAGGAAGGCAGATGGGGTAATGGACCTGCTGGAGGATCCTAGATGGTTCCACCGAACACTATGTGGACTAGCCCTTGACTCTACTGACAAACAGGTGTCTTTGAAGAAGGCAGGAGGCCCTGGGACCGGACGAGTGCAGTAGATCCATGCTCCCTTACAGCAGTTCCCAGTGCCACCACATCTTACCTCCCCTTGAGTTCTTCATGATTAATACCATTGTAGACCTCTCCTTTTCTTTAGTGCCCTATTCCACACTGCTCTACTTCTACTACTGCTGTTGCATTTGTGCCTTCATTATGCAAGTACCATTGGGTAATAGAATCATCCCATGAAGATGGAGCATCCACTAGGAAGCTGCAATTTATAGTCACGCTTGATGGTACAGTGGTAGACGTCTACCTCTGCCACACAGAACCCTTGATGTAAACATCTTGTAGATGTCACATTGAGGCTTAATGCTAAGGGTTAAGACAAATACACTGATGGCATGGACCGTATACAAAAATCCTCTCTTGTTCGTATGTAATCAAGCCCTTGATGAGAGTTCTCAATGAGTGTCAACTATGGTGAAGCAAATCTACCGCATGGCAGACAAAAAGCAAGAAAAAACTCACCAAAAGGTGAAAGTTGTTGCTGATCCTGGTCACCAGGTGTTCCGTATCTGGACGACTGTCTCTTTAAAGCACTGTCAGTGTAGAGGGCAGGGCTTTCCCCAGTAACCTTACTATTATTCTTTCAAAATCTGGGTCTCTCTCTTGAGTATAAGTCATTCAGAAGACTCCTTCTCCAAAGTTTTTCTGACAACCATTCCCCACAAAAGACCACATTGTAAAGTTAATTTCTTGGGCAGAGCGCAGCACAGCTCCAGTTAGAATCTGCAAGTCCTCTTGAGCCATATGTCTTCCTGTATTCAATTGCCTTATGCCAGCTGAGCTAACACAAGATATAGCAACAGACATGTCACAGAAACCTTGTAACATGCAGAGATGACCTCTCTCCTCAGTTGTAATGAGATCTGTGTAGATGAACTTGCTATCTAGCCCCATTTGTCTGATGATACTTCAATGATGGCTGTAGGGTTACATGCAGGATCAGTTAGCTACGGCCATAATACAGAGGAGAAAAAATACTTTACCTAAACATCTTTGGAGTGCTGGTCATATAACTTTGTCTGCCTGCTTTCTTGCCAAGGTTGACTGGATAAGCTACATGGTCTTCATATAGTATATTATTAAAAAAGAAGGAACGGGGTCTTGCATCCTATACGAGTAAGCAAAAGAATAGTGGTACTGAGCAATTCCGAAGCAGCCTCTCTCAGTTTCAAAGAGTGTTTAGAAAGCATTGCCAAAGGGATGGACATCAACTTTTTGAAACTGAACGCGGACAAAACTATGGGGCTTTTCTTCAGTCAGATGGCTCCTCCTCAGTCTAACCTCTGGTGGCCCATTGCATTAAATCCTCCACCAACACCGGCCACTTCAGCTAGAAATTTAGGGATCATGTTTGATTCTGACCTTTCCTTCGCTACCCAAATTCAGCGGATTATATCATCCTGCTTTCTGAAGTTAAGATCAGTCAGGAAGCTATTGCATCTTCTTCCAGAAGTGACCAGAAAGATCGTAATCTACATGTTTGTGACATCGTGTTTGGATTACGCTAACAGCTTATATCTGGGTCTTCCATCTTTCCTGACTTGTAGACTCCAAATGATACAGAATGTGGCAGCCAGGTTGATTCGATGGGTACCCTTTAGTCATCACAGCTCCCTCCATTTGAAGGAGCTTCATTGGCTTCAGGTCGCAAAAAGAAGATTGAGTTCAAAGCCATGACATTGGCATTCGGAGCCATAAGGGGCAAAGGTCCATGATACCTGAGAAATAGGCTTAATCAGCACCATCAGGAGAGAGCCTTGAGATCTAATCACTTGCGACTCGTGCGCATCCCGAGGTTTGTCAAGGTGGCAGGTCTTTCTCAGTACTGACGGCCAGGCTTTGGAACACCTTGACTATCCAACTTCGCATGGGCGAGTTCGAACACTGTTTCAGGGAAGATTTAAATTCCTGGTTCTTTAATCAAGATATGAGTGGCTGATCCTGTTCTTCAGTCTTTCTTTTGAGTCATGTGACTCCTCTGCTGAAGCAGCCGCTCGCTGTATAATTGACTTTGATTGATTGAGTGAATGATTGGCAACCAAGTGCTCCTCACAGCAGAACACCTTTAAAGGCTCTCCAACGACCAAAATAGTGCCCCAAACCATTCCTTATTGGAATGCCTCTAATGGGAACTGCATCACAACCAACTTGAGATGATCGTCATCTGCTGAAGCAAGTCTCAGCTGCACCACTTTAGTACCATACTAAACAAGAAATGCCGGTTACACGTCACCGTATATGTGCACCAGCAGCCAGAGTCCAGGGGGAAGTGATTCCAATAACCTGCTGCAGCATCTTTACCCACACTTCTCCTTCATTACCCCTGGTCCATATTGTCACCAGCAAAGCCAAGAGGGGGTAGTTTGCCTTATACTTGTGGTACATGTCTGGCTGGGACAATACTGTCAGATGTAAACTGATGACCCCCCAATTTCATGGCTGACCTAAGAAACAGATGTGAGATTATCTGATTGTAGGACTCAAAAAATGGTAGCGGTTTAACCCCTAAACATTGACACAACAGAGGTAATCGCAAAGAGAAATCTCAAGAAAACGCTGACAATTTGCTGGCCACCCCAAATAGGGAGCCACCTAACCCAGTTCAAGTGTCCTGTTGTATACAATCCACTCCGAAAGCTGAACAAGTTCCACTTCTACTAGCAGACTACAATAACCGTGGATGCTTAGCCTAGCACCTTGCATCCATGCAGTGCTAAGAAAGATTGGCTCACAAATGTGGCAGCTGTGGAGTGTCCAGTTTGGACAATTGACGGATCTGTGCTTCCCTGTTATTTTTGGGCTAAGTGCTACCTTTTACTTGTTATCTAAACTACGGAGGTTAGAGACTACGGAGTTCATTTACATCAGCGTGCTTTTCTTTAACTGTTACTTAGCTGTATTAAAGTACCAGCTCCTGTCCATTGCAAAATCCCGAAATCTAAACAAATAGCTGCCAGTAGTTTCCAACAAAATTGTGCTAATCTGAATCACAGGTAGATATAGTACTGTAACAATAGGAAACTAGTAACTGTATTTGGACTCTGAGTTGCCTGCTGAGAGTAAATAGTGATGTTTTTACCTATTACACCATCATAGATAAATAGCGTATTGAGATAGATTGCCCTGAGCTTCGTGACCAGTTCCTGATCATAGAGGAATCTGTTTTTTGAGGGATCAAATAGGTACTTAACTGAGAAAATAGAATGGGTTCTAGAAATTCATGAAGTAGTCCTATATTTGTAATAGAGGTCTACAGTACAACATGTAATACATTGGGAAGAAAATATCTGCAAGATCTAAAAATGTTGATGAATTGCAAGGTGAACTCGTATTAATAAACTATCATGATTGCTTATTTCTGAAAATGCTATTTTGATGTCTAAATATGTATGTCTTCGTCAACAGGCTGTGAAACCACAACAGCAAATAAGTTTCTAAAGCAGTGTATTCAAATTGAAAAGTATTGTAAACCTACCATTCACAGACTTCAGTTCAAAAGCGTGAAGCTTGATGACAATGGATACTGTCAAATGTGCACTTTCGGAGCCGGAAAATCTACCCACAGTGACAAGGTGATCATGCTGGTCGGAGCAACGGGGTCAGGAAAAACTACTTTAATTAACGGGATGGTAAACTATGTCCTTGGGGTGCAGTGGGAGGATGATTTCCGATTTAAACTAATAGATGAAGAGAGCACTCGATCTCAAGCGGAGAGTCAAACCTCGTCAATTACTTCATATCAACTCATCCATCAGGAGGGTTTCCAGGTACCATACAGTCTTAAACTTATAGACACTCCAGGTTTCGGAGACACCAGGGGGATCGACCGAGACAAATTGCTCATTGAGCAGATTAGAGAGTTCTTTTCTACACCAGATGGTGTTGATCATCTAGATGCAGTATGCTTTGTAGTTCAATCCTCATTTGCTCGCCTCACCCATTCTCAGAGATACATATTTGATGCTATTTTATCTATCTTTGGAAGGGATGTGGCCGACAACATACTCCTTCTGGTCACCTTTGCAGATGGTCGAAAACCACCAGTGCTGGAAGCAATTAGAGAGGCGAAGATTCCTTGTCCCGGAGAGAGTGGCATTCCCCCTCATTTCAAATTCAACAATTCAGCATTATTTGTTCCTAATGTAGCTGATGCGCCCTCTGAGATTGCAGAGGAGGATGATAGTTTTGACAAGATGTTTTGGAAGATGGGTGTGAAGAGCATGAAAAACTTCTTTGTAGCGCTAAACAAATTGGAAACCAAAAGTTTGTTCTTAACAAAGGAGGTTCTAGATGAGCGTATGCAGCTTGAGGTTGTTGTGGAAGGTCTGCAGCCACAAATCAAAGCTGGCCTTACAAAGCAGGAGGAGATCAGGAAAACAAAGGCGATATTGGAGAAGAACAAGGATAAGATGAAAGCCAATGAGAACTTTGAGTATGAAGTGTCAGTAACTGTAGCAAAAAAAGTAGTTGTAACCAGCTTCATAACCAACTGTCAGAGGTGTCGTCATACTTGCCACTATCCTTGCCTTATTGCGGACGATAGTAAAAAGCACAAATGTTCAGCAATGGATATATTGCTGCAGTGCCGTGTTTGCCCTGGCAGATGTATCTGGAATGTTCACTTTAATCAGAAATACAAATGGATTTATGAAAAGCAGATTGAAATGGGAACTTACCAAGAATTAAAGGCTAGCTATGAGAAAGCATGTGGAGAGGTCATGACAGCTGAAGAAATATTCAAGCAGTTGAATGAGGATCTTGCGGGTGTCGAGAGAAAGGTTGTTGGTCTTCTTGGGGAGTTATCTGGTTGCCTCCAGAGACTAGAGGAAATTGCCCTGAAACCTAACCCGCTCTCTGTGCCAGAGTACATTGATCTGCTGATTGTCTCGGAGAAGGAAGAAGCCAAGCCAGGCTACTTAGAGCGCATCCAGTCACTATTGGCTACAAAGGAACGGGCTGTGCTCATTTCCAAAGTCAGCAATGTGAATCAAGCGATTACAAAAGTACATTGTTCACTCAGAGGAACAGTTGAGAAGGCTTTTTACCAGTCTTTTGATATAAGAAGTTGGATCATTCATAAATAGAAATGTTTGCTATGCATGTTATTCCTACCTTATCTGATCCACAGGTATGCCTACTTGAAACTCAAAAGACAAAAATAGTGTACATCACTATCATCTTCATCCTAGTGTCCTAGAAACTAATGCAAAGATTAAGAGTGTCAGAATATCCATTTTATCTAGGAATAATATGTTCTATGATTTGCCCTACTGACTTTAATGATCCAGTGTGTAAAATGACCACTCAGGTTGTGTTTATTAGCAACCATTGGTTCCATATCTCTAAAATGTTCATTTGTCAATTTGTGTGCTATGGGCTAAAGACTTAGAATCTGATGATGCTGACAGTGAAATAAATAAAATGTCAAAATGCAGACACCAAATGAAGACATGTAGGTTGCTGTGTAACTAAAGGTTGTTTTGAGGTACGAAATTTTGTGGTGAGTAGCCCAAAGAACATGTAAGGTCAGAATAAATTAGATTTAATTTGATTTCCTAAAAGGTTTTGCATGATAGGTTACAAGATCTCTGCAAAGTTTCACTCCTGAGAATATTGATGATGAACCTATTTACAATTGAAATTTAGTTCTGGCATCTACTGTCAGCCTGTCTAATGTCTGTTTAGCTTTTGTCAAATGGTTTCTATCCTAAGTCTATTCCATTGGCCCGGCACAGCCCAATACTTCTTTCGGAGCTGGTGCAGTGATTTTAGGCATGTCCAACTGAGGTAATTAAACTTTCTTCAAGCCAGTCCTATAAAGTGTTTATAAGAGGGAAGAGGCACTATTCTGGTGCCAAGTGGACGGTTTGGCACAGTGTCATCCAACTCAAAATTGTAATGTTTTCACTTGTTGAAGTAATTCAGTGCAGTAAAATAAATCCATCTCAAGATTCTAACAATTCAGGATTCGGCAAACAATTTGATGCATACCTTTTTTGAAAACTTTGACCTGTTATAAAAGTATTATTTTTACTATAAAATTGGTTCAAAGACCATTTCTGATCCTTTTAACCACCCCTTTTGTACATGCATTCCTCACAAGAACTTGAACAAGCCTACTACGGAATAATTGTTCAGAAATTCCGGTGAAGGAGTAAGAGCAGATTATGGAAATGAGGAATATCAAGCAGAGGCTGTTGTTGAAGGCAGATTTGCTTTGTTTTGGAGTGCTGTTGCGATTTTCCATTAGCCCTATATATAACAGAGATCAACCTGTTGGTTAAAAGACACAGGTTTCTGTGTTTAAGAAGAATGTATGTTATATTTTGCATTATGTAAAGTAAGTGCCAAATGGTAATTATTTGTTCATAATTTTCAGCGCATTGTGAACAAAGAGGAGTCCAACTTTGTACCCTCATACTGCATGGAGAGCACTTTGAAGGCTTGGATTTCCTGTTAAGGATTTATGCATTTAAATAGATATAAATACAAATGGTATAAGTAAAAGTGTTTGCCTTGCGTTAAAATTTTGTGTCTGGGGTGTTTTTGTTGTTGTTGAAAGAACTGTATTTTATTGTATTATATATTTTTTTGTCAAAGGTCTTTCTATTCAGCATGTTATTCAAATAACACATATTACTCCAGAATTGGAACTTTCATAGATTCCCATGCTTGTATCATTCCCCATCGTCGGAATCAGAGTCCCCGGTATACATAAAATAGCAATAGAAACCATTACCAAAACAGAACCTAGGCCTAGGCCCATTCTTGTTTTGCAACCTATCCACCTCTTTTTGTAAAAGAGACCAAAAAAAAAAAAGAACAACCAGTCAGATTAGCCTCACCCCCTAGAACCCTCCTGTGAGAAGCTCAGAACCTCAGATTTTCTACCGCACGTTGTGCAAGGGAGTCTACACTGAGCTCTGCTCAGTTCTTTTCCTAGAACTTGGATTCTACAACTTTTTCAACAGTTTTTTCTTCAACAATTTCTTCAGGATGTCGGATAAAGAGAAGAAGGCCCTCTTTAAAGCATGTGCTACCTGTGCTAAGAAGAGGTTATATATTGAAGACAAGTACAAGGACTGTATTTACTGTCTGTACCCTGACCATAAGGCTGTGGACTGTAGGATATGCCGCACCTTTTCTACCAAGACTTTGCGTGACGTGAAGGGCGTCTTTTGACCTGGCTCCAGAAGCTGAAGTCAAGAAAGGAGCCAGTGTCCAGTGACAGCGACGAAACATCTTCTGCGACCTCTTCCAGTAGATCTGTAAAAAGGGGTAGAGCTTCTCCTTCACCTTCTGAGAAACACCCTGGTAAGGCCTTGAAAAAGACCTCTGATAGGTCTTAAGAGCTTGGTCCTGTCAAATCTCCTCACCAAGGTGTAAAGGAGAGGGAAGGACTATCAAAAGGAGTAAGTCTTGAGAGGAAATCCAGTTCTGTTCCTCCAACGTCTTCTGTGGCTTCAAAGACCTTCAAAAAGCCACCATCGTTGACTTCTGAGGTAAAATCATCAAAAAAGATTCACTCGTCGACGACGCCGTCATCGATTCCGTCAACGAAAAAGCCTAAGGTACAGTCTTCTTCATCTTTCACCCCGTCGACAGGCTCGTCGACAGTGGTTTCCTCGTCACCCATACTGACACAGGGCTCTGTGTTGACGAGTTCAACGCCGGTGGGGACGAGTGTGACGACGAAGACATCGATGACATCTACAACGACTGCATCGACGACAGCTGCGTCGACGATTGTGATTTCTTCATCGACGATTCTTTCTTCTTCGTCGACGACGGTGGAAAAAAATTCGATTTTGCTCAAGAAACGTCATATCACACCGGAGATAACTTCGCAAGGAGGGTGACTCCTTTACCTCTTGCACTTCTCCTCGAAGAAGAGCAATCGGATGAGGAGGAGGGACCTTTTGGCTATGCTAATAGTCCTTCTCAGCTACATGTAAAATTCCAGGACACGGATTCTGAAGGGGAGTTTGAGGAGTATGGTCCTTCCTCTCAATATCAACGAGACTATAATCAGGAGATGGTCCAAATGCCCTCCTCCTTGCTAACAGACTTACAAGCTATGCTCTTGGATTACAGGAAAAGATTTGCAACACAGCCTCCTATTCCAGTAGGAGTGCCGGTTACTGCTGTTCCTCCTGATCGTCCCGTGGCCCCACAATTACCACAGCCTCAGCCAATGCTGGAAGCGCAGGCTGTTCCACCACTTGCACCTCCCGTGCAGGATGACACCTCTGACGACGACCAAGGCAATGTCACAATCCTGGATCCAGATGTGGAGTGGGATGACTATATTATTCCGGATCCAGCTTCTCCTGCTCCGGCACCTGTTGATTCCTCCCCTGTGGATATAGGGAGTTTCCATACCTTAATGGAGAGGGCCGCCAAAAGGTTCGACCAGCCCATGACCAAGGTGGAATCTGAGTGCTTCCTTTATGACTTTAAGGAACCTTATAAGAAATCGGTCTGGTCAATTCCAATTGTGGACCATGTTTGGGAGGAAGGCTTAAAGGGAATGCAAAATCCAGCCATGGTCATTCCAGTTTTACCTCGTCTGGAGAAGAAATATAAGGCCCCCGGAGGGTAGCCCAGCCTGTTTAACCAGCCAGCCTAAACCGGACTCTGTCATCTCACAGGCCGCCCAGAGGAAATCTAGAAATCCTTGAGCTCCCCTTACCACTCCTCCAGATAAAGAAGGCAGGCGTCTGGATAATGTGGGCAAAAGATTTTCATCTATGTCTAGCCTGCTGGTCAGAGCAGCTAATTCTTTGGCTGTACTTGGACGATACGATCGCCAGATGTGGTGCGACCTGTCCCTCTATCTCAATTAGTTGCCGGAAGAAGGAAAGAAAGAAGCTAAAAAGATTCTCCAGGAGGGCGAGATAACATTGGCAGGAATCGTTGATTGTGCAATGGATATTGCAACAACTGCCTTTCGCTCTTTGGCTAGAGCGGCTGTCCTTCGCCGACAGGGCTGGTTGCGGGCCACTTGGTTCTATCTTCAACGAACTAAAGACTTCAGAAAGTCTTCTCAAATGTCTTTTAGTGACCCTCGTAAGGGATTTCCCCTTTCCAAGCAGGGGATCGCTCGTTGGATCACCAATGCTATCCAATATTGTCACAAGGCAGCGGGCAAGCCCCTGGAAGGTCGAGTCCGTGCTCATTCCACGAGGGCGATGTCTTCTTCTACAGCTCTCTTTTACTGGTGTTCCTATCCAGGAGATCTGCCGTGCAGCGACCTGCAGCAGTACACATACGTTTACAAAGCATTACTGTCAGGATTCTGTGACGTAGAGTGACACAGCAGTTGGCCAAGCAGTCCTGAGGATCCTCTTTCAGTAGTGGTGAGCTTTCCCTTTCATCCCTCCTTCCATGTTACTGTTTTATCAGCTCTAGCACATTTTGTAACCTTATGTATTTATGTTTCTGAAGTTTCTAAGGGGCATATGTATCAAATTCCGTTTTTGCAATTTGAGAATCGCAAAATGGGATGTAATAAAAAATTTGCAAATGTTTTGCGATTCCTTGACATTCCTTAATTGCGATTAGCAAATTGCTAATCGCAATTAAGGAATACCTTACCAGTCATTCCTATGGGCTAGGAGGCCCATAGGAATGAATGGGAAGACATTGTCATTTTGCGATTCGCAATTTGAGAATCGCAAAATGAGAATGCAATTTCAAGGGTGTCAAAAGGACACCCTGTTGCACCCCTGAAATATGTATGTGTGCACATGTAAATGTTGTAAATGTTGTAAGCTTGTAAAGCGCACAGCTGCCCACCAACGGGGGCGTCCCGGCGCTGTGGACCGCTGGGGAACCCGTCCTGGCTATCCCTGTGAAATGGTCCATTTCTGGGTATCTCCAAGGTGAAACCAGGCATCCCCGGCGTCTGTGGGGGGCCGTTGTAGAGATGAGGCAAGCTTAATGCCCAGAGTTGCCGAGTGTGTTCCTGGTTAGAGTAGGTACCGAGGCGAGAATTATCAAGTCCATTTTGACCCTGGTCCACGACCCTGTGGCGCACATACATGCCCTAAGGGCATGTCTGTGCGTCACATGGCACTTTGAAAAATGCCAAAAGGTGCATTTTTCAAAGAAATCGCAAATTACCACCAACTAGAAGTTGGTGGTAATTTGCGATTCCTTACGGCCAAATTGCACTTTTTCTAGGCTTCATACATTGCATTTAAGGAATCACAATTTGCGATTCCTTAAATGCAATCTCAAAATAGATTTGCGTTGCCCTTTTGGGATGATGCATCCCAAAAGGCCTTTTCCCGTTCGCAAGTTTGCGAACGGGAAAAGGGCTTGATACATATGCCCCTTAGTATGTTGTTGACCATTGAGAATGTCTTAATGATTTGTTTAATATGGCTTTGTTCCTAGTTTGATATTGGTAATGGTTCCAAAAGATGTGCTGATAACTGCTAGCTACTCTGATACAAGCATGGGAATCTATGAAAGTTCCAATACTGGAGTAAGAAAACAAGTTACTTACTTGTAACTTTGGTTCTCCAGTATTGGAAACTTTCATAGATTCCCATGCGACCCACCCGCCTCCCCTGGGAAAGCTCAGCCTCTTCCATCTTCAGTGGTTTGGTTACACAACGGCTACGAAAATCTGAGGTCCTGAGCTTCTCTCAGGAGGGTTCTAGGGGGTGAGGCTAATCTGATTGGTTGTTCTTTTTTTTTTGGGGGGGTCTCTTTTACAAAAAGAGGTGGATAGGTTGCAAAACAAGAATGGGCCTAGGCCTAGGTTCTGTTTTGGTAAGGGTATCTATTGCTATTTTATGTATACCGGGGACTCCCATTCCGACGATGGGGAATGATACAAGCATGGGAATCTATGAAAGTTTCCAATACTGGAGAACCAAAGTTACAGGTAAGTAACTTGTTTTCTTACACAGGAGAGTGGGCAGGAACCCGTACATATACCTGCCGCTAATATGAGTCCTGTTTCTCATGTTCGGAAGTCCCATCACCCCCTCATGCCTCATGCCTGTTTTATCAAATCAAACAATAGGGGCGTCCCCCCAAACTATAACAGTATACAAACCCCCCCTAGCCCTCCCTCCTCCCCTTGCCCCGTGGTATATATATATATATATAGTTTTTTACATGTTTGCTGAGGTTCCACATCGTCATTGAGTTGTCAGAAGGAAGGCACATTAGCATGGGAGGCAGAAATGGCAGCAAGCAAATTGACTCAGTGAGCTATGTAAGCAATTGCTTAAGATGGAGTGTAATCTGCAGGCCAAAGGTTTGAATTGCTGAAATGCCAAGTAAGCCTTTTATCCTTCAGAGGTCTTTATTTTGCGTACCATTCATTTAGGGTGTAGTACACCATGTAACACTAATAGGTCTTGGCTTTAAAATGCGAGGGTTAATTTAATGGCTTTTCGAATTCTTATTTGCTAAGCATAAGCAAAAGTAAATTACAAAAAGTCCAAAAGGAACAGCTGTGCATCAGGATGCATAGGCATGCATGACGATGCACCGGTGACCAGCTCGGAATATTTCTCTATTATAAAATCTGTTCCAAGATGGCTGCTGAAGCATGCACATGTATTGTGATTCCTTTCTTTGAAAGTTAAATTTACCTTTCCAGTTTGGTCGAGAGGAAGTAACCTTACAGCTAAAGCGGTCGACCTCAAAGCTGGGGAACCAGGTTCGAGTCTCAGTAACGACGCTCAACATCCTATGATTCTGGGCAAATCACTTAATCTCCCTGTGCCTAACAAGAAAATGAATGTGTCCATCTGCAATGAAACTGGTTCTCATGTAAAGTGCTCTGATACCTGATATCTTCGATTCTAGTTTGTGCTATATAAAACTCAAAAAAAAAAATCAAATGTACAGTACTGCAGCAACAGAATACCCAGAAAAAGGTTTTTTTCCGGAGGAAATAGTCCTTTATTGTGTTGTTATTTGAAGCAAGCAATGCAATCAAAAATGACATAAGGATAAAGTATAAATCAATAATAATATTTATTCGGTTAAAAACCATGAAAGAATACAGTTTATTCATTCATGATATCGCAACAAATAAAACTCAATAAAAGTTAGTGCCAAAGACAACGTATTCGACAACTAACAAGGCCTTCCTTCAGTCTCTGCAAATACTTGTATGTACACCAAACAATGTAGGTTAAGTGCAAACGCAAGTCCTATCCTCACCTCTGACAACCAATTTTAGAAATAGGTTTTCTGGTTGGCTAATGTTTGCAACTAAGCCAAGCAGAATCTACCACTCTAGCCTGGATAAGGGGATTACATGTCTAAAATAGCCCCTCCTCACCCTCTTGATAGATTAGCACGAGGCAGTCAGGCTTATCTCAGAGACAAATGTGTAAAGCATTTAAAGCATTTGCATGTAACAAACAATAATACAGTGAAAACACCACAAAAGGACACCACACCTCACTAGTTTAGGAAAATAGCCAATATTTATCTACGTAAAACAAGACCAAAATGAAAAAACACACCATACAGTAATCCACAATACCATTAAAGCAACCATAGACAGTTCCGTGAAGTCAGTAGCTCCTTACGGGGCTATCATGGCTTCGTGAGCAACAAATCCAACAGTTCTCTTCCAGGGGATCCCCATCAATAGTCATAAGCACTAGAATATTCCCGCCCACGTACGGGACCCCAGAAACACAATCATGCATCTCCACATACATACACATATATATATATAAATAATAAAAAAGCAAATGCAGCCTTTCACAACCAGAGCTGAATAATGCTGTAAAGACTCCCCTGTATATTATAAATAGTATATCTAATATAAACAATATATCATAAAACAGGGAATAGCAAAGCATGTTTTAAAACTGTTTTAATGCTTAGCATTTAGCCCAAAACCTCAGATAGGACTGAAAGCATTGACAGCTCACAGGCTGCATTGCAGAAAACTACAGCCTAGAAAGGCTAGAAAGCTAACTCATAGCAACACAGAAAAACTGGCACCGTGCCTTTAAGGCAGCCATGACCCCTAGCTTCCCATCATGCCTCAGGGGTGACAGTTAGGTCAGTTGTTCTTTCCGGCTCCTTCAGCCAGGACCCTGGTTACACAGCTCCACTCTTTTCTGATTTTATTCAAAAATAATCTGCTTTTTTCAAGAAAATGTTATCTTACTTCGACGTTTTACATCTAGTCAAGTAAGGTGTTTACTTTTTCTGATGAATTTTGTCATTTTTTTCCACTCAAAATGCCATCCCTTTTGATCCCTGCCCTTCTTGTGGAAAAAAGAAGGCCAGGTCAGACTCTCACTCAGTCTGTATTCTCTGCCTGCCTAAAGATCATGTTCCCAAGACTTGTCCTCATTGCCAGTCTCTCTCTAAAAGAACTTTGAAAGACAGGGAGCGTATACGTCTTTATGGGCTGGCAGAAAAGGCTTCCAGAGGCAGGTCTCCGGTGAGAAAGGGCTCTAAGAGGCCCAGATCCTTTTCTAGGAGTAGGAATCCGTCAGCGTCGGGCTCGGCGCTGAGAAAACAGCCACCGGAGGGGCATACATCCAAGAAACGACCGTCGACGGCGGGCTCGCCGTCGAGAGAATGCAGGCATGAAGGTACGTCCCTACATTCAACATCGACGTCGAGGATTCGTGAGCCTCCGACGTAGTCAACCTGGCGACGATCGACGTCGAGGAGTTCCAGTCCACCGCCGATGTCAACTCAGCGACGATCGGCGTCGAAGAGCCAAATTCCTCTGCCATCGTCAACCCGGCGACGATCGGCGTCGAGAATCAGCAGACCTCCGTCGATGTCAATAAGACGTTCGAAGGCTGGCAACCCTCCGTCGTCGTCACTCCAACAACGACCGACGTCGAAACCAGGTGGCGATCGGCGTCGAGAACGAAAAGCCCTCCGCCGTCGTCATCCCGGCGATGAACGGCGTCGAGGATCAGAAGCCCTCCGCCGACGTCAGTCCAACGACGATCGGCATCGAGAACCAGAAGCCCTCCGCCGTCATCATCTCACCGACGATCGGCGTCGAGGAGAAGGAGTCCTTCGGCGTCGTCGATCCCACAACGCTCGACGTCGAGCCAGAGTACCTTGACGTCGTCGATGCGCCACTCGCCGTCGAGACATTTGACGTCGAAACAAGCGGAGTCAACGCCGAGATCGCTCCCAGAACCTGGTCGAGGTTCGACGGCTAGAAGAAGATCTAGATCGACGTCAAGAACGGCTCCGTTGGAGCGGGCTCTACGCTCAATGTCGAGACCCACATCAGTTACATCTGGAGAGGGTTCAGTGGTTTTATTGACTGAGTCAGCCTCGAGACACTAATCCTGTCATTCCTCGAGACGTCCGTTGACGCATTCTCCATCTGCGTCCCCAGAACATAATTCGAGGAGGTCACGACAAAGGTCCCTATCACATCAGAGGAGGGCCTCTCCTTCTGTACATCTATCCCCAAGATGGCTTTTACCAGTCCATCACTGGAGTAAGACTCCTGCGGGAGCATCGAGAAGGGAGGAAGAATATACAAGCCCTATCCACAGATCCCCTCTATAAAGATTGGTACAGGAGGTGGATAGATCGCCATCGCCGGTACGTCATCACCGTGCAGGAAGATCTCGGGAACGCAGACCTTCTACGTCTCATCACCGAAGAAGGAGGTTTCCTTCATGGTCATCTTCCTCCACCCACTCCTCTAAAATGGACTATTCGCCTACTCTATCGGACAGCCCTCAGTCGAGAGTGTCTCCGATGGATGACATTAACACATATCATGATGTGCTACAGAGAGGGGCCCAGAAACTGAACATTGAAATGTCCACCCCTCAGGTCACAACGACAGTGATCTTCGAGACGCTGCACCAAAGATCTGCTTCGCGTCCGTTACTACCTCTGGTTCCTGGACTTCTGGACCCAGTAATGGACATTTTTCTAACACCCTCCGCGATTAAGGCTACACCGGCCAGAATACAAAAAAAATACAAGCCTGCTAAAGCAGACCCCGTGTTTTTGAAAACGGATCCGCCTGCAGATTTAGTTATCGTCGCAGCGGCACATAAAACGTACGCAGTCTCTGCACATGCGTTGGTCCCTCCGGATAAAGAGAGTAAGTCCCAGGATTCTTGGGGACGAAAGGTTTGTGGGTCTGCAGCGTCATCGCTTAAAGTCTCCAGTGCAGCAGCCTTATTAGGTCGGTACGACAGAGCCTTATGGCACTCTTTGGTTCGTTTCAAAGAGAAGCTACCAAAGGAGGATCAGAAGGACTTTGAGGAAGTCATTACAGAAGGGTCCCTGGTAGCTAATCAAATGATTAGCACTGCAGCGGGTGGTGCCACTCTATCGGCGCATTCGTATGCACATGGCATTTGCGCAAGGAGGTCTGCCTGGTTAAGGCTTACAGCTCTAAAGCCGAATGCTCAGCAGAGGATCCTTAGCCTGCCTTTTTCTGGTTCTTCATTATTTGGCACCCACGCAGATGAAGAGATGGCTCGAATGAAAGCCGAATTAGACACTTTGAAGGCGGTGGGGTTAGAAAAGAAAAAATAATTCAGACGGAGATACAGACCCAACCAGCGCAAGGGATACCAACAGTGGGTTCAAACCCCTCAGTGGTCCCAAAGCAAAAACCAAGGAAGATCACAGTTTCAAGGTCAAAAGTCGAACAGAGGTAGAGGAGGTAATCAACAGCAATCCTCTTCCACAGCTCGATCAGAAGGAAAGCAATGAGCCAGAGCTTCCTCTGACGCCGTTGCCCACTCCAGTGGGAGGAAGTGTTTCACGTCATCTAAAAGAGTGGTGCAACATAACAAAAGATCGTTGGGTGCTCAGTATACTGCACAATGGATATTCACTACGTTTCCGTGTGTCTCCAAAGGACATCCCTCCAAAAAGATATCGTCCTCACCAGATAAAGTTACTACGACAAGAAGTGGTGGCCCTTCTGCAAAAAAAGGCCATAGAGAAGGTTCGCCCCTTTCAGCGGGGAAAGGGAGTGTACTCCAGGTACTTCCTTGTACCAAAAAGAGATCAGGAGCACAAGTTCAGACCTATCCTGGACCTTCGAGCGCTGAACAAAACTATCTTTAAAGAGAAATTTCGCTTGCTAGCACTTCATCAAATATGTCCACATCTGCAAGCAGGAGATTGGATGTGTTCAGTGGATCTCCAGGATGCGTATTTCCACATTCCTGTAATTCCCCGTCATCGCAAATATCTGCGATTCGTGGTTGGCAGCAATCACTACCAGTTGAGGGTGTTGCCCTTCGGACTAAAATCTGCCCCACGAGTCTTTGCCAAGTGCATGGCGGTGGTAGCGGCGGCTCTACACAGAAGAGGGCTGTTCGTATATCCGTACTTGGACGATTAGCTCTTGAAAGGGCCATCCCCGCAGCAAGTAAGGAGCGACTTCCAAGTGTGTCTATCTATACTCCGCAGGCTAGGCCTGCACGTGAATATGGAGGAATCGGTTCACCAGCCTACTCAGGTGATCCATTATCTGGGCTCCATTCTAGATACTAACCAAGGAAGAGCGTTTCCTGCGGAACAGAGACTTTCATCAATTCGACAGAAGTGCAAAGTTCTTCTCCAGATAAATCGTCCAACGGTCCGGCAAGTGGCGTCTCTACTGGGATCGATGGCTTCTTGCTTATTCCTCATTCCCAACGCCAGACTGAGAATGAGGCCTTTACAGCAGGACCTGGAGGACAAGTGGGACCAAGCATCGGGTCTCTGGGAAGACCGGATGGTGCTTTCACAAGCAGCAAAATCGTCTATTCTATGGTGGACTCGTCCACAGAACCTCTTAGTGGGAGTCCCCTTCCATCAACCTGTTCCGACCCAGTCCTTTGTAACAGATGCATCTCTACAGGGATGGGGAGCACACATGGATTGCCTACAGATGCAGGGGCGGTGGTCCGTCAAGGAGCAATCCTACCACATAAACATGTTAGAGCTGCGAGCAGTCCATCTAGCTCTGAAAGCTTTTCAGCCCTCGATCAAGTCCAACTCAGTCCTCATCCAAACAGACAACACGACCACCATGTATTACCTCAACAAACAGGGTGGTACGCGTTCTCGCCCTCTCTCCCTGGAAGCTCAAAAGATATGGCATTGGCTTCTAGCCTGAGGCCTCTCCGTCACAGTGGTGCACCTCCCAGGGGAACGAAACGTGCGAGCAGACGCACTCAGTCGGCCCTTCGAAGATCAGCCAGACTGGGTGCTAAACGACGAGGTAGTGGCAGAAATTTTCAATCAGTGTGGGCAACCTTCCATAGATCTGTTTGCAGACGATCAAAACAAAAAATGCCACACCTTCGCCTCCAGGTTCCACCGTCCAGGGACGAGAGGGAATGCTCTTTTGATGGATTGGTCCGGAATATTTGCATACGCCTTTCCTCCCCTGCCTCTGATTCCGAAGGTGGTGTCCAAGCTCATCCGGTCCAACATGTCAATGATCCTGATAGCCCTGGACTGGCCTCGGCAGTGGTGGTACCCGGACCTATTACAGCTGTCGGTGCACCCCCACAAGAGGCTTCCTTGCAGACCGGACCTACTGACCAAGATGGACGGGAAGATTCTACATCCCAACCTTCCCTCGCTGAACTTGGCGGCATAGTACCTGAGGTCCTGCAATATGGACATCTGAACTTACCACAAGACTGTATGCATATACTAAAGGAGGCAAAGAGACCTTCCACAAGGGCATCGTACTCCTTTAAATGGAAAAGATTCTTCTTGTGGTGCATTCGTAATCATTTTAATCCTACCACAGGGCAGGAGGAGGTTATTCTTCCTTACCTCCTGTACTTGGCTAAATCAGGATTAAAGTATTGATCGATCAGAGTACATTTAGCCGCCATTACAGCCTACAGAAAGTCTCCAAACCAGTCTTCCTTTTTTCAACTACAGGTGGTCAAGGATTTCCTACAGGGGTTGAAGGAAGTGTATCCCCCTGTTCGGCCTCCTTCTCCTCCTTGGGAGTTGAATCTAGTCCTCTCTAGGTTGATGGGTCCTCCTTTTGAGCCCATCCATAAAGCCACGCTGCAGCATTTGACACGGAAGACCGCTTTCTTAGTCGCGATTACATCAGCGCGCAGAGTAAGCGAAATCCAAGCGCTGTCTTCCAAAGAGCCATATACTATCTTTCACCACAACAGAGTAGTATTAAGGACTCACCCTGCTTTTCTACCGAAAGTTGTATCTGATTTTCATGTTAATCAGTCAATTTCCTTACCATCCTTTTTCCCCAATCCCGCAACTCCTGCGGAAAGGTCACTCCACTCCTTAGACCTTAAGAGAGTGCTTAAATTCTATCTAGAGGGAACGAAGGACATAAAAAAATCAGAGCAATTGTTTTTAAATTATGGTTCCATGAGGACAGGTTTTCCAGCTACCAAAACGTCCATTTCAAGATGGATAGTGTCCTGTATAAAATTGGCCTACCAGCTGGCAAATAAACCCCTATTGTTGTCACCTAAAGCACACTCCACTAGGGGGAAAGCAGCTACAATAGCGTTCTTGCATGACGTTCCGATGGCAGAAATATGCAAGGCACCAACCTGGAGATCGGTGCATACTTTCACAAGGCATTGTCTTCGATCCGACTCCAGGGCGGATACTCAAGTAGGCCAGGCCTCCTTGAGAAATCTGTTCGGATAAGAGAAATATCTGAGTTTTCAAGTTTAGTTGTCTGAGCTTGATTGTTAATTATTATTGTCCTTTGCCCGCAGTGGATGAGGTGAGGCTCGCTATTCTATTCTAGTGCTTATGACAATTGATGAGGATCCCCTGGAAGAGTAGGATTAGTTACTTACCTGTAATCCTAGTTCTCTTCCAGGGGTATCCTCATCAAAGTCATAAGCAACCCTCCCGCCTCTCCGGGCAAAGGAGCCTTATTCTTAAGGCATTGTCAATTCTTTGTGTCATGGCTTTGTGTCACCGCAAAGAACAACTGACCTAACTGTCACCCCTGAGGCATGATGGGAAGCTAGGGGTCATGGCTGCCTTAAAGGCACGGTGCCAGTTTTTCTGTGTTGCTCTGAGTTAGCTTTCTAGCCTTTCTAGGCTGTAGTTTTCTGCAATGCAGCCTGTGAGCTGTCAATGCTTTCAGTCCTATCTGAGGTTTTGGGCTAAATGCTAAGCATTAAAACAGTTTTAAAACATGCTTTGCTGTTGTTTCTTCCCTGTTTTATGATATATTGTTTATATTAAATATATTATTTATAATATACAGGGGAGTCCTTACAGCATTATTCAGCTCTGGTTGTGAAAGGCTGCATTTGCTTTTTTTATTATTTATGTATATATATATATATGTATATATATGTGGAGATGCATATATGTGGGTCACATATATGATTGTGTTTCCGGGGTCCCGCGCATGGGCGGGAATATTCTAGTTCTTATGACTTTGATGAGGATACCCCTGGAAGAGAACTAGGATTACAGGTAAGTAACTAATCCTTCTGGCTGACCGTGGCGTTGCAGTCCAGCAATGCTGTCGGGAGACCCATAAAACAGTACCTTTGGAGATGCAGGGCGTCGGACCTTGCGATGAGCTCTGGATGAGCGGCGTCAGTTCCGGAAGTCAATGCAGAGGTTTTCGGGCCTTTGAAGTCACACGCGTTGCAGGTTGAACTCCTTGAGTTTGAAGTAAGGAGCGCAGGCGTTGGGGCTGTGTTGTGAAGCGGAGCGGGTCGATGGGCGGTGCCCTCAGGTCACGGTGCAGGCAGCGACAGTCTTCCAGCAGCGTCGGTGAGACCAGGGCTGCGTTGCTCGTTTCAGTGCTGATCGGTCACAGTGCGTCGTCATCGCTGAAGCGCTGTTGGTATACCCAAGGCTGCCGTGCTAGACGGGGCAATGCAGTGTGCGGTGCCCGCAGGTCGCATGCAGGCAGCGGTGTCAGTTGACGATGTGGAGCCTCTGGCATTGGTGAGCCAAGGCTGCGGTGTGGAACAGGGTGGTGCGTCGTGTAACTTACAAGCGGTGCCCCCAAACCATGGTGCAAGCAGCAGCGTCAGTCAGCTTGGAGCGTCATTGTCGGTGAGACCAGCGCTGCTGTGCGAAGCAGGACGGTGCTCCGTGTTCTCCACGAGCGGTGTCAACAGGTCATGATGCAGGCAGCGGTGTCGCTGACTGCGTCGTCTGCGATACCAGGGCAGCGGTGTAAAGCGAGGCGGTGCAGAGTGTGGTGTCCAACGGTCACGGTGCAAGCAAAGGCTCAGTGGTGGTGGCAGACAGCCTGGTCGGTGAGACCAGGGTTGCAGTGCGAAGTGCGGCGTTAGTTTTTCCTCTGTCGCAGCTGAAACATCCAGTTCCAGAAGCTGGTACCCAGAAGATGTTGCAGTCTTAGATTTTGCTGAGACAGTAGGCAAGCTCTACATCAAGTCCTTGGAGATACTTGGGGGCATATGTTCAAGTAAGTGGCGGAGTGAGGTGTTAGCCTTCATGGCTTAACGCCTCTCTCCGCCACTTCAGAAACACAAGGCTGCAACGATATGGTGCAGCCTTACGTTTCCCCTGCGCTGGATATAAACTTAGCAGTGTATCGCCAACGCAGGCACCCTTGCACCATACTGCCTGGGTGTCTGCGTGCAGAAGAATGTTTACTGAGAGGAAGGGGGACTATGTGTGCTGCACAAGGCAGCACACATATAAAAAGCAACAAGCATTGGCATAGCCAATAGGTCTCGCCTTTGGGACCTTATAAGTATTTAATTATGCAGCACAATATCCTTGGTGCAACATCGACTGTTGCATGGCTAAACACTTTTAAGTCACAAAAGCGAGACCTATTGGCTATTCCAATGCTTGTTAGACTGGCCCTTGCTGGTGATGTTAATGGGTCAGGTTTTATATCCAAACGTGGCTACCTAAACCTCATGCCCGGCCTCGCAAGGAACGTTTATCTTGAAAATTCAATGACATGCGTTTGGATAGAAATGACTTCTTTGTGGGTTACAGTTGAAACGATTTGATGACCTTCTTGTCCTCCGCCACCTTTTGAATCAATTTGTTAAGTTCGGCTCCAAATAATTCATGACCTGAGAAAGGACATTTTCGGATGAGGTTTCTTTGACTTGATTCCAGCTTCCAAGATTTCATCCAGAGGAGTCTACATCAAGCCACAGTAGCTCCTAGAAATGCTGTCCATACACAAAGACTGTTAAATGAGACATTGGAAAGAAACTTTTCTAAAAGCCCCATTTTTCACCAATATAGTAGTTGGATCACCATTATCCTGAATGTAGTCAAAGAGAAGTTGATAACCCTTTAACAGGAGCTGGGTGGCGTAAGCTGCATAGGTATTTGCCCTGACTGCAAAAGGATAGGCAGCATAAGACCTTTTAAGGGACGATTCAACCCTTCTGTCAACGACATCAAAAAGAGCTGCGTCTTCCGACACCATTGAAACGAGGATCGTATGGACCTTAGGAGTCTGGGGAAATTCAATCTCAAAATGGTTTGGGTGATAGCTTTTTTTGGGAAAGTGAGATATGGACGCTTTATCAGAGTCTTTCCACTCTTTCAATAAAATGTCCTTAATGACACTATGGAGGGGTAGGTCATCAGTGACAGGACCAAAATATTGTGAAGAAAATCCTTCCTCTTGAGGATTCTTCTGCACAAAACCCAAAGCAATCCTGATATGGATGAGTTTGTGACACGGCTAAGAGCCTTGTAAGTATTTCTGCCTTTGGTCTTCCTCAGGCTCTTCTTCCTAATCTTTGGGTTGCTTATTACCTGGCGCTACTGAAGCAAAGTCTACTGCACCTGTTAGCATGGATTGTAAATCTGACCTGGAAATATGGAGAAACCTTCTTCTCTTGGTCCTCTTGCATTTGCATATTGTGCTGCATCTCAGATGTTTTTCCTCCCTCCATTAGAGAATACAGGACAAAAATGCGCTAATGCAACGTTGTTCCTGCTTTATAGTTAATTCGTAACGAGATCCCGTTACCAAACGACTATAACGCAGCTTGCTACTTCCCTGACGCGCCAACTCTCCATCACAGTAGTCCGGTATCTCAGTCAAAGACTGCTCCTGTGCTGCCCGGAGTCCAGCGTAAACTGCTCCCCAGCACATGGGTGGGGAACACGGAATGCTGAATAAAACTCGTGCACCTTTATAACCCCTGCACCTTGCAACAACGGTTAGCCAAAACTCAGATAGCTGGCAATGGAGTAAAGCAAAACAATATGAAAATTACAATGCATGGCTTACTTCGTCGCCGAGGACAGAGCAAAATAACAGGAAGTGTGCATGGAGGGTGGGCCATATATTAGGTTAACTGACATAGAAGGGATTGGTATATGCACACTCTTCTAACATGGGCAGGGTTAACTTTCTTCCGGGAGGATGGCATGCATCATGATGTCACTGGAGCGAGGAGGACGGAGATGAGGAGGAAATACTCCTTCACAGTGAGCATCAGTTATTTTCAGGCTGTATAGCCTAAAAGTAGTTCTGAATTCTTTGCCAATGAAGCAGTCCCCGGATACAGGTTTACAAAAAAGCATATATACCCTATGGGCTTTGCTATTTTTCTTTTGAGTGCTTGCCTGTATGACAAATATGTTTGAGTGCTACTGCGTTGAGTTATCCTGGAGTCAGCTGGCGCTGAGCACCTATGATGTCATCAATAGACGGCTGGGGAAGAGAAGGAGACATTTGGGAGAGGAGACATAGGCAAGAGGGTGAGACAGGAGTGTTTGTGGAGATAGAAATTCAGGCATAGAATAGTGTTATCTCAGGTAACCTGGGTGGACACCTTCGTACAGATATCCCTTGTGGTAACATGATTTTTGAGTTACCTGGGGCCTCTCTCAGACTAAGTCCCTAGTTCCTGAATCCCCATGTGCGCTTTTGATAAAAACCCTCCCTATCGCATTAATAAAAGTTGCGGATGAGTGGACGACCCAAGATAATTAGCATTTTGTGTGAATGGCCAGGATTCACAATAGTGTGCAGCAAATACAAAACAGTAATCCCTGTGATTTCCTGGTTGAAAGTATGATAACGCTGGGGTAGACTGACAGAACGGTGTGGAAAAGTGTTCTCACTCATGGAGATACCAGAGCTAATGGAAAGTGGGGAGAAAATGTGTGTAGGCAATTGCTTCATAGCTCCTCATTTTGATAGAAGGAGCTATACAAATGCTGCAGTTTAATATAACGAGATGTTCCCTTACTTTTTTTTTTTTTTTTTTTTTTTAAACCGTTTATTACAATCTCAGATGGTTACAAGTATGGGCCTACAACCGTCTGGCCGGCCGCTAGAGTAGCAATAGCATATGACATACATACAGAAACATCTCATGGCAGTGCAACAAGGGTAAATCAGGAGATATCAGTAGTGCAGGCCACATAACTCCAAACCAACAATACGGTTTCCTTTTGTCAAGACACAACAACACAAAAACAACCACACCCGCAAGGCAACCCGCAATCCCAAGTGACAGCACGCGCTCCTTAAGTGGGGGACCCCAACCAATCGCCAAACTCTGAAGAGGGGAATGAGAACAGATCAGGGACTGGGGAACCACATGCCCATGGCTGGGGGAGGGGGTCGGCTAGGGGGACGGAGCTGGCGAAGCAGCCGGCAGCAGCGGCGGCTCGCAAATACCCCCGCGATAGGCGTTCCAGGGGCCCCAGATTTTCACCCACGCCCCAGGCTTACCCCTCGCAACATACACCACCTTCTCGCGAAACATACACCAATCCATGTGTTCTTTCCAGGCCGACACCGCTGGAGGCCTCTGGGATCCCCACAATTGAGCAATGTCACGCTTAGCGATCATGTATCCCAGAGTCACCCACCGCGTCTGCGGAACCGAGTAGTCAGTTGGCTCCCACACATTCAGCAAGCATCTCCTCGCTTCAGGCAACAGCACGACACGCGTAACCACTCGCAGGACGTCATGCACACCACGCCAGAATCGCTCCACCTTTGGGCATTCCCACAGAATATGCAAGAAAGTTGCCAAAGCACCACAGCCACGCTTACACAGGCCATCCTCAGCTAAGCCCATACGTAGAAGCCTTGGCCCCGTCACGTAAACCCGGTGGAGGATCTTAAGCTGGACGAAGCGAAGGCGAGCCGGGATGGCCACCTCCTTCGGAGAGGCCACCGCGGACATCCAGTCCTCGTCGTCCAACTCCAGCCCATCAGCAACCCAGGCCTCGCGGAGGCCAGCCAGCGGGCCCGATCGGTCGTTAATCAGTTTTTTATATATAAGGGAGATCGTGCTGTCTGGGACATGGCCATCCAGCACTCTGTCCTCCAGGGGGGAAGACTCCGGAATGGACGCGACATCCGGGAAGACGGAGCCCAGCGCGTGGCGGACTTGTAAGTACCGGAAGTACTCACTGCCTTGCAACTGAAACTCCGTCTGCAGCATCTCGAAAGTTTTGAATCCCCCCCTCGTCCAGAGATCTCCCACTGTGCTGATGCCGATCGTGTCCCATTTCTCGAAGCCCTTCGAGGTCCACAAGGAGCCCAACCTCGCCGATGCATAGGTTCAAACGGTCCTTCCACCCCATAGCCGCGTGCCATACACGTACCATGACACGCGTCGGTCCCGTCAGGCGAGGGTCCGGCGCGCCAGAGTAGAGCGCCCGATTGTAGTCGCCACCGGGCAGGAGCATCTTGTCCATTTCAAATGCCGGGTTCAGGGCAGGCCCGTAAAGGCCATGGTTAATCGCAGCTAGCTGGGAGGCCCAGTAATACCGTTTAATATCCGGGAAGGCAACCCCCCCATCGTACCACGGGAGCGTCAATTTAGCCAAGGCGATACGTGGCCTCCCGTCCCAGAACAGGCGACGCTGCAAACTCTCCACCTCTCGGAAGTAGCGCGCCGGGACCAAATCCATGGTGTTCTGGAGAGCGTACAGAAAGCGCGGCAACGACATCATCTTAAACAAGGCCGCTCGGCCAAGCGGTGAAAGCGGCAGACGCCGCCAACGCACCACGTCCTCCTTCAAGCGCTGGAGGGGGGGCAGCAAATTCCGCTCATAGCGGGCCTCCGGGTCCAGAGTAATATATATACCCAGGTACCGAAACCCCTGGGAGGCGATCTGGATCGGACAGTCCCGTGGTAGGACCGGAGCCTCCCCGGCAAGCACATATACACAGGATTTCGCCCAGTTGATGACGAGGCCTGAATTGCGACCGAATGAGCGCAAGACATCAACTAGGACGATCAGTGATTTACGCGGGGAGGCGAGATATAGAAGGATATCATCAGCGTAGAGGGACACACGGTCCTCATGCTCGGGGGTCCAACGGAGACCACGGATGGAAGGGTGCCACCGCAGCCACTCCGCCAGGGGCTCCAGGGCCAGTGCAAACAGGAGAGGCGACAGGGGGCAGCCCTGTCGCGTACCCCGTCCCAGTGCGAATGGGGCCGAAACTCGTCCATTCACCACCACCTGCGCCAATGGGCCGGAATACAACAACTTGACCCAGCTGATGAAGCCCGGTCCGAAGCCAAACTTCGCCAGCATCGCCCAAATGTATGGCCACTCAAGCGTATCAAACGCCATGGTGGCGTCCAAGGACGCCAAGATGGCCGGTTCCCGCACGAACGGGACACGCGCGAGCACCCCGTGCAAGCGTCGCAGATTAAGGGCCGTGTTACGATGGGGTATGAAGCCGGACTGGTCTTGGTGGACCAAGTCGCCCACCACCCCGACCAGCCGGTTGGCCAGCACCTTGGCGAGGATTTTGGGCTCCGCGTTCAAGAGCGAGATAGGCCTATAGGATGTGACCCGCTCACGGGGTCTCCCCTCCTTGTGGATCACCACGATCGTGGCCAGACGCTGGTCCGGCGGAAGGGAACCCCGCGAGCAGGCCGCCAGGAACATCGCGCGCAGGTGGGGCGCCAGCACATCCGGTCGCAGCTTGTACAGCTCGATAGGAATGCCATTGGGGCCCATGGCCTTGCCAGATGCGACCGAGCGGATAGCAAGGGCAATTTAGTCCGAGGTGGGAGGAACGTCCAGCGAATCCCTGTCCTCCACCGAAAGGGAGGGCAGCGCGATGTCCCGAAGCAGGGCATGGGAATCCTCCTCCGAGCAGGGAGAAACCGGGGAATATACCTCGCGGAAATAATCCGCGAAGCAGGAGACAATGGCGTCCGGCTCGGTGACACATACACCATCCATCCTCTCGATCAACGGAACCACACGACTCGCTCTCTCCTTTTTATCCAATCACGCTATCAATTTACCAGCCTTATCACCCACATCATACAGTCGCCCCTGTTGCTCTCTACTGAGGCCCCTGGCCGCCTCCGTGACGAGGGCCCTATAGGCCGCCTGCTTGAGGTGTAGAACATGCAATGCGGCATCCGTCACCCCGCTCCCCAGGTCACCCTCTAGTTCAGTAATTTCGGCCTCCACCCGGGTTACCTCCTCCCGCTCGCGCCTCCGGGCATGGGAGATAAGGGAGAGGGCCTCCCCCCTAAGAACTACCTTAAAAGCCTCCCAAAGGGAGATGGCAGAAGGGACAGACCCCACATTCTCCCCAAAGTACCGCTGCAAGGATTTGATCAATTCGGCTCAAATAGTGGGGTCGCGCAGGTACCAGGCGTTGATTGGGGCTACCCTGCCCTCCCCCCTCGGGAAGACACCAAGATGCAGCAGTAGTGGGGAGTGATCTGAAATACCCCGCGCCAAATGGCGCACCTCTCCCACCCTCCCAGCACAGGCCGCAGGAACAAGGATATAATCAAGCCGCGAGAGGCTACCATGGGCACCCGAGTGGAAGGTGTATTGCAGCTGCGCGGGATGCTTTAGTCGCCAGCAATCCACCAATCCTAGTGTATCTAAGAGGCCGGACAGCCACGCCTGTGCCCGGGGGAGGTCCCTGGGGGGATGACGATCCATAGACCCTGAAGCCACCGCATTGAAGTCCCCCCCAACTACCAGAAGCCCATCCGGGAGGTCAAGGAGGAGGCGCCCCAGGTCCGCAAACGTGGTGGATTGCAACCCCGGCGGAACGTACACTGATACAAAAACGACCACTCTGCCCTCCATTCTACCCACCAAGACAGTGTAACGTCCCCTCTCATCATGGCGCACCTCATCAATCTCCAATGGGAGCGAGTTCTTAATCATGATGCCCACCCCCCGCGAGCCCGAGGTGAAGCCCGAATGGGCCACCAAGCGATAGCCTCTCCGATTCATGGCATGAAAGGAGTTACCTATAAGGTGTGTCTCCTGCAGGAAGATCACATCTGGTGAAATTCGTTTCAGATACTGCAGGACCACACCGCGCTTAATCCTATCCCCCAGTCCGTTAACGTTCCATGATAACACAGTCAGGTCCCTACCCCCCATCATACATGGAAGCCATCAATCGTCCCCCAAAGAGCATCTCAAAAACAACAATACAGTAAAGGGTTCGCCTTGCGGTGCAAACAAACAACACTCCACCCCCACCCACCCATCCCAACAGAACTCCCCCCTCCCTGCACCCCTGCATGAGCCCAGACAGCCCCCCCAAAGTGCAGTGTGCCTGTCGCCCCATAGATGAAAAACTAACTAGTCCCCCAGAGGAGGAGGGAAAGCCCCCAACGGACCCCGTACGACCTCCATGGGAGGGGAACATACACGATCAGTGAATGGTAACCAAAATGTTGTCCAGAGCGAGGCCTACTATTACCCCCTCAGTTCTGATCCGGCGCGCCCTCCCCGCCAACCGCACCCCCCCCACCCCCCCGGCCCCGATCCCCAGGCAGAGTATCCAACCAGTCCCCAGCCGCCTCGGGACGGTCAAAAAAGTGCGTGCGACCATCCACCTCCACCCTCAGCTTAGCTGGAAAAAGCATTGAGTACTTAAGGTTCATGTCCCGTAGGCGACGTTTAACTCCGAGAAAACTCAGTCTCTGCTTTTGGACCGTCGGAGTAAAGTCAGGGTAGAAATTCACGTCCATATTATCAAGCTTGACCGGTCCCTGTAGCCTGGAAGTCTGCAAGATAGCGTCTCTGTCCCGAAAGTTAAAAATCCGGGCAATGAGAGGCCGCGGCGGGGCTCCGACCTTAGGTCTTCCTCCGGGGACCCTGTGAGCACGTTCCACCGCAAAAAGTTTACTCAGCCCCCGGGGCTGGAGATGGGTGAGGATCAGGTCTTCCACAAACAAATCTGCCGCCTCCTCCTCCCGTCCCTCCGGCACCCCGACAATACGAACGTTGTTCCTCCGGGCCCGACCCTCGGCGTCCTCCAATCGACGGTCCATCATGGCGCTCGCCTGGCCAAGCCGGTGCACCTCCTTTTGAAGGGCCGCCACGTCTGTAGTGAGACTTGAGGTGGTGTGGGCCAGGGAATCGACCCGGTCATTTGTTTTAGACAAGTCAGCTCTCACCAGGCCCACCTCCACCAGGGCCGAGTCTATCTTCTGCGCCAGAGTATCAAAGCGCTGGTCCACCGAGGCCTTCATTTCGGCAATGGCGCCCATGACGTCCCGGAGGGTCAGATCCGCGGGTTGAGCAGACGCCTCAGCCGGGCCCGCGGGGGATGTACGCTGTGCCTCTGGGGATCCCTTCTGGAGGGTGTAGCGGTCCATACTGTTTGACTGAAGTGCCGGGCCGCGGCGGGTCGATTTCACCTTGGCCCGGTCGCCATCTTGCTTTGTGGACATTTCGCACTCCCAAAGTCGTGCCAATCTCCTCAAAAGGGCCGATAAACCAGTTCACGGGTTCCGGGGGGGGGGGGGGTGACCACTGCACCGCAGGACAATTCACAGCCGGCGGGTCAGCCGGGCACAGGGGCAAGGCCACACCACCGCACCCCGCTCCGCAACCCTACCTCGCTTGAGGGCAAGGAGGGCGCAAAAGCGAAAGTGAAAGCGCGGGGTACGCGAGTCGCCCAGCCCTGCCCGCCGTTGTTGTTCGCTTTGTCCCCGGATCGCCCCACAACTCCAATCCGGGGGGCCGGCGCGGAGAAGGTCGCAATCTTCGATCGGTGCTCCCACCAGTGTCCGGGGTCCGATTCGAAAACGGAAAACGGGCGCCGTCTCAGCTCGGGTACACAGACACAGTCCCCTCGTCAAAGACAGGATATAATCAGGATTAATTCAGGAGGTCGCGGAGGTCCTCGGGAGCTTCGCACCTACGCGGCCATCTTGGTTGCGCGCTAGGCTCCTCCCCTGTTCCCTTACTTTTAGCTCATTCTCTCTTGCCCACGGCACGCCCCCGCCATCCATCACTGTCGCCATCCAACCCACACGGCACGCGCACACGCACGCTGGAATGGAATAACACAACAGCAATGAACAAGTTACCAGAGAGTATGAAGAGGAAGTGTCCCTCCCAAAAATATTTGGAGAGGATGCTGCCTCTCCCTCCGCCCCCACAATGAGAAGAGCTGTTTTAATGCCATGAATTCTTTGTTTAGAAATCTTGCCGCGCTGCTACAACACCAGCTTCCTATCCAACGTTTCACCCATTTCCTGTCCGAGAAGTCACTGCAAGCCACATGCGCACAGGAGCAGAAAGCGGGGAAGCAGTGTCAGCGAAGCAGAAGCCCAGCATGATCTGCAAGTGTCTTCAATCGTCGCGCGCACACACATATATTTATATTTTTTGTTCTAATATGCTCATAGGGCTGTCGAGGAAAAGGTATGTTTGTAATCTGGTCTGTTTGCTTTGTCAACATGAATTTGAATCTGAGCTTTTGTACAATATTCTAACATATTACAAACGAGATGACCAAAAAAACATACATTTTAAAGGGGTTCGTTTCGGATTGTTTACCTGTACTAAAGTCAAACGCTTTCAGGGCGAGTAATGCGAGCTGCAGTCGGGGCGTTGTGTCTGCGCTAATCTGGTCTGCTGTAGCCTAGAAGCGGCCCCCGGGTGTGAGGGCAGCGCCAGTGAGTGCGGCCACGGAAATTAGGGGGGTTGTGCGGCCGAGAGCAGGCAGCGTTTCCCTTGCTAACATATGGAGCCGCTCGCTCCCACAAGGGAATCGCCAGACGTGCACGCGTTGCCATCGGAAGCAATGCAATGTCTGCACGTTTTTGCCTGCAAAGCTGCATCGATTTCAAGAGGTCTCTTTCCTATGCAGCGAATGCGCGCTGCGTAGGCAAGACCTAAAAACGAGGAGAAACAATGCATTTCTCCTTGTTTCGCCAACTTAAGACCAGGTTTTCCCTGGTCTTAATTTTGATGCTGTCCCTATTTACGCTGCCCTTGTAAATAGGGGGCAGCGTCAAAATCAATGGGTGTTGCGTTGGAACGCCCACTGCCCATCTCTTTCACGCTAAGCAAGCATGAAAGGGTCCTTATTTACAAGGCAGCATTAGCCACGTTAAGTAGCTTAACGCTACTGTTGCAATCGCGATGGAGCCATTGGCGGCTCGCATCGGCAGCACCACACTGCGAGGGGCATAGGGCTTAGTTCCAGGAGTCTACTAATATTATATGCCGATGACGTTACTCTATATTTGATCAACCCAGAGGTCAACCTTGACCCAGTTTTGAGGGAATTCATCCGATTCGGAGGGATCTCTGGGATCTCTATTAACTGGGCAATGTCAGTGATATTTCCGTTAACAGATGGCACGCCGCAGGTGCACTCTGAATACCCCTTAAAATGGGAGGCGGAAGAGGTCAAATATTTGGGCATATGAATCAGTCGGGACACACAGGCCATATGGAATCTAAATTACAGGCGGGCAGTAGTATGGTTGGAGGAGAAGGTTAAAATCTGGTCTAAACTTCCACTCTCGGTAGCTGGGAGGATAGCACTGGCCAAGATGGTCATTCTACCCAAATTCTTATATCTCTTCGTAAATATCCCGATCCCATTAACGACCCGCTTCTTTAACATTCTTAAATCGCACTTAATTTCGTTAACTTGGGCGGGCGGACAGGCGCGGGTATCCTGGGACATGCTCACACTCCCGTTGCGGCAGGGCGGATTGGGTGCTCCGAACATGCATCTCTATGCATTATGCGCCCAGGCCCAGTTTTTGCACTTCTGGGTACACCCCAGGCCATTCCAGCCCCATGTTGCAGGAAATGGATGCGGTTGCACCTGTCCCACTGCGAGTTGCAATCTATAAAACGTCCCGGCACCCACATAGAGACATTGATACTGCCGGCATGCTGCGATGGGCCTGGGAGGAGCTGCGAACGCGGGCGGGGATCCCGTTGCTGTATGCCCCCTCCATCCCCTTAGCACAGAATCCTATGATGCCCTGTTTTGAAAACGGAGTAGGTAAGCGCCTAACGCAGACGTTACAGTTGCGCACCTTCGACGATATATTCCCTGACAATGAATTCAGACCGCCACCGGCTACAGAAGAGGGCCAGGCAGTACCTTTTGCTGAGCTATTTTTATATCATAAACTGCGAACAGCATGTTGTGCGATGTCTAGGGATTTCCCGGCGGCCCCTCCACAACTTCACGCCCTGGAAAATCTATTGAAATTCCCATCCCCGCGTAAACTGATCACGCGTTTATATACACATATGCAGAACACAGCTCCGGTGGTGGAGTCCAAATCCTTTCAGTATTGGAACGTAGATCTTCACACCCCGGTAACCGAGGTACAATGGGATTTTTGTTGCAGGCAACTGACTGAGCTTTCCCCTAACTACAGACTTCGCCTGATCCATTTTAAATACTTAAATCGATTTTACAGAATGCCCATAAGTCTGCACCACATGGGGTTAAAAGAAGATGATAGTTGTTGGCGATGCAGGTATTCCCCCGCTACTTTTTTACACATGGCCTGGGATTGCCCGATGCTTGTGGAATACTGGTCGAAGGTGTTCACTTCAATTGGTCAGATTGTTGGGGTGCCTGCGGATCTGTCGCCTCTGTTTGGCTTGCTGGGTTATGTTAAAGACACACCGCCCAAACAGCGCAAATTACATGCCTTACTTTTACTCTACGCAAAACGACAAGTGGCGGTGCACTGGGGGAGGAGGAGGGTGCCATCATTTAAGGGGTGGATTGCAGATGTAACCTATGATAATGTGCAGTTGAGTACATTCTGGGAATTGATGCCTCCTACCTCACGGCCTCGGGACATCTGGGACCCTTTTCTGACGTGGTTAAGGAAACAGAGCGAAGTAGCTGGCGAAACTCTGGGTGTGAATGCATGTCATGACCATTAGCTTGATCTAGCCTGGGGCAACGCACTGCTGGATGGGACCCTTGGACCCTGTGACATGAACTGTGAACCTTGTGGGGCTCGTCTGCCCTGAGAAATGTTAGATCTGCTGCATGGTGTGCTAGACGAACCGGTTTTGCAAATTTCCATCGAGGAGACCACACATGTATGTGATTGGGCACTGTTACATACTTAAGGCTTGTGCTTGGCGGGACCGGGTATGGGTTTACTTTCCAATGTGCAAATTGTCATTGAGCTAACATCTATTATGATGTACCAATGTACTGGCTTGTTCTGTTGTATTACAGTTTTTGTATTCTGTAAAATGCCAATAAAAAAAATAAAAATAAATAAAAGTAGCTTAACGCTGCCTTGTAAATAAGGAAATGCCTCTATCCCCACCACAACGTCGTAAAAAGTGACGTCGTGGTGGTGATAGAGGCTTGTACATATGCCCCTTAAAGTGCAGAAAGAACAATCCATTCATCATCATCAATAGACTTTATTTCGGTTGAATTACCCTAAAAGCAAAACATACAATACAATTTGTAATAAAGAAATAGTTAAAAATATCTCATAAAATGCATATGTACATGTTACATATACAAATTAGTTAAGATACCTAATGTGATATGTTACAAAACACAAGCAATTATCAAGTATTACGCTAATATCGAATAAAAGCCCAAATGTTCAGTCTCTCCTCCTAGATGGACAAGTAAAACCAATAGCAGCAAGAGCCTCTAAGAATACCTAATCTTGGGCTAAAAAAGGTCCGTTATGCTGTCTAGGTTCTCCAGTCCAGCAATAGATTAAATGGCCCCTAATATATATTGGTATAAGCTTGTTACAGGGACTGGAACAGAATAAGACCATTGCTAGCTTATGGAAGGACAGTAAATATAGAAACTTAAAAAACATAGTAGCCACATTTTGCCTACAGGGCTTGAGGCAACATATTTTTGGATGGCTAACTGTAACAAATTTGCTAAATGGATTTTAATCTCCTGGGGGGATAGATTATACTGTGATTCCTAATTGTTGGAATCTACTCAATCCACCAGCAGGCCTTAGTTGGGCACAGGAATTAGGTATAGATACATATATACCCTCTAGACCTTGAATGTTCATAAAGATTTAGGGGTTCCGCGATGGCAACCCTTTTGATCTAATGTTCCATGCCCTCCGTAGAAAGTGGACCACTGCGAAGACTATTGATTTCTTTAGATTACTTTTTAAAATTCGTAAAGCCTCCCGGCAGTGCCTTGTCCCCTCCAGCCTGTATACTGCAATTATCCATATCTGAAAGAAACACGTTAGTTAGATTCCTTACCTTAGAATATCTCCAGGCGTCTGGCTGTATCCGGAAAGATTTTTCGTCAGCAGTACCCTTGCGCGTCGGTAGGCGTCGTCTGCAGCCTCCGCGTCCGTCGTCAGAGTACTTAGACGCCGCCCTCGCGCGCTGACATCAGTTCTTCTTTTTTCCGTGCCAGCTATCGCAGATCCGGGAAGAGCGTACCCTTAGTCATTTTTTGACTAACTTTTTGGACATTTTTGTCTATCTTTTTCGAGTCGAGTCGGTGGGTCGTTTGGTGCCGGTAGGGATGCCCGGGTACAAGCCGTGTGACGTCTGTCACCGACTGATGTCGGTAACCGACCCCCACCATCAGTGTCTCTACTGTCTTGGGGCCGACCACGATGGCAAGTCGTGCCCCGACTGCCGGGCCTTGACGTCGAAAGCTAGGCGGGAGAGGTCCCGCAAGCTTCTTGAGATCCGGCAGTCGGCTCAATGCCGGGCGAGGAGGAGATCGTGGGACCGGTCACAGAGTCGCAGTCATCACCGCTTGTCGGGATCCAAGTCCTCGCACTCAGGTAAGTCGAGGCATGGCAAAAAGAAGTCGAAGAAGCGACATCGCTCTTCTGACTGCCCTTGCCGGTCGCGCGACTTGGCCGCGCGGAGCCGCAGGAGTCGCATCTGGCCCCACACCCTCCGGTCCCTGGGCCTCATGCGACTCCGGGCGAGATTCGAGACTTCCTCGTGGCCATGAGGAGTCTCTTTCCATCGTCGAGGCCTGCTGGCGTGCCTCTGGGCCCCGCAGGTCCTACTGGGGGTCCTAGCGAGCCGGCGGCTTCGGCCCCGGCGCCGTCGTCGACTTCGGTCCCGACGCCGCAGGTCCGCGTGGGATCCTGGCCTGGGTACCGGTCGACACCAGTTGACCTCACGACTCCGCTGGCGCCGACCCCCATGGTGTCGCCCCCGGCGTCGTCCTCGGACGACGCCGTCCCTGGTTTCAACCCCGGTCCGGGTCCGACGTCATTTCTGCCTGTTTACCAGGACACGGATGAAGGGGAGGACTGGGAGGGGTCTGAGGACCTTCTGGCACTGCAGCGCCAGTTAAGTCAGGCCTGGGTGTGGTGGAGGCAGCGTTTTAGATACACTTTTGCTGCTTTTGCACACGACACAGCAGTTACATGTTATTATTTGAAAACTGCTTGCTTGCCTTTTCTTTACATGAGAACTGTCTGTTGTTCACATCCCTAGACGTGCACTGTGACTTTGGTTTGAACATTGTGTGCAGAAACCGTCTGAGCCACCAAACAATGTATATTTTTGAGTTCAGGTTGATCGGCCCACGCTCTAGCCATAACACGCACACAGATCCTGTGATGTGATTCACCTAAGCTGATCTTTACGGTATGGGGTTCCCCATTCAAACCTAGAGACCTTCTATTAGTCTAATAATACTAGTTTACTAGCGAAGGGAGGGTGGTTGTATTCCACTCTCATTTGTAATATATTTTCTCCCTTCATTTTCTATGGTATTGTTACAATACTGATGGTTTTAATTTTAATCATTTGTCTGCTTATGTTAGCCAAAGTACTGCATCTTAGGACACGTAGTTTATAAAATAAACATTTTAAACTTTACCGTGTCTGTGAGTACTCTTGTTGTGGACTGATATAAGAATAATAACAAACAGGTATTTCTGATTCCCACCATTCCTGAGAGTACTCTAAGTCGCTTGTTCTGGGTTGTCTATACATTGGGATCTTCGAGAGGATACGGAGGACGAATGGGACACTGATGCTAGTCGGATTGGGGTTCTGGGTTCTGAGGTGAGTTTTTGGTACACCGCAATTCACTGAGGTCCTGGTTTCCTGCGCATAGTTCTGTGCATGAGCAGAATCCCTGCAACATGGCGCACCTAACGTTTGCTCTTCTGATTTGAAACGCCTTAGTAGTGCTTATATTAGTCCACGACACCCTCACTCTTGTTTCCGGATAGCGGGAGTGACGGTTTTAACCTACCTGTTTGTACGATAGGTTCCCTCAAGCTTGTGAATTAAAAAGGTTTTATATTTCTGAACTCTTGTGCTACTGTATGTGAGAAGTTGGCCTGATATATGATGTCACTAGTTCTAGTGTACACCCTGTATCAGTCCAAACAACCCTTATGGTGATTGGTTGTAAAGTCAACCTTATAGACCAGCTATCCTAGTGGTAGCATGGACAAGAGCAGTCTTAGGCTAAACTCTGTATGGCATGTGAAGCCAGCTGTTATACCATTTGCAATCCCTTGAATACCAAATGAAAGGACACCACAACAGATATATATATAAAAATAGAATGTATTTATTCTAGTCAAAATACCCTCAGCACTCTTTATGAGATTCGAGGTAAGTACAACACAGTCTTATTTAAGCATACATAAGTCACACAGGTACGTAATACAGTTAGGCCCTAGGGGCCACGCCAACCATATACTAAGTAAGTGGTATAAGAACCACTGTCACGAACACAGGTTAGGCCAAGGCCTAGAGAATCGCTGGAGCTACACTATACTACCAGTTACTAGGCAGTGGGAGGCCCACGGGATTCAGGTGCAGAGTGGAAACACGCGTAATGCGTTAAAGTCGATAGAAATAGTAATGTTTAGAAATTAAGAGTTTTAGGACACTTCGGAAGGAGCTAGGAGTTAGAGACTTGGAAACTAGATCCTAGGATAGTCAATACCCTTGTGAGCACCGGAGTACTCAAGTTACCTAGCCCACGGGCTGCGGGTGCATAGGTGTGAACTTGCGTCGAGTTTCGTCGTCGACTCCTATGGATGCCTGAAGAAAAGATGCTGACAGGCAGTCAGTGAAGAGTGTCCGGTGGATCCCAAGGATGGAATCAAGAAGGAGGATACCTGCAAGCAGAGGGGACAGAGTCTAGGTCACCAGCCAGGAGCCGGGAAGGAACCAGGCGATGTCGTGAAGATGCAGGTGAAGAGGTGAAGCTTGTCGCAGCGGCCACGGGTACCAGGAGGCGTCGAGGACGACCAGAACCAGGAGGCAAGCTGTCCCACGAGGGCTCTTGCTGTTGGCGGCATCGATGTCGAGTTCGGACCCAACAAGCCTTGGCAAGCGCAGCCCACGCAGGATGAAGGATTTGCTTCTGTTGCAGACCAGGAAGGCCTGAGGTGCTTCTCTTTCACAGGGAAGCAAGGGCCAGTCTGGAGGAGCCAAACCAGCGGTGGAAAGTTAAGGGTTCATCGTCACAAAGGCTACTAGCCAACGGGCAAGCAACCGGACAGACGTGTCGAGCAGGAAAATGCAGAAGGGCCCCACGCAGAACTCGTGGAGTGTGGAGGGCTGATCTTCGGTGCAGATGGTGCTCGGGGTTGGGGCTTCTCAATCCCCAGAGCCACAACTTCGAGGATGCCTCAGAAGCTGCGCTGGAAGCAAGTAGCCAATTTTCCCATGTAGCCGGTCCCACGTCTCTCGTCGCCTCCACGGATCTCAGCTTTGCTGTGGATGTGGATCAGGGTCGGAGAAGTCTGGAAGTCAAGGCGCTGGTCGGGCTCTGCAGTCGGTTCCTCGTAGAACTTAGGCAAAGCAAACGGCAGGTCGCTTGATGGTGACTGTTTGCACAGGGTGGCCACTCCTTGGCCACAAGGGAGATTTTTCAGTCTTTTTCCGTAGTCGAATGTCGAAGGTCCAGAGTTTCTGTTCAAGTTTCAGTTTTCGGGATAATCCAAAGTCCTAGGGACTCAGCTCCCACTCTTATACTAATCTGGGGGGCTGGGTTACCTGCTAGGTCCCTCCTATGGGTGGGACCAGGGAGGGGGGTGGTTACACCCCCTTCCCTTTGTACAGTTTCACGCCAGGACTGGGGCTGGAGTGCCCCAGCACCGGTTTGAACCGGACTATGCATGGGACACCTTGTGTGCCCCAGGCAGTGTCTCGTTTCTTTCATCCCTCCCTGCCCCAATACACTAAGTCCTGTCTAGGGTGGTGCTAGCACCTCCCAGGGCAGGAAACCTATTGTCCAAGCCTCCCTCGCTGGAAGGTCTCCCAGCAGCAGGAGGTCAGACTCGTGTCTGTGGCAGTAGCATCCATTTTGTGATGCTGGGGCTCTGGTTAACTTTAACTGGGTAGTAGGTCTTCAACATGTCTTCTCCCTCTAGAAGGGGGGAATACTATCCTCATCACCAGAAATGGTGTGGGGGTAGTATTCCAAAGTGTTAGACACCTTACACGGCATGTTTTGATAAAGCCAAACCATAGTTACCATAACTGCGAGGATTATAAGGCACTTTAGGAGTATATGGTAGGCGATATCATAGAACAGCTATAAGGACATGGTTCTGAAAGCTGCAGACAGGCTCAGCTCATGCTAGAGCACCATCTCACATGTTACCAAGCACTCTGCCTTCAGGATTGTTAAGGCCTGCCATAGGGGTGACTGATAGGTTACCCATGTATCTATATATAAGGTAGGTGTAGTAATACTACACCTAAGCAAGGGGTGATTACACAACCTTGCCCCAGCTGAGTGATCAGCCAGTTGTGTCATGTGGAAGGCCAGCCAGGGGTGGCATAATATATGCTGCAGCCCCTGGTAGGCCTAAGGTACACCCATGCCCTGGGTACCTAAGGTACACTGTACAGGGCCCTAGAGGGTGATCCTTATCAATTGGGTTATGTACCTAAAGTACATAGTATGAATTTAGAGAGAGAACACCTGGGCTGTGGGTCTGATTAGCAGGCTCACAGCCACATCTAAGTCGAAAACCAGTGAAGCAAAAGCAAAAAGTGGGGGTGACCATAGAAAGCAGACCCTACTCTCCTACACAACCCCCCCCCCCCCCCAAACTTAGGGACATTAAACTAACCTTGACCAGTTGAGTCTTCATGTTCTAAGTGGAAATATCTGGAGAGTCCATCTGCATTGGCATGGTCAGTCCCAGGTCTATGTTCCACTGTGAAGTCCATCCCCTGTAGGGAAATGGACCACCTAAGAAGTTTGGGATTTTCATCCTTCATCTGATTTAGCCACAAGAGGGGCTTATGGTCTGTCTGAATCTTGAAGTGAGTGCCAAACAGGTATGGCCTCAGCTTCTTCACGGCCCAAACCACAGCAAAGGCCTCCCTCTCAATAGCTGACCAACGTTTCTCTCTAGGGGTCAGCCTTCTACTAATAAAAGCAATGGGCTGGTCTTGACCATCTATATTCAGTTGTGAAAGAGCAGCTCCCACACCCAACTCAGAAGCATCTGTCTGGACAATGAACTCTTTGGAGTAGTCTGGACTTTTCAGAATAGGTGCAGTGCACATGGCCTGCTTCAGGTCATCAAATGCCTTCTGAAAGCTTACTGTCCACTGAACTTTCTTTGGCATCTTCTTAGAGGTCAAGTCATTAAGTGGTGTCACAATGGACCCATAGTTCTTAACAAACTTTCTGTAGTACCCAGTCAGGCCCAAGAAAGCTCTGACCTGTGTCTGGGTAATTGGAGGAGTCCAGTTCTTTATGGTCTGGATCTTGCTCTCCAGTGGTTGAACCTGACCCCCACCTACTAGGTGGCCCAGGTACACAACCTTGCTCTGCCCTATCTGGCACTTAGTGGCCTTGATAGTGAGGCCTTCCTTTTGCAGGGCCTCTAAAACATTCCTCAGGTGGACCAGGTGATCCTCCCAGGTGGAGCTAAAGACAGCAATATCATCAAGATAAGCTGCACAGTAGTCATCCAGGCATGTAAGGACTTGATTCACCAACCTTTGGAAAGTGGCAGGTGCATTCTTCAAGCCAAAGGGCATTACCACAAATTGGTAATGTCCTCCTGGGGTTGAGAAAGCAGTTTTGGCCTTTGCACTCTCAGCTAGTCTGATTTGCCAGTAGCCTGCTGTCAGGTCAAATGTACTCAAAAACTTGGTAGCTGCCAATCTGTCAATGAGCTCATCTGCCTTAGGTATTGGGTGGGCATCTGTCCTAGTGACAGCATTGAGACCTCTGTAATCCACGCAAAACCTCATCTCTCTCTTACCATCTTGGGTGTGAGGTTTTGGCACAAGAACTACAGGACTAGCCCAAGGGCTCTCTGAAGGTTCAATGACTCCCAGCTCCAACATCTTTTGTACCTCAATCTTTATGCAGTTCCTGACATGGTCAGGTTGCCTTTAGATTTTACTCTTTACAGGCAGACTGTCACCAGTGTCCACCTCATGGGTGCACCAGTTTGTCTGACTTTGGGTCAGAGAGAACATATGTCTATAGGCCTATAGAACTTGTCTGCTGTCATGTTGCTGATGATCAGTGAGGCTGTCAGAAAAGACCACACCATCAACTGAACCATCATCAGGGTTCTGAGTCAGCAGGTCTGGGAGAAGGTCACTCTTTTCCTCCTGCCCCTCATCTGTAGCCATGAGTAAGCCCATGTCTGCCCTGTCAACATATGCCTTCAACCTGTTGACATGAAGCACCCTGTGGGGGCTTCTGGGAGTCCCAAGTTCCACCAAGTAGGTGACTTCTCCCTTCTGTTCAACAATAGTGTGGGGTCCAGACCATTTGTCCTGGAGTGCTTCTGGGGCCACTGGCTCCAACACCCACACTTTCTGTCCTGGCTGGTACACAGTCAGCACAGCCTTTTGGTCATGCCAAGCTTTTTGGAGTTCTTGGCTTGCCTCAAGGTTTTTAGAAGCCTTCTTCATATACTCTGCCATCCTGGAGCGGAGGCCAAGTACATAATCCACTATGTCCAGTTTGGGTTGTCTGAGAGGTCTCTCCCATCCTACCCTTACTAGACACAGGAATCCCCTTACAGGATGCCCAAACAAATGCTCAAAAGGGCTGTAGCCAACCCCCTTTTGTGGGACGTCTCTGTAAGCAAACAGAAGGCAGGGTAAAAGGATGTCCCATCTTCGCCTAAGCTTGTCTGGTAAACCTTTTATCATCCCTTTTAGGGTCTTGTTGAACCTTTCAACAAGCCCATTGCATTGTGGGTGATAGGGGGTAGTGAATTTGTAGTTTACACCACACTCCTTCCACATTGCAGTCAAATATCCTGACATGAAGTTGGCACCTCTGTCAGAGACAACCTCCTTTGGAAAACCCACTCTGGAGAATACTCCAAGTAGGGCCCTTGCCACAACAGGAGCTGTTGTGGTCCTCAGGGGTATAGCTTCTGGGTACTTGGTGGCATGGTCCACTATCACCAGTATGAATCTGTGCCCAGATGCTGTTTGGGGGTCCAATGGTCCAACAATGTCTATCCCCACTCTCTCAAAGGGGGACCCCCACCACAGGTAGTAGTATGAGGGGGGCCTTTGTGGTGCCACCTGATTTGCCACTGGCTTGGCAGGTGACACAGGAGCAACAAAACTCCTTGCTATCTTCTGACATGTGAGGCCAGTGAAAGTGAGGGACAAGTCTGTCCCAAGTCTTATTCTGGCCTAAGTGTCCTGCAAGGGGAATATCATGGGCCAAGGTAAGAAGGAAGCCTCTGAAACTCAATGGTATGACCAACCTCCTGGACGCACCAGGCTTGGGGTCTCTAGCCTCTTGAGTACAGCAGCCCTTCATCCCAATACACTCTATGGGTACCTTGAGCATTCCCTGCAGCCTCAGCAGCAGCCTACTGTCTGAGGGGTTCAAGAGAAGGACAGTCTAATTGTGCCTGCCTCAGATCTGCCCTTGAAGGTCCCCCTGTCCCAAGAAACTCAACCTGGTCAGGTTCCAGTTCTTCTAGGACAGTTCCTTCAGGACTCTCAGAAACATCCTCCTGTGAGGGCTGACTCTCTACCTGAGGCAGGGGGGAAGGCACAGCCTTAACCCTACTGCTCTTTCTCTTGGGTTGTGTCTGGTCCATTGTCCCAGGATCCAGCACTTGGTCAGTGTTGCACTTTTTGGCCTGTGACCTAGTCACAGCAAGGACATGTGCATCTATTCCCAGCATTTCTGCATGGGTCCTATACTCCACTTCAGCCTACACTGAAGTTTCAAGGTCATTTCCCAACAGACACTCTACAGGAAGGTCTGAACTCACCACAACTTTCTTGAGGCCAGTTACCCCTCCCCAGGAGAAGTTAACAATTGCCACACTATGGGAGGTAGTGGCATTGCTAGCGTTGGTCACTAGGTAATTCTCACCTAGCATGATCTGTCCAGGGTCCACAAAGGCAGGTGTCACCATTGTGACACTAGCACCTGTGTCCCTGTAGGCCTGAGCCATTCTTTGGTTGATTAAAGGAGTCTGTCTGTACTTGCCCAGGTTACTGGGACCCACAGTAGAGGACAAAGCTATGTCCCCATCACAGATCAGAACAGCCTGAGTGGGTATTCTGACTAGGCCAGAATCCACTTCAGTTCCCAGGGTTAACCCTATTACACCCTTTTGTTGGGGACCACCACTTACAGCTGGACTAGGGGTACAGTTGCCTTAGGGGCAGTGGTGGCTGGGGGCTTGTCCTTTTTGGTGCACTCACTAAACCAATGGGAATTGGACTTACAATAGTTACACCAAGGTTTTTTTTGGCCATCTTTCTTTTTATCCTTTTTGGGACCTAAAGAACTAGGCTTTTAAAGCCCAGCGCCGTAGGGTACGCCTGAAATCTTCTGAGTTCGCCTTCCAAATTACAGAGACACGGAACACTCTGCTTGCGTAGGAACTTCAATTTATTAGCTGCAGCTAGGTACAGTTGTCCTAGTAGTACATCATATGTCGGTTCTCAGGAGACTGCCACTTCAATCTGTGGCTCACAGTCTTTTGTAGCGCTTGAATCCCCTAAAGCAACAACCCCCACAAGGTGCAATAAAAATTCAAATCATCCACAAGAAAACATTCTTTGCACAAGATACATGCTAATGGGCAATAGAAATTCCTTCCCCAAGGTCGTGTTCTCTACCCGACCCTATAGGTCAGGTGGCATAGCCATTCCTAGGTTGAATTAATTTACGACAGGACGTGTTTGCGTGTTGAAGATGGTGATTCGTAAAACAACTGGAGAGGCCGAGAACGGTCACCAAGGGTCAATAGATGGTTATCTGGGGGATTAGTTGCTTTGAGCCGGGTCTCAGAATGGACTTAGCTCAGGGAAACAGGAAAGGTCGTGTAATATGTGCAACAGTATAGAACGTGAAAGAAACGCTATGAATGTTGGAGGGGCCTGAGTGAGGGCAACAGCGTGGTGGTGTTACAAGCAAAGACAAGCCATATTTTGAATTTCCTCAGACCCTCCTTTTGCCATTACTCAGGCAAAGAAACCAGAGGCTGGTGTTAATCTGAATCGACTTCAATAGTCATGAAATCTACAAGTTGTTGTTGCAGCATTATCTTTGTGTTTGCTGCTTTCTGTGATACCGGATTTGGAACACACAGGGTGGCGCAGAGTCTGCATATAGCTGGACCACATTGTAGGCAAAGGCAACATGAGAAGAGAATAGCCAAAGTCGCTCCGACAAAGGTAAGAATCTTCCATCCCCATGTAAACAGTAGTCCCCAAAACCATCCCATTAGAGACCAATTCCCTTCATCCTGGTGAACGGACTCAGCGATCTTATGTAGCTTAGAGATGGCTTGGTATACTGTAGGGGCGTTGTCTGGAATAAGAATGCAGCAGCTAGATCCGATCAATCTGCATACGCCCCCACGGTCAGCTAGGATGATATCTAATACCATCCTATTCTGAAGCGTGACAAGGCGGTCAGCAGCGAGTTCTGCAGTGATGTTACTCAAAGCTCCAGCTGTTTCATTGACGGTGGCTTCTACATCTCGAATTAGTTGTCTTATGTCCCTACTGTTGGCTATTGAACCCCAGAATGGAATGAGTCCTTTCAAGACATCCCCGACTTCTTGTCCTGACGTATCTTGGCCGGACGCCACCCCTCTTTTCTGTAAATGATGCTTGGCATCTGCTATATATGTAGTGGGCAACAACCAAGCAATGTAACAGGTGCCTCTCCAATTACCTGGTAGAGAAGTGTAAGCCTTATTTCCACACACGAAGTATGTGTTACGTGAGGGAACCATGCGAGGCCAATCTGTCCCATTTAAGGTCACGATATGTTGGCAAGTGCTTGTACCTTTATATTCTAACCCTCCTTTCCTAATACAGAATGGTGCTTGTCCAGGTACCACTAGAAAAGTTTGCCCTTTTCGAGAGGTTCTATTAGAGGGCAGAAAATACAAATCCGTAGATTTGGTTTGGCGATCTGCATATTCTAATTTCTCACTATCCGTCCCATATATCCTTTTTCTGTCTCGCCAACATAAATGGTATAGGTGTACTCCCAAGCTCTTTACTTCTCGTGTATCCCCATCTCCAGTAAAGACCCAACTGGCGCTCAATTCCCACCATGCACTACAAGAGCCATTAAATGAAAAAGGAAGGGTATTGTATGGCATTCCAGTATTCACTGAACTTGGCAGAAGACCACAAACCCAACAGTTTGTCGCATTAGTGGCCAATTGATGTTGGTGTAGCATGGAAACAAATGTGTTGTTGCGGAATTCACTCCTTCTTGACTCAACGTGAGGTGGTAGAGTGCCATGCGTATGCATTTCAACCGTAACTTTGGGAGTAGGCTGTGTACAAATTATGTGTAGTCCCCATCCTATACAAGACAATATAATACATATCAAAATCAATATTATTAAAACCACTATAAAACGATTATGCAATAATTTACAATGCTTCGTGCTCATTGTTTGTATTTTGTCCATTCCCTTGTTAACAGTCATTTCCAGCTCTAAATATTGCCCGTGACGGGAGGTTGCTTCACTCAGCTGTGATTGTCTGTAGTTTTTTATACTTCCCTACAAGTCCCACAGGCCTAAAGCCACATTTGGGTCACAATTCTGAGACTTACGATCACGGCCCTGCAATCGTGTGGAAATCGGGAAAAAGACAAAAATCAATGAAACACTATTGAGGTATTTTGTTCAGTCTGGGCCTCAAATCGTATCTCTGGGAACCAGGTACAGTTTGTTCTTGGAAAAGGAGATGTGGTTTAGCAATGTCCAATTTTACTGCCGGTGGTATAGCTGTCTGGAGGGCCTTGTCGTCGTCTTGTCCTGCTCCAACAAAGTCTAGGCGTGCATCACTGAATAGTCCAAATTTCGGTGTCCTTCCGGATTCAGAGTCACTAATTTGTTGATGAACCCATTGATCATAAGGCAATGGTAGGGGCACTTTCTTGCAATGTACCCCATTGTGACGGGGCTGGGGACATGACAGAGATGGACTCACCTATTTGGCCATATTGGTCACAAGACCCCTCTATACCCCTTTGTGTTCTTACACAGGCTGGCGAGGAACCGGAGAGACCGAAGGAGTGGACTTCCTACCCTCTGCGAGACTGGACTCAGGAAATGGGACCGCGTGCCTTTAAGAGAGGACTCCCTTGGGACGAGACTCCTCCCCTGGATGACGTGTCCTGTAGCGGGACTTCAAAGGTGAACAGGAACAGGAAGTTAGTGGACGGCGTTTCCCCGGAGTTGGAGTGTGAGTTGGAGTGGAGGAGAAGAGCGGCGGTGAGCGAAGAGGAGTACGGAACATCGGAGGAGAGCGTGTTGGAGTGGCGGAAGAAGAGTCGAGAGAAGCGAACAGCGGAGCCGAGAGCAAACACCGAAGAGCCTACGGGAGCCGAGAACGACAAGCCAGGAGGCAAACGATCCTGCGAGGCGCCCTGCCACGTTCCCAGGGGAGGAGCGTGGCTGAAGCAGGTACGGGGGAAAGTCGCAGGCTGGGTGGGGAAGGGAAAATCCTTTTAAAGAAGTCACAGATAGCATCAGACACCCGTCATCACCCCCTTTACCAAACCCCCCCCCCTGAGCACTTAGGCACCTCCTAGAACTTCGCTGCACGGTGTCCTTCACTCCTGGCCCCTTCACTTCTTGTTGCTGGGCAGAAACGCCTAATACGGACTTTTCTTTTCCTTTTGGGCACTACCGGGGAAGAGACCAGACCGGAACGACGAGGCGGGGAGCCTTACAGCGAGTCCACCTTTCCTGACCACGGCAGAGCTCCATCTACTCCTAGCACGAGAAAAACTGTAAACATCTGGCAATAAACCTACTACAAAACTACTGATCCTCCTAGTGCAGCGTTTCTGTCACCCCGAACCCACTACACTGGTGTCAGAAGTGGGATCCTGCCATCTGTATGGACAAGATGGACGCCCTCATCCAACACCTCGTGCAGGGGCAGGAGAAATTGGAGTGGGCTATCCAAAAACAGATGACGTCAGCCCAAGCGGACAGGGAGGTGTTTCAGACCACAATCAATGCCCAATTGGAGCACCTGCAGAAAACAGGCACGGCCGCTCCCATTGCGATGCCCCTAGAACACCGCCCTCATCCCGGCCCGAACCCGTCAGGGATCGCCCTACAGAAATACCTTCCTGGGGATGACCCTGACGTATATTTAATGAACTTTGAAAGGGCCGCCAGAGCACTGGGGTGGCCAGAAGACAAGTGGCCCTTCTTCTTGGCTCCCCTATTAACAGGTGACGCCCAGTTCGCGTACCAGGTGGCTAACCCCACAGGAACAGTGCCCTACTATACGATAAAAGAAATCATCCTGGATCACCTGGGACTGGATGGAGAAGCCTATAGAGTACGTTTCAGGAAGGAACATGGTTTGCCGGGGGAGAACCCCAAGACGTTGTTTTTCCGGCTCAAGATGGCAGCCGACAAATGGTTGAAGCCCCTGACTAGCACCAAAGAGGAGGTGATGACAAAAATATACCTCGAGCAATTCATGGACGCGTTGCCATACGGCACACAAAGGTGGCTGAGGCAACACTCCGGACTGACACCTGAACAAGCTATAGACATGGCCGCCAACTACGCGAGAGCCCAACCAAAAGTAGCCGGATGGGAAGGCGAGAAGGGACACAAAGGGGGGAATCTCGGAAAAGGGGACAAGAAAACAAGGGGTATACCCGAGCCTCCTAGACCACGACCGATACGGGTGGAGGGTCCGCCGGTCAGAGGACCACAGTGCTTTGAGTGTGGGGACTGGGGGCACATTGCTAGACTCTGTCCAAGGAAGCGTACAGCGGAAGAGCCGATGGAGGTCGGATATTTGCCCAGGTCCATCTTATATTCAGCGGAGATGGGGAGTTCTTTTTATGTGAGTTTAAAACTGAACGGTAGGGCTGTTAGCGCATTGCTTGATTCGGGCTGTCGACAGTCCGTAGTACAAAAACACCTGGTCCTACCTAATCAGTATATACCCGGGGCGGTCGTACACATCCGCTGCATACATGGTGATGTGAGACCTTACCCTCTCGCACAGGTTACTCTTCATCCCCGGGATAAAATGCCGTGTACTGTTAAAGTTGGGGTGGTGGACTCCTTGCCCGAAGAAATGTTACTGGGGGTGGATAATCCTGAGTTTCTATCCTTGTTCCCGGGGTCCAGATTAGAGCCACCTTTGAGGCCTGGGGTAATCAGGGCGGCCCTCATGTCTCCCGAACCCTGGGTCCTGGACCGTAGTTTTCGGTTTGCACAGGCCAACGACACCACGCTTTTTAACGCATGGGAAAGCGCCCATATGTCCGACCCCCAGGGGACTAAACGGTACCCTCGTTTCCTCATAAAAAGCGGGCTCTTATACAGGGAAGGAGCAGAAGGAGCAACGCCCCAGCTACTGGATCCGGTGTCCTTTCGGGAGTAGGTCCTCTTTTTTGCTCACGCGCATCTTACCGCCGGACATAGCGGGAAGGAAAAGACCACGGACAACATAACCCACTTCTTCTACTGGCCGGGTGTATACAAGGATGTCTACAATTATTGCATGCAATGCGAGACGTGCCAAAGGAAGAATGTACATCGTCCACCAGCAGCCCCACTACAACCCTTATCTTCCATTGGCACGCCTTTCAAAAGGGTCGGGATGGACTTGATCGGGCCCTTACCGAAGACATCAAAGGGGCATGTGTACGCGCTGGTGGTAGTGGACTATGCTACCCGGTTCGTCGAAGCATTTCCGCTGCGGACCCCGACTACCAGCCTCATAGCGGAGAGGTTCGTAGAGCTGTTCTCCAGGGTTGGGTTCCCCAAAGAAATCCTCACAGACCAAGGCACGCCGTTCACCTCCAAGCTCATGAAAGAGGTCTGCAAAACCCTGGACATGCACCAGCTACGAACCTCCGTATATCATCCACAAACGGATGGCCTCGTGGAGAGGTATAATCAAAGCTTAAAGAACACTCTCAAAAAGATGCTCACAGCGGAGGGGCGTGAATGGGACCGGCTGTTGCCGCTTGCATTATATGTCTTGCGAGCCCAAAAGCAAAGTAGTTTGGGCTTCTCGGCCTTTGAGCTCTTATACGGACGACAACCAAGATCCCTATTGGAGATTACAAAAGACGTATGGGAATCAGAAGGAGAAGAGGAACAGAGGTCCCTTCTGGAATACACACACCAGCTCAGGTCCAAGCTAGGGAAGTTAAGGACCCTCGCCTGTTCCAACCTGGAGCAACAGCAGTCCCGTCTGAAAAAGTATTACGATCGGGGAACCAAGCTACGGAAGCTACAGAAAGGCGATTGGGCACTGCTGCTCCTGCCCGGAATAGCCGATAAAAGGAAACACGAGTGGGTGGGACCATATGAGGTCCTGGATACAATCGGAGACACGACCTACCGACTGCGGGTATCCCCCACCAAAACCCAAACATATCATGTGAACTTGTTGAAAAAATGGATTGGTTCGCCTCCGAAAACAGCACAGCTTCTTATTCCCACGAGTAACAGCCCGACTTCCAAGATGGACGAGCTCGTCGTGAACGACGGTCTAACCCCGCAACAGAAGAGGGAGCTCAGGGATGCACTACTACCATACAGAGACGTCTTTTCGGATCTCCCCGGTAGAACCACGCTGGTGGAGCATAGCATTGAGACCCCACCAGGAAAGAAGATAAAACAACGACCCTACAGGATCCCGGCGGCCCGACGGGAAGCCATACGTAACGAAGTACGCGACATGCTGAAGTTAGGAGTTATCCAGCCTTCAAGGAGCGATTGGGCCTCGCTGATCGTGATGGTCCCAAAACCGGACGGGTCCAGGCGTTTTTGTATGGATTTCCGCGCCTTGAACGCCATCTCTACATTCGATGCATATCCGATTCCACGAGTGGACGAGCTCATCGAGAAACTAGGAGATGCGGTATACATCACCATGCTAGACCTAACGAAGGGGTACTGGCAGGTACCCCTTAGAAAAGAGGACAGGACGAAGACGGCGTTCATCACAGAAGAAGGACTGTTCGAATTCACCGTTCTTCCGTTTGGGCTTCATGGGGCGCCTGCCACATTCCAGCGTTTGATGAACACCCTCCTACAGCCCTATACCGCCTTCTGTTCAGCATATCTGGACGATATCGTCATTTACAGTACGCACTGGGAGGGTCACTTACAACATGTCCAAGCGATCCTGACGGCGCTCAAGAAAGCCGGCCTACACGTAAATGCAAAGAAGTCTCGAGCCGCCTTCCATCGGGTGAACTATCTGGGTTTTGTCTTAGGTGAGGGAACCATAACACCCCAAGCAGAGAAAATTAGAGCCATCGAGGGTACCCCTTTTCCACGCTCCCGAAGAGACCTACGAGCCTTCCTAGACTCATCGGCTACTACAGACGGTTTATCCCAGGCTTTCGGCTGTAGCCGCCCCCTTGACCAACCTACTACAAAAATCGGCCAAATCCCGAGACCTCACACACCCCTCCCACGAAGCCGAACGGGCTTTCCTTGACCTGAAAGAGCCCATTACATCTCAACCAGTACTAGCCTCCCCCGATTTCACCAAACCCTTTATTCTCGCCACAGATGCATCCAACGTGGGGGTGGGGGCTGTTTTATCTCAGGAAGGGTCAGACGGGCTGGAACATCCTATACTTTTCATCAGTAGGAAGCTCTTTCCTAGGGAGATGAAATACCCCACTGTAGAACGGGAGTGCCTAGCCATCAAATGGGCTGTCGATAAGTTACAATACTACCTGGCAGGTAGGCCCTTCGTGTTATACACGGATCATGCCCCATTGCGATGGATGTATCAGAACAGAAGCCTCAATCCCCGTATACTGCGCTGGTTCCTGTCTCTGCAGCCTTATTCGTTCACGGTGAAACACAAGAAGCGACGGGACAATGGTAATGCGGATTTTGTCTCCAGGGTCTTCCCTCTCCCCGAACGGGAGACGCAAGGGGGGGGGGGTATGTGACGGGGCTGGGGACATGACAGAGATGGACTCACCTGTTTGGCCATATTGGTCACAAGACCCCTCTATACCCCTTTGTGTTCTTACACAGGCTGGCGAGGAACCGGAGAGACCGAAGGAGTGGACTTCCTACCCTCTGCGAGACTGGACTCAGAAAATGGGACCGGGTGCCTTTAAGAGAGGACTCCCTTGGGACGAGACTCCTCCCCTGGATGACGTGTCCTGTAGCGGGACTTCAAAGGTGAACAGGAACAGGAAGTTAGTGGACGGCGTTTCCCCGGAGTTGGAGTGTGAGTTGGAGTGGAGGAGAAGAGCGGCGGTGAGCGAAGAGGAGTACGGAACATCGGAGGAGAGCGTGTTGGAGTGGCGAAAGAAGAGTCGAGAGAAGCGAACGGCGGAGCCGAGAGCAAACACCGTAGAGCCTACGGGAGCCGAGAACGACAAGCCAGGAGGCCAACGATCCTGCGAGGCGCCCTGCCACGTTCCCAGGGGAGGAGCGTGGCTGGAGCAGGTACGGGGGAAAGTCGCAGGCTGGGTGGGGAAGGGAAAATCCTTTTAAAGAAGTCACAGATAGCATCAGACACCCGTCATCACCCCCTTTACCAAAACCCCCCCCTGAGCACTTAGGCACCTCCTAGAACTTCGCTGCACGGTGTCCTTCACTCCTGGCCCCTTCACTTCTTGTTGCTGGGCAGAAACGCCTAATACGGACTTTTCTTTTCCTTTTGGGCACTACCGGGGAAGAGACCAGACCGGAACGACGAGGCGGGGAGCCTTACAGCGAGTCCACCTTTCCTGACCACGGCAGAGCTCCATCTACTCCTAGCACGAGAAAAACTGTAAACATCTGGCAATAAACCTACTACAAAACTACTGATCCTCCTAGTGCAGCGTTTCTGTCACCCCGAACCCACTACACCCATGTACCCAGTTCTTTTTGCCGACCACCTTTACTGCAGTACGCGTCGTCAGGAGCACCTGACGGGGCTCTCTCCAGCGAGGTTCCAAGTTCTTTGACCTCTGGAAGTTTTTGATACAGACCCAGTCTCCCGGACGTATGGTGTGACCAGGATCCGTTGAAGCCTGGGGCAAAGTATCTTGTACCTGTTGATGAAGGACACGTAACTTAGTGGTTAGATCATGTAAATAGTCAATCAACAATGGATGCTCTATCTCAGAGTATTTCTTTGGCCTTGGGACTCCCCAAACATTTGCAGGGCGTCCAAAGACAACCTCATATGGACTAAGACCCATACGGGAATGGGTGGTTGTTCTGGTGGATAAGAGAGCCAAGGGCAAGGCATCAGGCCAGGCAAGACCCGTGCCGACTTGTATTTTCGCCAGCTTAAGCTTAAGGGTGCCATTATAGCATTCCACCAGACCTGCTGACTGAGGATGGTTCGCTGCGTGGAATTTTTGCTGAATGCCAAGGCCTGCACATACTTTCTGCATGATCTGACCCACAAACTCACTTCCATTGTCACTCCAGATAACTCTTGGTAACCCAAATCTTGGCAGAAACTCCTTCAAAAGGACTTTTGCCGTGGATAGAGCAGTATTATCTTTCAGGGGATAGGCCTCTACCCACCGGGAGAAGGCACATACCACAACAAGAACGTACTTCAGATTGTTACATCGTTCCATGTGGATGTAATCTATTTGTAAAACCTCAAAAGGGTAAGTTGGGGGAGCAAAGTGTCCTGCTGGTGTTGGTGTTCCCTTCCCTGGGTTATGCGTTAAGCATACAATACAATGCTTAACCAGATTGTCTGCACATTTAGGGATCCTCACATTCTTCCATACCGGAGCCAGAAACTTGCATATACCTTTAGCGCTAATATGGGCTGGACCATGTGCCATGGTAACTACTGGGAGTACATAAGCATCTGGTAACAACCAGCGTTGGTGTTCTGACAAGTCTGTCCAGCACCCTGTCACATCCAATCTTCCTATACTTTCTTTCCACGTACTCAATTCTTTCTCTGTGGCCTCTGCCTGGATCATTTTCACACTGTCCACAGTATTCTCACACATCCCCCCTTGTGCAACCCATCTAGCAGAGCCCACAACATACATGCGGCATGTAGTGTCTCTAGCTGTCCCTTTTGCTATGTGGTCTGCGAAAGCGTCTCCTTGACCTACATCATCAGTGATTTTCTTATGTGCACTACACTTGACAATCACTATCTGAGTGGGCAAGGTGAGTGATTCAAGGAGGTCATTTACCAATTGGCCATGCTGTATCTTAGTGCCATGGGATGTGAGGAACCCTCTTTCCTTCCACAGGAGGCCAAAACTATGGGCCACTCCAAACGCATACTGACTATCAGTATACACATTCACCCTTTTCCCTTCAGCCAACACACAAGCTCAAGTCAGTGCTATCAATTCAGCTGCCTGGGCTGAGTTATGTATAATACGCGCTGTTTCTACAATAGTGTATAAGGTAGTGACTGCATAGGCTGAGGTCGTTTCACCATTGGGAAGCTTAAAACAAGAACCGTCCACCCATAAGGTCCCATCCGGGTCCGGGAGTGGAGTATCTTTTAAATCAACTCTGCCTTTTGCCTCTTCCTCCGTGCGGAGGAAGCTGTCGTGTTGCTCCTGAGTGTCATTTGCTACTGGAATTGGCAGTAATGTTGCTGGGTTTAAGGTATTACATCGCTTAATGTGTATGTGGCTAGCCAAGAGTGTCAATTCGTACCCCGAAAGGCGGGCACTCGTAAGGTGTTGAGTCTTCGTTCTATTTAGGAGGGTATCTACAGCATGCGGTACCATGACCATAAGGGTGTTGTCTAATACCAATCCAGCAGACTGCCTAATGGAAACTGCCGCTGCTGCTGTAGCCCTCAAACAGCTAGATAATGCCTTGGCCACTGGATCTAACGTGGCCGAAAAATAGGCACAGGGGCGTTGCTTGTCCCCAAATCTCTGCGTTAAAACTGATAACGCGCAACCTTCATTCTCATGAACATAGAGTGTGAAAGGCTTACTGTAATCAGGAGTACCCAACACAGGGGCAGAGCACAAGGCAGTGCGCAAATCCGTGAAACTTTTCTGACATTCCGCAGTCCATAGAAGCGGGTGTGGTGTATCTTTAAGAGTAAGTGCCAACAAGGGCTGTGCCAGGAGGGAAAAATTGGGGATCCACTGTCTACAATACGAGGTAATACCTAAAAAGGCACGCACCTCTCTTTGCGGACATGGAACAGGCATTTGGGCAATTGCTTGGATACGTTCTGGGGTCAATCGCCGTCCCTCCTTTGACAAGAGATGACCTAGATAGGTAAACTCTTGGTAACAATATTGCAATTTTGATGGTGAAACTTTGTGGTCGTGGTCAGATAAGTGGCGTAGCAGTGAAATGGTAGCCTTTTTACAAGTGTCTTCAGAATCTGCTGCAACCAACAGGTCATCCACATATTGTATGAGAGTGGCTCCTGGTGGTAAACACAAAGTATCGAGCTGCGATTTCACTGCTTGACTATAAATGGAGGGGCTCTCGCAATAGCCTTGAGGAGCTCGCTTGAACCGGAAGCTTCGGCCTGCTATGGAGAAGCCAAAAATATCCCTACTTTCCTCGGCAATGGGGATGCTGAAGAAAGCATTTTTTAGGTCAATGACGGAAAACCAGGAAGCTGAGGCTGGTACCATCGTCAGCAGGGCATTAATATCCGGGACAACAGGGAATTGAGGTATCACTATCTTGTTGACCTCTCTAAGATCAATCACAAAACGGTAGACAGGTGGCTGAGAAGGGTTGGTTCGTTTAAAAACAGGCAGAACGGGGCTATTACATACATTTCCCCTAGTCTCTTCAACCACATCGTTTTGTACCAAATCATGAACTAAAGTCAAAAGAGCTTTCTCGCCGTCACTGGAAATTTTATACTGTGGAATGCGAGGAATTTTAGCATTAGGCTTGAGTGTTACAATGTAGGGAGGGATCCGCAGTAGGCCCACATCATTGGGGCCGGTGGCCCAGAGGGTGGCTGGAAGAGATTGTAATTCAGGGGGAAGCTGATCTTTAGACAAGTATATCGGTGAGGCCAATTTCTTACCTAAGGTAAGACGTACACCAGAAGGGGAACAATGTAATGTCGCATTCAATCTCTTCAATAAATCTAAGCCCAACAAATTTTCACCACAACCAGTCGTTAAAAGGAGCGGGGCCTCCAACTTGTAAGGACCTATTGAAATGGGCAAAGGGCATGAAACTGGGTTTTGAACTGGGGCGCCAGAAAAACCTACAGAAACATTTGTACAGCCAGATAAAGGTGCCCCAGTGAGTTTAGAGTGAATCATAGAGCTCTTCGTCGCACCAGTGTCTAATAGGATTGGCTCTGTAACACCTAGTGCTTCCACATTAACATAAGGCCCACTCTGGTCCACTGGAACTGATACTACTCCCTTACTTTGTCCATGGCTGTCCTAGTTAGGTTGGGAATTCTGGCTCTCATCCTCAGTATAGTAATCACTGTTGTAATAGTTGGCAGACTGAACATTTTGCTGATCAAAATAATTAGTGGAGTTTCCAGGGGGCATGGAACGTTGGTTATTAGGTGGTGCACCTTGACCTTTACCTCTTGGTGCTGACTGATAACCACCCTGGCCTCGTGACGCGGGAATACCGCTCGTGCGCTATAACAGAACCGGGCAATCATACTTTAAATGTCCTTCTTCTTTACAGTAAGCGCATTGATTTGGGCCCAGTGGGGTTCGGGGAACGAAAGGCCCAACCCTCTGTGACTGTCTCTGGTATGGTGGAGACGGCTGATATTCACGTTGGGCCGTGCGAGGAGGATAAGCCTGTTGCAAAAGAACTTTCGTTTTCAACTCTTTGGTCTTTTTATCAAGTTTCTCTCTTTCTTCCTTATCCCTATTTTCATAATACTGGGCAGTAGCCAATATCTGAGCCGAAGAGGAGACCGCCCACGCGCTTTCGGAATTCTTCAACTTATTAGATATTTCCGGAACCAAATTAGACACAAATTTGTCTACAAACAATCGTTGGCCACCTTCCGTGCTCATATCCTGACCACTATGATCGATGAACGTCTCCTCGAAACGAGTGAAGAAATCAGAGACGTTTTCATCCGCTTTTTGCTTACAAGCTGCTAACTTATCCCAATTAACTCGCAGAGGGGGCATCATAGTCTTCAGTAAGGTAATGATCCTAGCTGGGAGTTCTGTAATTAAAGGTTCAGGTTTGGCACCACCCACTTGGAGTCTGTCCGCGGCGAGTATGGCAGCCCAATCGCCCCCCAGTTCTCCTACATGGTCCTCCTTCCGAATCCTAGCCCATAACGGTTGTGGGACCACATTACCCATTAACATGTCTATATCGGCCAAATTCATGATACATGCATCGACAGTTTGAGACAACTCTTTGTAGTACCCTGCAGGATTTTTACGGGGGTCCGGTAACGACTGTTTAAGGGCCAATACCTCAGATCGCTTCCACGGAACGTGTACCCACACGCATTGGAAATGGGCAGGTATAAGAGGATTAGCACCCTGGGCTGCAACCTCCTCTCTCCACACTGGGGGAACCTCTCTCATGGGATAGTGCTTTAAGTTTCGCCTGACGGAGGAATCGCTTTTCGGCAAGGACCAGCAGGCAAGCATCGTTCTAAAAGTGACGAGCGTTCCTACCGCGTCCTCGACCTCTGCGCCCACAATCAGTCCTCTATCAAACTCGGCCTGTACATCGAGCAGACCCCGAGGGGCTCGTCCCAAACCCATATCCTCCCACTCTTGACTTAAAATTTCACACATAGCATCAAAAACATATCTCTGCGTTGGTGCCTCAAACTGCCGAAAGGTGACCATAATATCTTGCACACTATACTGGGGGGCATTCGTGATCCACCTTCGGGCTTGAAGGTCTAGCACTTCCCGTTCCTCCGGACCTGGTAGCTGACTACGAGTTTGTCTACGAGGAGGAACCGGGGTCATTTGAAATGGCCCGAAGAGAGGGGACAAAAGGCCAGAAACGGTATCGATCATTCGCCTCCGAGCGGAGGGAGAATTCGTCATTAGAACAGGAGACAGAATATTAGGCGGAGCAGAAGAGGAAGTAATACTTACAGAGGGAGCCGAAGGTAAGGGAGAGCTCGGCAACGCCGGAGAAGACTGTAGTGGGGGTGCAGGAACCGTTTGGGGAGCGACAAGTGGGACAAAAGGTGGAACAGGTGGGGCAGGTGCTAACAATAAAGGTGCATTCGCCGCAGGGGCAGGCGGTAATCCAAAAGGCACATTAGCTTCCTGCGCATAGGGCGGGGGTAACCTCAGCAGATGGGACATTAAAGGATCCTTCTCAGGGTCCACACTTTTCTCCGTAGGGGAAGTTGGCAACACTGGGTAACATTTATGTACCGCCATACGATGTTGCCTATCTGAGACCTCAATCGCATGATCGGTTTCGTTATTTTTAAACTGTTGCGCAGCTTGCAAAATAGACATATCCCTCCTATCCCTTTTTGCTTGTTTTATTTCTTTCTGTTTGGCCTCCTTCCGCCATAGGCGAAAAGAGTCAAACATAGCCGGCCGGGCTTTTCGCTTAAACAAAGTGTTCTCCAAATTATCTAAAATCCTGAGCTCATAACTGCCGTTCTGCAGCCATTTTAAAACACCATCTTTTCTAGTATAGCGAGCCCACGCCTCATTAAAAGCTATGGGGCCAATACCATGTTTAGAATATACTTCATAAGTGGGAGTTCCGGCCGGAGGAATTGGACAAGAATCCTCCAGTCGGGAAGCCCTATCGCGATAACAACCAAACCAATTTCCAAATTTACTGAAACCAGGCATCACTGCAACACTAGTTTCTGTACAAACTTCAAGGGGTTTAAATAGTCACTTTATCGTACACAAACTGCACTCACCCCTCGGTTTCGGCTTTTACAAAAGTCAAACAAAACAAAGACAAAGGAGTGGCCACTATACTTAACTTATCCAAGTGTTCCCGTACGCCAACAGAGGTCCGTCTGATGTCTCGCTATACCAAGTACAAAGGGAGCCAAAGAGTGGCCGCAGTCAGGGCAGCAGGTCTTTTCAGCCGTTGGGAGGGAGAAGCCACACGGTAAAAACCTTCGGTCCACTTACGACATGCAGAGGTCGATCACGTGGTGCGCATCCTCCGGAATTTCCCTGCGGGGCTCCTCACGATCCTCGGGCTGGACCCACGTCCTCTGAAGCGGCCTCACAGAGGGCACCAATTGAAGAACTAGGCTTTTAAAGCCCAGCGGCGCAGGGTACGCCTGAAATCTTCTGAGTTCGCCTTCCAAATTACAGAGACACGGAACACTCTGCTTGCGTAGGAACTTCAATTTATTAGCTGCAGCTAGGTACAGTTGTCCTAGAAGTACATCATATGTCGGTTCTCAGGAGACTGCCACTTCAATCTGTGGCTCACATTCTTTTGTAGCGCTTGAATCCCCTAAAGCAACAACCCCCACAAGGTGCAATAAAAATACAAATCATCCACAAGAAAACGTTCTTTGCACAAGATACAGGCTAATGGGCAATAGAAATTCCTTCCCCAAGGTCGTGTTCTCTACCCGACCCTATAGGTCAGGTGGCATAGCCATTCCTAGGTTGAATTAATTTACGACAGGACGTGTTTGCGTGTTGAAGATGGTGATTCGTAAAACAACTGGAGAGGCCGAGAACGGTCACCAAGGGTCAATAGATGGTTATCTGGGGGATTAGTTGCTTCGAGCCGGGTCTCAGAATGGACTTAGCTCGGGGAAACAGGAAAGGTCGTGTAATATGTGCAACAGTATAGAACGTGAAAGAAACGCTATGAATGTTGGAGGGGCCTGAGTGAGGGCAACAGCGTGGTGGTGTTACAAGCAAAGACAAGCCATATTTTGAATTTCTTCAGACCACCCTTCCCCTGAGCCTTTTGGGGGCCTGGTGAAGACTTCTGGTCTTTTGATTTCTGCTCATTACCCTTCTGGTCTGTCTTTTTCTGATCACCGCCCTGGTTCTGGTTTCTCTGCTTAACTCTAGTCCTGACCCACCTATCTGCCTTCTTTCCCAATTCCTGGGGAGAAGTTAGGTCAGAGTCAATCAGGGGTTGATGCAGTAACTGGTTTTGACAGTTGTTAAGGATTTGTTCTCTCATGATCAAATTATACAATCCTGTATAGTCCTTAACCTTACTACGCAATAACCAGCCTTCCAAAGCCTTAGTGGCACAATCTACAAAGTCAGTCCAGTCCTGAGTGTGTGTCTTCTGGGTATCCCTGAACAACAACCTGTATTGTTCAGTGGTTAGGCCAAACCCATCAATCAGAGCACTCTTCAGGACAGTGTAATTGTCAGCATCCTCATCACTAACTGTGAGGAGCTTGTCTCTACCTTTCTCAGAGAAGGAGAGCCACAAGATAGCTGCTCACTGACTTTGGGGTACCTGCTGTACTTTGCAAGCCCTCTCCAAAGCAGTTATCCATTTGTGGATGTCATCCACACACTTGTAGGGAGGGACAATCTTGCTCAGGTTTCTATTGTCATAGGACCTGTCTCTATCTTTAGGGATAGTGCTGCCACCAGTGGGTCCTAAGCCACTTAACTTTTGCTCTCTGGCCAGAGCAAGTCTCTCTTTGGCAAGGGCAAGTTCTTCCCTTTCAATCCTCAGATTGAGTTCCCTCATTCTGGCCTGATGCTCTTTTCTCTGTGGAGAAGTCATTCCCCTGTGAGAAGAGGCATTGGAGCTATTAGAGACATGGGAGTGGATAGATTCCCTGGAAGGGGATCTTCCTCTCCTGCTTCTCTGGTTAAGTCCACTTGAGGGTCTGAATGGGGGGACCCCATTCTGACTCCCATGTAGGCTTAAGTTAGCCTGGCTAAGTCTCCTAACTTGGACCTGGCTGTCTACCTCATCTTCTGAAGTCCCTGCTGACTCATCTAGATCAGTATTGTGAGGGGAGTCTTCTGTAGAGGGTAGACCCTCATTGGTACCTAAGGTACCATCCTGGGAGGCTCTCTGAGCATCATACTCTTCTAAGATCTCCACTAGATAAATGAGGGTAGGGTTTGAACCCTGTTTTAACTTTCTGGAGGTACACAATTGTCTCATCTCCTGAAAAGTTAGGGTATCATATCTAGAGGGTATCTTTCTAGGATATCCCCCTCCTGGGAGAAAATCATCTTGATCTCCTCTCAGAGACATGATCTAGTTAGGGTGTGGTGTGTGCACCTACCTACACTAGTTGTATCTACTAAAACCTCTCTAGTAGTTGTAGTCAGGGTGTGCTAGGCCCTTCAACCTACAACAACTAAGTTCAGTAGAACTTAAGTATTTATAAGCTATGATATATGTACCTGACAAATATCCTTGTGATCTTTCAATTTGATATCTCAAGATTGCAATGGTATCACAACAGCAAGCTCAGATCCCAACCGCTGCTCACCAATGTGAGAAGTTGGCCTGATATATGATGTCACTAGTTCTAGTGTACATCCTGTATCAGTCCAAACAACCCATATGGTGATTGGTTGTAAAGTCAACCTTATAGACCAGCTATCCTAGTGGTAGCATGGACAAGAGCAGTCTTAGGCTAAACTCTGTATGGCATGTGAAGACAGCTATTATACCATTTGCAATCCCTTGAATACCAAATGAAAGGACACCACAACAGATATATATAAAAATAGAATGTATTTATTCTAGTCAAAATACCCTCAGCACTCTTTATGAGATTCGAGGTAAGTACAACACAGTCTTATTTAAGCATACATAAGTCACACAGGTACGTAATACAGTTAGGCCCTAGGGGCCACGCAAACCATATACTAAGTAAGTGGTATAAGAACCACTATCACGAACACAGGTTAGGCCTAGGCCTAGGGAATCGCTGGGGCTACACTATACTACCAGTTACTAGGCAGTGGGAGGCCCACGGGATTCAGGTGCAGAGTAGAAACACTCACGCGTAATTCGTTAAAGTCGATAGAAATAGTAATGTTTAGAAATAAAGAGTTTTAGGACACTTCGGAAGGAGCTAGGAGTTAGAGACTTGGAAACTAGACCCTAGGATAGTCAATACCTTGTGAGCACAGGAGTACTCAAGTTACCTAGCCCACGGGCTGCGGGTGCATGGGTGTGAACTTGCGTCGGGTTTCGTCGTCGACTCCTATGGATGCCTGAAGAAAAGATGCTGACAGGCAGTCAGTGAAGAGTGTCCGGTGGATCCCAAGGATGGAATCAAGAAGGAGGATACCTGCAAGCAGAGGGGACAGAGTCTAGGTCACCAGCCAGGAGCCGGGAAGGAACCAGGCGATGTCGTGAAGATGCAGGTGAAGAGGTGAAGCTTGTCGCAGCGGCCACGGGTACCAGGAGGCGTCGAGGACGACCAGAACCAGGAGGCGAGCTGTCCCACGAGGACTCTTGCTGTTGGCGGCGTCGATGTCGAGTTCGGACCCAGCAAGCCTTGGCAAGCGTAACCCACGCAGGATGAAGGATTTGCTTCTGTTGCAGACCAGGAAGGCCTGAGGTGCTTCTCTTTCACAGGGAAGCAAGGGCCAGTCTGGAGGAGCCAAACCAGCGGTGAAAAGTTAAGGGTTCGTCGTCACAAAGGCTACTAGCCAACGGGCAAGCAACCGGACAGACGCGTCTAGCAGGAAAATGCAGAAGGGCCCCATGCAGAACTCGGAGTGTGGAGGGCTGATCTTCGGTGCAGATGGTGCTCGGGGTTGGGGCTTCTCAATCCCCAGAGCACAACTTCGAGGATGCATCAGAAGCTGCGCTGGAAGCAAGTAGCCAATTTTCCCAGGTAGCCGGTCCCACGTCTCTCGTCACCTCCACGGATCTCAGCTTTGCTGTGGATGTGGATCAGGGTCAGAGAAGTCTGGAAGTCAAGGCGCTGGTCGGGCTCTGCAGTCGGTTCCTCGTAGAACTTAGGCAAAGCAAACGGCAGGTCGCTTGATGGTGCCTGTTTGCACAGGGTGGCCACTCCTTGGCCACAAGGGAGATTCTTCAGTCTTCTTCCGTAGTCGAATGTCGAAGGTCGAGAGTTTCTGTTCAAGTTTCAGTTTTCAGGATAATCCAAAGTCCTAGGGACTCAGCTCCCACTCTTATACTAATCTGGGGGGGCTGGGTTACCTGCTAGGTCCCTCCTATGGGTGGGACCAGGGAGGGGGGTGGTTACACCCCCTTCCCTTTGTCCAGTTTCGCGCCAGGACTGGGGCTGGAGTGCCCCAGCACCGGTTTGAACCGGACTATGCATGGGACACCTTGTGTGCCCCAGGCAGTGTCTCGTTTCTTTCATCCCTCCCTGCCCCAATACACTAAGTCCTGTCTAGGGTGGTGCTAGCACCGCCCAAGGCAGGAAACCTATTGTCCAAGCCTCCCTCGCTGGAAGGTCTCCCAGCAGCAGGAGGTCAGACTCGTGTCTGTGGCAGCAGCATCCAATTTGTGATACTGGGGCTATGGTTAACTTTAACCGGGTAGTAGGTCTTCAACATGTCTTCTCCCTCTAGAAGGGGGGAATACTATCCTCATCGCCAGAAATGGTGTGGGGGTAGTATTCCAAAGTGTTAGACACCTTACACGACATGTTTTCATAAAGCCAAACCATAGTTACCATAACCGCGAGGATTATAAGGCACTTTAAGAGTATATGGTAGGCGATATCATATAACCGCTATAAGGACATGGTTCCGAAAGCTGCAGACAGGCTCAGCTCATGCTAGAGCACCATCTCACATGTTACCAAGCACTCTGCCTTCAGGATTGTTAAGGCCTGCCATAGGAGTTACTGATAGGTTACCCATGTGTCTATATATAAGGTAGGTGTAGGAATACTACACCTAAGCAAGGGGTGATTACACGACCTTGCCCCAGCTGAGTGATCAGCCAGTTGTGTCATGATTTGAAGGCCAGCCAGGGGTGGCATAATACATGCTGCAGCCCCTGATAGGCCTAGGGTACACCCATGCCCTGGGTACCTAAGGTACACTGTACAGGGCCCTAGAGGGTGATCCTTACCAATTGGATTATGTACCTAAAGTGCATAGTATGAATTTAGAGAGAGAACAGCTGGGCTGTGGGTCTGATTAGCAGGCCCACAGCCACATCTAAGTCGAAAACAAGTGAAGCAAAAGCAAAAAGTGGGGGTGACCATAGAAAGCAGACCCTACTCTCCTACACTGTAATATCCATTGTTGTTCTTCTCTGTGTCCTTATGACATTCAATATTGCAGCGCATAGCCGTACACCTCTGCGGCATCATTTGACGCAGTTTGGGATGCCGGACGATGGGATGGTCGTTATTTTTGTGGTGAGTGCCGATGCATCATACCCCTACGAGTTGTTTTTCTCTTGGGTGACGATGCCGGCAGTGAATGCGGATGATGATACGTTTCACTCCTATACTCCCACGCCGCTCCCAGCAAACTATATGCCATATAGGACACAGGAAATTCCTATTTCAGCTTGGCAGCATCGCATTTGGTTTAATGGTGCCCTTCCCCATGCGGTTACAGCGGTTAGAATGGGCCCTTTGTCAATTCCAGGGGCCACTTGGCCGGTGCTGGCCGGATTTACACCTCATCCTCGTTATTTGAATGTTGCGGTGGATGAGTTGCGTGTCTTCCATACAGCCTTGATTACAGTGTATCGGGCTTTATTGCAATACGATTCACGCAACGTGCAGGTGGGGACACCTGCTGTTGCGGGACAGCCAGCTGGCCAGGCCGGGGTTGTTATTAGTCCCGTCATGGTTAATTCGGTAATGGGCAAGCGCCCCCAGAATAAGGACGATTTGCCTTATTGGCTTGCTGAGAAATTTGACCAGCTGGAAGCAGTATTTCCGCACTGTACTCCTGTGGAGAAACCCAGGATTCTCACCATTAGTTTGCAAAAAGACTTAGTCCCGGAGGTGTCCGATTGTGACAACTGGGGTAAGGTTTATACAGCGGTCTACACGAAGTGCTTTGGTACCCCATCTATGGCCGTGCTTCCCTCCGTCATCAAACGTGTTCAAGATCAACACGGTCCGGAGGCGGCGGTCGAGTTGGGAATGCGGCTTGTCGGTGTGTTCGATGTAGTTGCCACTCTCGTCCTTGGTAATCTCAAGGGTGATGCGGTACACTTTCAAGTGGCTAATGGCTTAGCCCGCGTCCACAAACTCGATAAGCCCCGAGAATTGCCTAAAATTATTGCGGAAGCTTATAGAACTATTGGCCGCAGTAGTTTAGGGATTAAGCCTACTATTGTCATTCCTGACTTACAAGAGCAAACTAAGGTGAGTTCGTCTGTCAAAAACGATTGTCCAACTTTTCCTAAACAAAATTGGCGAACTAAGAAACGGAAAGCAGCAACAGAAACAGGGGTCTCGTCCTGCGTCTCCAGTACAGGCGACTGGTGAACGCACATACGATTTGTGCGATCGCACTAGTATTAGGTCACCTGATAGATTTCAGGTTACTGAACAACGTTCTCCTCGTTCTTCACAGGAAACGTCGGTCTCACAGTCCAGTGGCGGAGAACATGGCAAAGGTCGGGTTGCCCAACAAGTACGTGAGCAACCCTGTCAGCCTGACGGTAAAGGCAAGCAGGACGAGTTTGCACGTCAACGTCCCCAGTTTCAGAAGGAGAAAGTTGCTGCACTAACAGCGAGGTATGCCGCAGATAGTGAGAACGCAGCCTCGGAACCTGACATGGGCACTAACGCTGCTCGACAGCGCAGCGGAGGTTACAGTAGTGCGGCAAGCACTGCGTCCATATCTGGAGGCGACAGCAACTGACACGTTCATTACTGTAGAAACTGCTGACACTAGAGTGGCTCCCCCTGACAGACTATATGACATAGTCCTCTTAATTGAAGGTGACATACAACGTACAATACAAGGGATTTTTTTGGTATAATCTGACTTCTTCATATGACATTCTCTTAGCAGAGGCGGATTGACCCCCGGCTTTCATTTTAGATGCTCCAAGGGGGGAGGAGGTAATCCTCCTGTCCTTGGCGCACACTGTGCCAAAGGAGCATGCTGAAAGGTTTGCCCAAGAGTGGTCTCAGGTGCTTGCTCCGGCGTTGTACCGTACTCAGGTTGGGTGGGATAAATTATCTCCAAGCCATGAGATTCCTTTACGGTCCATGCCCCAGCCGCAGCCCCAATATCCCATGCGCCACGAAGCTAGATCTCTCGTCGCGGAAATTCTTGAGCAATTGGAATATCAGAGCGTTATTGAAATGTGTGTCACCAATGAATAATCCTTTATTCACAGTAACGAAGCCTGATGGGTCGTACCGCCTAGTTTTGGATTACCGAATTTGAACTCTCATTGTCGGACGTGTGCTGTACAGAATACCCACAGTTCTGCCCTCGTTGATAGTCTCGTGAGAAAAAGGTTTAAGACCACACTTGACATATCCAATGGCTTTTACAGCCATAACCTGTCCTCTATTAGTAGTCAGTGGACAGCGTTTACTTCTGGCGGCAAACAAAAACAGTTTAAGAGATTAGCCATGGACTATAAACACAGCCCTGGCGTCTTTGCCGCACGTGTTGTCCCTCTGTTAGAGAGCATTGACCCTGATGCGTACTCGTATGTTGATGATATTTATCTCACAGACGACGAATTATGGCAGCATCTGTGTCGCGTTGATCGCATCATTGTTATGTTTGCAGACTTCGGTTACAAATTCAACTTTGCGAAGTCTCACATTGCAGAGTATACAATGTTGTTTTTGGGCTACAGGCTCAACAATGAGGGTCGAGGGTTAGCACCTCACTTTCTGGAGAAATGCGCATGCTTGCGTGCTCCTACAACACTGAAAAAATTACAGTCATTGCTGGGCTTTCTGAATTTCGGACGTATGTACATTCCCGTTTATGCCCAGCGTATCAAGCCGCTATATGCCTTGGTACAACCTACTTCTCATCCAGGGGATACTCATCAATAGTCATAATATAAGAATAATCCCCGCCCACGTGCGGGATCCCGGAGCATATAGAAAATACATATATATACATATATATGCATATGTGAAAACATATACATGCAGCCTAAAAATGTTTCAAACATGGCAATGCTGTAAATTACATAGGTTTGCATTGTAGTGCCCCCTAACCCATAAGGAAAAAAGGAAGCACCAAGCCTATTGTCACACAACAATGCTTTATTGCCATAAAGCAAACCTGTAATTGCAGGCACTTGCCTGTAGTCTGCAGTAGAGTATCAAGAAACAAAGAAAACTGACACCTTGCCTTTAAGGCATTAGAGTAAGGGGACCGTGCCTTTAAGACCTGCAGGAGACCCCTTGCTCCCATGATGCACCACAGGTGACAGTTAGGTCAGTTCTTTTTGACGGTGCACTCGCACCTGAGTAGATCTGCAATTAATAAACAATGCCTTGAGGAGAAAAAGCTCGCCCGGGGAGGTGGGAGGGTCGCTTATGACTTTGATGAGTATACCCCTGGATGAGAACTAGGATTACAGGTAAGTAACTAATCCTTTTTCCAAATCGAGCTGGCTGCCAGAGCATTCAGCTATTTTGCAGTCTTTGCAGGCTGATCGTCTTGCTTCGAAATTTTTACTGACACGTGATAACCACACTAACCTGGTAATAAGAATTGTGCCGGTCGCAGTGGGCTTAACGTACTTAATGTTCAATGAGGGCGACACAGTCCCCATTGCCTACAAATCACACCTGTACACTTCGGCTGAACTGCGCTTTTCCACGGTCGAAAAGGTTTTGACTGCAGTGCAGATGGCGATTCTTAAAGAACGAGCGCTGTCGCAAGGAAAACGCATGTTGGTGGTTACACCATATCCTGCTCTAGAGGCAGTGACGAAAGCCAGTGTACCTAATTCTAAAGCTTTGCATCCGCGTTGGATACAATGGGCCACTTCTTTGACATCGCCAGATGTCACCTATATCTTTGATGCCTCATTGCAGACTCAGGAGTACTTGCAGTATGAATTCGTTTATCCAGCTCCTCTGTCTTTGCGCCCGCTTGAAGATTACCATTGTGTCATTTACACTGACGGTTCGGCGCAACCAGTGATGGGATCGAAGCATGCCTATTCAGCAGCCTGCGCAATTGTGGCGGGTACTTTCGAGAATGGAGAATTCAGGTCTGATGTCATGCATACGCAATCATTGGGTGATTGTACCGCACAGTTGGCAGAGCTCCGTGCTCTGGTGCTTGCACTGGAGTTTGCTGATCCTCGGGTTACTACTCTTATCGTGAGTGACTCATTTTACTGTGTTCAATCTTTTAACGACAATCTGTTCTTTTGGTCTCAAAACGAATATCGCGATTCCAAAGGTAGCACAATTAAGCATAAAATGCTTTGGGTTCGAGTGGCAGAACTTAAGCAGCATCTGCCTCTCTTGAATGTAATTCACACTCTTGGTCACCAGCGAGTTGGTGTCCACGCTGTCGGTAACAGCTTAGCTGACGAAGCAGCGAAAACAGCAGTGGCGACATATCTAGTAGCAGCAGTTACAAGATCCAAAAGTAAGATTGATGATGACATCTTGGCAGCTATTGCTGCTACAGAGAAGAGAAATAATTACCCGAGAGGTTTCCCTTCTCGGTACCATTATCACTTAAGTCCTGATAACGTCCCGTATGTGAGAATTAACGACGTTGGTGACAGATTGATTCCCAACGCAGACTGCAGACCGTCTTTGATAACAGCGGCTCACGAGGGTATGGCCTCTGCCCATGCCGGCGTGTCAGCTACTGTTACTCATTTACAACAGCGTTACTGGTGGCGCGGGTTGTATAAACAAGCTCGCACTTATGTTCTTGATTTTGACATTTGCCAGCAGATTAAACCTTCGACGGCTGCGCGCCCCCCACAAACTCAGTTGTACATATCTAATAAACCACTTGGGTGTGTTTATTTAGATCACTGTGGTCCTTTCTCCTCTGATACTGCGTATAAGTACATCTTAGTTGTAGTGGATTCGTGCACACGTTTTCTTTGGGTATGGCCACAAAGGAGTGCTGATGCTCGTACTGTCATAAGTGATTTGCGTGGCTTTGTGGGAATTTTTGCGTGTGGTTGTGAGAAAGTGGCTCTGTATATACTGTTCCCTAATAGGTACAGGGTGTACAGAGTCCTCAGTCTGCAAGGGTTTGACAGAGGCTAAAGTTAGATATAACCTTACTCTCCAAAGTGGTAGCTTGGTCGAGCAGTAAGGCAGTATCAGAGGACAGTGTAAAGCATTTGTTGTACACACTCAGCCAGCAAATGGTCTCACACACTCAAAAACTGAACTCTAGGCCAATGGTTTATATATAAAAAATATATGCTTGTTTTATTTTAGAACCAACAATTGGCATTAAAATATACTTTCTCAGAATGAGATGCTTTATATAAATACTTTTGCAAAAGGCAATTGACTTTTGTAGACAGTTACATGTGGTTGCAATAGGCAACACTATTTTTAAACACAACAATGCATTGAGCTCAATGGAAATTTCAAGTTATTTGCAACAGATTACTTTTTGGATTACTTTTGGAATTCCAGGACTGGATCCTAGATTCAGTCCTGGGTCAGTACTTAGAATCAAGTGATGAAAGTCGACTTAATTACTGTGATGATTTTTAAAACAATATTTAGCTATTTTAAAAGTTGACAAAAAATATTTCGGAGAAAACAGTCAATGATTCCCTATGGAAGAAAATTCAAGTTGCAGGTACAGTATGTTCTCGTTACTTTTGTAATCCAGTACTGGGTACCTAGACTCAGTACTGGGACCTTTATCCAAAACAGGTAAGTAATTACGTTTTCAGATATTATACGATTTTTAAAGAATATTTAAAGATTGCAGAAATGGACACTTAGAAGAAATTTCACAGAAAAACAGTCAATGGTTTCCTATGGAAGAAAATTGAGTTACTGGTAAGTACAGTTGTAAGTATTTTTCAGAGTCAGTACTGGGCACCAAGATCCAGCACTGGGAGCTCACCTAAGAGCAGGTGAGTATTTTCGTTTTCGTTACTCGGCTGATTTTTGGTGAATATTTTAAGATTTGAAAAGTCCACACTTAGAAGAAATTTCAAGAGAAAGCCAGTCAATGTTACCCTATGAAGAAAATGGAGTTAGCGGTTTAAAGGTAAGTACTCGACTGGCAGAGTTGAGGTTCTGGGCATAGACTCAGGGGTCCCCCAAGGTCAGGTAGGTACAGTTGGTTCACCCTCAGCGACTCTAGGGCGGCCGGGTGCAGAGAGAGTTAGGCCCAATGTTATCCTATGAGGGATAGGGGGGCCTTGGTTGGTGGCTGCTGACTAGCAAGCCACGCGGCTGTGGGAGCTGGGCTCCTGGTCACTTACTCAGGGCAAGTGGGGAAGTAGGTAGGTGTAGAGGTTACAATGCCAGGGCCACTCGGGCGGCTGGGTGCAGGGTGCTTTTGAGCCTTCGGGCGCTCAATTGGTTTCATTAGAAATAGGTTTTGAGTAGAGCCTCTACTCATGGGAGTCCCAGGGGCTTAGAGCCAAAGGTAGCCAGGTCCTCCGGGATTTGTGAGGTTGCTGGCCACAAGAGATGCCGGGCCTGGGGAGGAGCAGGTTCGAGGGTCGACAGGCCGGTAGGGCTGGGGCCAAAGCAGTTGGTTTCTTCCTCTTTTTAGCAGCTGCATGGCAGGTCTTCTTTCTTCTTGCTCTTCTTTGTAGTTTTGGAATCTGGGGAAGGAAGGTTTAGGGTGCCCCTAAATACTAGATTTAGGGGCGTTACAGGTAGGTGAAGGGCAGGGACCAATGGGTCCCTGTCCTGGGGTGGGTACTCCCCCTATCCTGCCTCTCTCCTGCGGGAGGGGGGCAGTAGCCTAGTCCTGATAGGGTTGGGCTCCCCATCTTCAAGATGGCGAGAGCCCGGAGATGTGCTTCACCTCGCCTCCCCCACCTGAGGGGTGGGGTTGGCAGGCTGCCACAACCCCTGTCCTTATTTGGGGTTTCCGGCCAAAGCTTCCCGCCAGAGTGGGGGGTTGCAGTGGCCTGGGAAGCTCACAGAGGCGGCATGCCTTTGAAGCTTCCCCCTGCCCATCCTGGGGGAGGAAATTTAGCACCTCGCCCAGGATGTGCATTGTTGCAGGCCCAGGAGAGCAGGGGCTCTCCTACCCAGGGGTCCAGCAACATGTCTGCTGTGTGGCAGCTGGGGCAGCCTCAGAGCAGACGTGGATTGTAGGTTAGGTTTAGGGGGCATCTCTAAGATGTCCTCTGGGGTGCTTGGTACATTACATCCCACACTGGCATCAGTGTGGGTTTAATGTGCTGAGAAGTTTGATACCAAACTTCTCAGTCTTCAGTGTTGCCATTATGGTGCTGTGGAGCTCGTGTTTGACGGGCTCTCGGCACCATGTACTCTTAAATGGCAGCACTGCACTTACAGTGCTCAGGAATGGACCTGGGTACTGTAGGGGCACAGGGCTCCTGCTCCTGTGCCCACACCATTGGCATAAGGCACCCAGCTAGAGGGGTGGCTGATGTATGCCATGGCAGTGTAGGTGATGGGCATGGCACACAGGGATGTGTGTCATGTCGACTTTGTTTTTGTCTTGCACCCAAACACTCAGCCTGCAAAGGCAGTGTGTGTGTGTAAGGGTACAGGGCCTCTAAGGGTGTCACAATGAGTGCTGCAGCCCTTAGTGGCCTTCCCTGGTCACAAGGCCCTGGGTACCTAGGGTACCATTTACCAGGGGCTGACATGTGGCCAGGGTTTGCCAATTTGGGTTTGTTTTGTTTTAGGGAAGGAACATAGGCCCTGGGCACCTGATTGGCAGGAGTCCAGGACACACTCAGTCAAAGTACATTCAGCAATTCAGCAAAAAGTGGGGGTATACCATGCAAGAAAGATGGCACTTTCTCACACAAACCCCCCCCAAACGAAAGGTGATGAGACTAACCTTGCCCTATGGAGTCTTCATTGTCTAAGTGGAAGAACCTGGAAAGTCCATCTGCATTGGCATGGGCAGTCCCTGGTCTGTGTTCCACTTCAAAGTCCATTCCCTGTAGGGAGATGGACCACCTTAGTAGTTTTGGATTTTCCCCTTTCATCTGTATTAGCCATCTGAGAGGTCTGTGGTCAGTTTGAACCAGGAAGTGTGTACCAAACAAGTATGGCCCCAACTTCTTCAGGGACCAAACCACAGCAAAGGTCTCCCTCTCAATGGCACTCCAACACTGCTCTCTGGGGAGTAGCCTCCTGCTTATAAAAGCAACAGGTTGGTCTTGGCCTTCATCATTGGTCTGGGATAGGACCGCTCCTATCCCTAGCTCAGAGGCATCAGTCTGCACTATGAACTGCTTGGCATAATCTGGAGCTTTTAGAATTGGTGCTGAGCACATTGCTTCTTTTAGGGTGTCAAAAGCCTTTTGGCAACTAACTGTCCAGTTAACCTTCTTGTGCATCTTCTTGGAGGTGACTTCTGTGAGGGGGGTCACAATGGACCCATACCCCTTCACAAACCTCCTGTAGTACCCAGTCAAGCTAAGGAATGCCCTGACTTGGGTCTGTTGGAGCTACCCAGTCCATGATGGCCTGGTTCTTGGGTTGTAAGGGGTGTACCTGGCCTCCACCTACAAGGTGGCCCAAGTACACCACAGTGCCCTGCCCTATCTGACATTTGGATGCATTGATAGTGAGACCTGCATTGTGCAGAGCCTCTAAAACTTTTCCAAAGTGGATCAGGTGATCCTGCCAGGTGGAGCTAAAGACAGCAATATCATCAAGATAAGCTTCACTAAAGGACTCCAGCCCAGCCAGGACATGGTTCACCAGCCTCTGGAAAGTGGCAGGGGCATTCTTTAACCCAAAGGGCATCACAGTAAACTGAAAATGCCCGTCAGGGGTGGAGAATGCTGTTTTTTCTTTTGCTCCTGGGGCCATGCCAATCTGCCAGTACCCTGCAGTTAAGTCAAAGGTACTGAGGAATTGGGCAGCCCCTAATTTATCTATCAACTCATCTGCTCTTGGGATAGGGTGAGCATCTGTCTTGGTGACAGAGTTGACCCCTTTATAGTCCACACAGAACCTCCTCTCTCTCTTTTCACCTTGTTGATGAGGTTTGGGGACCAGAACCACTGGACTGGCCCAGGGGCTCTCGTGGGGGTTCAATGACCCCTAACTCCAGCATCTTGCTGACCTCAGCTTTGATGCTCTCCTTGACTTGGTCTGACTGTCGATAGATTTTGTTTTTGACAGGTGCACTGTCACCAGTGTCCACATCATGGGTACACCAGTTTTTCAGACCAGGGGTCAGGGAGAAGAGGCTAGCATACTTCTGCAAGACTTGCTTGCAGTCAGTCTGCTGTTGGGCAGAGAGGGTATCTGAGAAGATCACACCATCTACTGACCCATCTTTTGGGCTGTAGGAGAGGAGGTCAGGGAGAGGTTCACTCTCTGCTTCCTGCTCCTCATCAGTCACCATCAGCATGGTGATGTCAGCCCTGTCATTGTAGAGCTTGAGGCGGTTCACATGGATGACCCTCTTGTGTGTCCTGCTAGTGCCCAGGTCAACTAGATAGGTGACTGTGACGGAGACTCCCTCCCTCGGGTCCTGCCTCCCTTACTCACCCTGCCCGGGGTATCACTTCCCCGCAATCCTCCCTTCCAGGGCGCGCGATCCGGGGTTTCAACCACAGCGTCCGTGACCACAGGAACCCCGCCCCTCTCTCTATTACAGAAGCCTATCCCGAACGACGACCCACCGGAAGGACTACCTCTTGCTCCCGGAAATCCCTCCTCCCCGTTCCCAGCCGGAGATAGAAAAGAAGGGAGACGAGAGGCCGAAGTCGTCGGAGGATCGTGGCAGGAGATTTCGGCAGGAGGCACGGCGAAAGGAGAGGACGAGAGTGGCGAACCCGAAGAGTGGTCCGAAGACTGGTGGAATCCCCCGGAGGTGGCTGAAGAGCGGCCGTAACTCGGATGAGAGTTACGGCAGAGCCCGTGAGTACCAGCTTCCTTCGGTATAGCACCCTAGGTGCCGTATGTCTAGTAGTTCCCTTGTAGATATATATAGTCTCTCTATCTTAGGCACGCCATTGCACCCTGATAGGATCCAGCTGTAAATATTGTATAGCATCTTACACAGTGTAAATAGTAGCCCGCACGACCCTTTCCGAGCACCCCTCTTTTCTTCAGCATACCCCCCCCCCTCCCTTTCTCCCCGTCCTTTTTCCTCACGTTCTCTTTCTCCTTTACCACTCCCGGTGACGGTTACAGCAACGACATAGTGCGCCAGTAGGACTAACGGCTCCCTCTGTGTTTTTGTCTTACTGCCCTCCGAGGTGCCCATCCACCCTCCTACCTGCGGCCGACGACGACGGTCTGGACGTCAGGGGAGCTCCAGCGAAGACGACAGCGACAGACAGACCCTTCATCGGTTCTAGTTTATCCTCCTGTTTCGGAACTGTATACTTTCCTGTTGCACGGAGTGCCTTGGGCACAATAAAAGTAGACTATTGCACACTATATACGGCCTCCTTGCCTGCTTTTCCAGCCCGCGGAATAACCACGCTCACAGTGACCTCACTCTTTCTTTCTAGGATAAGATAAGGGCCACTCCATTTATCTTGGAGAGCCCTTGGGGCCACTGGCTCCAAAACCCACACCTTTTGCCCAGGATGAAATTCAACCAGTGCAGCTTTTTGGTCATACCAGTGCTTCTGGAGCTCCTGGCTGGCCTCAAGGTTCTTGGATGCTTTTTCCATGTACTCAGCCATTCTGGACCTTAGGCCAAGCACGTAGTCCACTATGTCTTGTTTGGGCTCTTGAAGAGGCCTCTCCCAGCCCTCTTTTACAAGACAAAGTGGTCCCCTTAGAGGATGACCAAACAGAAGTTCAAAGGGTGAAAAACCTACTCCCTTCTGTGGTACCTCCCTGTAAGCGAAATGCAGGCATGGTAACAGGACATCCCATCTCCTTTTGAGTTTTTCAGGGAAACCCATGATCATACCTTTCAATGTCTTGTTGAATCTCTCAACAAGGCCATTGGTTTGTGGGTGGTAGGGTGTGGTAAACTTATACTGCACTCCACACTCCTTCCACATGTGTGTTAGGTAAGCAGACATGAAGTTGGAACCTCTGTCTGAAACCACCTCCTTAGGAAACCCCACTCTGTTGAAGACACCCAGGAGGGCCTTGGCTACTGCAGGAGCTGTAGTAGTCCTAAGTGGAATTGCTTCAGGGTACCTAGTGGCATGATCCACTACCACTAGAATAAATGTGTTCCCTGAGGCTGTGGGAGGTTCAAGTGGACCCACAATGTCCACTCCTACCCTTTCAAAGGGGACCCCCACCACTGGTAGTGGGATGAGGGGGGCCTTTGGGTGGCCACCTGTCTTGCCACTGGCTTGATAGGTAACACAGGAGCTGACAAACTCCTTCACCTTTTGGTGCATCTGGGGCCAGTAAAAGTGACTCACTAGCCTTTCCCAGGTTTTGGATTGCCCCAGATGTCAAGCTAGGGGGATGTCATGAGCCAAAGTTAGGAGGAACTCCCTGTACTTCTGTGGCACTACCACCCTCCTGGGGGCTCCAGGAGTAGGGTTTCTTGCCTCAGCATACAGTAATCCCTCTTCCCAATAAGTTCTGTGGGTACCACTGACATCTCCCCTTGCTTCTGAAACAGCTTGCTGCCTCATGCTTTCAAGAGGGGGACAGTCTCGCTGACCCTGGCACAGCTCTTCCCTAGAGGGTCCCCCAGGGCCCAAGAGTTCAACCTGGTAAGGGTCAAGCTCCATGGACTCAGTTCCCTCAGGGGTATCCAAATCCTCTCCCTGGGGAGAGGGGTCCTGAATGTTTTGCTGTGTAGAAGCTGGTTCCCCAGTCTTCTAACCTTTTCTCTTGGTTGGCTGGGCCATTATTTCAGGCTCCAGACCTACTTTTTCACCCTTCCTCTTGCTCTGAGCTCTGGTTTGCACACACACCAATTCAGGGAAGCCCAGCATGGCTGCATGGGCTTTTAGCTCAACCTCAGCCCAGGCTGAGGTTTCCAGATCATTTCCAAGCAGACAGGCAGCTGGCAACTTTGGAGAGACCACTACCTGTTTCAGGCCAGTAACCTCCCCCCCCCCCCAGCCTAATGTCACCATGGCCATGGGATGACTAGTGGTAACACTGTCAGCGTTGGTGACTGGGTAAGACTTCCCAATCAAGTATTACTCAGGGAAAACCAGTGTCTCTTTCACCATAGTGACTCTGGCACCATGTATCCCTCAGAGCTTCTACCCTTGTTCCATTCACCCAGGGGTACTGTAAGTATTTCTTTAAGTTGGGGGGCCACAGAGCTACAGTGGCAAACTCCACTTCTCCCAAGGAGACTAGACTTGCTTCAGTGTGTTCCCAGATTTGCTCAGGGTACACCTCTGATCCCATTTCTATACTTGCTGCCCCAGTAGTAGGTGTATTGGGTGCCTTAGGGGCTTTGTTGTGGGGGCAAGATACATTTAGGTGTCCTGACGTCTTACAGTTATTACACCAGGCCTTTAAGGGATCATAGTTCTTCCCCCTATAGGGTTCAGGCACATAGGGAGTAGTTTGGGTCCCACCCACCTGAACAGGTTTTTGGGGCCCTTTAGAAGACTTGGACTTTTTATCTTGGGGATTCTCACCACCTTTTCCCTGGGGAGGTTTTGTGACCACCTTCTTTTGGTCACCCCCCAGTGGCTGTCCTTGTCACCCTAGTTTTGACCCAGTGGTCTGCCTTCTTTCCCAATTCTTGGGGAGAAATTAGACCTAGGTCTACCAAATGCCGATGCAACTTTTCATTTGTGCAGTTACTTAATATATGTTCCTTCGTGAATCAATTGTACAATCCAGTAAAATCCTGCACACCATGTCCAGCTAACCAACCATCCAGTGTCTTCACTGAGAAGTCTACAAAATCAATCCAGGACTGGGTCTGGGTTTTGTGAGCCCCTTGAATCTAATTCTATACTCCTCAGTGGTGAATCCAAATCCCTCAATCAGAGCTTTCTTCATGAGGTCATTGGATCCTGCTTCTGGCCCAGAAAGGGTCAGAAGCCTGTCTCTGCAGTTACCAGAGAACAGTTCCCACAGGAGTGCCCCCCAGAGAGGTTTCTTTACTTTTCTGATATCACAAGCCCTCTCAAAGGCTGTGAACCATTTGGTGATATCATCACCTTCCTCACATTTAGGGACAATCCTTTTGGGGATTTTAAGGTCAGAAGTTTCCTCCCTATCCTTATTTTTATTATTGCTGCCACCATTGGTGGGTGCTAAACCCATCTCTCTCCTTTCTTTTTCTAGAGCCAGAGGCCTGGACTCTAGCTCTAACCTTCTGGCCAGCCTCACAAGCCTGTCCTCTTCACTGGCGGGTCCCCCAGTGTTCTCTCTGGTACCAGAGTCACCTGTAATCTCTAGGTGCCCAGATGCTAATTCTTGGATTTAAAGGTATGGGTGCCCTCTCCTCCCTAGGGGATAGTATGGGGAGGTCATTGTCAACCTCCTCTGCTTCCCCTTCCTCATCTGACTGGCCATCACCATGTTCAGATGGGTGGTGTTGGACCCGGCCTCGTGGCGTGGTCTTAACCCTCTTGGATTGTGCTCGTCCCCCGCACCGGCCTACACGGGCCGCCCTTCCAGGCCGCCAGGGACCCCTCATCCCTTCGGGGTCCCCCCCATGCTTGCTCCACGCACCAGCCCACGCAGCCCGGCTCCCTCCGGCCTCGGCCCCAGCGAAGCCCCGACATCGAGGCACCAAGATCTGGCCAGGGGGCACCGCATGGCCACTTCACCACTCCCGGAGGAGGAGAGTTTCGATGGGACCCCCACCGTCCCTCAACACCTAGGTGCGATCGTCCTCCGGCCTCCCCGGGCCTGGCGCCTCTCCCGCTGGGCGTCTGGCCTCTCCCAGCCCGGCCTCTCCGCCCCCCAGGCGCAAGGGTCCGGACATCAAAGGGCTGCAGACCTATATCTGGGGCAACCCCGCAATGGGACAGCAGTTGTATCCCGGAGTCAAGAGCCCTGCTGATGGAATCGCGGCTGACCCTACGGAGAAGAACTCTTGCTTGACACCATACCACGAGCCCTGCTGACAGCGTCGCGGCTCCACCTTATTGAGACAAGGAACCTCACGGAACATCGGGGCCCTGCTGACGCTGTCGCGGCCCAACCTCGCTGAAGCCTCCCCCGGAGCCCTGCTGACGTCGTCGCGGCTCGAGCTGAACTGAAACACCTTAAGAGCCCTGCTGACCTAGTCTCGGCTCAAGCTCCACGAACTTATCACCAGAGCCCTGCTGACGCCGTCGCGGCTCGCCCCCTCCGAGACCCGGAGTCCCTCCAGCTTGAGGATCAAGAACTGGGCCGAAGGTACCCTCGTACCCAGCTGCTACTAAAGATTGTCCCGCTACCCCGTCCCTACCAAAGACTCTGAGACTCTTGTGGATCCCTCGATCCCCCCTTGTATATACCGATAACCGTAACTTCCTAAATGCTGATAAAGAATTGCTCGTCTTGATAAAGATCCTCGAGTCCTGTGTGGTGGTGTTACTGTGCTAGTACGGTATAGGAGAAGGACCTCTCCTAGGAGGCTTCTCAGCAGCGCTCGGCTACTTCGTACAGGTGGGGGCCCCCTTGGGTGGTCTCTCCGACCCCCCGAGGTCCGCCTTCCAACAGGTGGTCCTTAGCATACTCAGCCAAGAGCTCCTAGAGCCCTAGTTTGGTTGGATGCAGGCCCATTGGTAATTTTTTTAGTTTGCATAGGGACCTCAATTCCTTGAAAGACAAGTGTAAGTAAGGTGTGAGGTCGAGCTCCTCCACCAGGTCCATGTTATTATTGTCACTAACAGTTGGGTTTGTTTGAGTCATTCTAACCCAACAGTTCTAATCCTCTACCCTGACTATAGTGACTTTGATTTTTCTAAAATTCTAATGGGTCTTAAGCAAGGCCCTAGCAAGGCTTTTAGTAATTTTGGAAAAGACCAATCAGAATTCTAAAGGCAATTTTAAGAGTTCTGTCGTGTGATCAGATGGTAACCAAGTAGTCCAACAAATGCAAGTTTGTATCCCACCACTGATCCACCAATGTGAGAAAGTGGCTCTGTATATACTGTTCCCTAATAGGTACAGGGTGTACAGAGTCCACAGTCCCCAAGGGTTTGACAGAGGCTAAAGTTAGATATAACCTTACTCTCCAAAGTGGTAGCTTGGTCGAGCAGTAAGGCAGTATCAGAGGACAGTGTAAAGCATTTGTTGTACACACTCAGCCAGCAAATGGTCTCACACACTCAATAACTGAACTCTAGGCCAATGGTTTATATATAATAAATATATGCTTGTTTTATTTTAGAACTAACAATTGGCATTAAAATATACTTTCTCAGAATGAGATGCTTTATATAAATACTTTTGCAAAAGGCAATTGACTTTTGTAGACAGTTACAAGTGGTTGCAATAGGCAACACTATTTTTAAACACAACAATGCATTGAGCTCAATGGAAATTTCAAGTTATTTGCAACAGATTACTTTTTGGATTACTTTTGGAATTCCAAGACTGGATCCTAGATTCAGTCCTGGGTCAGTACTTAGAATCAAGTGATGAAAGTCGACTTAATTACTGTGATGATTTTTAAACAATATTTAGCTATTTTAAAAGTTGACAGAAAATATTTCAGAGAAAACAGTCAATGATTCCCTATGGAAGAAAATTCAAGTTGCAGGTACAGTATGTTCTCGTTACTTTTGTAATCCAGTACTGGGTACCTAGACTCAGTACTGGGACCTTTATCCAAAACAGGTAAGTAATTACGTTTTCAGATATTATACGATTTTTAAAGAATATTTAAAGATTGCAGAAATGGACACTTAAAAGAAATTTCACAGAAAAACAGTCAATGGTTTCCTATGGAAGAAAATGGAGTTACTGGTAAGTACAGTTGTAAGTATTTTTCAGAGTCAGTACTGGGCACCAAGATCCAGCACTGGGAGCTCACCTAAGAGCAGGTGAGTATTTTCGTTTTCGTTACGCTGCTGATTTTTGGTGAATATTTTAAGATTTGAAAAGTCCACACTTAGAAGAAATTTCAAGAGAAAGCCAGTCAATGTTACCCTATGAAGAAAATGGAGTTAGCGGTTTAAAGGTAAGTACTCGACTGGCAGAGTTGAGGTTCTGGGCATAGACTCAGGGGTCCCCCAGGGTCAGGTAGGTACAGTTGGTTCACCCTCAGCGACTCTAAGGCGGCCGGGTGCAGAGAGAGTTAGGCCCAATGTTATCCTATGAGGGATAGGGGGGCCTTGGTTGTTGGCTGCTGACTGGCAAGCCACGCGGCTGTGGGAGCTGGGCTCCTGGTCACTTACTCAGGGCAAGTGGGGAAGTTGGTAGGTGTAGAGGGTACACTGCCAGAGCCACTCGGGCAGCTGGGTGCAGGGTGCTTTTGAGCCTTCGGGCTCTCAATTGGTTTCAATGGGAAATCTCCGGTTTAGAAAAAGACTGCAAGCTCGGGGACGAGGATTCTTCAGGTGCCACCACCACTTCGAGAGGTGAGTTGGGTAGTTGGAGGATAGGTGGGTACCCCGGGATTGGGTACAGGGGGCCGCGGGGCGCTGCGTGCAGGGGTACCTTTTGGTGTCGGGAAATCTTACCCTCTGTTGATCGCGGTAGGGGGGGCACCTTGTTCTGAGGCTGCAGGCTTCTTCAGAAGTGTCGAGGGAGGTCCTTGGGTGCCGGACTCGGGGTCACAGTCCCCGTGGGGTCGTCCTCTGGGTCTTGGTTCACTCCGGCACTGGCCAGGCTTGGCTGGTGCAGAGTGTGCTGGGTTTGCGGTTCCGGGCTGCTGCCAGGGATTAGAAATAGGTTTTGAGTAGAGCCTCTACTCATGGGAGTCCCAGGGGCTTAGAGCCAAAAGGTAGCCAGGTCCTCCGGGGTTTGTGAGGTTGCTGGCCACTAGAGATGCCGGGCCTGGGGAGGAGCAGGTTCGAGGGTCGACAGGCCGGTAGGGCTGGGGCCAAAGCAGTTGGTGTCTTTCTCTTTTTAGCAGCTGCAGCAGCTGCAGGGCAGGTCTTCTTTCTTCTTGCTCTTCTTTGTAGTTTTGGAATCTGGAATCTGGGGAAGGAAGGTTCAGGGTGCCCCTAAATACTAGATTTAGGGGTGTTACAGGTAGGTGAAGGGCAGGGACCAATGGGTCCCTGTCCTGGGGTGGGTACACCCCCTATCCTGCCTCTCTCCTGTGGGAGGGGGGCAATAGCCTAGTCCTGATAGGGTAGGGCTCCCCATCTTCAAGATGGCGAGAGCCTGGAGATGTGCTTCACCTCGCCTCCCCCTTCTGAGGGGTGGGGTTGGCAGGCTGGCACATCCCCTGTCCTTATTTGGGGTTTCCGGCCAAAGCTTCCCGCCAGAGTGGGGGGTTGCAGTGGCCTGGGGAAGCTCACAGAGGCGGCATGCCTTTGAAGCTTCCCCCTGCCCATCCTGGGGGAGGAGATTTAGCACCTCGCCCAGGATGTGCATTGTTGCAGGCCCAGGAGAGCAGGGGCTCTCCTACCCAGGGGTCCAGCAACGTGTCTGCTGTGTGGCAGCTGGGGCAGTCTCAGAGCAGACGTGGATTGTAGGTTATGTTTAGGGGCATCTCTAAGATGTCCTCTGGGGTGCTTGGTACATTAAATCCCACACTGGCATCAGTGTGGGTTTAATGTGCTGAGAAGTTTGATACCAAACTTCTCAGTCTTCAGTGTTGCCATTATGGTGCTGTGGAGCTCTTGTTTGACGGGCTCTCAGCACCATGTACTCTTAAATGGAAGCACTGCACTTACAGTGCTCAGGAATGGACCTGGGTACTGTAGGGGCACAGGGCTCCTGCTCCTGTGCCCACACCATTGGCATAAGGCACCCAGCTAGTGGGGTGGCTGATGTATGCCATGGCAGTGTAGGTGATAGGCATGGCACACAGGGATGTGTGTCATGTCGACTTTGTTTTTGTCTTGCACCCAAACACTCAGCCTGCAAAGGCAGTGTGTGTGTGTGTAAGGGTACAGGGCCTCCAAGGGTGGCACAATGAGTGCTGCAGCCCTTAGTGGCCTTCCCTGGTCACAAGGCCCTGGGTACCTAGGGTACCATTTACCAGGGGCGACATGTGGCCAGGGTTTGCCAATTTGGGTTTGGTTTGTTTTAGGGAAGGAACATAGGCCCTGGGCACCTGATTGGCAGGACTCCAGGGCACACTCAGTCAAAGTACATTCAGCAATTCAGCAAAATGTGGGGGCATACCATGCAAGAAAGATGGCACTTTCTCACAGTGGTACCTTTCATTCTGATCAAGGCCCTGCGTTCGCCTCTAAGGCGTACAAAGAAGCCATGAAATCTTTGGGGGTCCAAGTCAAATTTTCGTCTCCATACCGACCTGAGGGTAATAGTGTAGTGGAGCGAATGAACCGTGACTTAAAGCAATCCTTGACAGCCAGGGTTTTAGGCACTGTCCGGAACTGGTTAGCCCATTTGTATAACGTTAAACGTGCACTTAATAATCTCCCTAGAAGGTCTCTGGGTGGGCGGACCCCATACATGATGCTCTTTGGCATAAAAATGTTTGTCCCGGACCTTGATGGTCTAGACCTGGCGGCGTCTGCCGCACCCTTTGACGTAGATGATCACTGTGCTGTATTGCAGAATCTACAAGAGATCAGAGACAGTCTCGCGAAATAACACTTGCCCTCCACATCTGATGCTGCGCTTCAGATTCCGGTAGTCAGCTGGCTACCTCGAGTTGGAGACCTGGTCCGTGAGAAGGTGGAGAGCAAGAAGGAGTTCGGCCCCTCTTATCGTGCCCCAGTTCCAGTGCTTGGCATGCAGGGTACAAGAACAGTCATTTTACCTCCACTTCCTGGTCGCAAGGATAACAGGTACATCTCCATTGATAATGTCAAACTACAGCGAGTGGCCGATTCTTCATAGTACAATAGCGGTTTCTTGCCCTGCGATGCTGAGAAATTCTGTTTTGGCTCCGGCTTCTACCACCATGCCTGATATTGCCATCGAGATGCATACAGTGGTCCACCTGAAGATACTGAGTATGCTTATCCTGTAGATGTATCATTGCCTGTTTTACAATCAACCGCAGTTAACCAGTCACGTTTCTCCTTTGACACTAACTCTATGACTTCCAGTGCTCCATCAAAAGTTTCTATTTTTGCTGTTTGGTTTAAAAGACACTTTTTAATTCCCCCTTTGACATACATTTGGGTGGTGCTCATATGTATTTTTTTGTTTATGTCCATTGGATTTGTGGTGGTATTTTTTCGTCTTGTGAATGGACACTACCTAAAAGAAAGATCTACAATTAGACTAATTGATGTAACTTTGGCCCCCCACTCCTCATCACACATCATGAAGAGGGACCAGACTTTTGTGAATATTACTGCCTGGCCTGTGTTAGATGGGATTGTGTGGGATGCTGTTAAATTTCAAATTCATGGACCCACTGAAGTTATTAATGTTCCAAATGTTCTTCGTGTTTCTATGGGGGATGTAGTGAAACAAAACATCCGCTCTGATGATTGGGACGTTCAGGCCATAGAGGCACTGTTTTCTGATTTGAAATATTATGCTGCATTTGATGCTGAAGATTTGTATTTAGACACTGCTAATTATGGGGAACTGTTTTGCTATCAACATTATGACAATCATTTCCTACATAAAGCCAATACATTTCGAAATTTTGTAAATTATACGCAATGGGAACATTGTCCGACGTCAATGCAAGGCAGCTCCAGCACATTAGTGAACAAATTTGCCTATTTTACTGATTTCAGTGTTTCAAAACCTGCCACATTTTATTTTAAAGTGGCAGCAGAGTCTTCCTCGAAGGTTAGGCTGACGCATACTAAATTGTTGTATTCCAAATCCTTTATGGATGAATTGGCTATCGAGGGGTACGACCTGTGGAAAGCTACTATTGATCTTAAATCTTTTTGGGGTTCCAAGAAATGGCAGGTGCAAGGTACTGAGGCTCTGCATCGTGCTTGCCTTATCCCAAACCACATGTTATTTTTGAATTCTACTATTTTTCAAACCACCTGCTTTGGATTGGCTACTTCTAAAAAGCTGAATTCCCATTCTATTCCAGATCTAGGTGCTTATCCAAATTGGGATAATCATATGGATCTGTCCCTTGATGCGTTGCAGTCATATATTACTAATACATCCTTCAATATTTCCAAATTACATTCGGAAGGATGGTTGACTTGGCAGACAAGCTCAGATTCCTGTCAACATCGTTTTCTGGGTCTGCGACCTGGGTATACGCAGGTTCGCGTAGACCCCCGCTTTGAATCTTCTCATTCTGTTACTACCTACTCTGTAGGGAAGTTATGCCAGTCTTGGCTGCAACATTCCACCTTGGCATCTGTTAAACTTCATTTATCTAAATTAAATGACAAAATAGATTTGAATGATTTTGTTAAGGGTCCTGTTGGTGGCAGGTCCAAAAGGTGGGTGTATGCTGTTTATAACGAAGTTTGGAAATTATCGCGAATTGAAGCAGCTTCCAGATTGAGAGCCATTGATCAGGCCAATTTGGAAAAAGTACTAGCTGTTATCGATAATAGCATTAACACCCTTTCTTCCAGAATTTACACATTAGACAGACCCCCAGGATATAGCGGCATGGATTAGCAAATTTAGCGGCACAAATATGGAAATTTAGCGACAATTTTGCGGCATTTTATTTGGCAGTTTATCCTACAACAAACACAGATCTCTTTGTTTTTTGAGTTATTTAACACCATGAAGCTATGTATATTTGGTTTATTTACAATGTAGAGACTTTGTTTGTCTTCAAGACTACAAATAGGACATAAACCTGTTACTGAATAAATGCCCAGGGTACCTGTATGCTTGTCGTGTTAATCTTGCAGTTCTTCTGAGCAGTCCAAATGTAGCCCAATATTGTGCTGCTGATTATAATGCAGGAACAATAATGCCCGGATGGATTGCTCTGAGAGGGACCGTCGTCTGGCTGACAAAATAATTTTGTAGATGCTGTTGCTCCTTTCAGCATCTGCAGAACTGGTCACACAGTCCTTGTACACAGCTGCAAGCTGTGAAAGGACTTGAATGCGGTCAGCCATCCCACACCAAAAAAGGTCAGTGTCAATCACCCCAGAAACAGATGCCTGTACTGCTTCTGGGCCTACATGTTCAAATTAGAGGCAAAGCTCCTGATCGGGGACTTCACTGAAACCAGGGATGGCAGAATATGCACTCTTGTCCTTAGGCAGGATGCAGAGTCGTGCAGGATTGAAAAGGCGCACTTGCTTCAAGAACCCAATGCCCGGTTGGGCCTCCCCCATGTATTTGCCCGCCTTTTCCAGAGAATTTTCAAAAGCTTCATTGAGCTGGGCTGTTATCTTTTTTTTCTGTGTCAGAGTTAATTTAGCCCCTGCAGTCGTCTGCAGAAATGGTTGTAGTGACTCCAGAGTGAGGACTGAATTGTTTGTTAGGTCTATGTGAAGGTCCTCCAAATAATCATACACCTTCATTGTCACTGGTGTCTGACTCTGGAATAAGTCCATCAGATGCAAAATGTTTTGGCATTTTTCGGCCACAATGTCCAATTGCACTTTTATGCAGTTTCTTTCGTCGCTGTTCAAAATCCTTTTGCAGATTTTCAAGGGAATCTGGGGGAGACTTGCTGAGTTGCATCTCAGACTCAACAAACCCAGCATAGGCCTCAAAATGCTTGCAATGGTACTGGACAGCAGCAAACCAAGAATTCCACCGGGTACTGCAAGGATCAGGTGCCATCCGTGGTTTCATCCCATGGTTCTCAGCAAGATGGTGCAGGTACCTTCTCTTTCTGCTCCCGGCCATGTAAAAGATGCGCGAGAAGTACAGGAGGAAAGCATTTAGCTCCACAAAAGGCTTCCTAAATGACTCTCCAATAAGGTTCATTATGTGTGCCAAGCAGGTGATATGTATGGAGTTTGTGTACAGATTTCTCAAAACAGTGTTGTATGCCTTGAGCATGTATGCCGCATTGTCAGTGTTAAAGGAAATAACGTCCTGAAAGGCTATGCTGTACTCTGTGAGCACCTTCACAACTGCTTGCGCTACAGTCCCATGGTTGCACTGTGAGAGGAACACTGTGTCCGCTAGGTGGGTGTGGATCTTACGGCCACCCTGCGTAGAGACAACCGCAAATAACACATTCAATACACACCGCCCTTCAACATCAGGTGTTTCATCAAATATAACACTGATCTTCTGATCTTGCAAGTGTTCTTTCAGCTCGTTCTTTGCTACTATATATCTCTCTGGGAGATAACGTTCTTGAAGCTGATGACTTCCAGGTATTGCTCCACCATTTCGCACTCGATCATGGAGAAACTTGCGCAACACAGGGTGGTCGGTTTTGCTCAGCGGAATGTTCAGCGCTGTGCAGACATTGACCCACTCACTTATAATTTCCTGTTTTGAGGCACCGGCAGCTGTACTCTTTGTGAAAAGTGAGTTGACAGTCATCTGACGGGCACGTTTTGGCGAAGAGTGAGGGTCTGGGTCATCTGAACAGCGCTTCAAGTGTTTTTGGGACTTCACATGCATATCAACAGTGTGTTTCCGGATGTGATCCACCGCCACATTGCACACACTGCAAAACAGCACACCACCATCCGCATGCATCACAGCGCTGTACTCTTTGGCCCAATCTGCTGCAGTTATATGGGTGGGTAGATGTGATCGGTGCTTCACAGTCTTCAAAGGCTGCATAAACTTCTCCATCGGGCTTTTGTTGTGGTGGCTTGCTGGCCGCTTGGAATGCAAAAGATCTCTGGCTTGTGGCACACTCGCGTTACTCACCTACAAATATATTTGTTGTTACTAGATGTCTTCCAAAGGGGAAAAGGACATTGCAGTTGTTGGGTGTAAAGTTAAGCAAGCATAGGGTAAACGTGGTTAGGAATGCATGTGCCTCTGAAGCAAAGTTGCATACATGGCGCGTTAACATACAGGTAGGCAGAGGTCCTTCGAAGGGAAATGGCACACTTGTGTGGTCCCGCTCGGCAACTTTTAGTCTGTGGAGGGCAGTGGGGGTGCGAGGTAAACATAAAAAACATAAGCATCACTTTTGGGCAAAAATGGGAAGAAGGGGAAGGAGCCACCTGCAAAGAAAGTGAAACCTAACAGCGCGAAACAAATTTGTACAAGTTTAGTTGCAGGAGCATCTCCCCGGAAGTATACAGAAACCAAAACTTAGTTTTACCAGTTCTTTGCAGCAGAAAGCAGATGTTAGTTGCCAGACTGCCCAATGACTCGTGAACCAGCAGCTCCTTGCCTCCGGGACTCTACAAAAGAAGAAAAAAGAAGAAAAAGGAGTTACAGCTGGCTTTGCTAGCCCTTCCCATGGCACACCCCCCCCCCACTACGATGCTCTAAATACCACAGCACCCCCTTGTGCCCCTGGGCCCGCATAACCAGCTGGCCTCAAAAGAATGGCACCTAGACCTGCCGCACACCGTGCACGCGGCGGGGACAAAACTTACCTGTGCTCTGCACCGGATCTTGCACCAGCAGCTCCTTGCCTCCGGGACTCTACAAAAGAAGAAAAAAGAAGAAAAAGGAGTTACAGCTGGCTTTGCTAGCCCTTCCCATGGCACACCCCCCACTACGCTGCTCTAAAAACCACAGTACCCCCTTGTGCCCCTGGGCCCGCATAACCAGCTGGCCTCAAAAGAATGGCACCTGGACCTGCCGCACACCTTGCACGCGGCGGGGACAAAACTTACCTGTGCTCTGCACCGGATCTTGCACCAGCAGCTCCTTGCTTCCGGGACTCTACAAAAGAAGAAAAAGGAGTTACAGCTGGCTTTGCTAGCCCTTCCCATGGCACACCCCCCACTACGCTGCTCTAAAAACCACAGCACCCCCTTGTGCCCCTGGGCCCGCATAACCAGCTGGCCTCAAAAGAATGGCACCTGGACCTGCCGCACACCTTGTGCGCGGTGGGCCCCCAACGACAAAAATGCCCACTTCTGTGCAGCCGGGGCCCGCCTCGTGCCCTCTGGGCACGCGGCGGGCCCCCAACACAGTCAATTTTTTAAAACAAATGCCCCCTTGAGAGCCCGCCGCGTGCCCTGTGTGCGGCGGGCCCCCAACGACAAAAATGCCCACTTCAAATGCAGCCGTGGCCCGCCGTGTGCCCTCTGTGCAGCGGGCCCCGGCAGAAATGACACCCGAGGGCCCGCCGCACACTGGGCACGCGGCGGGCCCCCAACACAGTCATTTTTTAATAACAAATGCCCCCTTGAGGGCCCGCCGCGTGCCCTATGTGCCCACTATTATTTCAAAGTTTTCACGGGGGAAACCCCCTCCCCCCCCCAGCCCTCCGTAGGTGGTTCAGGCTCGCTCGCTATTCTCGCTGGCCGCAATAAAATACAACAATTGTTTTACGCCACACCACTTTCAAATGTCACCAGCCGCCACCGACCGTGACCACTGGCGACTTCTTACTGACATCTATATACATAACTGCATAAGCACATAAATATATAAACATGATTTATTATGAATATAGGAAAGAGCAAAACTATTCATCATTTGAAATGTTCTAAAAAGAGGTCGCATCTCATCTCACCTGCGGCTGCTTCTGTCCGTCTTTGTTCTCACACTACCTCACTCGCTCCTTGCTGTCTCCTGCACCTGCGTCAGAGAGGGCAAAAACACTCCCAGGTCATAAAAACACAAGCCAAGTGAAACTTCATCATGGAAGTCATAAGTCAGCGAATGATAAGACTGAACAGCAATAGAATTAACATGCGTTTTATCCTATACATAACACAGAAGAAGGGACCTGGGGCTGGAGGGCTGACGTCACCACGTAGCTGTACAGAGAACGTGTTTTCGCTTGCTCTGGCATATCTGCCTGAGAGTGACTGAAGCGAAATTCACAAGATGCATCGTGTTCAGAGAAAAGGCAAACGCATATCTCTTTCATCTTTATTTCTTCCCAAAAGTAAACTGACAAGACAAGAACTTCAGCCTCAAGCGGAGGTCGATTAACTAAATGCCAAGAGTAAAGGAAGTGAAATTATGTGCCTTTTGTCCCTCAGTTGCATCACAGCAAATGGCATCACTGACGCCGGGGCCCGGGACTGGTGGCAGGTGGTTGGTGCTTGGGCCCGCCGCACACTGGGCACGCGGCGGGCCCCCATCAATTCAGCGCTCACAGCGCTCACAGCAGCCAATTCAGCGCTCACAGCGCTCAGCTCACAGCAGCTTACCTGGGCCTCTGGGCCTCCCGAGACGACGATCCACCACCAGCACCAGCCACAACGATACGATGACGATCCAGACCAGCAGCGCCGCTCCATACCAGGTGAGTCGAGTCGTCAGCACTGCCTGCTGTGAGAACCCCCCCCCTACCCCCCTTCTATTGGTCTATTGGACCCGTGGCAAGAGCCACTGGCCCAATAGAACAATAGAAGAGGAAGAGGGGCGGGTGGTCTGCTGTCTGCTGCTGGATGGGGGTGGGATGCCACCAGGATGCCAGGATTTCACGGGCACTTTTGTAAAAATCGTGGCATTTTTACAAAAGTGCCGATTTCGCGATTTTTTTGCAAATCGCGAAATTGCGAAATCCTGGATGGTCTGATTAGATAATATTGTTTTATCTGTTGTTGATATTGTACAGGATGATATGTCTGTTTTGTTTCATGGTCAAAATCAATTACGTTCTATAATGCAGTTTGCATGGAGTTTGCAAACGTTAAAGGCCGGGAAAGTCCCCTGGGACTACATGAATACTTCGTCTTTATTCCTTCCCTTTATCTGACTGCGAAGCAACAATTCATGTCCATGAAAGATGCAACATACTCATCACTGCATATTGAAAAGTTAGAACCTATGCCTTTCTCTGTGGCCGAATTGAGCTCCGCTGTGTGGCTTATCCACGGGTTAATCACATTGCCCTTTCCTTTGTTTAAGCTCAGTTCGTGCATGAAACATTATGCCCTAGGCAGGTATGAACCGTTGGGTACGGCTTTCTTGCATGAGGTTTGGTCACTTCCATTTACATATAGGTGCACGAGAGAAGATAAAGAAGTTTATTTGAAGGGTGAGGAATGCACTTCCACACCTGATCACTCTGTAGTCTGTAGGCACATCCAATGACATGGCGCGTGCAATGTTCATGGACCTAATTTAGCATGCGTCCTGAAAGGGATTCCAGTGCCAGCTATTACACCCTCTTTCACGTTGCTAGCTAACGGTAGTTATTTGCTTTTAAATAACGAGGCTTGCTGCGGGATGCTAGTGGGAATTCCCTACAATGTGACTGTATCACAGAGAGTAGTCTGCTGTAAAAATGTCCTTTTCCCACCCCCACATGGGCGGCTGGATGTATCCATCTGGCCTTCCATTCCAACCTTGAAAGCAGAGTTCAACAAGATGAGCAGAATAAGGGCTCTATTGTCTCAAAAAGAAGTCGCTCTGACTTCATCCCGTGAAAGATTTGTCCTTCACGTAGCAAACACCCGCACAGAGGTGCATGCGCTTTTAAATACTGATCTCCCACTGCATTTCGGTGCCCTGATTCAAACTATATTTAATGCCTCGTCCACAACTGGCTTGGCGCATTTTTTCAAAATTGTGGGCTTCGGCCTCGTGACCTCCTTCCAAACTATTTTTGATGTGATACCGGCATTTTTTCATTCTATTTTTTCCGGCATCTTTAGCGGGCTCCTGTTGATTCTCGCCCTCACAGCTGGTGTACTGTTGTTGGTCTGCTTACTGCGCAATGGCTGCACAATTTGTGTCACACGACAGCCTGTCCAGGCTGCTCCATCTTCGTAACCGGATGCTTGAATATTATGGAACATTACCACTGGCAACCCTGAGTATAGCCTATGGATTGTCCTTCCGGTTTTCCTACTTTACTTGCGTGCAGCCTGTTTTTCATTGCCTAGATTGTCCTTTCGAATGGGCTCTGAATTTGTGCTTGTCAAACTCGGTGTCTCCTGCCCCGGATTATGATCGACTGATGAGTCCCCTAGTGGCTCATGAGTTGGACTGTTCTGGTATCAGGATTATGGCCTGTGGAGCGGCACATGGAGTCCTAGGGAATTGGGACATATGTACGGCGGCGTATGACTTCTTGGCAGGAAGTTATCTTGAAGAGCACGCCAGTTGTCCTCTGATTGTGCTAGAGGCTCCAGTTGTCGAGGAACATGTATGTTCGTTTACCTTGTTAAACTGGATGGCAGAGACTTTTACGAAACATTCCAATGACTTCCTTTTGGAAGCTGTCGCTATTTACTGTGCTTACACGTTGATGGATTAACTTGGATGTCGTCCAACTTTCCTTGTGCGACCCACACACACACTTTTTCTTTTTTTTTTTTTATTCGACATTTGGGCTCGCGGAGCCTTTACAAGATGTTACGATTTTCCATTTCCCTCCCCCCCCCCCCCCCCTTTATTTTTGTTTTTTTAAACGTTTTTTTCTTCGAACTTTCACTCCCCTTTATTTTGGATTTCCAATACATGCACGTGGTTCCACTCAGGCGAACTTGAACTCTGCGTTCCTTTAATTGTATTCCTAATAGTTCGTGGTCCGATCAAGGGAGGGTGTAGTGGAGGCAATTGCTATGTTAGCATAAGCGCCTTAGATGTTAGTAACGCCATCTTGCCACTTTTGCAGCTTTTGCACACAACACTGCAGATACATGTTATTATTTGAAAACTGCTTGCTTGCCTTTTCTTCACATGAGACCTGTCTGTTGTTCACATCCCTAGACGTGCACTGCGACCTTGGTCTGAACATTGTGTGCAGAAACAGTCAGAGCCACCAAACAATGTATGTTTTTGAGTTCAGGTTGATCGGCCCACGCTCTAGCCATAACACGCACACAGCTGCAAATATCTGAAAGTCGAGAGCCTTTAAATTTGCAGTTTGCATGCATTAGACACACATTCTGGAGAAGAACTTTTCCAGGCGCAGAGCAAAGCTGATCCTGTGATGTGATTCACCTAAGATGATCTTTACGGTATGGGGTTCCCCATTCGAACTTAGAGACCTTCTATTAGCCTAATAATACTAGCTTACTAGCGAAGGGAGGGTGGTTGTATTTCACTATCATTTGTAATATGATTTCTCCCTTCATTTTCTATGGTATTGTAACAATGCTGATGGTTTTAATTTTAATCATTTGTCTGCTTATGTTAGCCAAAGTACTGCATCTTAGGACACGTAGTTTATAAAATAAACATTTTAAACTTTACCGTGTCTCTGAGTACTCTTGTTGTAGACTGATATGAGAATAATAACGAACAGGTATTTCTGATTCCCACCATTCCTGAGAGTACTCTAAGTCGCTTGTTCTGGGTTGTCTATACATTGGGATCTTCGAGAGGATACGGAGGAGGAATGGGACACTGATGCTAGTCGGATTGGTGTTCTGGGTTCTGAGGTGAGTTTTTGGTACACCGCAATTCACTGAGGTCCTGGTTTCCTGCGCATAGTTCTGTGCATGAGCAGAATCCCTGCAACATGGGCAGATGAGCTGGGGGGGGTGCCAGTGGTCTAGACACTTCGCCTGAAACTGGTTTAATCTCTCGGTGCGACTTATGCTGTGGTGCTGCGCAGGGCAGCCTAGGCCTTGCGCCTGGAGCTCCCTGCAGCGGCCGTGAGGACTAACCTCCTCACTGAGGTGCTTCAACCGCCAGTAAGCTCTTCAGAGCCTCTGCTGCCGTTTAATGAGGCCCTGACCGACGTTCTGATGGGAACTTGGTCCAAGCCCTCCACAGTCTCTCCTGTGGATCGGAACGTGGCCCGGCGCCGCCGCCCAGCTCCTGGCGACCCCAGCTTTCTGTCTGTACACCCCACCCCTGAGAGTCTGGTTATCCAGACCTCCACGTCCCAAACCGCCTTCCCGTCCGCACCTCCGGGTCGGGAATCCAAAAGGATGGAGCAGTTTGGCAAGAAACTGTTTTCCTCCCTCAGTCTGGGGTTGCAGTCCATTAATACCGCGTGCCTTTTGGACCGTTACACCCACTCTCTGTGGGATACGGTGGCGGACGTGCTGTCCCATTGTCCAGAGAAGGCCAGGACACGGCTCTCCCAGGCTCTTGCTGAGGGGCGTGATGCAGCACGGTACTCCATTAGATGTGGACTTGACACCACAGACTCGCTGGGTAGAGCGATTGCTACGGCGGTGGCGATTCGTCGTCACACCTGAGGTCCACGAACGTTTCCGGGGATGTCCAGAGCACTCTCATGGACATGCCCTTTGATGGCCGTCGCCTTTTTGGCGACAAAGCAGATAGCTCGCTGGAGCTCTTTAAGGACTCCAGGGCTACGGCCAAGTCCTTGGGCCTGTCGGCCCAGCGCCAGCAAACTTCTGCTTTTTGCCCCTTTCGTGGCCAAGTAAGGGGCGCCCCCGCACGTTCGTCCAGCCACAGGCCGCAGACCCAGCATCAATGCGGTCGCGGACGTGGATTCTGCCGTGACAAAGCAGGGGGACAGAGAGCCGGTCAGTCCACATCTGCTCCCGCAGCATCTGTCTCAAATCCTTCCTAGTCCGAGCTTTCAGGCCCATTTCATGCCAGTGGGAGGTAGAGTTCGTCATCACCTGCTCCACTGGCGTACCATCACTTTGGACAGGTGGGTGCTGCAAATCGTCCGAAGTGGCTACTCCCTACCTTCGAGGCGACCCCTCCAGCCATGCCACTGCAGAACCACCGCATATCGGGGGATCACTTGCGACTTCTGCAGGAGGAAGTTACGCCCTCTTGGCCAAGGGGGCCATCGAGCGCGTTCCTGGCCCAGAAGTAGGACGGGGTTGTTGCTCCCACTACTTTCTGGTTCCCAAGAAGGGCAAAAGGGGCCTACGCCCTATCTTGGACCTCAGGAGCGTCAATGCTTTCCTCCGGTAGGAGAAGTTCAAGATGCTGACTTTAGCTCAGATTCTGGCTTCCCTAGACCCTGGAGACTGGATGGTAGCGTTGGACTTGCAGGACGCTTATTTCCACATCCACGTCCTGCCGGCCCATCGGCGTTACCTGCGGTTCACGGTAGGCCACGAGCACTTTCAGTTTACCGTGCTCCCCTTCGGCCTCACCAGTGCCCCTCGGGTGTTCACGAAAATGATGGCGGTGGTCGCAGCTCATCTGCGCAGATATGGGGTTCCAGTCTTCCCCTATCTCAACGACTGGTTGTTGAAGGCGGGCTCGCCCCGAAAAGTCGTCTCCCACCTCCAGACTACGGCCGACCTCCTGCATTTGCTGGGGTTCTCCATCAACGTGCCGAAGTCACATCTGAGTCCCTCCCAGAAGCTCCTCTTCATCGGAGCGTTGCTGGACTCTGCGCAATTTCGGGTCTATCCTCCCGAACAGCGGGTTCGGAATATTCAGGCTCTGATTCCGATCTTCCAGCCTTTATCCCAAGTTTCGGTCAGGATGGCCCTATGGCTGCTGGGTCTGATGGCCTCTTGCATCCTGCTGGTACATCATGCCAGGTGGCGGATGCGGGCTCTGCTGTGGGACCTGAAGTTCCAGTGGGCTCAACATCAGGGCAACCTGTCCAACCAAGTACTGATCTCAGAGGGCACTGCAAGACAATTGCAGTGGTGGCTCACGGACCGCGATTGGGTCAGTGGCAGATCCCTCTCCCTACCTCAGCCGGAGCACGTAGTGGTGACGGATGCGTCCCTCCTGGGATGGGGGAGGCCACATTGGAGAGCCAGAGATCAGAGGCCTCTGGTCTCCGGCGGAGTCCCGGCTCCATATCAACCTATTGGAGCTGCGGGCGATCCGGCTTGCACTGAAGGCATTCCTTCCCTCTGTCCGGGGAAGTGTAGTGCAGGTGTTCATGGACAACACCACCGCCATGTGGTATTGCAACAAACAGGGCGGGGTGAGGTCATGGACTCTTTGTCAGGAGGCTCTGCGCCTCTGGACATGGCTAGAACATCAGGGCATCTCCCCGGTGGTTCAACACCTGGCGGGCTCTCTGAACGCCAGGGCGGACGAACTCAGCCGCCGGTGCATGATGGATCACGAGTGGCGTCTGAACTCGGATGTGGCGCAAGGTCTCTTGCGGCAGTGGGGAGAGCCTTGGTTAGATCTATTCGCCACCGAAGAGAACGTGAAATGTCATCAGTTCTGCGCGTTTGAATTTCCAAGGCAGCACTCGTTGGAGACGCTTCTGCCCAGAGTGCTGAAGAAGATCAGGCGCGACCGGGCCCAAGTCATCCTTGTGGCTCCGGATAGGGCACGAAGATACTGGTATCCCGAGCTACTCAGTCTGTCAATCGATCCCCCGATTCGACTGCCTCTTCAGGAGGACCTTCTGTCGCAGCAGCAGGGGACGGTCCTCCACCCGAACCTGTCCAGTCTCCACCTCCATGCGTGGAGATTGAGCGGCGGCAGTTGATGCCATTTGACTTGCCTCCTGTAGTCTGTGATGTCATTCTGGCAGCCAGGCGTCCCTCCACTAAAACGGTATACGCCTGCAGGTGGAACAAATTTGTGGCATGGTGCACAGCAAAGGCTGTTGATCCCCTTTCCACCCCTCTTTCTGAGGTTCTCCTCTTTCTTCTCTCCCTGGCCCAGCAGGGCTCTGCTCTGGGCACCATCAAGGGATATCTTTCAGCTGTTTCAGCCTTCTTGAGGTTTCCTGATCAGCCTTCTCTTTTCAAGTCCCCTGTTGTAAATAGATTCTTAAAAGGCATTACTCACATGTTTCCTCCTGTTCCCTTTGTAATGCCTCAGTGGGACTTGTATCTGGTGTTAATTTATCTGATGTGTGCTCCCTTTGAGCCACTTCATAACCGTCCTCTTCGTCTTCTGACTCTCAAGACTGCTTTCCTGGTTGCCATCACCTCTGTCAGAAGAGTGAGTGAGCTTCAGGCTCTTTCTTATAAATCTCCTTTCCTCTCTGTCCATCAGAACAAGGTTGTTCTGAGGACTCGCCCTTCTTTTCTTCCTAAAGTGGTTACTGCCTTTCACATCGGGCAGTCCGTTACCTTACCCACCTTCATTCCACCTCCGCATCCCTCGAAAGAGGAAGAGAGGCTCCACCATCTGGACCCAAAACATGCGCTCTCGTATCTGGATCGCACAAAACAGTTCCGGGTGGACGACCAACTCTTCGCTGGCTACGTGGGCGCTAAGAAGGGGCGGGCAGTGCACAAACAAACCATCTCTCGGTGGGTCGTTTTGTGCATTAAGGTCTGTTATTCCTAGGCTAAGAAGGATCCTCCTGTGGGGCTGAGGGCCCATTCCACTCGGGCCACAGCAGCTACTACTGCCTTGGGACATTTGTCAGGCAGCAACGTGGGCCTCGCTGCACACGTTTGCCAAGCATTACTGCCTGGGCAGCCAAGTCCGGAGAGACGGCTCCATTCTCCGGGACTTTCTGGTGTGATCTTGGTTCGCAGACCCACCACTGGGGTTGGTATTGCTGGGGTATCTATTATAAGGTAAGGGATCTAACTAACGTGTTTCTTTCAGATGCACAAGTTACTTACCTTCGGTAACGATATATATCTGTAAGAAACATTAGTTAGTTAGATCCCTTACCGGCCCACCCATCCTCCCCGTTCTGCGAACCGATATCTAGGGTTAGGGTTATCCCTTTCAGGGCCCTAGTTTCATGGCACCAGTGTCGGTTTCTTGCATGGCTCTGCGTTCCTGGCGCGGAAAGCTATGTACAGAACTGATATCAGCGCGCGAGGGCGACGTCTAAGTACTCCGACAACGTCATCCCGGCGATCACGACGCCGACGACGGACGCGGAGCCGCAGACGACGCCTTCCGACGCGCAAGGGTACTGCTGACGAAAAATCTTTCCGGATCCAGCCTGACGCCTGGGGATATTCTAAGGTAAGGAATCTAACTAACTAATGTTTCTTACAGATATATTGTTACCGAAGGTAAGTAACTTGTGCTTCTTACTCGGGAGTGAATAGCTGGGTCAAAACAGGAGAAAATGGTCTACTGATTCTATTTCCTGTGTGCAAAATGGACAGTGTTCTGGGTAACAGCCTGATTTGTTCCACTTAAATGTTAATGATCTTAGGGGTAATGTCCTAAATCTAAACTGCACATGCAGACGTTTTGCTTGTGGAGGATAGATTCTTTCCATATAAGCCTCAAACCTAGGTAACCATTTGATATTCAGAAACTGCCCAGTCAAGCTCCCATCTATATGGTCATACCAAATCTAGCATAGCATTTTTCCAGTATGCTTTTTTCAATTTCTGATTGAGACCTTCGCAACTTCTACTGGTGAATTCCATAAATCTCCCATTTTCATCAGTTCACACTGCTTCTTAACATTTTTCAACTATTGGGTAAGGGTTTGCTTATCACATACAATTAAATCTACCAAGGAATCCCTGTAGGAAGCCATTTCCAAGGTTGTCCATAACCTCACCCAATACAACAGACGTTTTAAAAGGGACACCATGTGGTTGGGGATTAGAGCTAGATCCGGCCTCAAGAACAATGGTTGTGGTCGATGGTAAATTTAGCATTCCCCTAATAAATATGTTTCCTGCAGTTGTAAGAGAAGTTGCATCAGTGTACCCCCATACCTTTGCCCCATAGGTGGCTGTCGCCACCACCGTAGCTCTATATATATCTGCAGCGCCGGGAATATCGCTCCACTCACTATGGCTTTATATTTCCTCCCAATCAGTTGTGCTATTTTTAGATTTTAGTGACCCCAGCTCATAGTTTCTGACAATCTTATTTCTAAGTAGTCAAAATGTTTGACCTGTTCTATTGGGAAGCTTTCGATCACCATCCTTGCTCTGAAGGATTTGTGTATATTTATCCCCATGAATTTTGTTTTTGTTCGATTTATTTCAAGGCCCCTCTTTTTGCAAAAGGCAGCAAAGGAATCCCATTCCGACTGAAGGTCCATGGGAGTTCTGGAAATAAGCAGAGTGTCGTCCGCGGACATTAGGATCGTGACTGGTACTCTTGCTAATTTGGTGCATTATGCGTACATCCTGATAGCCATTTGACTGTCCCATTAATATATAGACTTAAAAGAGTCGGGTCATATACAGGTCCCTGCTTTACTCCCTGTCTAATGAGGATCCTATCAGTTAAATCACAACCCATGTTACATTTAACCCTTGCAAAAGTATTGGTATGAAGGGCTCTTAAGATCCAGAGAAGATCACCAGGTAACTCATATGCCTCCAGAACCTTCCATAAGTTATCTCCTGGAACCAAGTCGAACGCCGACGTCAGGTCAATAAATGCAGTATAAAAATGGTCCCACTTCACGGTCACGTGCTTCCAGCACAGTACCATAAAGCAGAAGACCTGGTCAATGGTGCTACCCTTTTTCTTAAAGCCAGCCTGCGTGTCCTCCAAGATGTTTATCCGAGACCCACGTTGGTAGCGTTGCCAGGACTTGCCTGCAAAATATCTTTTGGCTATTATCCAATAAGCTTATGGGTCTAGTTAAGAGGGCAAATCTCAATTTCCTTTTTTAAAGATTGACATTATGGCAGCACCAAGTCAGGTAGATGGAATATTATTTCCCTCATAATAGCATTGCTCAGAAGATTGAGATAGAGGACTTAAACTTCAGGATGTGAGAAGAATAAGTCACCCGGAATACCATGTAGCCCAGGGGCCTTTTCTTTCTTCATTTGTTTACGTGCCTTATCTGTTTCCATCAGAGTGAAATAAGAGGAATCCCTCTTTGCAGTGTCTCCACCCCCTTCAATAGTTAATATATTTACTTGCTCCAATAAAATTCCCTCCCTCTGATTCTCATCTGGTGCATTTCTTGACCCCATTCACTATAAAGTGCCCGAAAGTGTGCTACCCACCTATCTAGTTGAACTACTGTCTCTAGGAGATTGTCAATTTCCCATGTGCCAGTTGCCCCTAGCTTCCAAAAGCCTTATTTTTATTGTTCTCAAGTGTATTAGTGAGTTCTGCCCACTGTTCTACTTCCCTGATCCTTTTAGCTTTAGTTAGGATGCCTGATTATTCCTTCCCAGCAGCAATTAATTCAGCCAGACTACCCTTCCTTGGAGCCTCTTATAGGCAGCTTTTTACAAGACGACATTCTTTACTGAACCAGCTGGGTGAATTTTTGGAGGAAGGTATACCCTTTTGTCAACTTTTTCAAAGAGGGGCCTTAATTGTGTCATTATTTATTAATGCACAGTGACAATTTCTGACGAGCATTTCTGTGCTTCCTTTAGAAGACAGATTTTCCACAAATATCTCATATACTAATGTTCGGGCAGCAGGGTTAGCCTCTATATCTGCCCATTTAACATTTCTCCTGTTCACTGTCCCAGCAAAGTTTTTAGAGATTACAGAAGCAAATTTGAATTCATAAAAAGAAAGTTAAAAAATGTAGCACTCAGGGCTTGATGGTCACTATCTAATCTTGGGATTACAGTTATATCCACCAGGAAAGGCCAAAGGTACTTATCCAGCAGTATGTAATTGATATTACGAGTAATAAGGCATCTTTAAAAAAATGGACAAGGAGGGGAGTCCGATCTAGTATTGCCAATGGCTAACTTTAAGCCATGTTCTGCAATTAAGTTGTGCCACTGTACTGCCACCACAGTCAGTTTCATTGTAACTTGCTCAGGGACCCTCAATCTAGTTGTTAAATCAAACGTTTGCAGCGATTGATCTAGATTCATTTGATTAATAGCCAGAAGTGTGTTACAGTCCCCTGCAATAAGTTCTAGGGCATTACGTTGTAAATGTTTCATCATGTCTGAGAGATGGTCCACTGTAGGGGATTGGATATTAGGAGGTACTGCTCTGAAGTAAATATTGATAATAGCCATATATCTCACCCCATGTTGAGTATTTATTTTAATTTCAAGCCCCAATAAGTCGTTGCTATTTTATGGAACCAATAGAGCGTCATGTCATTCTGAAAAATTGTAGGGGTGCATCATAATCACAGGTAGTCCGCACCCGCATATCTAAAAAAACATAGCAACATATGGTCATTAGAAATGTAGTACTAAAGCAGCATATATTAGTGCGAATAAAAATGTAATCATGTCATTTATGAAGATCAATGTAGTGTTTTATGTATTTAAATGATGCATAATGAATTAGTTCACGTATAAAGTGATGCATTATGTTTAAACGTGCACCATATTAAAGTTTGCACGTGTAGTTTTGCTTATTGATGTATGAAGTGTAACGAAGTCAATGCTTCTAATGTGACTTTAGAAATGTATGTTTAAATATAAAGGCCTGATCGCATATACGTTTAGGGAAATGCCTATTTGTTTCTTATGTTAGCTGAATATTGTAGACCGAAAAGTGTTCCCTTGGGAAGGCTCTTTTCCAGAAGCAGTCAGCAAATTCTGCAAGTGGAAAGTTTTTCGATTATACGTTTCTGTTGCAGGTGCAAGGACACATAGCTTGTTAGGAAGACTAACTCTTTGTTTTAGGAGTTAGGAAGGTAGGAGAAGCAGGCGTGGGAGTACACTGGAATCTAGATATGATAATTTCGGTGAAGTAGGTGCCTGGGTCCCAAGGCCATACCAACGGTCTTTGGATGGAGTCAGAGTTTCGATGGAAAAGTACAAGAAAGAAGACCTGTCTGAAGAGGCGTAACAAGAGAGTGTTCTACTGTTCTGGGATTTTGTATTAGGGACAGTGCTCCGGAAGGGGGAGCAGTTGAGGACTAGATGGGAAGCTAGAAGGAGTATCTTAGAAGAGCTCTGTAGCTTTGGCTACTTACTTATGCAAAGTGAGTGTACTTCTAAGGAAGTCTTCACTACTGACACCTTTTCTTTATTTCTCTTGCCTGGGAAACTTGCTAAGTAGGGATGTCACATTAGAATTAGTGTAGGGATAGACTAATTGCTTTTAGGTTAATGAAGTCTAACAGAGATTGAGCAGTTATTGGTTGCCTGATGCTTTAGGAGTAAACTGTTCTTCTTATCCTGAGTCGGATGAGACTCCTGCGTAGGATATTCTTTGTATTAGTGCTCATTTACTTCCTTAACCTCGTGATGAGGTGCTTGTATGTGCAATTATTTTTGGCTTTGTAATAACCCCCTAAAAATGTGAATCCAGAGTCAGTGGTCCATTCAGATTTCTAAATGAGGATCGTTTGGTTAAATTGGAAAAATTGAATTTTCTCCCCTTCACACTATTCAGCAGGTAAAAACATCCAGTCGGCCTGAGGATTCTTAGTGATGGTAAGATAAGATAAGAATCCGGTTTCGTCAGTTAGCAGAGTAGGATGGTTTCCTCTGATAGTAAGGGGAGATCTAGATTAGGATAAGAGATTACAGAGCCCGAGCGATGGTGATCCAGTGGATTGTAAGCGGAGGACGACGGCGCTTGATGGAAACCGGTGGAGAGTAACGGTGCGGCGGAAGTAGCAGTTCGTGGTAGCGTGAGTATGAACAGGGTGATGTTTGTTAGATTGCGGTGTTGATTTGATTGTGTGATGTCTTGCGGAGTTGGAATGAGAGTCGTGTGATTGAGGAACGGACCGTGAGCGTGCGCGGGCTGAGAGATTTGATTTTGATGTCCCGGGATAAGAGATTGTGGTGTAGAAGACACCCAGAGTTGAAATTTGTTGACCAGAGATTGTGGGAGTCATGAGACGTCGTTGACTAACCCACGGATGACAGGGAGCGTATGCGTGAGTGCATGAGTAACCGACGCTGGTCGTAGGTTGCTGTATGTGAAACATTGAGTGTCTGAATCCTATCGATTGAGTTAGAGGTGATTGTCCAGTCGTTTCGCGGACAGGCAGTTGCCAGATTTGAGGTCAACAGTTTCGAGAGACTGTCCGGTCATTTGGTGGACAGACAGTCAGAGAAGTGATTGTCTGGTCGTTTCGTGGACAGATAATTACTTCAGAGTGTGAATGAGACGTGTGAGAAGCGAATTGTAAAGGAGGGGAACTGCTGCAAGCGGAGGAAAGGTGCCGCGCTGTGATAGGTCAGTTGGTGTGAGTCGCGCTGGTATTGGTGGATTGACATCAGGAAGTAAACGAAAATACTGTGTGCGAACGAAAATTGGTTCATCATGAAATGTTTTAAAGTTTTACGAGATATATGAGGTGACATACAAGTGGTTACTCGGGGAGGAGAAGAAGCCCCTCCTGAGGATACTCCAGCACATTACATGGCTAAGAATGTGGGGTTGCATACTATAATTTGGCTTGAAAATTGGCATAAACTGACTCAAGGAGAGGGAGAATTGACCTTCCCTCAGCACGGTACTTTCAAGTTGGTAGTGCTGTATCAGTTGAAATTGGTGATGTCTTCCTTGCGACCACTGCCCAGACCGACACAATTTGAAACGCTACATGCATGGATTAGAGCGGCGTATGACAGGAAAAGACACAAGTCAGGAAAGGGTGAAAAAGTCGATCAGGGTATTTCAAGATGTGAGGTGGGATGCACTGGAGAAAAGGTGGAGCGTGGAAACGATCGAAGTGGATAGATTATATCCGCTGATAGAGAAAACAGGAGGTGTGCAGGCAAAGAGCGTAGAGGATGATGACAGTGATACGGATGTCAGCTTGGTAAATAGATTGTTGTCAGAAAGACCACCTCCATTTAATCCAGGTTTTGAAGAAGGAAAGTCGACACCAGCAGAGGGGACTGGTGGATCACAGACCCAAACAAATGTGAGAGTAATAGGGAAAATCTCAACTGGAACAGAAGAAAGGAAGGCACAGGTTCCAGCAGATACAGAAGCAGCGGGAATTGCGAGGTTACTGGAAGCCCTAACGGTACCGGTTACCATTGGACCCATAGTATCCGTATACGATCCAGACCAAATGAGAAACTGAAGTTTTGTACAGGGTACGACAGAAGAGGGAGTCACTACTAGAGCAAAATGGCACAGTGAGTAAAACAGCACAGGCTCCGAGACCTATAGAATAGAGTACGCTGTTGCCAGCCACTGCAGACTCCTCTAGAGGACAGGTGGATGTGAGACCAAGGTCTTTGTCCGAGTCGAGATCAGATCTGAGAATGTGGGTATCACCTGCGAAGAATCAGAATGGTAGGATGGCAGGAAGTAGTGAGCAAGATGATTTGGGAAATAGGCCAGTCTCTAGGAACATAACAGAAGGAAGTAGGTCCCGAGATCCGAGCTGCGAGTATGATGAACCGAATGGCGCAGCTTGTCGAGAGATACTTAGAGGTGCCATGAGGGCAAGAATGTTGGATGTAGTGAGGTTAAAAGCAGAGATAGATGAGATAATTAGTGGGAATTTGCCCTTGGACAGAATAGAAATTTATGAACAAGATGAGCTGCCTTTTGTAGCAAAAGATGTGACTCGAAAGGCGAGAACTGCACATGAGAAACTGACTGATTTGGATCTGTCTAAAACGAAGTCATTGCAGGGAAGCCATAGACTGCAGTATAGTGATCAAGAATTGGAAGAGAAAAGGGTCATAGGATTGAGGACACATATCAGGGATTTGATTATAAGAATGCGTGCATGGATAATGCTTGACAGATGGGAGGAACGGTGGTCCAAGAAGAAGAGCTCCGAAAAGAACGTAGGAGAGACGCTGCCTCCGGGTGGAGGGACGTTAGGGATAGGGAATTACCCTTTACGAGAAGTACAGAATGGAGGATATGTGCATGTGCCTTGGAGTAGAGGTGATTTGGCTGCATTTACGAATGACTTTCCTCGGCTGAGGGAAAAACCTGTAGAATGGTACAAACAGGTTGATCGCTTTGTCAAAATTTCGAAAGTATTGTGGATTGATCTGAATACATTGTTTGACATTGTGGTACCAGGTGATCTATGGTCAGCTTGTAAGGTCGCTGTTGAATGGCCAACTACTGAACCAGACAGGGATGCTGTCACAAATGGTTTGTCACCATTAGTTATGAAAAAGTTTGAACAGGTGATCACATGGTTGAAATCGAAGATCTCGCCCCAAGATATTGATTGGGTCAAGATAGACCGAACGGTTCAGGAACCAAAAGAGACAGTGCATGAGTATTATGAAAGGCTCTTGGAAGCCTTCATGCAGTACAGTGGGTTAGATGCCTTAGACCCCAGGAACATGGGACAGTTTGTCTCGAAGTTCGTTTTGGGATTGGGACCAGAGGTTAGTCTCATGATACAGCATTATTCGATTTGTTGGCAGAACAAGCCAGTGGATGAAATTTTGCGGTATGCCAGGTACTGTAGTGACAAGGTAGACTCGAAGCACCGGAAGCTAAAAGACAAACTGATGCTGGTCCAAATGCAAACAGCTCAGTTCCAACCTAGTGGAGGGACGTTGGGAAGAAGACAGGGAAATAATCAAGGGAATCAAAATGTGCATGGTCAGGGAAGAGGGAAACCTGTAGACCCCAAGACGGGATGGATATGGTGACACTGAAGAAGACCACTGCGTGTCATCTTTGTCACCAGATCGGACATTGGAAACGTGAGTGTCCCTTGAACCCAGCAAACCAAGTGCAGCAGGAGGTAGAAGTGACTCAGGTACCCGTACCTGAAGTGGTTAATGCTGTGACGAGGCCAAGATCGATGAAAGGTACAAGTTCCCCAGCCACCAAAAATCCCGCAGGGAACTCGGACTTACCGGCAGATGCCTCTTTTTGAGGGGTATGATGAGTACAGCCCAGACCCGTTAGCATGACGGTGCCTGAGAGGGGAGGAGGACTGCACACTTGGAGCAGTCTTAGAGGTAGACCAGAGAGGACCCGTTTGTGGAGGCGGATGTTGATGGCCATCCTACCACCTTTTTGGTTGACACTTGTGCTACCCGATCTACTGTGAGATCAGCGGTAGTTCCTAACCTACCCCTCTCGGGACAGTCGATCCAAGTTGCTGGAGTGGCAAACAAGAGAATGGCTAGTCCATTGACAGAACCGATTCCTGTGAGAATAGGAACTTTCCGAGATCGACATCAGTTCGTGGTGTGCGACTCGAGTCCAGTCTGTCTGTTAGGAAGAGATCTATTGTGTAAGTTAAATTGCACCATCTATTGTACACCTAAGGGAGTTGAAGTACAGACAAAAAATGATGACGCCACCTTTAAGGTTGCCAATCAGCACTTGTGTATGGAAATGTACCCGGTGCTGACAGTGGAAGAGCTTCCACACGATCTGAGAGACTCTGTGTCACATGAAGTGTGGGATTTCACAGGGGAAGAGATCAGGTTGATTAAGGGTGTTGAGCCAGTTAAGATCCAGATTAAACAGAATGTTGAGTTCCCGAGGACACCCCAGTACAATTTGTCACCAGAGACTATCGCAGGGATCAAACCTGTAATTGATTCCATGATCAAGCAGGGGATTCTGAAGGAGATAATGGGTAGTCCATGTAACTCTCCCATCATGGGGCTACAGAAACTAAGTGGGAAATTCAGGATCGTGCAAGACCTGCGAAAGGTCAACACGATAGTTGTTCCATGTTGTCCAGTGGTACCGAATCCATCATTGATATTGTTCCAGATCCCATGTGAAGCCGAGTGGTTCACAGTGATTGACTTGTGCCAAGCATTCTTCTCGATACCGCTCCATGAGGAAAGCCAATTTCTTTTTGCTTTCCGGCTGGAAAATCGTGTGTTAACGTGGTGTAGAAATCCTCAAGGGTATACAGAGAGTCCATCGATCTTTAATCAGATCTTGAAGAAGAATCTTGAGAGTCTCGTGTTGCCGCAGAACTCAGTTCTCGTGCAATATATAGACGATTTGCTTATTGCCTCGGAAACAGAAGACGCTTGCAGGATTGATACAATAGCCTTACTGAATAATTTGGGAGAGAATAGACACAAGGTGTCTCCGAATAAATTGCAGTACTGTCTGAGTGAAGTGCAATATTTAGGTCATAGAATTGAGAAAGGCAAGAGAAAGGTGTCAACAGATCAAATTGAGGCAATAATGAATATGGCTGTGCCTACCACTCAGCGAGAGGTCGGAATGTTCTTGGGGAAGGTTGGCTACTGTCGTCAATGGATTCCCAACTTCTCCTTCGTGGCAAAGCCTTTGCAGAGGCTGACGCACAAGGATGTAAGTGATTCGGTACCATGGGACAACAACTGTTTGATGTTCATTTTTGACACTGAGAGAGGGCATGTGTCGTGCTCAAGCTCTGGGAATGCCTGATTACAACAAGGCCCTCTCACTGTTCTGTTGCGAGAGAGAAGGTTGCGCATTGTCAGTTTTGACTCAGAGTCATGGAGGTGTCTGTAGACCAGTTGCCTATTTTTCAGCTACTTTAGATCCAGTAGCTTCTGCGTTGCCCGGATGTCTCAAATCCGTTGCTGCAACAAGTGTCAGCATTGAAAGGTGTGAAAGCATTGTAATGGGTCATCCTTTGACAGTCTATGTACCACATTCTGTTGAACTTTTAATGACCAGGACAAAGACTCAGCACCTGACAAACAATAGATTAACACGATACGAGCAAGTTATACTTGCCGCAGAGAATGTGACTCTGAGAAGATGCTCTGTCTTAAATCCTGCTACATTTGCGCCTACACCGAATGCAGATGGTGAAGATTGTGAGGACCATGATTGTCTCGATGTGACTGAACTATGCACCAAACCGAGACCTGACATTGTCGATGAACCACTGCCAGACCCTGATGAAGTTTTCTTTGTAGATGGTTCATGTCTAAGAGACAATGTTGGACAGTTGAGAGCAGCGTTTGCTGTATGTACCATCACCGGAGTGGTTGAGGCTGCTTGTCTAGAAGGAGTACACTCCGCACAGGTAGCTGAAATCATTGCCTTGACTCGTGCTTGTTTGGCTGCTGATCAAATCCGAATCACGATCTACACTGACAGCCAGTATGGGTTTGGTGTGGTTCATGACTAAGAACAGTTATGGTCACAGAGGGGATTTATGACATTCTCTGGTTCGCCTATTAGAAATGGGGAGTACGTGAGACAGCTATTGGAAGCCTTACAGTGTCCAAAGGAAATTGCAGTTGTGAAGTGTGCAGCTCATGGGAGGGGGACAGATTTTGTTTCGCTGGGAAATAACTATGCCGACGAAGTTGCCCGTTACAGTGCAGAGCAAGGGTGTATATTTACAGGAAATTACACAGTAAGAGCCAAGAGAGAACCGAGCTCAGCATGATGTTAGCCATGGCAGACACTTGGGAGGAACTCAAGCGACTGTAAGATGAGGTTTCAGAGCAGGAACGAGATGGATCGATCAGATCGGGATGTGTGAAAGGAGATGTTGACGTGTGGGTTTCGAGTGATGGTCGAGCTGTGTTACTAGAAGACCTATTGAGCCCGATGGCAAGGCTGATACATGGTGCAGTACAGCTTGGCAGGGATGCAATGATGTGTGTGTTTAGACAGACGTGGTACAATCCACGGTTCCGTGCAGTTGCTGAAGCGGTGTGTCAGAGGTGTGTCACTTGTCAACAGATGAATGCTGGAAAGAAGACGGTGGTTACCTTGTCATACTGGGAGTTCGGGAGGACCTTTCAATAGGATGCAGTTGGATTTCATTGAGATGCCTAAGTGCAATGGGTTGAGGTACATTCTGGTTGTGGTGTGTATTTTCTCATGGTGGGTGGAGGATTACCCGACACGAAGGTGCGACTCTCTTACAGTAGCCAAGCTGTTGTTGAGTGAACTCATCCCGAGGTTCGGTTTTCCGACCTCTTTAGAATCAGATAGGGGGACACATTTTCACAGTGAAATCATGAAGTTACTTTGTGCTGCCTTGAATGTTGACCAAAGGCTAAATTGTAGCTATCCACCAGAGGCTTCTGGGATTGTGGAACAAGTTAATGGGACTTTGAAAGCCCAGATGGCATAAGTGTGTTCATCAATGTCTCTGAAGTGGCCCGATGCTTTGCCTCTTGTTTTAATGAGCATCCGCAGTGTCCCAGACATGAGGACTGGGTTGTCACCGCATGAAATCCTGATGGGGAGGGCAATGCGATTGCCAGCAGTACCGGCCACAGCTTTGGTAAACATCACTGATGACTTAATACTTGATTACTGCAAAGGACTAGCTGATGTGGTCCGTTCTGTGCCCCAGCAGGTGCAAGCAGCAGCTGTTCCAGCCTCCAGTGACCTATTTCACGACCTGTGTCCAGGTGACTGGGTGCTTGTCCGTAAGCATGTGAGGAAGAGTTGCCTAGATGTTCGGTGGCAAGGCCCTTACCAGGTAATACTGGTAACGAACACAGCAGTGAAGTGCGGAGGATTGCCAAACTGGGTGCATGCCTCCCATACCCGCAGAGTTCCAGCCCCTCTCAAGAGTGAAAATCCAGCTGATGTGGCAGGGCCACATAAGAGGGAAAGTCAAGCTGTAAGGGTCGCTGACACAGCTGGTTGTGCACCAGGACAAGCTGAAGAGGGTTACGTCAATCAGAACCCTGATTTTGACTCAGACGAAGGAGGTGTCGCTGTAGGTGGTGTAGAGTCAAATTCAGCAGAAGAAGGAAGTGGTGCACAGGGTATTCGGGGAAAAGGCGGAAGAGCGACCAGAGCAGAAGAGGTTTGGCCTGCAAGACAAAGGCGGCTGAATCTGAGGTTGGCACCTGAAAAAGATCTTGCTCCAGTGTCTTGAGACGTCTGAATTAGAGGCGAGTGATGGAGAACAAGCTCGAGAATGTCAAGAAGGGTGAGAGTGCCTCGCCAGAGATACGCTGCCCCGGAGTGGACTTACACAGTAACCGATGCCAGGGGTGATGAGTTCAGGGAGGTTGAGGTCCGTGACAGTGATCAGCAAGAATCCTAACGTGAAAATTGATGTGGCGCTGTTGGTCCCAGGACTTGAAATTGAAGGAGTGCTGACTCTCACGGTTCCGAATCCTCCACTTCTGAGCAGAGTGCGACATCTAATTTTGCACAGATTGACCTTTCCGACGTTCGGTTATGAGCCACCGTCACATGAAACAAAAATTCTTCGTCTTGAACTTTTGCAGCATGTTCTAGAGATTTTGGGAACTGATCTTATTTTGGACTGAAAACTAACTTTTTGTAAATAAGTGTCTAAAGAAGATAACCTAGGTCCGAGTGGTAGAAAATAAACTGAGGGACTTTCCGAACAAAAGGAGGAAGAGGGCGAGGGAAGTCTTTTTCTGAACTGTGTTAATAAGGAACTGAAACCATAAAAGGGGACTTCCAGCCTTTTCGGACTGTTGTTCGAACTGGTTCGCAAGCAACTTGAGGAGGAGAAAAGAGACTCTTGAGTGTTCCTTGCTGGAACTGGGAACTTTAAGAACTTTTCCGAAATCATGGAGAATGGAGATACACATCGTAGATACAAATTAGTAGTAGGCACAGTTGTAGGTGGAGTGATAGTTTCCATAATCATAGTAGTTGTAGTTTCATATTTAGTTCCACATGAGCAGGCAGTGGAGGTACAAGGAACACCTACCACTTCTAGCAAAAAAGAGGTCATCATAGGAGCTGAAAGAGCTTTGCTACTCGAAGAGAGTCATAGATTTCATGTAGATCTTTCTAGAGGTGATTTCAAGCTTAATGCGTACGCTAAGCTGCTATATGAATACATAGATGCGATGGATGCAAAGGACTGTTACGTGTGTATGCAGTTACCTGCTTCAGTGGATGAGGGTATTCAATATCACCACCTTCCACTGACGTATGGCATTTCATGTAGTTTGTTGTTTAGTATCTTTTATGGAAGAGGTCTGTTTGAGTATTTCTTTTCCAACTATGATGCAGTGTTTCCTGAAGTTCCAGCTAATAAGCATTTGAATAAGTACAATTATTATAAGCAAGAGGATAGGATTAGCAAGTATTTTACACCATCATTAGAATTGGATACAGCATATGCCCATAGACACAACCTAACCTGTTCATTAACAGATGTAGAGAAAAAGTTTGTAGATCAGGTAGAAGACAGATATAGAAAATTAACACAAACACGAGATACGGGAGACAGTCCAGTAGATTGGACTGAGGAAGAGAGATCTCACAGTTCAAAGGGGAGTATGGTACTATAGCGCTAGATAAGGAGCAGAGAGGGAAGTTGTGTATAAGACGTAGGTAAACTTATTACGAGAATGTTCCAGTGGGTCAGACTACATGCGATCATGTTTTCACCATAGAAGAATCCGCAAAGGACTTTTTGCAAGGTTGGTACAAGTGATACCAACTGTGTATTATGTGTGTGGAAAGAATGAGTATGTAAGATTGCCTGTGAAATGGTATGGTACGTGTTATTTGGCGATTATTTCCCCAAAGATCTACCATGCAGAGGATTTAAAACTTTTAGAAGGAGGGAAGCATTCATGAGTGAAACGAGGTGAAAGTGCAGGAGCAGTGATAGGAGATGTTTTTGGAGCAATGATACCAAGTTTGGGAGTGATCTTGAATGATGTGAAAATCAGAAGATTGGCGACTGTGGTTGATGAGTTGTCGATGAACACAGCAAAATCGCTGTTGCTGGTGGAAGGAGAGATGTTGTCGATAAGGACCATGGTTTTGCAGAATCGTCTTGCTTTAGATGTTCAATTAGCAAAAGAGGGTGGAGTCTCTAAATTGTTGAAAGTTCAAGAGTGCTGTACTTAAATACCAGACAATAGCAAAGATCTGGAGAAATATATAAGTAACATCATTACGATCCATCATGCGATTGAGGATCTGACTGAAGGAGTTTGGGAGAAAGTTGGCAAAGGGTTTAGTCAAGTGGGAAGATGGTTTGCAAATTTGGAAAAGAGTTTTCTTGGGTATGTCTTGAAACCTCTCATTATCGTTGTGGTTTGTGTAGTCTGTCTGTGGGGTTTTATTATAGCTTACACGTGGTATAAGGGAAACAGAGTTGAGAGAGCCCTTAGGGAGAATGACACGAGAATGGCTTCACTGCAGGACAGTCACTATCAGAAACTTAAGAATATGGAGAGACTTAGATGAGGAAGGATGGCAACAAGTTCTGTTTAGGTCGGTTCTTTCTCCAAGGAAGTTATGTAAAGGTGACACTAGTCATCAAAGGGGGGAACTGATAGAGCGTCATGTCATTCTGAAAAATTGTAGGGGTGCATCATAATCACAGGTAGTCCGCACCTGCATATCTGAAAGAACATAGCAAGGTGCGGTCATTCGAAATGAAGTACTAAATCAGCATATCTTAGTGCGAATAAAAATGTAATCATGTCATTTATGAAGATCAATGTAGTGTTTAATCTAATATGTATTTTAGATGATGCATAATGAATTAGTTCACGTATAAAGTGATGCATTAGGTTTAAACGTGCACCTTATTAAAGTTTGCACGTGTAGTTTTGCTTATTCATGTATGAAGTGTAACGAAGTCAATGCTTATAATGTGACTTTAGAAATGTATGTTTAAATATAAAGGCCTGATCGCATATACGTTTAGGGAAAGTCCTATTTGTTTCTTATGTTAGCTGAATATTGTAGACCGAAAAGTGTTCCCTTGAGAAGGCTCTTTTCCAGAAGCAGTCAGCAAATTCTGCAAGTGGAAAGTTTTTTGATTATACGTTTCTGTTGCAGGTGCAAGGACACATAGCTTGTTAGTAAGACTAACTCTTTGTTTTAGGAGTTAGGAAGGTAGGAGAAGCAGGCATGGGAGTACACTGGAATGTAGATATGATACTTTCGATGAAGAAGGTGCCAGGGACCCAAGGCCATACCAACGGTCTTTGAATGAAGTCAGAGTTTCGATGAGAAAGAAGACCTGTCCGAAGAGGCGTAGCAAGGGCGTTTCTACTGTTCTGGCAATTTGTATTAGAGACAGTGCCCCGGAGGGGGGAGCAGTTGAGGACTAGATGGGAAGCTAGAAGGAGCATCTTAGAAGAGCTCTGTAGCTTTGGCTACTTACCTATGCAAAGTGAGTGTACTTCTGAGGAAGGCTTCACTATTAACACCTTTTCTTTTTCGCTCTTGCCTGGGAAACTTGCTAAGTAGGGATGTTACATTAGAATTAGTGTAGGGATAGACTAATTGCTTTTTCTTTTAAGTTAATTAAGTCTATAGAGATTGGAGCAGTTATTGGTTGCCTGATGCTTTTGGAGTTAACTATTCTTCTTATCCTGAGTCGGATGAGACTCCTGCGTAGGATATTCTTTGTATTAGTGCCCATTTACTTCCTTAACCTCGTGATGAGGTGCTTGTATGTGCAATTATTTTGGCCTTTGTAATAAACCCCTAAAAATTTGAATCCGGAGTCAGTGGTCCTTTCAGATTTCTAAATGAGGATCGTTTGGTTAAATTGGGAAAATTGAATTTTCTCCCCTTCACACTATTCAGCAGGTTAAAACATCCAGTCGGCCTGAGGATTCTTAGTGATGGTAAGATAAGATAAGAATCCGGCTTCGTCAGAACTATTTTTGCTGTTGGGAAAAAATCCATCCTTAGCCAGAACAGTAGTCCTCCTGAGGCTCTTCCTGACCTAGATGGTACTGCGTTCGCACAGAATATAATAAACCCATTTCTGAATACCAGGGCCAGTCCTTTCCCTGCCCAAGACAGAAGCAGCAACTGCAGACCAACCCAGCAAAGCAGTAGTCTGTCTTGCTTTACACTCCCAAATACAAGAAACTCAGCACTCCCCAGCTGAGGCATTCGGTAAAGCAAGAAAACACCTGGAAACATACTCTACGCTCCCCAAATGAGGCACATCAAAAAATAGTTTTCAGAATAAAGCGTGGGGTTTTTATTAGTGCAACACTCTAACAGAAAGGCTTTCCCAGATGACAAATGAAAACAACGTGCAAATATACAAGTTCAAATGCATGAAATAAAACACAAGCAGATCATTATGGTAAAACACAAGGAAATAATGAGCACTCACAAGTCAAATAATATAATGGAGCAAAACATAAGCAGATTATAATATAGAAATACTCATAAATCAAATGCAAAGAGCAAATATATTAATAATGGACATCCAATGCAAAAAAGCTAGCACTGTTAAATGAAGAACTCAAATATAAAGAGCATGTATACATAGAATGGAAGTATATAAAATATATACACAGAATACATCAGATAATGCCAATGAACAAGAACTGATGAATAAAAATACTTCACAGGCTGGTCTCTCAGCATGCAGACAGACAAAAACACATGTAGAAATAACTATATTTCTATATCAATGATCAGAGAAAATATCTCACCAGCTGCAATATCTTCATCTTAGCCCACACAAGACCAGGGGATTCCAAATCACAGTCCTGGGGTCAAGCAGGGAAATGCAGCACTGAGCAGATGCGTCCGTCTCTCAGGAGAAATCCTTGTTTCGAAGCCAAGAAACCCCGGTTTTATAATATTCTCAATGCATGAGAAGACATCCTCTACAGCAAGGAAACGTATTTGTGCTGGCTGAGCTCCATGCAAGCATTCCAAGGCAAAGAAATCCTCATGTATTCTCTTGTGACATGTTCCGGCCCCTTATCTTAGTGAAGCTTGAAGTCGCCCTCAAAAAGGAAAAAAATCTTGAATGTGATTAACCTAAATAACCATGAGTAACCTGGGGGCATGATGAGCTCAAGCTAGACAGAGTCAGAATTCAATATAGAGTTTAGGTCACGTTAAAGCCCATAGGTTAAACTCAATTTCTCAATGTATAACATAATGCATATTTGGGCACCATTGCCTACAGCACTACACTCCGAGACAGAAAAGTGAAATTCCACACATTTCTCTCATGCTTTCAACGCACATCCCACACTTTCTGGTCCTGGCAAGGCTAAGGCTGTCCTGCTCTGTGAAACAGTCCCACTCTGAAGCTACAAGGAGACCGGAAATGAAATCATAAGTAACAGATGCAAATGCACAAAGAATGATGTACATTTAAAATAGAGAGAATTAAAACATAAAGTCAATTAAAATAATGGTAGTCAAAGGTCATCACATGGCCCCAATACGCAGGAGTGCATGTAGCAATACATAGTCTCTCCTCACAGCTCTTCTTCCTGGCAGGTTCCTTAGTCCAGCAGTAATCTAAAGTTCTGGGGTCAGGGCCCCAATATTTATACCACATTTCCCTTTGAAGTTGGCACAAAGTTCCACTGGCATACATAATCCAGTTCTGCCTGGCTCAGTCCAGTTTCACTCCAGAGCGTTGAGACAGCATTGTGGAAGACAGTCCATTCAGGTGCAAGCAACAACTCTTCCCACTACTGTAAATGCAACCAGGTCTATGTAGCCTGGCTATGAGTCACCCAGGAAAGGCAGGATACACCTACCCCCACCCCCTCCGGATCTGTCTAGTGTGAATGCAAAAACCAGCCCCGTCAGTCAAAAACCTATACAGCAAATACACAACAGGCAGAGAGGCACAAAGATGGTTAGACAAGAAAATACCCACTTTCTAAAAGGGGTATTTTCAAACACACAATATCAAAATCATCTTTACTAAATATGTATTTTTAAATCCTGAGTTCAGAGAGCCTAAACGCAATTTTTCTATCTTGCCCCAATGGACAGTTATGCTTGTAAGACTTTACAAAGCAATTCCCATGTTAGTCTATAGGACAGATAGCCTTGCAGTAGTGAAAACTGAAATACATAGTCGTTCACTATCAGTACATGTAAAACACCCTGCCCATGGGGGTACCTTGGGCCTACCTGAGGGGTACCTTACATGTAAGAAAAGGGAAGGTTTGGGCCTGGCAAGTAGGTGCACTTGCCAGGTCGACATGGAGATAAAAACTGCACACACGCACTGCAGTGGCAGGTCTGAGACCCCTTTGAAATGCTGCCTGTGTGGGTGGCACAGTCAATGCTGCAGACACCCATCATCAATTGATTTTCAAGCCCTGGGCATACACAGTGCACTGTACTAGGGACTTAGTAGTAAATCAAATAAGCCAATCATGAAACATCGATCCATAAATGCAATTTACATAGAAAGCATATGCACTTTAGCACTGAATAGCAGTGGTAAAGTGCCCAGAGTCCTAAAACCAACAAAAACAGGCCAAACAGTCTTGGGGTAAATCCGCTGAAAAAGACAAGTCTAACAGCATATTACACGAAAGGGAGCAGCATTTTGTGACCATACTGGGAGCATGCAAAGTGGATAGTGCATAACGTTCAAAGCAGTCACCGCAGAAATACACTTTTTTGATAACTTAACAGATCGGATATAAAAATCTTTCACTGGGCTTTATAAAATACACATAGAGTCTAATTACGAGTATGGCGGTCCAAGGACTGCTAGACTTTTGGTGGCGGTCTTGCGACCACCACATTACGACCCTCGTGGTCATGCCGGCCAGGAACTGCCAACTCTGCCAGGGAACAGCCTTTTCTGGTGGTTGCACAGCAGTTAAGAGGCATCTCTATGCTTTGCTGGACCGCCGCGGTTCTGCCAAGCATATTACGACTTTCATCTCTGCAAGTGATTTCATGGAGGTCTTTCCTCCATGAAAACAGTGGCGAAGATGAAAGATAGGGCCCCCTTGTGCCTCACGCAATTTGGATGCACACAGGAGGGCATAGCATGTGCCTCCCTGTGTGTATGCACGGAAGTTGCAGCACTGCATTGACTTTTCAGTCCATGCAGTGCTGGAACTTTTTTTTTACGTTGCCATTGCGTAGCCTATTTTATAGGCACCGCCGTAGGAATGCTCAAGGAATCACCTTTGCGGGAGGTTCTTACGCATGTTTGGCGGTGCGGCAGAGGGATGGTCCCGCCACCATACAATAAAACTCGTAATCTGCCCCATAGTATTCCAAGAAGTAACAATTAAGCACAACCCTATGATCAAATAAAAAACATTGTGCAACGGTGCAATTAGATCATAAAATACTTTGTATCAATACAAAGAGGGGGGGACCAGGAGCCAGTTGTGGTCCAGTGCCCGTGCTCCTAACGTGGAACGTCTTAATTAAAGGGGGGACACTGTTCCGGTCGAGGGGTGCAACATGTCACCCGCTCGATGAGAAAGAGGAAAGAGACTAGAGAGAGAAGAAAGGGGAAACAAAGAAGGAGGTGTAGGTTCTCCTAGGTATTTGGACCCACTTGTGAGAGGGAAGAACAGGTCTTTCCTCTTGTTGCCCTCACCCCAAAGGATGTCATGCTTCATCATCGAGCGTTTGCTCCTCGTCGGGCCGGCGCTGCAATGCCCTACGGGTCCCCCGAAGGGTCACTTTGGCGGAGATCTTTTTAGAGAAAAGTCGTCAGGTGCATGCAGGTGTGTGGGGTGGGTCCTCTTGGAGGGTGATGTAGTGCGTGCAACGTAAATTAAAACTGCTTAAGGGTTACCAAAAACAAGTTTAATGTGGCGGTACCCTTGACAGAGTAAAAACCTGTAGGTTGAGAGTTATCCCAATCGGCTTAATGTGCCCATGTAACTACAATGTAGAAGAGGTAGACATGTATCGCGCCTGTGTGGTCTCAAAGATCCATGGCGCTTCTTTAGGACCGAATCAAAACAAAGTAAAGTGTTGTGCATATGAAAAGTGAAAGGGTAAATACCCGCTTAGGGTGTCAGGGCGGGCCAGGGAACTGTGTACCCTACAGTCTGGCTACAAAACTAAATAGTTGTGGCCGTTCCTGAACACCACCTATAAATACAAGGAGAGTTGCTCCATAGGCTAGAAGAGTAGGACGCCCGCACCTTACTGGGAGTTTCGCTCGGGTGCCGGCTCATTCGCACCTGCCCCATCCGTACGTCTGCCTGCAGTGAAATACTTTGTACATGACGTCGCACAGATAATATAGGCCTTTAAAAACAACAATCCAATAATAAAATCAATCTAAACTGTAAATAAAATTACAAGTACTGACAAATATACGCACTTATACAGTCAAATCGTACAGGTTACTTCAAGCGATCTAGGAGTAAATTGTCTAAAACTTAGGTTACTAGCCCATCATGTTACTTAACCTGATCCTAGCCGGTATGAATCAGTGTACCATAAGACAGACCACGTCATACTGTAATAACTGTAAATACAATAATACTGGTCTACATCTTTTAATATTAAGTAAACTTAGGGAATTAGAAACATTTTCTTGGGGCTGCGTACAGTTCACAAACAAGAATAAAAACTTAACTAGGATTGAGTGAATTCTGCGTCACATGGACAGTCCACAAGATACTTTTCACAAAACATGTGTTTTGGGTACATCAGTATGTGGGCGATTCTGAAACTAAACCTTACCAGATAATACCTTTGGTAGCTTGGTACAGTGTATAAGTAGGGCTTCATATGATTGTCAGTAATTAGTGCAATATGGGCAACCACCCTCCTCTGAACACACTGACACGGCTCTTTTCCTCGCTATTTGAGACAGATGCTCTTTGTTAACAGTGGCTTTAACTGATGCTCTGTGGATTGTTAAAGAGCTCTGGGTGTCCTATCGAATTAAGCTGGGCCTTCACAATCGTCACCCAATGAATATTACAAGCATTGTCAATAATTCCAGCTTGATTGAGTGACGCTTCAGGTCTGGACCACAGTCGCAACTTGGGAGGTGCAGTTTTTTACAAGATCTTCTACATGTGGTAGACCCAGTTCTGTTGCAGGGATTCTGCTCAGGAACAGAACTATACTTGGAACCAAAGAACATCAGTAGGTAGGGACTGAGTCACCATACCACCTCAGTACCATGAGCTCGAGTTGGACTAGCTATAGTGTCTCACTTGCTCTCCAAACCATATCCAGGGAGACAAATGAATTGACACCCCAGAACACAGCAGTCCCGATCCTCTCAGAGATCGCCGTAACAGGACACACCCTTTTGCTCACACACTCGTACTCAGCCACAATAAGATGAGACACAAAGGAAGTTTGAAATGTTTAAACTATTGTGCTGTAGATTGCCGTATATGTGTCACAATCAGAAAAACTACTGCCTTACAGAAATACCGAAATACCATCCGTATAGTCAGTAAATCATATATTATGAAAAGCCCTGTCATGTTATAAGACAGATTAGCCTACCTCCCCCCCGCTCCCCTTCTACAGAAGCAAAATGATTATATAACAAAAATCTCTGTGATTGGTAGCGGACACTGTACCTTAACACACACAGATGAACGCTCTGCATCTCGGGTATAGGCTTGATCTGCTCTCAGAAAGTCTCTCTCTCTATATGTGTGTTACATTACTCTACATACCTATATGACAATGCGTACATGCTCATAAACAGTAGTACGTATTTTGTACGTATTGAGGCGACATCAAAATTGCATATCACCAAACAACCTGGTTTTGCAAAGGGGGTCACCTGAGTTTTTGCACTTTTATTTGTGCTTTAAAGAATAAAATAAAATCATCAATGAGAGAAACAGGAACAGATCAGTAAGCAGGAGTGGGTGATTAGAAAAATGGTAAAGGGAGCGGAGATAAATAAAATAAAAAAAGGAGGGGCATATCATCAAGCCCCGGAGATAAAATTATCGCAGCTTTAGCGTCCGTTTTCGGACGGAAAACGGCGATAATTTTATCGCCTAATCAGCAAGGTCACGCTATCGCGTGAATCCTTGCATTATCGCCCTTTCCCCCAACGCCCATCTTTGCATCTCTAATAAGATGCAAAGTGGGCGTTCCTGCCCTGACATAAATGGAGGAATGTCGGTAAGTGACATTTCTCCAATTATCAACGGGCATGCTAACCTGCAGAGCGACAAGCAAAGTAGCGATAACCTCTGTTATCGCTACTTTCCTTTCGCCTGCTTCAAAACTGACTTAGCCATGATATCCTATGTAAGGTGGATATCATGGCTAAGTATGCCTTGCCCTATCAGCAAGCTTTCTTCAAACCTTGTGCGATTATCGCTGTATTTCCAGCGATAATCGCACAATTGGCAGTTTGCGCTCTGAATTTTATCGCTTTGGAGATAAGCGTTGCTGATAGCACGCTATCGCCGCGATAAAATTCAGAGTTGGCCGCTGATAATTATCCTCGCGCTAGGAGCACTGAGCGATAATTATCGCATGGCCTTGATGTTATGCCCCTTAGTTCCTTGAGGTCAGCTGTGTAGGGATCCTCTCAAAAGGACAGTGGTGAAGAGATGCTTCAGTGGTGCGACATTGAGAACAGACGAGAGCCGTCAAATAAAGGGCATAGATCATAAAGCATGATGAGCCTGACCCAGAGCTCAGTCTGTATTGTCGAAATTAGATCTTTGGCAACATAGCTAGAGTTGTCTCTTGGTGACACCTAAGAGAGGTAAGGTAACATGACACTGTAATCGAGGATAATGTTTTCCAGTCCTGAGCTTCCATTTATTAACTCAGTGCATTCTGGGAGTTGTAGTTTTGGTGCACCAGAATAGCAGTGAAATTATAGAAGGCATTGCTTTTAAAAGACGACTAGACTGTAATGTGGTATCCCCAAGGACAGAAAGTAATTTGGGAACTTTAAATAAAAGTGCAAAATGGTTTTGCAGGTTTTATTTGTATAACAACAGTCCCCATTTTAATAGCTCTATACAATTTATTCAGTTGAAATGAGTGATAATTGGTATTGTTTAGAACTAGGCAAGCGTACATTAGTTTTTTTCTATGTAGAAAATTTAACATTGATGCCAAATTTGCTTCAACAAAATGTCTCTTCAAATGATGGTATCTTTTTTTATTTTATCATCCGACATCAAAATTGCTCCAAAGCGACAATAATCAATATTTCTCCAGGCAACTATTACCACACTTCTACCAGTTTTTAGTTTTGTGGACAAATATTCTTTGGAAAAACTTTCTGAAGAAAATAGACTTGCAAAACTTTTTGGGCAAAATGTTATAATTGTTGCAAATTTACCCAAAGAGTCAAATAATATGAATATAATTTGTGCGTCCATATGAAGTACCAGAAAAGAAGGGGACTGCTACCACATATTGAATCGAATGAAGATAGAAGAATTAAAATAGAAATCCCTTTTATTTATACAGTAGCTGAGTGGGCTAAAGCATCTCTTGCAGAAATTCATGGCCAAACTGTTAGTTACCAGGTTTGGTCTAGTCAAGACTTAGGGGTCGATTACAATGCCGTCCAGAAACTCTTCCGACCGAATTGGTTTCGGAATCGTTTCCGACCGAATCGGGTTTTGCGAGTCCAACCGAACGATTACGATGCTTCTGGACATTGTTCAGTCAGACTCGCATTTACTTCAATGGGACCCTGTGTTCCGAACGAAAACACAGGCTCCCATTGATAAAAGGGGTGGTTGGGGAAAACCTTGCACCCTGTGGCAGACACCCTATGGTGCCTGCCACTCTGCATGCATGGGAAGGAGGGACCCCTGGGTACCCCACAGGCCCAATTCGGAGGGCCCCGCATGAAGGGGGGCCTGCTACGGGCTCCCAAAGTCAGTTTCCGACAGCCGATCCGTGTCGGAACAACCAATTCAGAAAGACTGTCCAAATCTGACATCCTAATCGATCTGCTGGAAACGCGGTCCATAGACCGCTACAATTTGGCTCCAACCGACTCGGTTACTGCCAATGCCTTTCGGAACCGTGTTTGACAGTCCGAACGCTTTCCAGCCGTTGAAATCGATTGTTCGTAAGTGTCCGAGTCAGTCGGAAAGGCGGGTTCCGAATCGGATTCGGACAAATTGAATTCCATTGGGTGCCTTTCCGAACAACATCGTAATCAATCCCTTAGCCTGTCTTTCATTCTTCTATGGTCGTTTGATACCATACCGCTGTATTCATGAACTGCAATCTTTAATTGGATTTAAAATCATTCAAGGGGATTTATACTAAACCTAGGAGCTCAAAAACCTACAATATTTTTAATTGTGTGGTCTCTATTTATTGCGTCGTATACCTCTGTGCAGAACATAGATATAATCACTGCTACCCATTTCTATGCTCATATTTTATTATATTTTCTCTACTGTTGAATCAATATATGCTTTTATGTGCTCAATGAATTCATCTAACAAAAAAAAAGCTCCAGTATACATTATTGTACTACTTCCTTTTCACCTGACTTGTTTGTATCCTTACTCTGTCTGACACACCAATAGGAGAAAACAAAATATGGGCCTCTCTCTTAAACACCATGCAGCTTTCAGCTAAGGCTCTGGAATATCATTCGAACAAGATGGACATTCAACTTACCCTCCTTAACTGTCTAGCCCTGCACGTCACAAGTATTGACAGCAAATTGTTGGAAATGAACAACTTTATAAAAAGAGCCCAATCTGAAACGGTAATAATTCTTCCAAGCTGCACCTGCCATCAAATTGCCGAAAAACTAGAAACACTGCCTACAGTGATGGGTGATCTTCTCACGGATCTCAAAAGTACATACTCAAACATTGGCAAGCCTAAAATCGGCAAAATTACACTGGAACAAGATAGCTACAAGGAAACGTCATCGCCCGTTCAGGAGCAAAATGAGCGATCTGAGCCTGGCAACTACGGGAACACTCTGGCCAGAGCCTTCATGGCGGCTGGGAAAGACATAGACCAGTAGCAGGTGCAACCACAGAGTCAAAACAACACAAGCAACCTGGGACCCAAGAAACAGCCAAAGTAAACAAGACTACGAGCACTGACCCCTCTGGGCCTTTAGTCTCCCCTGAGTGCCAACCGCCGGTACAGACCACCAGCAGTGGCAAAAAGCAGATAGGTCATCCAGACGAGGAGGACGCCCAGTCGAACAAATGGCAAACATCCAAACAGCATCGGAAACAAAGGAGGAAAGGAAGGAACAAGAATCCAACAATAAAACACTTCCTTCAAGTTGCATCAAAATCCCCGAATAGGCAGCAGCGAGTACAAAGTGCAAGTGGTGAGCCAACAAACCTGCAGCTTGAGCCAAATGCCATTGACGCCCCCTTCCCATCAGGGAATGAACAAGTAGGAGAGGCGAACATAAGCAAGCATAACTCCCTCAGACTTACCAACTCAAACGAGCAGGCAGAAAATAAGCCTGAAACCAAATCATTAAGTGAAGCTGCCCCTGCGTTATCAGTAGTTACAACGAAACACACTGATAAACTAAAAACAAGGCATACCAAAACAAAAATGGAAAAAGTAAATAGAACAAGGCCAGTGGAACAGCGAAGCGCCAGTGGATGGCGCATGGAAAAAGAGCAAACCCCGGACCCCGCAGAAAGGGCGGAACAACAAAACACGACATCCTTAACAGCACATACCGAACAACTAATATCAAGGGATGCCAAGCTAGAAGTGGAAACAGCAAATAGAACAAGGCTAGTGAAACAGCTAAGCGTCAGCTGGCGGCGCATGGAAAAAGAGCAAAGCCCGGACACCGCAGAAAGGGTAGAACAACCAAATGTGATACCCAGAAGCGCAGGGAGAAATGGCAAATCCGTATGCAGTGGATACCCCCGAACGCGCTCCAGAGGGAGATCCCCAATGCAGTTCGGTCCATTCCGGAGTATAAATCCAAAGGACGAGGCGATACCCTAAACAGAGGCAATATTCTTCTAATATTACCTGCTATTAGCAGTCTGGCAGGGATCGGTTCACAAGATCTAGAATCAGTATAATTTGAAACTTTGAAACATCTCTCGGAGCAAGAGGCAACCAAGACAGTTTGGTCATCCAGAGAAATAGTGGAGAAAATATTCAAGGTAAAGCATCAACTAGAATCCTGGGGGATCCGACTTCATCTCCATCAAGCAGTCGGGTACCCAGATCCACTACTCCACCTCCATGAAGTACCCAAATATAGCGGACCAAGCAGAAGGAGAAGCTCTGGCCGGTTAACTCTGTGCTCAAGGGGGCACATAGTACCTCTGCAGAGACTTCGGAGAGAAATAGTTCTATCGATAGGGACATCCAGGGTCAAGGAGAAACCGACACACTACAGGATTGGTCTTGGATAGCAAAAACTATAAACACAAAAAGGGAGTCCCCTTGACAGGGACTAGAACAGGAAACAAGTATTTTGAATCTAAAATTCTGCTCCTGGAACATAAACGTCTTTGGAACAAAAACAACGGACAGCGCTTTGCTGACGTATCTTCCAACAATTTGACCTTATTCTGCTTCAAGAAACGTGCAGATCCACTTCACCTACTAGGCTTTAAATCATATAATCTTCCTGCAACTAGAAATTCAAACTTGGGCCACTTCAAAGGAGGTCTCACGACTTAATCCTTGATTAAAACCATAACGACGGTTAAGCAACTAACATGCAAAAGCACCCCAACAAATGAGATAAAAACAATTCAGCTGAACGTAGTTGGTCCTAAAGATAAACAGCAGTTAATTCTTGTTAACACCTATCTACACCCCCGAAACAAAAGAAACGGCGCAAAACAACTGGTACCAGAACTTACCAAACTAATTACTGAGAATACAACTTCGAACTACATCGTCTCAGGCGATTTTAATATGTTCTTTAAGGGGAATGGCGACTCAGGCCGGCAGAAGACCAGCATGGGGGATCCCTCTTCAGAATAAGTGTAAGTGGGGCAAGCCAACTAAAATTCCTAAAGAACTGTTGAAGGATCTAGAAAGCTTATCCTTGGTAGCTCTAAACGGTCGATTTAGAGGGGATCATCCCCAAGCTGCAACTTTCCACAATGTGCTTGCTGTCACAGCAATAGACTATACTTTTTCATCCTTACCACTATACCATTTGATAAAAGATTTCTGGATTGGTATACAAGACTATAGTGATCATCAACCGCAAGAGTTAACACTTGCCATGCAAGGAACAGCGCTCACTTACTCAACTGCTGACTAATGTCCAAACGCCACATTTAACCACAGGAGAATAAAATGTAACATACGCGTCCCAGTAAAACTCTTGGCAGAGTCAAAAAAACGGTGGGAGCATAACAAACTACTATATGATAACATCTTAACAGCCTGGGAAAGTTTTACTGAAAGATTTGCCCATCTAGCCCTAAAGCAAATCCAACGAAATTTGAGCAAAAACCACTGAGTAGACCAGCAAACAAACAAGGAATTCATCTATCAGCAATCCATCACGCCGAGTTAAGATAAATAAGGGGCGAAATAAACAGAGCAAAGCGTAAGCTCTGTCAAAATTGCCCCGGTGAAAACGCACAGCTGGAATTAAGGAAGCTCAGGGCCCGAAAAAATAAAATCATCTGGCTAGCAAAAAAGGAAACTACTGAAACAACATGGGCAAAACTGTTACATGACGCAAAATCAAAGAACAGCACCAGGTTTTGGCAGACAGTCAAGAATATAGAGAATCCAACAGCACCAGGAATTAACTCACACATAACGGAGGATGCCTGGGTAAAATACTTACAGATAGTGGCAAGCCAGAGCGAGTGGCAATCCCTAAAACATCAAGGTCCAGAGTTCGTATCGTACTTTTCAATTAAAACGATTGTGGACAGAATTTTAAAAAGTTGAAATGAAGGGGCGCCTGGGCCTAACAGGCTTCCCCCAATTGTATACAAGCAAGATTCAACTTACTGGGTTGGAGCATTGCTACCTCTCTTTAATAATATTTTAGAAGCCGTAAAAATCCAAGATTCTTGGAAAAGAACGATCATCTCACCTATCCACAAGAAAGGTAGCAAGAACGAACCAAAAAACTATAGACTCATAGCACTAATCGACATTGAGGCCAAATATTACGCTGGCCTACTACTGGCTGAACTAATCGAGTAAGCAGGGGGAAATGACCTAATCCCAATCAACCAAACAGGTTTTCAAAAAGATCTGGGGACAACTACAAAATTCTTGCCCTTTCAATTTTAATAGATGCCACTAAAGCAATCTATAAACTACTATTTGTCTGCTTCATCGACTATAAAGCTATTTTTGACAGCGTCAACAGAGGGAAACTGTGGGGTAAGCTAGCTGGGTGGAAAATAGCCCCAACCCTTCTGAATCAGCTAATCTTACTCCACTCCAAGACATGGGTCCAAATTAAGCTGGGGCCCGGCGATAGTCTGTCAAGGAGGATTCCAACCACCAAAGGGTTAAAACAGGGCTGTGTTCTTGCTCCAACCTTGTTTAATCTTTTTGTGTCAGACCTCTCAAATGAGTTGGATAATTGCCATCACCACGCCCCGAACTTGGGTGGCCTGACACTTTCAAACTTACTATACGCCGATGACCTGATACCGATCAGTCGAACCCTATTTGGCCTACAGCATTTGATAAATGTCACAAGCAATTTTGCCAAAAAGAACGGATTAAGCATAAACCATGAGAAGTCCAAAGTAATGGTATTCAACCAGCGAAGCACCAAGAATCAATTCAGATGGCTGCTGGGGGGTAGGCAGCTGGAGACGGTCAAAAGTTACAAATATTTGGGAATTACTTTTGACAGCATGGGTACGTACCATAAACAAAAAGTGGCCATCCAAGGAAAAGGAACCCTTCTGGCTATTATGCTAAAAAACATCAAGCACAAAATAACTGGCCCCAATCTTATCCCGCTACTGGAAGTTCTACGGGCAAAGCTTCTATCTACAATTACGTATGGCAGCAAATCAATGAGAGGGAAAGACAAAATAATTCTGGATAGGGTAGTCCCCAAAGCTGCAAGAATAATATTCAATCTCCCACAATACTCCTCTCCAGCACAAATAAGGCTGGAGCTTGGCCTACAAAAGCTGCAAATAGCAAGGAAGGGAGTCTACGCCAAATGCTAGTACAAAATAAAGAGTGCTAAGTCTGGTTCTTTAAACTCATACCTGCGGAAAGAGATAACAAGGAAAAATGACTGCCCCGCTATGGTTTATCTTCAGCCAGGAATAAGGTTGCTCGCTTTACAGGACTTGTGGAAATCCGGTCTTCCTTACTATAGTTTTAAGGCCCTGGTAAACAAATTGGTAAAGATTATTTCCCTCGAAGAGGATAAAGCATACCTAAATAAGAGGACTCACAGCTGGTTTGTGATTCAGAGCTACTCGAGATGCGCACCTCAGCCATATTTAGGTACAAGCTTCTCGAGAAGTATGAAGGAAAGCGTTTTGGTGATGAGGCTGGGAATTCTACCAGTAAAGCCGCACTTACCGCCGTGGAAATGCACACATCCAACTGTTCACTGCAGATTATGCGACATCCCCAAAGAGATCGTCTTACACCTACTGTGTGTTTGTAAGAGTTTAGATCTGGAACGAAGACAGTTTCAAAAGCCGCGCCTGAATGAAAACCAAATATGAACCTGCAGACAGGCGGTGAAGGCCTGCTTCGAGGGGGGCAATGTCCGGTTAGCCTGCAGCTTTGTTCGTTTCATGAATATAGTACAAAATAAAATTAACCTTGGCAACCTCCCAATAAACTGGCTAGCAACACAGGCTGCTGTTAATTCACTGGTATCCGCACACTGGGAATGATAATTTTAGACTTACCACCAATTTGGTAAGGATCTTACACTCAATTTTATAGACATTTGAACTGAGACGAATTCCAAGGAGGATGGTCTCCCAGCAGACATTGAGTGCTTAACATAATATATATATTAATATTTTATCTTTTGTACCATATGTAAGTTTTATATTTCTGTATTTTACGAAATCACTGCAACTTGTATCGGATCAAGTGCAGATTTTTTTTATATGTGTTTTATTATGTAGCTGTTTGCTAAGATTTTTATTTATCAAGCAATAAAAATTACTTACTTACTTACTCCCTTCTCCCCTGACTTGTTTGCATCCTTACTCTGTTCAAAGAAAACCTTGCAATAAAATCTTTCATATAATAAAAAATCATTCCAAGATGGCTGATCGTGTGTGCACACATGGCAATCTTTTAAAGACTTTTCTTAAAGCAAGAATAATCATTCTAATAGGGCCACTGCACCTATGTGCATACATACAGCGGCCATCTTTAGGAAAGAGCATTGACAATAGGTCTTGTGGAAAAGAAGCAGGCTTTGCCAATTCTTATTGATTTATATTTTTGGACTTTTTGGTCTGTTTACAGTGGTGGAACTATCCATACAGTTCATAGTGACTTAATGGCGTTGTATTAGTTCAGTAGAAAGTTCCTTCAAGTCTACCATCGCTTTCAGCTGGGTCCCATGAGTGGGACAATCAATCACCCACTTTTGTTTTCAGCCAGCATCAATCACTATGATGTAAATTGTAGTTTCACTCCATAATGAGTTTTACCCTTTGTCAGGTGTCTTAGTGCTGTTGGTTGAAAAACACAAGACAGGCTTACAGGCATCTTTCTACCATGGTGCAGATGATGTAATATATAGTTCTGTTGAGTTTTTGAAACTCGGGGTAAAAGAGCAGCCACGCCTCATGGGCAGCCTCATGGTGAAATAGCCCCAAAAGTAAGGACAAAACAAGATGAATGCACTTTCCACCCAACCAGAATCTGGAGGATGCAAGAAGAGGTGAAGAGAAAAGTAAGAGAACTACTTTAAAACCGTTAGGAGTGCTTTGCCACATGAGGTTCACCACTAGACCCGAAATACGAGTTCTGAGTAAAGACGGTATGTACCATAATCAACCTCAGTAGTATTGAAGACATTGGTGGAGCCACAAACGTTGGGAGAGAAGAGAGCAAGGTAAGACAATAAATGCATGTATGTTATCAGTGACTTGTGATGCCTCCTGTGAAACCCATGCATCTTACAATGATCTTGAAATGATGACAGGTGACTTTACATTAGCTGGACTAGTACTAACAGAATGTACATGCAGTTGAATGTTTTGTAACAAGTGCAACCTGCACCATCTCATGTGTTTTTTAAAGAATTATAACAATACGTAGACTTATTTTTTTAAAAAAAATATTCATTTGAAGATTTACCTTTGTATAAATGTAAAAAAAATTGATTATTAAATTAATCTGCTTATAATTCTAACACGCATGGGGCAAACTTGTTTACCTATGTTATGATTGTATATTATTTTAGGGCACTTTTTACTTTAATATAACACTGATTGTGTAAAGTATTATTAATATTTGTTACTTTAGAAATATTAAACTTAAAAAACATGTCATTTATGGGGGAATCGCAGATGAGAACGAGGAAGCACCTTCAACTAGCTGTGATACACTTCCCAAACATTCTGCTAGAAGCAAGTCTTCATGTAGCTGCAATTACCAAGGAGCTACAAAAACGTCAAACTGTCTGGCAACAGTCAAGCTCCTCTGTTCACCGTGGGCCAGATTTGTCAAGGTTTTTTCATCCCCCTTGCGGGGGCAAGAGTGATGCAAAAACCTAAATGAGATTTATCAACCCGTGCAAGGCTACTTTGCGTGGCCATGAGTGGCTTGATAAATTTAGAGTAAGGAAAGGCAGCGCAAATCGCTGCCTTGCGTTACTCTGTAGCAGGGAGGCATTCCATGGGTGGAGCGTGGGTGTTCCCATGCATCCATGGGTGGAGTGTGGGTGTTCTCACGCATCCACACATGGATTTTGTCACTTTAACAGATTTATCATTAGTGGTAGACCTGGGAAGGCGTCAAAATTCTACGCCTCCACAGGTGAGGTGAAACAAGGAGAAATATCTTTATTTCTCCTCATTTGTTTCTCTTTCTAGAAAGAGGAAAATGCCTCAGGATGGTTTTTGTGAAGGAAGGTGTACAAAAACCTGCACAAAAACAATCCTGCCTACAATGCAGGGACCCTTGCACAATGACGTGAGGGTGCCGGCGTTGGCGCTAGGCAGCCAAAAGTGCACCAACTCTAGGAATGCGCCATATGATGTTAAATGCGGCAAGTTCCTGCCCTTTCACACAGTGCAGTAAGGTGGCTTGCTGCGTGAAAGATTGATAAATATACCCCTTAGTGTCTGTACTTGACATAGCAGGAATCTCAGCTAGAAATGGGGGCCTCTGTGGAGTTTTTAAGAGCATGAGAAGGGGGCATAGAAGGTGAGGACATTAAGGACCAACAAGCACCATCTTCATTTCCCAGACGAGGCACGAAGGAGAGCAGCGGCAACATCTGAGCATTCAGTAACTCACATAACCTTTGTTTGGGAGTAATGGAGGCATCTGATCCTGCCCTTAATGAAACCAAGAACATGTGTAACAACTTAAATTATAGAGACACTGACGGAACAGGTCACAATGCAACAGCAAGAGACACTTTCAGCAATGTTGTATCACTTCATCAGAGAAGGGAATAGCATTCTGCTCAGTATGCTAGCCTTAAGGCCACAAACTCTGAGGACTAATGGAATGTTTGGAATATTTTCAAACTCTACATAAATCCTTGCGGATTGATTCTGTGAGAGACAGCTTTCAACAATCGTGACATGAATGGAATTTTAGATCATCTGGAATGGCCGAAGGTCCCTGCTTTACCGAACCATGCACCTTAAGGGACATCAGCCCTGCTACCTATTCCCCATCACCATCCACATATTCCCTTAAGAGCTATCAGCTCCACTACCATTGCCCATCATCATCCACATATTCCCTCAATAGACATCAGCTCCACTACCCATTCCCCATCCACATATTCCCTCAAGAGACATCAGCTCCACTACCCATTTGCCATTACTAACTACATATTCCCTTAAGAGACATCAGCTGCACTACCCATTCCCCATCACCATCCACATATTCCCTTTTGAGACACCAGCTGCACTACCCATTCCCCATCACCATCCACATATTACCTTAAGAGACAACAGCTGCACTACCCATTCCCCATCACCATCCACATATTTCCTTAAGAGACATCAGCTGCACTACCCATTCCCCATCACCATCCACATTTTCCCTTAAGAGACATCAGCTGGACTACCCATTCCCCTATCACCACCCACATAGTCCCTTAAGAGACATCAGCTCCACTACTCATTCTCCATCACCATCCACATATTTCCTTAAGAGACATCAGCTCCACTACTCATTCCCCATCACCATCCACATATTCCGTTAAGAGACATCAGCTCCACTACCCATTCCCCATCACCATCCACATATTCCGTTAAGAGACATCAGCTCCACTACCCATTCCCCATCACCATCCACATATTCCGTTAAGAGACATCAGCTGGATTGCCCATTCCCCATCACCATCCACATATTCCCTTAAGAGACATCAGCTGGACTACCCATTCCCCTATCACCACCCACATAGTCCCTTAAGAGACATCAGCTGGACTACCCATTCCCCTATCACCACCTACATAGTCCCTTAAGAGACATCAGCTCCACTACCCATTCCCCATCACCATCCACATATTCCCTTAAGAGACATCAGCTGCACTACCCATTCCCCATCACCATCCACATATTCCGTTAAGAGACATCAGCTGGATTGCCCATTCCCCATCACCATCCACATATTCCCTTAAGAGACATCAGCTGGACTACCCATTCCCCTATCACCACCCACATAGTCCCTTAAGAGACATCAGCTGGACTACCCATTCCCCTATCACCACCTACATAGTCCCTTAAGAGACATCAGCTCCACTACCCATTCCCCATCACCATCCACATATTCCCTTAAGAGACATCAGCTGCACTACCCATTCCCCATCACCATCCACATATTCCCTTAAGAGACATCAGCTGCACTACCCATTCCCCATCACCATCCACATAATCCCTTCACAACAGGTTTTACCAGTGAGACCAAGGAGACAATCTGCACCTGCTGCCCCGTTACCCGAGCTCTCTGATACAGCTTCCAAAAAAAGCTCAAGAGTTTATTGTTAACATTTCCAACACACGTTTGTTTGATAATTATATTTGATCAATTGTTGTTTTCTCACGTATGAAAAGTTTATATTTGTGTGGGTGTTCAAACTGAATTTTTTTTTTATTTTGATTTAATTATTGTAGATTTGATTAAACATACACATATGTATTAATAATAATAATAATTGTATTGTATAGGATTATTTAAAACCGATACAAAAACTGCAATATAAAATTCATACAAAGAATTAAAACCAGAAACGAGTAAAAAAAGGACCATATGCTGAAGTAGCGTCTCAAATAACATTTTCACAGTCGACGGCCAAGTCCTATAAGGTGGGTCGGCAGGGTTTCGGGTGGTAGCCTCCGCCGTGGTCGTGACATGAGTGTACTATGCAACACCAAAAAAACCGAATTTTGTAGTAGGTAGCTCAGCCCATTTCTTTTTTCATTGTTCAAATGTTGGTTATGAAGTTGGCAACTCCTGGAGCGGCAATACCAGCTGTTAGCAGGGCTGATAGCGCGCTTCTCTTCCCAGCATAAGTTCTACTTGTATCAGGAATTTAACCAATTTCCCGTTAAGCCGCGGATCCTTGGGATTGAAGCATGCAGTCACGTCCTGCCTCCGGGTGCGGAGTCCTTGAAGATTGAATTGCGGTTTGTGCAAGCGTAGGCATTCAGCCTTTAGGGCAGAGCAGGAGCAGATTAAATGTGCCATGCCCTCGATAGCATTGCTGCATAGTCTGCAGGTGTTCGTAGGTTGCACCCTCAACCATTGTGGGAGGTGGGGAATTGCTGGCAGTATTCTCAGCCTATACTTTAGAAATGCCTCCTTGGTCTTCCTCGAGTATCCCAGGCCAAAAAATGCCTGGGTGCCAAGTGAGTTGTATCCATTGATTGTCATCCAGGCATGACTTCTTCGAGCAAAGGCAGGTTTGTCTTCCACAAGGGAGAGTTTCCTTATTGCCCTTTTAACTACCTGCGTGAGTAAATTGAGTTTCCCAAAGGTCGGTAAGACCAGTAGTGGTCAGGCAGTCCTTTAGGAATTGTCTAGCCGGCGACTTTGTTCTGGTTGAAAGCTCTTTCCAAAGTTGGTAATTCAATGTATTCGGGGGAGCGCTCCTGATTTTATGCCAGCATATTATGTACGACCCTTTCCTAGCCAGAAGTTGTTTTGTTAGGCCAAACTCTATCCGTATCTGCGCTGGAAAAGCATAGGTTGGGATGTTAAACAAGACTCTGTAGGCTCTGACCACGGTATTATCCAAGTATTTTGGGTCCCTCCCCCTCAGGGCTTTGCTGCCCTAACTGATGGTAGGTAGAATTTTGGCTTGTGCTACTCGAAGGAGGGGGAAAAAAATAGGGCCTGTTAATTTCGATTTTATTTGCCTTAATGTTGTTGCTTTATACCCTTTCTGCTAATTGTCTTGAACTGGCTGGCAAATTGTCCGCCTTCATCGATGATTACCCCTAGGTATTTGTATGCTCTGGAATTTAGGACTGATGTTTTTGCAGGTACCGAGTGTAGTTCCGTTGTTTGCCTTTTTTTATTGTCAGTGTTTTTGTTTTTTCATAATTCACTTCTAAATGGTTTTCCACTACGTATTCTTGCATTTTATTGAGTAGGAGTTGCATGCCCACTTGGGTGCAGCTTGCCAATACCATATCATCTGCATATAGGATGCTGGAGATGGCTTTACCGCCCAGCCTGGGGGCATGCGCATTGCAAGAACTTAGGATTGATGTCATGTCTGCCATATAAAAATTAAACAGGGTTGAGGCAAGCACACAACCCCGTTTGAGCCCCTTAGTGTTTGGGATGCGCTTTCAAAGATGTGTACCATTGCCTAATTTGATCTGCACCCATGTATCGGTATGCAGATGTATTAATAGGCTCAGAAGTGCTGACGGGATGCCCAAGTTTGCCAGTTTCCTCCATAGTCTTGCCCGATCGACATTGTCAAAGGCTGCCTTTAAATCAATGAAGCAAAAATGGAGCACCTGTTGTGTTGTTTTTGCCATGTTGAGGAGTAGTGACATGGCTAAAATATTCGTTGAGATACCTGTGTCTTTCCAAAAGCCAGATGGGTTAAAGGGGATTATTTCCTTCTCCTTTGCCCAATCCTGGAGGTCTGTCAATATGGTGCCGGCAAAGTACTTTGTCTCAATATCCTGCAGCGCCACCAGGTGATCATTTTTCGGTGATGATTTGTTGCCGGATTAGTGGATAGGCGATAGTATAGATCTTTTCCAAGATGCTGGTAGGTCTCCGAGCTGTTTAACTTTGGAAAAGACATCCAGGGTACCAGACCAGAACTCTGGAGAGGTGTGGCTCACTAGATAGAGGCGGCAGACCCGTAAGCAGAGAATCAGCCAGGGACCAGGGTTCAATTCCCAACGTGGCAGGGTCGTGGACCAGGGTCAAAACGGACTCGGTAATTCTCGCCTTGGTACCTACTCTAACCAGGAACACACTCGGCAACTCTGGGCATTAAGCTTGCCTCATCTCTACAACGGCCCCCCACAGACGCCGGGGATGCCTGGTTTCACCTTGGAGATACCCAGAAGGGGATCATCTCACAGGGATAGCCAGGACGGGTTCCCCAGCGGTCTACAGCGCCGGGACGCCCCGTTGCTGGGGTAGCTGTGCGCTTTACAAGTCTACAACATTTACATTTAAAGAGGGCTGATAGAATCGCGTTTGGCCCCGTTGCCCCTTCTCTCCTTCCTTTTGTGATTTGTTTTTTGATGATTGTTGTACTAGTTCTGGTGTCCACTTCGTCCAAGTAATCTTTGTATTGAGAGCGATGTATCAATTGAAGTTCAGAGAAAGTACTTAATGCAATCTTTTGCCTGTTAAAGTGGAATTAAAGGAAGGTTGTCCAGGACACCTTGGGTATACCCCGCCATGGGCCAGATGCAAAGCTTTGTTGACGGTGGTCCAGAAGCATGTGCTGTTATTTGCTTTGGAGTCATAAAAAAGTTTTGCCCAAAAAGCATTTTCAATGGACCTGCTGATGTTCGACTTATGTTTTTTGATTTGGTTTTTCATTTGAAGTAATAATAAGTTTCATTCCTGGTCCCCAGGATCATTCCTTATAGATCTGCGTAGTTTGTTTATTGATTTTTTTTGTAATTTCAGTTCTTTCCGCTGTGCACTGGGAACCCGCCCCTCATCCCTTGGCTCGTGAGGTGGCTTATATCTGGCAATTGATGCAAAGGCCATAGAGAGTGTATTAGTGAAAATTTCCCATTAGCTAACTGGGTTGTTGAGAATTCGGTTTGGTTCAATAGCTAGGACTTTGCGGTCTGAAGAACCTCCCCGTAGTTCTCCAATGACAACTTGATTCGTTTAAAATTTTTCGTAAAGCATGCATGTGTGTCCATCAGATAAATTATTGGTTTATGTGGAATTGTTTGGATGGATACTTCCTGTACTCAATGATCACTGTCCCTTTTATCTCCTAGACGGAATCCTGCCTCATGATGGAAGAGCGGGAGGGAGACTAAGTTGTAGTCTCTGATTGAATTAACGGTTTCCGAGTGGAATAAGGCGACTGGTGGGGAGTTTTCGTGAAATCTACTGTTCAGTACCCTTAAGTTGATGTGCTCTAAATTTTCAAGTAATTTCCTGCCCAGTTTGGACGGTCTGATGTGCCCGCTTCTTTTTTGGGCTGGTATATTGCAGTGCTGGGACTGAGCTAGTACATCCTCGTTTTCTGATGAGCCTAGGATTTGTAGATTGAAATCCCCGGAAAGAATTAGATTTGAAGTATTCAGCGGGTTTATAATTAACAGCAGGTGATCTACAAGTTGTCTTGAATCCTGGTTTTTCTGATTTGGGTTTATATTCGTGTTAACGATTAGCACCTCCTCTTTGAAGCCTTTGAAGTTTAGAACTAGCTTAATTGTGTTTATCGATGTCAAGGGGAAAGTGATTTCCGTTACAGTATCGATTTTTAGGTCGAGCCTAGCAGCAGCGCGCATACGCTGCTCCCTCTATGAGGCATGCTGTAGTAGAGTATGCTGTGGAAACCTCGCCCACTCACATCCCATATTTTTGATTGGCTGGTGTTATTGTCCTTGGTAAACTCTGGCTTCCGATTAATTATGAGGCTTGTAAGTCCCGTCTTGGTGCCGCCCTTTTACATGGCATGCTTTATCTAGTGGGTGAACACTATTTACTTTATTGACAATTGCGGCTGCTTTTTCTTTTTTTGTTTTTGCTTGCTGAGAGTGGCCCCCGCTTTAGGGACACCACGCTCTGTTTATTTATTTGTTTTACTTACTCGAAGTGGGTGCCCGCTTCAGGGACACCACAATCTTATTTTTTTACTTATTTGGAGTAGCCACCCACTTAGCCCCCTGCAGGCCAGACCTGAGTGAACAAACAGATCAGACACCAGGCAGAAAATCGCAGATTCTTGAGCACCCCCGACTCACCTCAGCCTCTGGGTAATCTGCAGTCTGCTTCAGTCTCCTTAGGGCTGTGCACACGCCGCTTCGCGCCCCCACCCGCTCAGGGCATTAATGTGCCAGTCAGGTTTCTGCCCCCCCTATGTAGTGGAGGGACTCAGGATGCTCTGTCTGGGCCCCCTAGTTTAGACAAGTGGACATTAAGTGATTTGCCCAGAATCACAGGATGTTGTGCTGGTGCCGGGACTCAAACGTAGTTCCCCCAGTTCTAACGTCAGCAGCTTTGGCCATTACGTCACATGGCTTCCCTCTCCTTGTTAGTTGGTGGACACATTGTAAGCCCTCCATGACCAGTTCAGGTGCACGCAAATCACCTTCATCACCCCTGCGTGGCAGATTGCAGAGCTCTTCAGGACACAGTGCATGAGACAACGCGCAACAGTTTGTGACAACTTTATGGAATGTTTTGCATGGCAGATGGCTTACAAACCGTGTGCCAGCATGACAACCGTGTCTCTATGTGCACGACAAAGTCTCCAATGAGACACCTGTGAGTAGCATGCTACCTGTCCACAAAGCTCTTTAGTGCCTCGTCGTCATTAGTAAAAAGCGCTTCTATACAGTACAGTCATCGAGAGAGGATGTCGCACATGGTAGCGGGGGTGGTGCTGGTGGGGGTCACCTGAGTCTACCCACACACGTGGTGTGACTGTAAAGTATTCATCCTTCATCCTGTGAGTGCAGCAAGACTTCTGGGGGAAGTTGAGCGTCTGTTGCTGCTCAGTGCTCGTGGGATGTCTACACACATCAATGAGAATACAGTGTACAACTGTTTAGGACGTGCATTGTTAGGGGATCTGTCTCAAGCTTTGTAGTTAATGGAGCCTGTGAACAACAAGGAAAGAACCTGCCCAAATTAATTTTAGAGGGTCCTCAATAGGATCCCAGAATGATAAAAGGCAGTCCGGAACAGACAGTTGCAATTAGTCAATCAATCAGACAAACCTAGCGGGAGAAAGCCAAGGTGTTATTTATATATATATATCGCCGAGGAGATAGGCAGGAAGTGACTAACTCGTTCCGCTCCACAGGTAGGTCAACTGCCAGAAAAGGATTTGTCGTGATAAGTGTCCAAAGTTGCTTCCAAGGGTCTACGACCATACACCGCGTCCGCAGACAGCTGCAGAGGCTATAGCTAGTTCAAAGGCACAGGATGAACAGATTTTCTTATGTGGCCGGCAAGAGTTTCTCAGGATCAGGGCTTCATCATTAGGTAGTTAAATAGGACAGTCCATACGTCGGACACTGAAACCGGCAGGAAGGAACTTGCCGTTCAACCTGACGAGCGACGCGTGCCTGAAACGATCCTTATAAGAAGCCCGCCGGTTTTCACTTCCTGCCTATCTCCTCGGCGATATATATATATATATAAATAACTCCTTGGCTTTCTCCCGCTAGGTTTGTCTGTTGGTCCCAGTGCTGTTTGACCATCTTGCCCTGATGAAGGTGTGGCCCCGGCTGGGGCTAGACACCGAAACGCGCGTTGGCGCTTACTGTGTTGGGTTGTTGGATTTCACTACCTGACACGTCATGGATGGTTTATGTAATCTTCCCATCCTTCCATCATGTGGCTTGTGATTTTCACTGACGTTGTCCTGGATTGTTTCAATTGTGAATGTGTGAATTTGAATGGATGCTAGCATGGTTGAATAATATTTTGCTTCATTGATTGTGTGGGACCTTGTATTTTGATAATACGCACTGATGATACTAATGTTATATGTTTTTACTATTTGTTTGTTCTACCTTTTGATATTGATTCCGTATTTTGATGATTGAATATGAGAAAATATCTTTTATTATATACTATATTCATTCTATTAAAAAAAAATTACAAAAATAAAATGATTGACTAATTGCAACTGTCTGTTCCGGACTTTCTTTTATCATTCTGGGATCCTATTGAGGACCCTCTAAAATTAATTTGGGCAGGTTCTTTCCTTGTTGTTTGGTTCCTTGACTTTCCCCCGCTAACCTGCCCTTTATCAATAGTCGGGGGTCCCCCTTCTTAGTGGAGTTAATGGAGCCTGTGACAAGTCTCTAAAGCACGAACATGCAGCCACAGCAGTACATCAGCATTAGAACTACAGACTCCACACCCCTCCAGCCACACACACACTCGCTCTCTCTCTCTCTCTCTCTCCTGGCTCTCACACACACGCACCCACACACAGACACCCACATCCCTACTGTTGTGTTTCGATTTAGATGCCCGTACATAGGTTCCCCTGAATCATGTCCTTATATAGGCACAATTCACATTGCCCTTATTTAGGCATAGAATCCCAGTCCTTATTTAGGCATTAGCTATGCTATCCAAATACAGGCATGGTCACCTACATCCATCCATCCCACGTCACAACGAGTTCTTAGAAACCAGAGCCTTAAGCCATTGGGACTTTCCCAAGCTAGGATTTTTGATTTCTACAAGAACTCATCTATTATGCATGAACTACTATTCCTTAGGGGTTCATCCATGACGTCTTCCTCTGCCCGACTTTACGTCAATGCTAACATTCCTGAGCACCTTCCAGGTATAAATATACCTTCCCTTACCATGGCAACCACGGCACGGTTTGGCACAACTTGACGGCATGGTTCACCATGGCAAGTTCGGAAGAGACCATGTCCCGGCGTGACGCACTGAGCAGAACCACTGAACATGACCGATTGACTGAGTGAAACTGTTATCTATTGTTTCCACGATTCTGAGACGCGTTCCGATTCTAAGGGGAACAAAGTGTTTATGCGGTTGTCAGAAACTAATCCCTTCTTGTTTATTCGAGAAGTTTCTAGTGACCTCTGAGTTAGCTGACACACACAAGTAATTAAGTTTAATGTACTCAATAGGAGCATAATGACCTTAGTCCTATGCAAAAACTATAGTGTATATTCCAATGCACAGAGCCTATAAGGGAAATAGGAACTACACTACACTATATACATACTCATACACAGATACATGCACACATATACGCACCACACACATACAATCATTCACAAACACATACACAGATGTACGCATACACACAATCATACACACACACACATGTACGCACACATACACAATCATACACAAACACACACATACATACACATTAATACATCTACACATACACACATGCATAAGCGTAGACACGTATATCCACACACATACACACAATCATACCCACATACATACACACATGTACGCACCCACACAATCATACATACATAAACACACATAGAGACATACACACAGTTGTACACACATACACTACTCCACCCCTCTTTCCAGAAACGCATACACAAACACACACAAACAAACTCAACCTACACTACACCAGGTGATATGAAGAGGAGGCATGGTTAGGAACCTAAGGATTTCAGACATTCACCCCAGCAGGGGTAAAATGAGGGGGTATCCGTGCACCAGTCTGAGGAAGCAGAGAGCAGCAGACGTCTGGAAAACAGTTTCTATAGGGAACAAATACTGTGATGAAATAATGAAGTGCAGGACATTTTGCATTGTTTTCCTCCAGTCTCCCAAAATCCGAACTATAGGTTGCCCAGAAAGGTGACACACCACAAGGCCTGACACTGTACAAATGCAAACAGACCAGTAAAACATACTGGGACACAACACAACATGCGGAAGTCATGGAATGTGTCTGCCACCGTAAACATGGTGCATGGATGTGGACTGCTCACAGATAAAACACTGCTGTTCGGGAACACCAGCATTGAGTAGAAGGGTAAAACACTGCTTATGGTTTAGTGGGGCCCCACACACTGTCATTGCGTGGCTACAGATCAAACCTTAATGCAGTCCCTGGTGAAGGCTTCGAAAAGTGAAAGAAATGTTAAAGTGTGTGAATAGGAGCTGGGCACCCACAGCAGAGTGAAATACAACGAATGTGGAAACAAGAGGGGCCGGAAGAATGTGCAGGAACAGACGGAGTGCAGAAGATGCTGGACCACTGGCTGCTTTGCAAATAATCTAATTGTGTGGCAAAATGAAAAGAACACTACATTTATAATTAAGATCAAAGGGAAAGTTAGTTTTAAGCAAAATCATGGTAGGTGTTGAGGTACACAGAGCACCAGACATAATACATTCTGTAAGCGTACCTGTATATACAGCAGTAAAGGACATGGTCCCCCACTTTATCACATGCATTATATTCAGGGCCGCTTGAATTATGCGGCAGTGTTGAGGAAATTATGCGGAAAGAAAAGAGAAATAATGCAGCGTAATGAGGCACATTTTATAATAGTATTACTTCATTATTTTAAACTTTTTACACTTGTTAACACTGTCTGGTGCACCTCATTGGTACCAATGTAACACCCAAATATAGCAATAAGCAACATAAAGATGACCAGTCAACTTTTGCAAAAGGTCTTCGACTGTGTTTTTAGTAACTTTTGAACCGTTTGAGCTAGAAACATTTTTTTTGTTAACATCTGCAGATTTTACAACAGATGATGGATTAAGTGGCAAATGAGGCAGATCAATAGTTATGCGAAAATCGCAGCGGCTGCACAAGAGAGTAATTCCAGCGGCCCAGATTATATTCATGGCCACAGAATTATGTGGCAATTCAGGACAGAATTATACTGCAGAGTCGACCAAGTTATACTAAAAGAACAGATTTGATAAAGTGACTCCAAGACTGGGAAGACGTGAGTGAAGCTGCATGGGTATCCAGTTACAAGTGTGTATGTACTCATTTGCCTGATATAACAGCTTAGAAGTGGTGCTTTTTTTAACTTGATGATGTATGAAAAGGTGTGGACTGACGGATCTCGTACGTCACAGAGCTACTATTGAAAAGCACAGAACAGGAACTAGACAAGCATTGGCAAAGCCAATAGGTCTCGGCAATGCCCGAGCTATTGGCCTTGTCAATGTGAATGTCTATTAGCCATGTTGACTAGCAGCACATGTGCTGTTCAGCATGGATGAAAGTCACTGAAAGCCCAGAATCACAGGATCATGAGCCAACGCAGAGTCTCTTCACCCCAATGTTGAGTTTATAGTCCTGCCCCTCTAACACAAAAATGCGTTTTGACGTGGCCTGCGCTGGCCGCATCATAGCGCTTTTTGCAGTGACTTTCAGCCATGCTGAACAGCAGATGTGCTGCTAGACAACATGGCTAAAAGACAGACTAGAAAAGCCTAAGGGCAGCCCGCATTTGCTGCTTGCTCTTCGAGACAAGCTGTTTTAGGGTATGCACTGGAAGCCCCTCCCACTCTCCGACCATATTTATCATTGGCATGTGTCATTGTCCTTCATAAATGATGGTTTCTCATTCGTTAGTAGGCTCCTCAGTGCCTCCTTGGTACCGCCTTGTCTGCATTTGTTAGCGCCCATAACAACTGAGCCTTTTACTTGGCTAGTTACACGGTCGGTGTTATATTTGGGTGAGCACTATTTTGTTTATTTACTAAAATCTGGCTCTACGTGAACATTTTGGCATCAGCGAGGGTACGTCCGATCACCATCCGTTTCGCACTGTAGAGACACTTTCTTCTGCCATGTTCGCCATGAGTATTGTGTTTCTCAGATTACGAGTTTAGAGGCATATTAACAAGGTGGCGATAAAAAATTATCGCTGTTTTCGGCCGAAAAGTGGCGATAATTTTATCGCTATATCAGCAAGGTCACGCTATCGCGTGAATCCTTGCCTTATCGCCTGTTTTCTGAACGTGCAGCTTCGCATCTCTAATGAGATGCAAAGTGGGCGTTCCTTCCTGAAATAACTGGAGAAATGTTGCTAACCGACATTTCTCCAATTATCAAGGGAATCGCTATCAAGCATAGCGATAAGAAAAGTAGCGCTAACCATGGTTATCGCTACTTTCCTTACGCCTGCTTTTCAACTGACTTAGCCATGATATCCTATGGAAGGTGGATATCATGGCTAAGTCTGCCTTGCCCTATCAGCAAGCTTTCGCCAAACGTTGTGCGATTATCGCTGGATTTCCAGCGATAATCGCACATTTGGCAGCTTGCGCGTTGAATTCTATCGCTTTGGAGATAAGCGTTGCTTATAGCACGCTATCTCCGCGATAAAATTCAGCGTTGGCGGCGATAATTATCCTCGCGCTAAGAGCGCTGAGCGATAATTATTACCTGGCCTTGTAGATATGCCCCTAAAATACTTCATCTGCAACGAGTTCCCAGCATTTATTCTACAATAGTGCAGGGGTATGGTACACAATGAACATGTATGGCATACACGTGCTTATTACTGGCAGCGATCTTCCTGGCGCGCTTTGTTTAACGTTGCTTTCTTTTAATCTGTAGATCATTTGGTGATAAGGCAATCTTCCTATATTTTCAGTGCATTTGAAAACATAGCAGCAATTAGCTACTTCGGCCTCATTTATTTCAAATACATTGTCTCTGGATTTGACACGGTAGCTCGAATCCTGGCATGAGCTCCGCCAGCATCGATTATTTTATTTATCCAGATGTTGTTTTGCATTATGTTGTAACCGTGCAGCATTTTTGGTGCATTTGAAAATATGCAGGTCATTTATTAACAAATCAATGTTTTTTGCAAACGTGTTAATTCATGCTTTGCAGCAGTGTCATGCGTGTTCTTCTCTTGACCCTTGTTTCTTTACAATTTAAACTAGGGATAATTCTTACTTTGATACAGGGCTTTAAGTGGGCCGCGTCTCACCGCTGCTGAGCACCGGCAGGTTTTTTAAAGGGGGCCTCGGAACGGGTCTCTATCGGGCTCTGATTTGTGCCCTGGCACAGCCGGTCCGTTTTTTCCGGACTGAAGTGACAGCAGGCACATGGATGTGTGCTGCTCACACTGCTCACTTCTCACCAGTGGAGAAGTTACGGCATGACGTCATGCCAGATGAGTGTTCTAGGGGAAGGGAAATCCTTTAAAGATAGTCATTTTCTCTCTGGATTTCCCTTCTATTTTTGAAACTCAGGAGCAGCAAAATTGTCGTGGTGTCACCAGCGCTGTAAGTGGAAGCTTTTTAGGTCTCGGCTCGAAGGCTGCGCTTGCGCAGTCTCGATCCGAGATTTAATGACTTGGAGAAGAGGGGCTTGAACCCGCCCCTCTTCTCCCCTGTTCTCCATTGGCTGGCCTCTTGAATGCTGGCCAGCCATTGGAGAAAAGGTCAGTCATTCCGATCAGGCCCCGTCCTTTTCGGATCGGGGGGGCGTGTTTTTTTCCAGAAATCTAATTATCGCTGGCCGGCCCCTTTTTCCGCTGGTGGGCGTGGTTTTTTTTTTTTTTTACAGGGACGTTCTCGGTTTCTTTACGTTTCGCCTACCGAAGGCTCCGCTTGTTGTTTCTACCTGTTATTACACTTGAAGGGGGCTGGGAGGGGAACAAGTCTTCAGTCCGCTGGCACCCCACATCTAGCCGGGAAATGAAAGCCTCCGCCCCCACCCACCAGTCGACCCCGCAGGGCGCCGGGGTCTTACCGGAATGCAGGCTCCCGATAGTGGTGATCTCAGGCCGCGCAAGCCCCAGGATGTTCCACAGCATCAGGTCGCAGGCAAGCCTCCGCCACTCGGCCACATCCACAGCAAGGCTGGCCGACCGCAGCGCTGCTATTCTGCGCTGCCTCGGTGGGCTCAAGCGCCCGCGGCCTGCCTCCCTGCTCTGCGCTGCCTCCACGCAGGCAGATGCCCCACGTGCCTCCGCCCGCCATCGAAGACGATGCAGTAGCAGGAACCAAACCCGTACTGTGTGGCGACTTCCTTGCAGGTCACTGCACGGTCTGTGATGCAGCTGGGGTCAGGATCACTGCTGGATACGGGCTCAGGCAGACGGAGCTCTGCTAGGGCACGTCCGCCATGCTTTGCTTTCAAGCCACGCCCCTCCATAATAAACAATCTTAAGAAACACCACACAGAGCATACACTTGTAAAGCAATGTGTTCTAAGATTTTTTTTAACTGATCTTGCAACGGCTGTCATGTTTTCGTTCCGTAATTTTAGCACTTCCGGGTTGCATAGCAACCAATCCTACAGCTGAACATATCCTGGGTGCCGGCTATAAATGGGCGGTCTAGGACAAGAGTATTAATGTCCCTCAACCAATCCTAGTGCGCCATACAGCTGTGGTGTGTGATGTCCGCACGTGCTTTGTCTGGGCTGTGCAGTCCTGCTCGTACAGTCGGTGGATGCTGCTGTCCACGTTGAATGGAGGGAGTGGGTCTTAACTGGAGCTCCTTCATTGACGGGGTCTGATACCGTATCTCGGGCTGGGAATGCCAGACTAGGGTGGAGAGGAGTATAGGAGGGAAGGATGGAGGAAAGGCAAGGGAAGGACAGACAAACGGCAAGAGCAGCGCGGGGGATTGTCTTGTATTACAACAGCTATTAGAGGTGGGTAAGCTAACAAATTAACAGGGACAGCCGAGCCAACGGTCTGAATCGCTAAGAGCCTATTCTCCAGGCGAGCCATGTAGACAGTTTGCATGTAAATCATAACATCAAAAATGTACATACCAGAGGCGCAAGTAGAGAGACATTTCGGGGGCGGGGGGCTAATAAAAATTTCGGGGGGACTAATTCTTCAGGCAATCGGCTGATTGAAGATGCAGGGGCTCTAAGAAGGGGTGAAAAACAACAAAGCCCCATTAACAAGTAAACGGTCTTCTAAAGGCCTGTGAAGTACTCAGGTTTTTTATTTATTTAATAAGTTTTTATATAGCACGGACTTTACACGAAGGTGTCAGAGCGCTTCGCAATAGGAACAGTAATGATACATGAGGAGAAAAATTACAAGTGAGCATGTTACAAAAGCAAACGTTACGTTACATGAGGCAAAAGTGACAATTGTGCAAGTATCAAGAGCAAACAGAATACAAGAGGTAGCAAACAATACGTTACAAAAGGAACAAGCATTTACAATGCAACGGTCTCGGCATTGTTAAAGTTAGAGCTATTGGCATTGCTCATGACAATGCCGTTTCTTTAAATGTTTTAAAAACAAAAACATAAACAAAAATAATGTCATGAGCAATGCCAATAGCTCTAACTTTACCAATGCCGAGACCGTTGCATTGTAAATGCTTGTTCAATATTATATACAAGCCATAGTAGCTACTTATTTATCTTAGGCAACTAACAACCATTGACAAAGCCATTAGTCCTGACTTGATGTAGGTATGATGTTACTTGTTCTATCATATCTGGATGCAATGAAAGAAACAGCAAAATACAAGTCGGGCGGCAGCCTATGCTAAACACAGATTTTTAGCTTACATGTTTTAAGCCACGCCCTTAATTATACTGACTACGCCCCTTTATTAGACACCCCGCCCCGTTTGTTCATCCCAATTAAAGCCCTGCTTTAATAGGTATGATTTGCCATCGCATGTTGTTGAATTTTGCTAAGCGAAAGCATTTCATATAACAGTGGAGTAAATCTTATTAAAATGTAAAAATCCCAAAACATTTTTTATACATTCTTCATAGCAATGACCATATATCCTCCCATGCTCATTTCATTATTTCAATTTTTTTTGTTGAGTTTTATATAGCACGAACTGGACGCGAGGGTACCAGATCGCTTTACATGCGCACCAGCTGCATTACAGACAGACACATTCATTAGGTCGAGCCTAAGGGCAGCGCGCATGTGCTGCTCCATCTGCGAGGCATGCTATATTAGGGTATGCACTGTGCACTGGAAGCCCCTCCCACTCTCCGCCCATATTTGTCAATGGCATGTGTCATTGTCCTTCATAAATGATGGCTTCTGATTCGTTTGTAGGCTTGTTAGTCCCTTCTTGTCTGCATTTGTTAGCACCCATACCGACTGGACCTTTTACTTGGCTAGTTACACGGTCGGCATTATATGTTGGTGAGCACTATTTTGTTTATTGACTATAGGGACAAACAATGGTGGCTGCTATTTTGTTTGTATTTGCTGCCGCCCACCTCTTTTCGTATACAGCGCTAAGCAGATCTAACTTTTAAAGCGGCTGCCCCTTTTCCCCACAGCACTCACTGCACAGTTGGCTATCTTTTCTTAATTATTAGTACATTTTAGAAGAATGCGGCATCCGCTTCATGGTGGCGCCAGCTTCAGGGACACCGCGCTCTGTTTCTTTCTTTTTTTCCTTTTGAAACTTTAATGTTGTTCAGGGACAACACACTCTCTCTCTTTTTTCTTCTCTTTTTTTTACTTTATTGGTGAGCGGGGTGCCTGTTTCACGGACACCGCGCTCTACAATACAATAGATCTTGCCCCCTTGTCTGTCCAGCAAAAAGGCCGGAAGTGCTTCAGGATATTCTCGTTGTCTAGTTGTAGACCTGTTTTTGCTGGTCGGCAATGCCCGGCAGGGCCTGATACCCCTGGTTCTGTTGCCCTTGGTTCTCCTTGAAGTTGTGGGATATTCCAACTGTCTGGTTGGAAGTGTGTATTTACTGGTCTGCAGTGCCTGGTGAGGCCTGATGTCCCTGGTTCAATTCGCCTTAGTTCTTTTTGAAGGTGTAGGAGGCTAGGATCCGGATTTGCTGCTGTCTCTTTAATTCTGCTGGTAGACGTTGCCTGTGCCGGTCTTGTGGCTTGGTTCACCCAAGCGTTTTCGCTTATAGCTTCCTTGCGAGTTTTTGAGGGCACGGGTCCGAGTTCTAAAGACGTCTCTGTTGTTGAGATTATGTTGGTTGTGTTTATCTGTGCCTGTGGTGGAGCAGTGGTGACCCTTGCCTTGTCACATGTTGTATCCCAGCAGCCCTTCCGATCTTTTTTCTCCTGTTAGGGATCCTGTATTGATGATGGAACCCTTAGTTTTGACGTAGATAAGCCTGGGCTATGGTCGCTATGCTGCTGCGGCCACTTGAGAGCTACGTTTGTGGTGACCGGTGTATTGTCAAACCCTCCAAGTATTGGCTCGACTGTCTTACTTGGCACTATTTCTGGATGGTCACCTTCCAGCTTTATAGCACCAGATGTATCTTTTAACTGGTTAGTTGTTCTAAGTTGTGTTGTTGATCGGATTTGTTGTTTGAGATCAAAGAGGGAGTGTGTAACAGCTTGATTTGGATTGGCTGTATATTGTGAAGACATTAGGGTGGTATTATAATCTCCGCCTGGGTGTCTCACGGTTGTTGAGGGGGTTAAGCTTTTGGCAACGTCTTAGGCGCTACTTTTTCCGACTCAGTGGTCATTTTGTTCAATGAGGGTTGACAGCATAGAAGACACATATGTATATATACATATTACCTACTGGCAAAAGCCAGTAGGTTGTTATAATTAGGACTAAACTTTTCATAGGGAAAGCGTATTTTGTTTTGCTAATAACTTTAGCGCCACTTGACGAATCTTCAAGAAATTTTCACAAAACGTCCCCCTTTTGGTTCAGCTGCATGTGTGGAAAGCTTTGGATGATCTGTCAAGCAGGGGCTGAGAAAAAAGGGAGTCCCAAAACGCATTTTCCCAATGTTTTGTCTATGGGTTTTTTTTTAATTTTGTGAACACGACTACAGCCCTAACCACTGAACGGAATATCACCAAATTTGGGAGAAAGCTTGATGTTGGTCCAGAAAATGTGGTTTTGTGTTTTTTTGTGTAAATCCGTTCTGTAGCTTCAGATATTTAAGTTTTAAAAATATAGATATCTGGGAGCTCAAAATTCAACTGAAATTTGATTGGCTGTCAACACCAGGAAGAGTTGGCAGCCATCTCAGCTTGAAGCAGAGTCCCACAAAAAATGTAAATAAGCATTGGCGTAGCCAATAGGTCTTGCTTTTGGGACCTTATGTGTTTATTTTGAAGTTTTGGCTATGTTGTAGAGTATTGTGGCTGATGTGTTTTATGTAGAAAAGTTCTAATAAAAAGTGTTATATGTGGTACTTAGTGGTATTATGTGGAGTGTATTGATGTTGCATCGAGTAGAGTGTAATTATGTTGTGTGTAATTATGTGGTACTGAGTGTTATGTGTAGTGTAAGTATATTGCATTGAGTGTAGTTAGAAATTTGTGGTGTGTTATTACGTGGCACTGAGTGATAATATGTGGATTGTATTAATGTTGTATTGAGTTGAGTGTAATTATGTGGTATGTAATCATGTATTATTGAGTGGTATTATGTGGGGTGTGTGTTGGATTTAGTATAATATAATTATGTGGTATTGAATGGTATTTTGTGTTGCATAGAGAATTGTAATTATGTGGATTGTAATTATGTGGCACTGATTGGTATTATGTGTAGTGTATTTATTTTGCATTGAGCAGAGTGTAAGTATGTGGCATGTAATTATGTGGCAGTTAGTGGTATTATGTGGAGTGTATGTTGCATTTAGTAGTGTTTAATTATGTGGTGTGATTATGTGGTTTTGAGTGGTGTTATGTGGCGTGTATTTATATCGTATTGCATAAAGTGTAACTATGTGGCGTGTTATTATGTGACACTGATTGATATTATGTGGTTTGTATTTATGTTGTATTGAGTAGAGTGTAATTATGTGGCATGTAATTATGTGGTATTGAGTGGTTTTATGTGGGGTGTACGTTGCATTTAGTAGAGTGTCCTGACAAGCCTCTCACCTTGTTATGCACAACACGAGGTCGCCTGTTAGCTTCACTGGTTACTGGTTACCCCAGTTACAAAGTGCGAATATTGAAGATTTGCTCTGCAAGAATTCTTCTTAGGCCCTCTTAGGAGCAAAGGTATTTTGCTTAGCCAACTATAATTTTGTTGTGACTTCTATGCAGTGTAGGGTCTACCAAGGGAGGCTTATTCACCCCAGTGAAGGATCACAGTCTACTGTTCGAGAGCAGATCACACACTGGTCATACTCTGCCTAACTGGACACAACACCATGCATATGGGTTACATGCCGTTCTTGGGCGAGTTACAGGTCCAAATATAAAAGGGATACTTCTTTTACGGCTGTGAGCATTCATTTAACTCACCTAAGAAAAAGTGATTTCTGGGTGTTGCAATTTGGATTCTAAATGTATCTAATTGGCTAACAAGTTCTAAAAATACAAGGTCACCTACAATAAGGATCTGCGACTGGAATCTCGATTTCCTACAGATATGTAGCCATCCCCTGAACCAGATTTGCAGGGCAAGAATACGTTGGATTGATTCGAGCACATTACTGATGGCATAAAGAGTAAAGGATCTTATCAAACACCATATAAAATGCATGCTGTGGTCGCAATAAAAAGAAAATTCGGAAACGGGCAAAGATGTGGGACAATTAAGATAATCTGATTAATGTTCTAATGACAGACCTTAGTGTGTCATAGGTAAGCACAAAGAGAACTAAGGTGCTGCCCGAAAATCCAAACGAATAGAGCTAGCGGGGACCGTTAGCTTGGAATGAAGCTGGCATAATCATCAAGACAGACCTATAGCATTACACTTTTAGTTCTATAGAGTGTTGCAGAACCATTCATACTCAGAGCTCACATAAAGCATCACTCACTCTCCATAGGAGCACCCTCAGCTTAATATGTCCACTCACCAAAAGCTCAAAGGAGGGCCACCTCAATGTACCTTCTATGTTGGTACTTGCCAAAAAATGGCTATATATACGTAAATTAGTCCAATGGTTTAACTGTAGCAATAATTCACTCAATGATGCAGTAGAAAACACCAAACATATGCTCAATATGGACTGACTGCAGTGGACCAAATCTTCAAAAACGACTGTCCACTCCGCGTTGATGTTAACCCGCCATTCTCCCTTATGACAGCAATCCAGGTGAACCAACGCTGCAGTGGTCTCAATTGTAATAACTCGACAAAGACCTGTTAAACCCAGTTGATGTTCTAATACTCAAACGGCGGAACTTCAAGCTATAGTGACCAGACATGGACTCAGAGTTCATTCTAACCAGTGTGTGTCAGTTGTATGGAAATACAATCTTGAGAGAGATGTACCATCAACAGAATATCCTCCGCACACCAATGAATGCCTACTCATTTTACTAAACATGCACTGCATACTTTAGTTGCCAACACAGCTGAGGTGGGCGCCCACTTTGGGGAACGATGAACTGCCTAAGACGTATGTGAATCCTTGCGAGGAAAACTCAGGCCTTCCAACTACTTGTGCAAAACGTTGAGCTGAGGGTGGATCAATGATACTTTTAATTAAGCACAAATAAACTATTCATTTAGCTGTGGGGCATGCTATAAAATGATTACTTTATTCTGTATTCTGTTCATTGTACATGCTGACGGAGCCCCAGTGCTATTCTGAGGCTCACGACGAAAGGTGCAATACCGGCTAGCCTCCTGTCACCAGGCTGAACATAAAACTAGGAGAAAAAACAACCTTGATGCAGACTCAAGAGAGGCACAACCTTAGCTTAAATCTTAGGCCACACCCAACTTCATATTTACATATTTTAGGAGAATCAAATTTGCGTTGAAAGCTTCTGAAATGGGTTTAGCCGCCTGCTTTCCATGAGAGGATCCTCAAGATGAACGTGTCAGCCCCTCCTGGTGGTCCATCATAGATGGCTCCCCATCAGGTCAGATGTGCCACTCCTGTGGCATTACTCGGTGTGAATCCATAACTAGCCCTAATATCCGAATTCACCCATTGTATCATTACACTACTGACTTTTTTGAGTGAGGGAAACGTGGTCACTTGTCATGTAAAAGAGTTAGTTTGCTGTACAGTGTACATATACCTATGAAACGTCATGGAAGCTATTCTATAGTACTTTGTGACGATCAATTAAAAGCCAAAAACAAAAAATCCGATTACACCAGTGTAATGAGGAGACACCAACGGGTCGTGCCAGTTCAACCCGACCTGGTTAATGCAAGGTCAGCTACCTCACACAACACATTCTCAGGGAGACTGGTGAAACAAATGATGCCCTCCCTAGCCCACAAACGGAGATTGGCAGTGTGGGCAGACTACTAAAACGATTTATTGTGGAAACAAACACAATTATTAAACCCATGAGGGGCGAGATTCAAATGGTTATTATTTGTACCAACTAATCAAGGACTGTGGTGTATGAACTGCTGCTGTTCTGCTGCACACGGGAAATAACTGGACCTCCTCCTGCAACTAGCGATGAACATGCCAGAGATTAATATTTGATAAGTCCATGACCACTGAGGATCTCCGACCGCTGTATGAAATGAGAGAACCCGGGGATACAGGCAGCTGGTCTGCAACACAGTACAAGAGATCTGCATTTCCACTGCACCCAGATATCACAGGGACAGCGATGGGCGTCAAGGAGCTCCAAGAAAAGACAGTCCGGCGCAGAACCGAGGGAGACAAAGTAGAGAAACTGGTGTCCAGCAGCACAATAATGCGGCCTATATAAACTATTCACGGCAAATCCAACACTTCCTGCCACACCAGAAGCAGTAAGCATTCACAGGCCCTCTCCATTATACACGTTCAAGCTAGCTGGGAAACTTACGAAGGGGTTAATGCACCGCTGACAGCTTAAAGGCCTCAACCCAAATAAGCGTGCGCGCCTCGCGCTAAAAGTGAAAAAAAATGCGTCTCACTCTTGGCGTAGCCCGCTGACGCTCGGTAAACAAGTGGGAGGGGTGGGGGGAGTGCGGCCGAGAGCAGGGACACGCAGCGTTTACCTTTCGGGAGTGAGCGCGATAATTGCTAACACATGGCACCGCTCGCTCCCGCAAGGGAATCGCCAAACGTGCACGCGTTGCCATTGAAAGCAATGTAACACGTGCACGTTTTTAAGCGAAAAACCGAACTGATTTTAAGAGGTCTACTCCTATGCAGTGCATGCGTTGCGTAGGCGGGACCTAAAAAGAATAGGGAGCAGGGTAGGAATACCCTGACCCCTAGACCTCTTGGAGGTAACCCACAGGGCCCAAAAAGCATTTTTTTTTAAACAAATTCAGCGGGAGTCACGCTGGTTGAAATTGGAAAAAAACAAAAGCATGTCATAATTAATCAGCCCGTGGGTGTGCCAGGTCCTGAGAGCATTTGCATATTATAGGGGGTGCATCACCCCCCCCTCTTCGAATTACTAATGCCCCGGGGACTACCACCTTCCTGGGGGCTTCAATTCAAGTAAATGTGGGGGAAGCCTGTGTGGCCACCCCTGCTGCCCCAGGGACCACCACCTACTCGGGCTCATATTTTTAAAAATGGGGGAGGCCTCTTGGACTATTCTAGTGCCAGGAACTGCCACCTCCTTGGGACTTTGTGTATAAAGAAAACAGGAGGTATGGGGGGCCGTGCGGGTCACCTCCGCAGCTCCTGGGGACACCACATCCACATGGCTTTAAAGTTAAATAATGTGGGCCGTGGAGACCTCCCACACCATCAGTGCCAGGGACTGGCACCTCTCTGGGACTTTAGCCAAAAAGAATGCGGGGGGCACGCAGCCCTGGGGACCACCTCCTCCCTGGGTCAAATGGAAGCAAGGAGTGGGGTGAGTGGACCCCCTTCTGGAGCCATAGATGGCCCTGGGGACCACCACCCCCCCAGGCTGGCTCCTATGTACCAGGGTGCCCATCGCCGGGACACTGTAGTGCGCTATGGCTTGGCGGGAGCATTGCCGCTCCTGCCAAGCCATTATCAAATGATGCTGAACTTTTAGCAAGCAAGAGCATTAAAATTGTCCATGCTTACTGAAAGCAGAGAAGAATTGCTTTGCGATGCACCCCCTCCCTTTAAAGAAAAAGAATAATAATTTAAAAAAGGAACAGGCCCCGGGGATGGGTTAGCTGGGGCCGAAATCGGCCCAGGGGAGGCGGCCGCCTGCCCCCCCTCGCTTTATTTAAAAAAAATGCCTGGCCCCAGGGGATGGAGTCCCCATGGCAGAAATCAGCACAGGAAAGGAGGGTCCTTGGGGGCCAGCAAGCCCTTCTTTTACCTCCAGTACGTCCCAAACAGTTCGATTGCTGAGAAGACTTCTGAGGCCACACCCCCTTTCTCCATCACTCTGCAAACCTGCCTCATGGTGCACTGCTGGTTGGGGAATGAAGTCCGCTTGGCTCCAGATGGTCCTTGGGGGCCAACTAGCTTTCCTGTTACCTCCAGTAAGTCCCACACTGCGCCATAGCTGAGAGAGCTTCAAAGGCCACACCCCCTTTCTCCACCATTCTGCAAACATGCCTCCTGGTGCACTGCTGGTTGGGGGATGAAGTCCCCTTGGATGCTGAGGTTCCTTGGGGGCTACGGAACCCCTTCTGTTACCTCCAGTAAGTCCTAGACAGCGGGATTGCTGAGCCGGTCGGAGGCTCCGCCCCCTTTCTCCACCACACTGAAAACACGACTACTAGTTAAAAAAACATAGAAATTCACTAAAGAAAACAAAGGTTACAGGGACGTCATAGTTAGGAATTCGTATTTAAAAAACCTTTGAAATTCACTGAAAAAAACAAAGGTTTCAGGGATGTTATAGTTTGGAAATGGAATTAATAAAAACATTAGAAATTCATTGAAAAAAACAAAGGTTACAGGGATGTTATAGTTAGGCTCAGGTTTCACTTGAACAAAACCAGTGAAATTCAGCAGTTATAGTTAGCTAAGCTAACTACAGCTCGTGACCCCCACCAAGCACTGCTTATGACATCACATATTACATCACTCATGACATGGTCAGTGACATCACTGTGACATCTCAAATGACATCACTGATGGATACTTATAACTGTAGGATTACTCACCTTGTGAAAACTCCTGGGCGCCAGACTGGGTCTGGAGCTCTTTCTCTGCCATTCCCTTGCACACTGGAAGGTGGCGTCCATTCCGCCCCTCAAGTGACGTTGGAGCCACATACAACTACCACCTCCATGCGTCAGCATCAGCTTCTTTCTTTGTGCACATACCGGCGCAGATCCGGAGTTTGCTCACTTGTTTCTGTTTCCTGACAGAAAGTTTTCCTTCACATTTCTACATTGTAGAAGAGATGTGTCTTCCTCCAAAGATTCATGATTTAAGCCCTGCAAGAATTAGTGATGGACACCCACATGATATGTCTCTTGTGCCTGGGCTATTTGTAAGTCTTGAAATTCTGCGATTATATGTTTTGATGAACACAAAGGTGATCCAAGAGCTTAAGTCCAAACTCTGCATTGAAACACATGAATAAGTCAAGCATAGACACTACTAACTGTTTGGCTAGCATAATTGGTACCAGCTTGGTGTTTCGGGCCATGCATGGATCACATCCACAGGCTTCCCCAGTGATATCCAAGCATTGTACATGAAAATGCCATTCAATGGTGCCTTTCTCTTCAGAAACAAGCCAGACTCTACCTTAGAGTGCTTTAAAGAGGGTAGGGCTACAGTGCGCTCTCTTGGCCTTTCAGTGATGTGTGTTTTTTTCTCCAAAAATACCTCTCTTTTTGAGGCTTCGGAAAGAGACATCCCACAAAGGCAAAGCCACAACCTGCCTTCACAGTAACAGACCTCCCAACTCTTTTACGTTTGAAGTTGGGGATCAGGCCAACAGTGACCAGGCTTCAGGGTCAATGTGCTACCAATCCCCCACCACCACTGCAAAGCCTTCATAGTGTGCTCACTGCGGCACATTGTCATCGAGTTGGAGGCAGGATACGTTATTACCTACATAGGTTTCAAACCACCACCTCAGACAGACTGGTGTTCAGATCTCCAGAATAGTTACGCCCTACACATGCTATCCGCCCTCACAAACATTCCACCTACACTCCAATATCTTTCAGATGACCACTTGTCTATTCAATGGAAGGAAGTCCAGGCTCTCCTAGACAACAAAGCCATAGAAAGGGTTCCGGGAGTGGTTGCTATTCCCAATTCTTTCTTGTGCCAAAAAAATGAATGGAGGGCTTCACCCTATTTTAAATCTTCACTCTCTGAACTTCTTCTTCAAAAAGAACAAGTTGAAGATGCTCACTTTGGGCAAGCTCTGTCTGCCAGACTGAATGATGGCACTGGATTTTCAGGATGCAAACTTTCACATCCCCATCCTGCAGTTCCACAATCCTAAATTGTGGTGTCTAATAGCCCACAAGCACTTTCAGTTTCCGCTGTTCTCCTTTGGCTTCACCAGCACCCTTCGGGTGTTCACGAAAGGGATAATGGTAGTTATGGATACCAGTCTTCCCATACCTCAATGACTGGTTGCTGACGGTGGGCTTCCAATCAGCCATGAACCATCTGCAGACGATGAAGAACCTGTTACCATCCTTGGGTGTCTCCATAAATGTGCTGAAGTTATGACTGACTCCTTTGCTGAGGCACCCATTCATTGGAGCCATCCTGGTTACAGTCTCATTCCAAGTCTTCTCTCCGCCTCAACGAGCTCAGGACATTTGAACTATGATCCAGATGTATAACCTTCGACATGAGTCTCAGTGAGAGCGGCTGTGAGGCTTCTTGGCATCCTGCCAGAGAACCAGGCTAGGTGGCACATGTGCGCTCTGCAATGAGATCTGAAGACTCCGTGTGCTGAGCGCCAGGGAAATCTATCTTGTTCCAATCGGGTGTCAAAGGAGATTCCAACACACTTGCAGTGGTGGTTTTTGGATCACAATTGGACCACTGGCAGACCCCGGCCCTACCCTATATTGAGCTAACGGTTGTGACAGATGCATCATTGCTGGGTTAGAGAAGTGATCTGTAAAAGGTAGAGTTCAGAGAGCTCTAGTCTCCAGTGGAAAGCTGTCTGCATCAATCTGTTGAAGTTGCAGGCAATTCATTTGGCATTAAAAGCCTTCCTATCGACCATCAAGTGGGGGGTTGGGTGTAGGACATCACAGACAACTCCATGGCTATGTGATACTGCAACAAGCAGGGTGGAGTGTGGTCATGTGTCCTGTATCAGGAGGCTTTACGGCTCTGAGACTGGCCGAGTCAGAGCATTTCGCTGACTTTACACCTGGTAGGATCTTTAAACACCAGGACCGACTAATTTAGCAGGCATTTTCCCAGTGGGTCACAAATATTGTCTCCCCTCAAGGCGATGCTGGATATCTTCCATCAATCTTTTCGTCAGTACGGAGAGCGCGCAGTGCAAAAAACGTCTGTACATTGAAGTTTACAAGGCAGTTCTCCCTCAGAGACTCAGGGACCTGTACGTCTTCCCACCTCTACCTCACCTTTTAAATGTTCTGAAGATTAGGGACAACTAGGCTCAAGTCATTCTAGTGGTTGCAGGTTGGGCCAAGAGAGTTGGTATTCAGAACTGCAGGCCGTGAGCATCTGTTGTCCGATTCGGTTGCAACTTCAGGAGGACCTTCAACAGCAGCAGGGCAGGGTCCTGCACCCGAGTCTGCACAGCTTACACAGCCATGCTTGGAGATTGAGATAGTGTTGTTGGGAATGGTTAAATGTACATACCAAGGGGCATTTTCACATTGTTTTGACAACATGGCACAGCATGAACTTTAGCTATGCAACCTAGCATCATTGCACATACACAGGGCAGCACCATACTCACAAGGATTGTGCGCGCCCCATGTGTTTTCCCTTGCGCTGGCAATGATGACGACAGACAAGCACCAACACAGACAACCTTGAGGCATAGTGCAAGGGTGTCTGCATTGGTGCACAGCTGTTCTTTTTGCAGCAGTGCAGGGGTGTGCACAGGGATGATACATACCCAATGAATACAGCCTTTCCATGCATTTTTGAAAGGATGCATGATGGCACAACCAATATAGAACTTACGCTGGTGCCTATTGACCTGTGGTGCAGGGATTCCTGCATTGGTGTACGTCTGCTATATCTGCCCCAGCGCATGCAGTTACTACAGGAATGCTCCATATCTTGTAGACGCAGCCCATTGCTGCTCCTACATTGTGAGTTACGATAGCCCAGCTGTGACACTTGCAACGCAACCCTATGCAAACATTTGATCAAAACGCCCTTGAGACTTCAATTAATGTAATATCTTAGCATATAGTAGCCAGGTGGCTACCATTTGACCTGCAGACAGTGTGCCAAAGCGCTGAGACTTAGGTGCCTGGACTGGACGACATTAGGTATTTTCTTCCATTGTCCCTTGTTGGTACTTACCCAGTTGCAATGTAGTTGGTCATAGTCAGCACTATCCTGTCCCACTACTCCAACCACAGACTCTTTAGAGATAACTGCGGACACCTGCTCCTCCGCTCTGCAATGCTGCCTTGAGATTGGTTGAGTTTCTGCTTAGTTTTGCACTTGGCAATCGTGCCTGTGCTTTTTACAGTTGGTCACTGTCCTCTTGACAGTTCACCTTGTTCACATGTGACCTTTTTGGTCCCCAATAACGTTCTGGAGCTGACAAAGACGTGGTGTTGATGCTCCGTGTTAGATTTGGGGGTCTCTGGTTGGCACAGGTGGGCACTTGTGACAAGCAGGGACCCTCTCCTCTAGGCAGGATAAGGAGATCACCCTTTCAAATAACCCCTGCTCACCCGTTAGGTAGTGTGGCGCAAGCAGACCAGGCTAATCTCTGGGCGTCATAGGCTAAGCATTTGCAAGGTATATACAGTAACCCAAATGACCCCACCACAAATGGACACCAGGCTGTGTTTTATATCAAAATATGTAACCTTTATAAAATATACTTTCTTAGGCAGGTTTATATACAAGACCATAAATAACGTATTTCTCTTTGGAGGGGCACACAATACCTTCATTATGCGGGATGTGTGATTTCCTTAAGTAGGGTCTCTAGTTCATGGACAGTGCTCTGAAGAGGCCCCCAACTCGTCCTGCTCGCGGCTGTAGGTTTCTTCTTCTTTAAGGCGGAGGGGGGGGGGCGAAAGCGGTGCGTTGGCGCTCGTGCGCATCGTCCCGATGGAGCGGGACGGGACTGGAGCCAATTGCTACAATCACCCAGGCGGAACTCTGCCACTGAGGGACTCTTGGGTCCGGGGAGCACAAGGCAGAGGTCCAGTCTTTCAAGAGGCGGCAATGAGGCACAGGGTGGCCTGTACCCAACGTACAGTGCGGCTCCCTTCGTGCGGCGCGGCCTCGGGGGCAAAGGGGGTGAGTAGTGCACTTCCGTGTATGGCGCGGACTGGTAGATCCGCTGTGGGGGTACGCTTCAGGAGCACGGTACAGACTCTCAGGTCCGCTGTGATGGTACGCTTCAGGCGCACGGTACGGACTCTCAGGTCCGCTGTGGACAGTACGCTTCAGAGTACGGGGCGCACTTGCGGATCAGCTGTGGGCCGTTCGCTTCAGGGTACGGTGCGGACTTTCAGGTCCGGTGCGGTGGTACGCTTGCAGAGTACGGGGCGCACTTGCGGATCAGCTGTGGGCCGTTCGCTTCAGGGTACGGTGCGGACTTTCAGGTCCGATGCGGTGGTACGCTTGCAGAGTACGGGGCGCACTTGCGGATCAGCTGTGTGCCGTACGCTTCAGGGTACGGTGCAGACTTTCAGGTGCGGTGGTACGCTTGCAGAGTACAGAGCACACTTGCGGATCAGCTGTGGGCCGTACGCTTCAGGGTACGGTGCGGACTTTCAGGTCCCTCCCCCCAGTGGGGATACGGCGGCCAATACGGTGCACTCGTCATCAGGAGGGCGAAGCGGGTGGGGGCAGTCCAGCGCCACGGTGCGGACACGGCTCGTTGGCAGAGCGGGTCACACGGGGCGGGCAGGCACAGGTCGGCTTCGCGGCAGTCCGGCGTTACAAGGGGGCACTTGGGGCAGCTCCAGCAGTAGGGGGAAGATGTCAGCGCTGTCCTCGCGGCTTCAGCAGTTTCTTCGTAATTTCACCAGCAGAACAGAGTTTAGGAGCAGGGCTCCTGCCTTTATACCCAGTTTCTTTTGTGTTTTCAGGCCAGGGGGCCTGAGCCTGGTTTCGCCCAGTTTGTGGAGCATTTTGTTGTCGTTTCTTTGAAGGTGCAGGGCAGGGACACCAGACGCTCCGCAGGAGGTGGAGCCAGCAGCGAGGTGGCAGAGCACAGCCCTATTCAGAGTCAAGGGGCACTCCTCCCACCTATCCTGGGGGTAATCCCTTTATTCACCATCTGGCAGCCCAGACTGTCCCCTGGAATCCCCCAGCCCTGCCACTCACAGAAACCAGACAGCAGATACACATCCTAGCAGAGGCGGGCTGAACAATCAGGCAAGCAAATGCTAACTTTCTAAAAGTAGCATTTGCGTACACAGGATATTAAAATAAACCTTACTAAAAGGAGTATTTTATTATTCTGAGTTCAGGCATACTAAACTTGACTTTCTACCCTGTTCCCTGAGCCTGCTGGGATTATAGAGTGTAATAATTCCAGCAGCCCATTCTGGCCTATGAGAACAGGTAGCCTTACAATAGTGAAAAACGAAAATGGCTGTAATTCACTATTAGGACATGCCACACATATCAGGGCTTGTCCTACCTTATGCTTACAATGCACCCTGCCCTTGGGCCTACCATAGGGGTGACTCACATGAAGTAAAGGGAAGGTTTTAGGGGCTGGCAAGTGTTTGCACTTGCCCAGCTAGCATGACAGTACCAGACTGCACGCAGGTTCTGCAATGGCAGACATATTTTAAAAGGCTGCTTCTGTGGGGGCGCAACCAGCGCTGCAGGCCCACTAACAGCATTTGTACTTACAAGCCCTGGAACTCCTGGTGCACTTTACTGGGGGCTGACAGTAAAACCAAATAAGCCAATCATGGAAGTCAATTACAGGTACACTTTTCATAGGGAGCACTTGCACTGTGGCACTGATTGGCAGCGGCACAGTGCCCTGAGCAGCTAACACCAGCAAAACATCTGAGGCACATCGGAAAAAGTGGGAGGGAGACTCACGCCAAGGTGCCAGGTCTAACACTCCGTCACCTCCGCAATCAGGATCTCATTCGCCTCGGATCTCTGACATATTATCGAAAGACACATTATCGAACTACACAAATTTCGCAACAAAAATATCGACATCAAAATTATCGACATTGTATACTTAATGAAAAAACTACACTGATATCGACTCTACAATATCGTAATACAATTATATCGATCACACAAAAATCGCACACATCAATATCGCAATACTAAATATCGACATAAATAGATAAATATAACACATGTAACAAATATCGATAACCAAAATATAGACATCAAGAATATCGTTTTTTTTACATATATCGACAATTCTAATAATAATAAAACCAATACTTTAAACAACATAAATAAAATATTTTCCTAAAACTTACATTTTCCAATTATATTCAACTTAAACATAAACATAACTTTGATAACTATATAAATATTTAACAACATAATAAAAAAACACAGAAATAATTATCACATAGGCATTTCGAACAAATTCAAAAAAATTAAAACACATTATAAACAATCTTTTTCTATATAATTATTTAAAACTCTCCTCCTTTAAAACTAAATATACTCTTACTTAGCATTTTCCATAAAAGGAAACCAATTAAATAAAAAAAATTCAAAACATCCAATAGAAAGGCCACATACAGAAAGCAACCAAGCACATTCAAGAAACAATTTAAAACCACTATATAAACCAATTAAAACAAGTCTTCTACTGTGCCTTAAACCAAAGCATTGAACGAAGAAGAAACTCTGCTAAACAGAAGAAACCTACATCCTACTACTATTCTAAAAACGTAAGTAAATTACCTTTTCTAACTAAACTGCCAAATTAAACTAAAACACTCATTTATCTTTACTCAAAAAAATAACTAACTTATATATTCCATCTCTTTATGTTTCCACTACAGATATTACTCTAAACAGCTAAAGAAAAGATTGAACATTGCCAGAAAGGACTCACTAAAAAAGTAAGTATACTATCAAAATACTTTCTAAAATATTAATTAAATCCTACTCAAACCCCAAAACATCCAAAACCCCAAAACAAATCCATGTTATCTTTTTTAAATTTTTAAAAACCTTTATAAAATAACATCTATATTCTATACCAAACAGCAATACCACCCCCACTTAACCCCTTCTGTGCCCATGACGAGCTGGACTCGTCATGGGCCGCGGTTGCGCTGTGCCCATGACGAGTCCAGCTCGTCATGAACCCCGCCCGCTAATGCAACGCCCGGCACAGGGCGGGGAAAGGGCGTGGCACACAAGGGGTTAAATAAACTAAAACAACCAAAACAATATATGTTCTTTAACTTTCAGAGACTACATCAACTAAACAGCATTTTCTTCTCCTCTATGCTGGTCCAATGGCTCAGGTTGTTGTCAATGGGCGGGTTTCTCGGCCCTTCGCTCTCGGGAGGGGTACTAGGCAGGGGTGCCCGTTGTCCCCTCTGCTCTTTGCTCTCGCCTTGGAACCGCTCGCTGCCTGGCTCCGCTGGGAGCCCTCAATCAGAGGGATCCGGTGGGCCCCGGGCTTCGAGGATCGGGTCTCGTTGTACGCGGATGATATTCTTCTGTACCTCACCTCGCCGCGGAAGTCGCTCAATGTGCTTTTTGATGTCCTTACTTCCTTCGGGAGAAATTCGGGTTTGATAATTAACTGGTCCAAATCTTGCGTGTATCCTATCTCTGGTGGCCCTCCTCTCTTGCCGCCGTGGCTTCTGATCCAAACATCTCAATCCGGCTTTAAATACTTGGGGGTATACGTTTCGTTGGATCCGGCGGTCCGCTACGAGCAGAATCTCCTGTCTCCCCTCCGGCGTTTGAGGGCGGATACGGCTCGGTGGTGTAAGTTGCCCTTGTCTCCACTTGGTCGCGCAGCACTGTTTGAAATGATGTCCCTTCCCAGATTTCTTTACGCACTCCAGAACTCCTTTGATATCATCCCGGCGGCCTACTTTAGGGAAGTGGAGAGTTTGCAGAGGAGACTGGTTTGGGACGGTTGTGCGCGTATCGCTTTGGCAAAGCTGACTCTTCCCTGGTATGACGGGGGCATCGCGCTTCCTGACATTAGAAGGTACTATTGGGCCTCCCAGCTGTCTGCCATTAACCATGTTACGTACGCTCCTGGCTCGAACCCGGCATATGAGATGGATAAATTCCTGCTTCCCGGCGGTAACTATAACAGAGCGCTTTACTCTCGAGCTGCGGGAAGGACCCTCACGGGCCCTACTAGGATTGCGGTACGTGTGTGGAAGGCGGCGAGTGTGGCTGTGGGCTGGAGTGGGCGGTTAACGTGTGCTACTCCTCTATTCGCCTCAGAGCGCTTGGGAAGCCTCTGGACAACGAAAGGCTTTGAGCACTGGGATACGATCGGCATTAGCAGAGTGGGGGACCTATGGGTTAAAGGCGCGGTTAAATCCTTCGCGGCGCTTCAGAGCGAGTACGAGCTGAGTGAAAGGGAGTTCTTCCGCTATGCCCTGGTTCGGCACGCCCTACTCTCGGTCTTTGGGGAGGGGACGACGGTCCCTGTTTCTTCGCCTCTCGAGGACCGTATACTCGACGGACACGTCCCCGACAGTACTATCTCCCTGATTTATAAAAAACTAATAAATAATCGGGCTGATCTCTTGGTGCGCCTTCGGGAGGCATGGACGGGAGATGGAGTTGAGTTGGACGACGAGGACTGGCAGTCTGCGCTGTCATCCCCTAAGGAGGTTGCCATCCCGGCCCGTCTCCGTCTGGTCCAGCTTAAGATTCTCCATCGTGTCTATGTGACGGGTCCCCGTTTGGTCTCGATGGGGTTTTCTGACGACGGGCTCTGTAAGCGTGGCTGCGGGCTCAGTGCCACCTTACTCCACATCCTCTGGGAGTGCCGCGAGGTGGCGGAATATTGGCGCCAGGTGCATGATGTTATGAAACGAGTCACTGGGGTCGCTCTGCTGCCGGAGGTGCGCCGATGTGTTCTGAATGTGTGGGAGCCCAACAACTATAATGCGGCCCAGGCTCGGTGGGCGGCCCTTGGGAACATGATCGCAAAGAGAGATATTGCGCAGCTTTGGGGTTCCCAACGGCCTCCCACCGTGTCCGTATGGAAGGAGAACATGGACTGGTGCATGTTCAGGGAGAAGACGGTGTATGTGGCTCGTGGTAAACCGGGGGCGTGGGGTAGAATCTGGGGTCAGTGGAATGTGTATCGAGGGACTATCTGTTCTCCCCCCCTGGTGGATACGTCTGAGGTTGCCTTGTCCCCCTGATCCTTGAGGGTTCCTTGCTTAATTTGTTCATCTGAGTATAGATCTGGCTTTCCCGTGGCCCCTCCCTCGCAGACCCCCCTTCTTATTGACCACCCTAGGGTGGTCCTGTGTGGAGTTCGTCTGCTGTGGTTAGACGCCCTTTCAATGTTTCTCGCCTTGCTTTTTGTTTTTCTTTACTTGTGTTGATATTCATGTTAAAAGGATGTATCCTGACTTCCCTTATGTGCAGCCTGATCTCCTGTCATTTAGCGGAGCCCCTGCGGGCCAGTCATTGTTTTTGAACTGCTTGATCATTTCTAATGCTAGCGGCCGGCCCGGGAGGTTGTAGGCCCGTGCTTGTACCCCTTTTTCACTGCACAATAAAATTTAAAAAAATAAATAAAAAAAAAACTAAACAGCATTTTGTCTACAAAGAACATCTTCATTGAAATACAACCAAAAACACTTGGTAAGTATATATAAAAAAATTTTTTTTTGGCTATTTTCATTTAAATATATAAAGTACTATTGCATATATTTTCATATACATTTTTTCCAGATTTCTAACACATCACAATGACAGAAGAAGCCAAATTTATAACATCGCAGAAAGGAAAATTCCTATTGTGTTACATGGGTTACACATACACCCAAGAAAAGCAGACTGAACGAAAAGTGAACTGGAAGTGTTCTAAATATTATTCAAACAAATGCTACGGACGAGCAACAACAAGAGAAACAACTGTACTATATACTAGAGAGCATAACCATCCACCCAATCTCTCTGAAATAGATGTCAGATCAACCCTTGAAAATATAAAAGAATTAAGCACTGGTTCACAAACTGCTACAAGTGTTATCCTAAAAGAACTATTACCTAGATTGCCCAAAGAAGCAAGAGGCCAATTACCATCAATTGCTTCTATAAAAAGAACAATTGCTAGGACCAAAAAATCAACCACAACAACAATACCATCCCCTAAAACTTTTCAAGATATCATCATTCCACCAGAATTAACTATCACCCACAATAATGAACCTTTTATTTTTTTTGATAACAAAAGTACAGAAAAAAGAATCATAATGTTTGCTACTGCAAACAATATAACTAAACTCCAACAATGCCAAACATGGATGATGGATGGCACCTTTACAATATGCCCAAAACCATTCTACCAGCTTTACACAATACACGGACAATATCACAACACTTCCATACCTTTAATCTATGCACTATTACCTAACAAACAAAACACAACATATAATGAAATGCTAGGACAAATAAAACAAGAATCAAATGATTTTTCCCCTCAAAGAATTATCATAGACTTTGAGCAAGCCATGATAAATTCCATTCTAAAACTGTACCCCCATACATCTATCCAAGGATGTTACTTCCATCTAAACCAATGTATATGGAGACATTTACAAAAATCTTCACTAAGGTGCCAATTCCGATCCGGTAAAAACCGGGTACGAACCGTCGGACGGAGCCTTTTCTCCGTCCGACTCGTACCCGGTGCGAAATCCATCCGAAAATGCAAGTACGATTCATACGGAAACACCATTTCCGTACGATTCGAACAAAACACCGACCGAACAGAAACTAAACACAATTCCGATCCTGAAAGGAGCCGACGTGACGTCGGTACGCATCCAGCCTACGTTTCACGAACCAGGAAGTACGATTCGAACCGACGTCATCCCGCACGGAAAATATTTACCGGCTGCCAAAAACTGCCGGGAAATCAGGACGACACACGCAAGGAGCAGCTGGACGCGACGAACAGACATGGACCCGAACCTACGTGCCATCCCTGCCCTCCTAGCAGTCCACCTGGCGTACAGGAACCGACGCAGACGCCGCAGAAGGTCAGCACAACAACCAGGGGCAAAGGGGGGGGCAGGGGCAGGACACACAACACCAACACATGGTACCAAATCACACATGGCCTGGACATACCTGACCATCAGGGCCTGGTCACTTCCAGGGGGTGGGGGCAAGGCCAGCAACGCAAGCGTCCGCCACAACGGAAGTGGATGGTCACGCGAACCGGTACGTACCCTACCCAGGCCGCAAGAGCGTGGGTACGGAACGTACCACGCGTCCCCCTACGTCACTCCAACAATAGCGGTACGGCCCGTACCCACGTCAGAAAGGCCTTGGTACAGCTCGTACCAGCATTGCTGGGGTCATGTAGGGGTACGCGTGGTACGACCCGTAGCCACGCCCCCAAGGCCTGTGTACGGTGCGGACCCCACGGCCCGCAACAATGGTGGGACGCACCGTACCCACACACCAAAGGCATGGGTACGGCCCGTACCCAGGCACGCAGAGCGTGGGCAGGGGTATGTACGGACCGTACCCCCACCCGTGGAAGTACGGCCCGTACCCCCACCCGTGCATGTACGCCCCGAACCCCCACTCGTGTATGTACGCCCCGAACCCCCACCCGTGTATGTACGCCCCGAACCGCCACCCGTGTATGTACGCACCCAAGCGCCACCCGTGTATGTACGCCCCGAACCCCCACCCCACCCTGGTATGTACGCCCCGAACCCCCACCCGTGTATGTACGCACCCAAGCGCCACCCGTGCATGTACGCCCCGAACCCCCACCCCACCCTGGTATGTACGCCCCGAACCCCCAGCCGTGTATGTACGCACCAAACCCCCACCCGTGTATGTACGCACCAAACCACCACACCAGCCGTGTATGTACGCACCAAACCCCCACCCCAGCCGTGTATGTACGCACCAAACCCCCACCCCAGCCGTGTATGTACGCACCAAACCCCCACCCCAGCCGTGTATGTACGCACCGAACCACCACCCGTGTATGTACGCACCGAACCCCCCCCCCAGCCGTGTATGTACGCACCGAACCACCAGCCGTGTATGTACGCACCGAACCACCACCCGTGTATGTACGCACCGAACCCCCACCCCAGCAGAGTATGTACGCCCCGAACCCCCACCCGTGTATGTACGGACCGAACCACCACCCGTGTATGTACGCACCGAACCCCCACCCCAGCAGAGTATGTACGCCCCGAACCCCCACCCGTGTATGTACGGACCGAACCCCCACCCGTGTATGTACGCACCAAACCACCACACCAGCCGTGTATGTACGCACCAAACCCCCACCCCAGCCGTGTATGTACGCACCGAACCACCACCCGTGTATGTACGCACCAAACCACCACACCAGCCGTGTATGTACGCACCAAACCCCCACCCCAGCCGTGTATGTACGCACCGAACCACCACCCGTGTATGTACGCACCGAACCACCACCCGTGTATGTACGCCCCCGAACCCCCACCCCAGCCGTGTATGTACGCACCGAACCCCCACCCGTGTATGTACGCCCCGAACCGCCACCCGTGTATGTACGCACCCAAGCGCCACCCGTGTATGTACGCCCCGAACCCCCACCCCACCCTGGTATGTACGCCCCGAACCCCCACCCGTGTATGTACGCACCCAAGCGCCACCCGTGCATGTACGCCCCGAACCCCCACCCCACCCTGGTATGTACGCCCCGAACCCCCAGCCGTGTATGTACGCACCAAACCCCCACCCGTGTATGTACGCACCAAACCACCACACCAGCCGTGTATGTACGCACCAAACCCCCACCCCAGCCGTGTATGTACGCACCGAACCACCACCCGTGTATGTACGCACCGAACCACCACCCGTGTATGTACGCCCCCGAACCCCCACCCCAGCCGTGTATGTACGCACCGAACCACCACCCGTGTATGTACGCACCGAACCCCCACCCGTGTATGTACGCACCAAACCACCACCCCAGCCGTGTATGTACGCACCAAACCACCACCCGTGTATGTACGCACCAAACGCCCACCCGTGTATGTACGCACCAAACCACCACACCAGCCGTGTATGTACGCACCAAACCCCCACCCCAGCCGTGTATGTACGCACCGAACCACCACCCGTGTATGTACGCACCGAACCCCCACCCGTGTATGTACGCCCCGAACCGCCACCCGTGTATGTACGCACCCAAGCGCCACCCGTGTATGTACGCCCCGAACCCCCACCCCACCCTGGTATGTACGCCCCGAACCCCCACCCGTGTATGTACGCACCCAAGCGCCACCCGTGCATGTACGCCCCGAACCCCCACCCCACCCTGGTATGTACGCCCCGAACCCCCAGCCGTGTATGTACGCACCAAACCCCCACCCGTGTATGTACGCACCAAACCACCACACCAGCCGTGTATGTACGCACCAAACCCCCACCCCAGCCGTGTATGTACGCACCGAACCACCACCCGTGTATGTACGCACCGAACCACCACCCGTGTATGTACGCCCCCGAACCCCCACCCCAGCCGTGTATGTACGCACCGAACCACCACCCGTGTATGTACGCACCGAACCCCCACCCGTGTATGTACGCACCAAACCACCACCCCAGCCGTGTATGTACGCACCAAACCACCACCCGTGTATGTACGCACCAAACGCCCACCCGTGTATGTACGCACCAAACCACCACACCAGCCGTGTATGTACGCACCAAACCCCCACCCCAGCCGTGTATGTACGCACCGAACCACCACCCGTGTATGTACGCACCGAACCCCCCCCCCAGCCGTGTATGTACGCACCGAACCACCAGCCGTGTATGTACGCACCAAACGCCCACCCGTGTATGTACGCACCAAACCACCACACCAGCCGTGTATGTACGCACCAAACCCCCACCCCAGCCGTGTATGTACGCACCGAACCACCACCCGTGTATGTACGCACCGAACCCCCACCCCAGCAGAGTATGTACGCCCCGAACCCCCACCCGTGTATGTACGGACCGAACCACCACCCGTGTATGTACGCACCGAACCCCCACCCCAGCAGAGTATGTACGCCCCGAACCCCCACCCGTGTATGTACGGACCGAACCCCCACCCGTGTATGTACGCACCAAACCACCACACCAGCCGTGTATGTACGCACCAAACCCCCACCCCAGCCGTGTATGTACGCACCGAACCACCACCCGTGTATGTACGCACCAAACCACCACACCAGCCGTGTATGTACGCACCAAACCCCCACCCCAGCCGTGTATGTACGCACCGAACCACCACCCGTGTATGTACGCACCGAACCACCACCCGTGTATGTACGCCCCCGAACCCCCACCCCAGCCGTGTATGTACGCACCGAACCACCACCCGTGTATGTACGCACCGAACCCCCCCCCCAGCCGTGTATGTACGCACCGAACCACCACCCGTGTATGTACGCACCGAACCCCCACCCCAGCAGAGTATGTACGCCCCGAACCCCCACCCGTGTATGTACGGACCGAACCCCCACCCGTGTATGTACGCACCAAACCCCCACCCGTGCATGTACGCACCGAACCTGCTATAAGAATGGGGTGTGCAAAACACCCCCAGCAGTGCCCAGACACAGGAGGGGTGGGTGCAGGGTCCTCCCAGCAGTGCCCAGACACAGGAGGGGTGTGTGCCTATCACTCCCAGCAGTGCCCAGACACAGGAGGGGTGTGTACCTATCACTCCCAGCAGTGCCCAGACATCGGACAATATACCCCATCAACAAGTTCAGTGACCTACAAGGGTGATACCCCAGATGCAGGCGGAGCCATCGCTGAGCCAGCATGGCTATATTGAAAGGCAACCCTCACACATCCAGGAAATGTAGACACAGCACAGCACAGCATTTGGGAGACACCCTGCAGGAAAAATGGCCTGGGCCACAGAGGACGGAACACACCTTGGGACAATGTCACCATACAGTGAGAGCAAACATGACCAAATACCATTTGCAGAGACCTTTGTGATGGCACGCAGATGGCAGGGTACACCCCATGAGCAGCACACTCCAACATTTCACAGACCCCTAACACATTATCACCACCCCAACGCAGGGAGCACCAGCACCAACAGCAAGTCCAGGAAAGCATCAGTGTGCAAAACAAAAAGAAAAGGCTTTATTCAGCAGGAAAATATATCAGAGAAAATGTCCACTATGTACAAGGGCCATGGGCCAGCCCAGCAGCAATGTCCGGGGGGGGGGTACACATCGGGACGTGTGTCCCCTAGCTTGCCTGCACAGTTCACAAGTCCATTTCATCCACAGAAGAGGGGGCATCAGGGGGGAGGGTGGAAACAGGCACCGCAGGGACAGGAGGGGAAAGGGTAGGTGTTGTGGGTGCAGGGAGGGATGAATCTGCCACAGGGGGGGTGCCAGCGCCAAAGGTGGAGGACAGAATGGCGCTGCACACGTCGGCAAGTTCCCCCAGCGACTCCCCCGTACCCAATCCAACCACAGGCCCCAAGGAGGGGGGGGGGGCAAAGGGATGGGTCGCAGCGCCACTGGGGGAGGGTGTGGACAGGGTGGGGGACTCAACTCCCCTGGCCGGGTCCCGCCTCCACCGCTTGCGGGGTGGTGTCATCCTGGGGCTGGGGGGCACACTCGCAGTGGATGATGCTGTCACTGACTGTTGGCCAGGAGAGCTAAGGGGAGTGGATTTGGAGGGAGTGGGTTGTGTGGAATGCGGACTCCCACTGTGGCTGCGTGTTCTACGTTTCCCCCCCGACCCAGTGGGTGTGCCTTCCTCACCCTGTGTGTGCGTGACAGGAGGTGTGCGCTTCGACTTCCCTGGTGGTGTGGTGCCTGTGTCTGTTGGGGTGCGTGCACGCTGACGTCTGGATGTGCGTGGGACAGGCACGGGAGTGGGAATTGTGGATGGGGCAGGGGTAGGGGGTGTTACGCAGCGCTGCAGGAGATCCAGTGCTGCAGTCAGTGTGGAGTCTATGGACCTCAGCAACTGCCGTTGGTCAGACTGCGCAGCCGACATGCCCTCCATGTATGCCTCCATCTGGGTCAGCACCTGGGTGTGGGCATGGAGGACATTTAGCATCGCAGTCTGACCAACCTGCAACTGCCTCAGGATGTCCACAGACTCCGCACTCACCGCAGCAGTGGTGACAGGGGCAGGGGGTGCGGTGCCTGGCAGGAAGGAGACATGTGGGGACCGAGCACGGAGGGAAGGGCCACGAGCATGTGGGAGGCCGGTGATGGAACCTGAGGTGGCGGGGGGATGTGGAGGGCTGCCATCAGCTGGGGGGGCAGACTCCGCCACCTCTGGGAGCTCAGCCTCGGACCCGTCTGCGTCATAGTCTGTGTTGGCAGTCAACAGGTCCTCCGCCTCACTCCCTTCGGCCTCCGTGCCACTCCATGTGCCAGACAGGACAGCACTGCTGGTACTGGTGCTCAATCTCTCCTCCCGGTCCGTGCTAGTGTCTCCTTCCGTGTCCCCCGGCGATGCTGTGGGCAAGGTGAAGAGACAGGAGAAAATCAGACACCTGTACACTTATGTCACATGAGTCAAATATACATAGGTCACATTGCATAGCCTGAAAAGCAACAGGAGTAACACCTACAAAACAATGTACACATGTAGGCCATGGAACACACAGTTTTTCTACCCACCATGCCACTGAGACACAATGGAGATCATGACACAACAGCAAATCACTGCACCTGAAATTTTAGAGAGGAGTCAGCCTCTGGGGACAAATGTGCACAGCACCTGCACCACACTGCGTCGTCAAAAAGGGATGAGCATGAATCATATCCATTTACTCTTGCCGCATGCTGCAAAGGCAATACATGAAACCAGGCCACACATGACAGGGTCACTGCACCTTGAGCGTATGTCCAGTCAAACATCACACACAGGCTAAACCCAGCAAGGAGGATGAAGCTTCTGACATGTAGGCCTTGTACGCACAAACCACCCACACCTGAGACAATCTCATTGAGACGGAGAAAGTATGTACACCTCTTACTCTGGGATGGAAACACATGGCCTCCACTAATTCATGACTGTAAACACACAGCCCCTGGTGGCCATGTCCACACATCATTGACAGGCAAACATCATCAGATTGTCTCAACAACACACACAGGTAATGCCCACTGTGAGTATGCACAAGCAAAATGGGTCCCCCTGTACAGTGGACACATGTAGCAACCTGTAGGTCCTAACAGTTGAGCCCAGGGTACAATGCCACCCTACGCAACCCATGGCAAAGACACAGTGAATGGCCATATTGTTGGATGACGCACATGATACCTAGGAAGAGGTGCCCCAGGGCACAGTAGTGCCCACACTCCTCCATGGTCCAGGATGGACATGACTGCAAATTAAGCAACCGTCCCTGCACTTAGCAGGCCTCCCACTCAGGCACATCATGTCAGAGGGCACACAATTGGACATGCATGCTGGAAGGCTGTACATTTTGGAGACACACCCCTATGTCGTGATTCACAATCAGTGCCAAGTGACATGGACACCACAATGACTGAAATTGGCCATGGCACACGCAAGGTCCCCATACCTGTGGCACATCACCCCCACACATGATGCTGATAGCATAGGGCACCTGCATGAACTGCCTGCATAAATAACCTTGTGCAAGAGTGGCGACAGACCAGGGAACACATTGCAAGGAGGGGAAGGGAGGGAGTGAGAACAGCACTGTGCTACTTTGTGGAGAAGTTGACGCACTGCACAATCAAACCCTGGCAGTGTATCCATGCAACTGCACACTTACATTGGCTGGGGACACACAACTGACACACATGTACCTACCCCCTTCCTGCTGCTGCCTCTCCTGTAGGCGCCTGTCCATATCGGGGAAGACCACCGCCAGCACACGCTTCTGGATGTGGGTCAGACGACGGCGGCCACGGTTCTTACGGCTCTCAGGTGAGTCCCCCAGCAGGAGCCGTGCAATCCTCCTCGTCCAGCACCGGATGTCCTGCCAGCGTTTCCTCACCTGAGACAGGCTCCGCCTCCGACCCTCTGTACCCCTCACGGCACTGACGGCTTCCCTCCAGATCTCCCCCTTGGCAATGGCGCCTACCTGTGAGGATGCAAAAGAGAGAATACATTAATCCACATGAGCAAAGACACAGAGACACACATATAGAACAATCCTCATTATGAACAGGCCATGGTATGCATGCAACTAATTGCACCTTTGTCATAGGGACATTATCCACTGTGGAAGGCCAAATGCACTACGTGCCAGTGGAAGCACACGGGTGGCATGAGGGGTACCACACACTCACTGACCAGGGATCACACTGTGCCTCACAGGCTACACCAGGATTATGTACAGCACCTCACAGCAGTCACCTGCCCCAGCACACTGATGCTACCTCAGCAGAGTACACAGACACACACAGGTACAGGACAATCACATGGCATTGCCAACTGCGGGTACACACCTCACTCTGCCCATGTGCCAGTAGACGGGGGTGTCACAGGTGTGGGGCTGGCTCAGCACGGCATGCACACAGCACTGCTCCCTGCTCACATCCGATGGCCAGGCCATATCCATCCCTCATGCTGCTTGTGTGCAACACTCCCCATATGCACTCACCCACATGACAGGGGACTAACACACACACCAATGTGCAGGGGACGAACACGGCCTTTGGACACTCACAGCACAGGTACACTGAACAAACACACATCCATGGGTACTGACACCTGTCACACTGGGGGGAACACAGGATCACATCAGGACTGTGGAAACAACATCCCCAGGAGGAGTATGCAGGCAGAATGTGGCATGCACCTTGCATTCATTGTCACAGTAGGCACTATGCAAGTGAGGAGTGCACACAGGAAACACAGCATGCTCTGCATGGGTGACATGAGGCCTTCCACACCCTGGGACCCACTCCAAACAACAGTGCATGTCTGTCACACATGGACACAATGCCAGAAGTCACTGTCACACAAAAGGGGCACAGTCTAAGCTAGTGGAGTCTGCACTCACCTGAACCCCTGGTCGACCATACAGGCTCTGGAACTGTGGGAGGATCACATCTATCAGGGCAAGGTTCTCCTCCTGGGTGAATGGCTGTGACCTCTCCACAGTCCTGGACATGGTGCCAGAGGAATCACTATCAGCAGCAGTGGTCATGGATGAATGGATGTGCAGGCAAGTGCTCTCTCATGGGACCTGGCTGCCTTATATATGCCTGGCTGGCCTGTTCATGTATAGGAGTACAGATTGATTGGTCAGTCACATTAGCATCCTACGTTTCATCCAATCCCTTCAAACCTACCCCAGTGTGTGGCTTTGCATGGTTTCAGTTTTGATAATGATGTCAAGTCAACATCCACATTGCAACAATGTAGATTCTTTCAAACTGACTTCTGCTGTGCACCTGGTGCTCAAATTCAAAAATTTAACTCAGTCTCCATGGCAACCATCAGGCATTTAGGCCCTTATACTTGTCCCTCATGTGTCCCCTATGTGTTTTCATACATTTACACACAGGTACGGTGCGTTCCACGCCCTAGGGCACCCCACAAGCAGTGATACCGACCGTACATGCGCTTGTACGGTCCGGATCACAATATGGGCGCTGGCGTATGCGTACGCCACAGTAGTACGGACTGTACACGCGCTTGTACGGTCCGGATCACAATATGGGCGCTGGCGTATGCGTACGCCACAGTAGTACGGACTGTACACGCGCTTGTACGGTCCGGATCACAATATGGGCGCTGGCGTATGCGTACGCCACAGTAGTACGGACTGTACACGCGCTTGTACGGTCCGGATCACAATATGGGCGCTGGCGTATGCGTACGCCACAGTAGTACGGACCGTACATGCACTGGTGGGGGTGCGGTCCGTACATTCCCTGGTGGGGTGGTGGTTAGGTGCGTACATACACGGCTGGGGTGGGGGTTTGGTGCGTACATACACGGCTGGTGGTTCGGTGCGTACATACACGGCTGGGGGGGGTTCGGGGGCGTACATACACGGCTGGTGGTTCGGTGCGTACATACACGGCTGGGGGGGGGTTCGGGGGCGTACATACACGGGTGGGTGTTTGGTGCGTACATACACGGCTGGTGGTTCGGTGCGTACATACACGGCTGGGGGGGGGATTCGGGGGCGTACATACACGGGTGGGTGTTTGGTGCGTACATACACGGCTGGTGGTTCGGTGCGTACATACACGGCTGGGGTGGGGGTTTGGTGCGTACATACACGGCTGGTGGTTCGGTGCGTACATACACGGCTGGGGGGGGGTTCGGGGGCGTACATACACGGCTGGTGGTTCGGTGCGTACATACACGGCTGGGGGGGGGTTCGGGGGCGTACATACACGGGTGGGTGTTTGGTGCGTACATACACGGCTGGTGGTTCGGTGCGTACATACACGGCTGGGGGGGGTTCGGGGGCGTACATACACGGGTGGGTGTTTGGTGCGTACATACACGGCTGGTGGTTCGGTGCGTACATACACGGCTGGGGTGGGGGTTTGGTGCGTACATACACGGCTGGTGGTTCGGTGCGTACATACACGGCTGGGGGGGGGATTCGGGGGCGTACATACACGGGTGGGTGTTTGGTGCGTACATACACGGCTGGTGGTTCGGTGCGTACATACACGGCTGGGGTGGGGGTTTGGTGCGTACATACACGGCTGGTGGTTCGGTGCGTACATACACGGCTGGGGGGGGGTTCGGGGGCGTACATACACGGCTGGTGGTTCGGTGCGTACATACACGGCTGGGGGGGGGTTCGGGGGCGTACATACACGGCTGGGGGGGGTTCGGGGGCGTACATACACGGCTGGTGGTTCGGTGCGTACATACACGGCTGGGGGGGGTTCGGGGGCGTACATACACGGGTGGGTGTTTGGTGCGTACATACACGGCTGGTGGTTCGGTCCGTACATACACGGCTGGGGGGGGTTCGGGGGCGTACATACACGGCTGGTGGTTCGGTGCGTACATACAGGGCTGGGGGGGGGGTTTGGTGCGTACATACACGGCTGGTGGTTCGGTGCGTACATACACGGCTGGGGGGGGTTCGGGGGCGTACATACACGGCTGGTGGTTCGGTGCGTACATACACGGCTGGGGGGGTTCGGGGGCGTACATACACGGGTGGGTGTTTGGTGCGTACATACACGGGTGGGGGTTCGGGGCGTACATACGCGGGCGGGGGGTGGTGGGGTGTTCGGCGCGTATGCGGGCACATGTCTCCATGGTTGCTATGGGAGTTCGGTTCGGACGGTGTTTTTTGCGTACGGTTGTGAAATGGGGAGGACGGGAGGGATCGTACTTGCGCAGTCGGACTTTATTTTTCCGCACGGTGGGTTTCTCGCCCGGGGACGTGTCGGTGACTTTTCCCGACCCGAGGACGTGTGGGGAAATCTTCCCAATGCGATTCGTATGGACTTTTTTCCGTTCGAATCGTACTTGGCAGTTTGTACGCTACTTTGACGATTCGGACGGAAAAAAATCCGGATACGAGTCGGACGGGGAATTTTTTTACCGGATCGGAATTGGCACCTAAGTGTAGAATATGCCACAAATATAACTTTTGCACATCAAATAAAACTTCTAACAGCCCTAGCTTATGTACCAACCACAGATGTTGCAGAACATTACAATCTTTTATTAGAAAGTCCATTCTACAAGCAAAATGAACTAAAGTTATCTCCCCTCTTAGATTATTTTGAGGATACCTGGGTGGGGAGACTACACAGATCAGGCCATAGACGTCAGCCAAAGTTCCAAATACCTTGGTGGAATGTATATGTAAGTACACTCAACCAACAATCCAAAACTAACAACGCAGTCGAGGGCTGGCATAATGCATTCCTAACTTCTACTGGGAGAACAACTCCAACACTACAAAAACTACTAATTGCCATACAAAAGGAACAAAGTTTCCAAGAATTAAGAATGCAACAATCTGTCCTACAATTAAAACCAAAACAATCTAGACAAACTACTCAAATGTATAATTACCTACAACAACAGGTACAGCTATACCCATCCACAAGAGGACTTGAGTACTTAAATACAATAGCTCAAACTCTCTTCTAAACCCTTTCAAAAATATTAACCCACAATTCTACTAAAACAACTATCACAACATAAAGAAACCACTTTATAATATCACATATTTAATTATGTGGTCTAAAATATATAAATAATTTATATCTACATATATTTAGACAACATAATTAAACAAAACAAGTACACAACAACAATAATAAAAATAGAATATTTTCCCACCCACAATTAAAATATTTAAATCAACTTACCTGTCTAGTTGCTCCAATAGGATAATAACATTCCTTCCAAATAAATCCAGGTAGTTCAAAATCCATAGGTATCAAAAATGAACCCAAATAAAATGGAAAAATACAACTGTTTTTCGAAATAATCGTCTCTGCCAAAAAACGACAATCCAATAACCATAAAAATCCTGAAAAATATTAAAAAGATAAATAACCGCTCCTGGAAACCCGAACAATAAAGGAAGTGTAAAATAAATATTAGTAAACACAACTAATACACACTTCCTTTAAAAAAAAAACGGTGTTTGAAAGAGACGAAAATATCTTCTCCGTAAAACCTACAAAACAGAAACAAACATTCCCACCCACACACAAACACACATAATGCACCTAAAAACATCACTACAAACATTATTCAAAAACTATAAAACTTTAACACACCTAAATAACAAAACACTAACAAAGCCGCAAACACGGAACCCAACGTAAATTATAAAACCGTATACAAACTATTACTAACACCCTAACTTCTAAAACATCACTCCATACACACTTATTACAACATTACTACTTCCACAAAACACTTAAAACTATTTAATAATAAAGAAAATACCTCTTACCTTCTCAAACGCGAAACAGCTCCCAACCGCGACCTGGATTCTACCAAAATAACCCAAAACAACAGCGAGCGGTTACTAAATAAAAGACCCAAACAAACATAACAACTAAAAAAATACCAATAAATGTCCTAACTATTTATTTAACATTACACATTACTTTAAAAATTAGTAAAACATTAGAATTAAATACTCAAAAATAATACCTATTTTTTTTATATATGTGAAAATTATTTAACTTATAATAATAAATATAATAAAATAAATATTTTTACTAATATAATAATAAAAATGTATATATTACCAAAAAAAAATATATGAACATGATATAATTAATATAATATATCTACAACATACCAGAACTAAAAATATAAATAAATATTGTAAAATGTAAACATTTTCAATATTATTTATCTAATATTAATATTAATAATTAAAATATATTAATCATATATTTCTAAACATACAATTTATTATAAATTCAAATAAAGTGTAAAGATATTGACAGTACACAATATAAATTAAAAAATATTAAACAGCTATAAAAATCAGAAAACAAATATTCTGTTCATATATTAATGTCCAAAATATACATTACAAAAATATATATCCATTCTACAAAAATTATTACAATAATACAAATGTTACATAGTAATTATTTTATTACATGTTTATTTCAATGATTAAATTATTATAATATGCCTAATAATAAATAATATTTTCTCTGTAATTAATATACATTCCAACAACTATAAAAAATATCTTATTTTCCTTTGTACTATTTAATACAAAAAATTGCAATTTGCATTCTGATATAACTTCTATGTTTTATCCAACAAAAACTAAAATCTACAGAATTATTGTAAATTAAAACAAAGTAATTTAACTGTTCCTATTCAACTCTATATTTAATTATAATAATTGCTATTTAACAAACTTAATTTATTTACTACTCCCACTACAAACTGAACTTAATTAATTTACTATTCTCACTCCAAAATATATTTAATTAGGGTAGGTGCTGGACACTGAACTTAATTAATTTACTATTCCCACTCCAATCTATATATAATTAGGGTAGGTGCTGGACACTTAACTTAATTAATTTACTATTCCCACTCCAGTCTATATTTAATTAAGATAAGTGCTGGACACTGAACTTAATTAATTTACTATTCTCACTCCAGTCTATATTTAATTAAGATAAGTGCTGGACACTGAACTTAATTAATTTACTATTCTCACTCCAACCTATATTTAATTAGAGTAGGTGCTGGACACTGAACTTAATTAATTTACTATTCCCACTCCAGTCTATATTTAATTAAGATAAGTGCTGGACACTGAACTTAATAAATGTACTATTCTCACTCCAACCTATATTTAATTAGAGTAGGTGCTGGACACTGAACTTAATTAATTTACTATTCCCACTCCAGTCTATATTTAATTAAGATAAGTGCTGGACACTGAACTTAATTAATTTACTATCCTCACTCCAATCTATATTTAATTAGGGTAGGTGCTGGACACTGAACTTAATTAATTTACTATTCTCACTCCAATCTATATTTAATTAGGGTAGGTGCTGGACACTGCACTTAATTAATTTACTATTCTCACTCCAATCTATATTTAATTAGGGTAGGTGCTGGACACTGAACTTAATTAATTTACTATTCCCACTCCAGTCTATATTTAATTAAGATAAGTGCTGGACACTGAACTTAATTAATTTACTATTCTCACTCCAATCTATATTGAATTACAGTAGATGCTGGACACTGAACTTAATTAATTTACTATTCTCACTCCAATCTATATTTAATTAGGGTAGGTGCTGGACACTGAACTTAATTAATTTACTATTCCCACTCCAGTCTATATTTAATTAAGATAAGTGCTAGACACTGAACTTAATAAATTTACTATTCTCACTCCAACCTATATTTAATTAGAGTAGGTGCTGGACACTGAACTTAATTAATTTACTATTCCCACTCCAGTCTATATTTAATTAAGATAAGTGCTGGACACTGAACTTAATAAATTTACTATTCTCCCTCCAATCTATATTTAATTAGGGTAGGTGCTGGATACAGAACTTAATTAATTTACTATTCCCACTCCAGTCTATATTTAATTAAGATAAGTGCTGGACACTGAACTTAATTAATTTACTATTCTCACTCCAATCTATATTGAATTACAGTAGATGCTGGACACTGAACTTAATTAATTTATTATTCTCACTCCAATCTATATTTAATTAGGGTAGGTGCTGGACACTGAACTTAATTAATTTACTATTCCCACTCCAGTCTATATTTAATTAAGATAAGTGCTGGACACTGAACTTAATAAATTTACTATTCTCACTCCAACCTATATTTAATTAGAGTAGGTGCTGGACACTGAACTTAATTAATTTACTATTCCCACTCCAGTCTATATTTAATTAAGATAAGTGCTGGACACTGAACTTAATAAATTTACTATTCTCACTCCAATCTATATTTAATTTGGGTAGGTGATGGACACTGAACTTAATTAATTTACTATTCACACTCCAGTCTATATTTAATTAAGATAAGTGCTGGACACTGAACTTAATTAATTTACTATTCTCACTCCAATCTATATTGAATTACAGTAGATGCTGGACACTGAACTTAATTAATTTACTATTCTCACTCCAATCTATATTTAATTAGGGTAGGTGCTGGACACTGAACTTAATTAATTGACTATTCTCACTCCAATCTATATTGAATTACAGTAGGTGCTGTACACTGAACTTAATTAATTTACTATTCTCACTCCAATCTATATAGAATTACAGTAGGTGCTGGACACTGAACTTAATTAATTTACTATTCTCACTCCAATCTATATTTAATTAGGGTAGGTGCTGGACACAGAACTTAATTAATTTACTATTCCCACTCCAATCTATATTTAATTAAGATAAGTGCTGGACACTGAACTTAATAAATTTACTATTCTCACTCCAATCTATATTTAATTAGGGTAGGTGCTGGACACAGAACTTAATTAATGTACTATTCCCACTCCAGTCTATATTTAATTAAGATAAGTGCTGGACACTGAACTTAATTAATTTACTATTCTCACTCCAATCTATATTGAATTACAGTAGATGCTGGACACTGAACTTAATTAATTTACTATTCTCACTCCAATCTATATTTAATTAGGGTAGGTGCTGGACACTGAACTTAATTAATTGACTATTCTCACTCCAATCTATATTGAATTACAGTAGGTGCTGGACACTGAACCTAATTAATTTACCATTCTCACTCCAATCTATATAGAATTACAGTAGGTGCTGGACACTGAACTTAATTAATTTACTATTCTCACTCCAATCTATATTTAATTAGGGTAGGTGCTGGACACAGAACTTGATTAATTTACTATTCCCACTCCAGTCTATATTTAATTAAGATAAGTGCTGGACACTGAACTTAATAAATTTACTATTCTCACTCCAATCTATATTTAATTAGGGTAGGTGCTGGACACAGAACTTAATTAATGTACTATTCCCACTCCAGTCTATATTTAATTAAGATAAGTGCTGGACACTGAACTTAATTAATTTACTATTCTCACTCCAATCTATATTGAATTACAGTTGATGCTGGACACTGAACTTAATTAATTTACTATTCTTACTCCAATCTATATTTAGTTAGGGTAGGTGCTGGACACTGAACTTAATTAATTTACTATTCCCACTCCAGTCTATATTTAATTAAGATAAGTGCTGGACACTGAACTTAATAAATTTACTATTCTCACTCCAACCTATATTTAATTAGAGTAGGTGCTGGACACTGAACTTAAGTGATTTACTATTCCCACTCCAGTCTATATTTAATTAAGATAAGTGCTGGACACTGAACTTAATTAATTTACTATCCTCACTCCAATCTATATTTAATTAGGGTAGGTGCTGGACACTGAACTTAATTAATTTACTATTCTCACTCCAATCTATATTTAATTAGGGTAGGTGCTGGACACTGCACTTAATTAATTTACTATTCTCACTCCAATCTATATTTAATTAGGGTAGGTGCTGGACACTGAACTTAATTAATTTACTATTCCCACTCCAGTCTATATTTAATTAAGATAAGTGCTGGACACTGAACTTAATTAATTTACTATTCTCACTCCAATCTATATTGAATTACAGTAGATTCTGGACACTGAACTTAATTAATTTACTATTCTCACTCCAATCTATATTTAATTAGGGTAGGTGCTGGACACTGAACTTAATTAATTTACTATTCCCACTCCAGTCTATATTTAATTAAGATAAGTGCTGGACACTGAACTTAATAAATGTACTATTCTCACTCCAACCTATATTTAATTAGAGTAGGTGCTGGACACTGAACTTAATTAATTTACTATTCCCACTCCAGTCTATATTTAATTAAGATAAGTGCTGGACACTGAACTTAATAAATTTACTATTCTCCCTCCAATCTATATTTAATTAGGGTAGGTGCTGGATACAGAACTTAATTAATTTACTATTCCCACTCCAGTCTATATTTAATTAAGATAAGTGCTGGACACTGAACTTAATTAATTTACTATTCTCACTCCAATCTATATTGAATTACAGTAGATGCTGGACACTGAACTTAATTAATTTATTATTCTCACTCCAATCTATATTTAATTAGGGTAGGTGCTGGACACTGAACTTAATTAATTTACTATTCCCACTCCAGTCTATATTTAATTAAGATAAGTGCTGGACACTGAACTTAATAAATTTACTATTCTCACTCCAACCTATATTTAATTCGAGTAGGTGCTGGACACTGAACTTAATTAATTTACTATTCCCACTCCAGTCTATATTTAATTAAGATAAGTGCTGGACACTGAACTTAATAAATTTACTATTCTCACTCCAATCTATATTTAATTTGGGTAGGTGCTGGACACAGAACTTAATTAATGTACTATTCCCACTCCAGTCTATATTTAATTAAGATAAGTGCTGGACACTGAACTTAATTAATTTACTATTCTCACTCCAATCTATATTGAATTACAGTAGATGCTGGACACTGAACTTAATTAATTTACTATTCTCACTCCAATCTATATTTAATTAGGGTAGGTGCTGGACACTGAACTTAATTAATTGACTATTCTCACTCCAATCTATATTGAATTACAGTAGGTGCTGGACACTGAACCTAATTAATTTACTATTCTCACTCCAATCTATATAGAATTACAGTAGGTGCTGGACACTGAACTTAATTAATTTACTATTCTCACTCCAATCTATATTTAATTAGGGTAGGTGCTGGACACAGAACTTGATTAATTTACTATTCCCACTCCAGTCTATATTTAATTAAGATAAGTGCTGGACACTGAACTTAATAAATTTACTATTCTCACTCCAATCTATATTTAATTAGGGTAGGTGCTGGACACAGAACTTAATTAATGTACTATTCCCACTCCAGTCTATATTTAATTAAGATAAGTGCTGGACACTGAACTTAATTAATTTACTATTCTCACTCCAATCTATATTGAATTACAGTAGATGCTGGACACTGAACTTAATTAATTTACTATTCTCGCTCCAATCTATATTTAATTAGGGTAGGTGCTGGACACTGAACTTAATTAATTGATTATTCTCACTCCAATCTATATTGAATTACAGTAGGTGCTGGACACTGAACTTAATTAATTTACTATTCTCACTCCAATCTATATAGAATTACAGTCGGTGCTGGACACTGAACTTAATTAATGTACTATTCTCACTCCAATCTATATTTAATTAGGGTAGGTGCTGGACACTGAACTTAATTAATTTACTATTCCCACTCCAGTCTATATTTAATTAAGATAAGTGCTGGACACTGAACTTAATTAATTTACTATTCTCACTCCAATCTATATTGAATTACAGTAGATGCTGGACACTGAACTTAATTAATTTACTATTCTCACTCCAATCTATATTTAATTAGGGTAGGTGCTGGACACTGAACTTAATTAATTTACTATTCCCACTCCAGTCTATATTTAATTAAGATAAGTGCTGGACACTGAACTTAATAAATTTACTATTCTCACTCCAACCTATATTTAATTAGAGTAGGTGCTGGACACTGAACTTAATTAATTTACTATTCCCACTCCAGTCTATATTTAATTAAGATAAGTGCTGGACACTGAACTTAATAAATTTACTATTCTCCCTCCAATCTATATTTAATTAGGGTAGGTGCTGGATACAGAACTTAATTAATTTACTATTCCCACTCCAGTCTATATTTAATTAAGATAAGTGCTGGACACTGAACTTAATTAATTTACTATTCTCACTCCAATCTATATTGAATTACAGTAGATGCTGGACACTGAACTTAATTAATTTATTATTCTCACTCCAATCTATATTTAATTAGGGTAGGTGCTGGACACTGAACTTAATTAATTTACTATTCCCACTCCAGTCTATATTTAATTAAGATAAGTGCTGGACACTGAACTTAATAAATTTACTATTCTCACTCCAACCTATATTTAATTAGAGTAGGTGCTGGACACTGAACTTAATTAATTTACTATTCCCACTCCAGTCTATATTTAATTAAGATAAGTGCTGGACACTGAACTTAATAAATTTACTATTCTCACTCCAATCTATATTTAATTTGGGTAGGTGATGGACACTGAACTTAATTAATTTACTATTCACACTCCAGTCTATATTTAATTAAGATAAGTGCTGGACACTGAACTTAATTAATTTACTATTCTCACTCCAATCTATATTGAATTACAGTAGATGCTGGACACTGAACTTAATTAATTTACTATTCTCACTCCAATCTATATTTAATTAGGGTAGGTGCTGGACACTGAACTTAATTAATTGACTATTCTCACTCCAATCTATATTGAATTACAGTAGGTGCTGTACACTGAACTTAATTAATTTACTATTCTCACTCCAATCTATATAGAATTACAGTAGGTGCTGGACACTGAACTTAATTAATTTACTATTCTCATTCCAATCTATATTTAATTAGGGTAGGTGCTGGACACAGAACTTAATTAATTTACTATTCCCACTCCAATCTATATTTAATTAAGATAAGTGCTGGACACTGAACTTAATAAATTTACTATTCTCACTCCAATCTATATTTAATTAGGGTAGGTGCTGGACACAGAACTTAATTAATGTACTATTCCCACTCCAGTCTATATTTAATTAAGATAAGTGCTGGACACTGAACTTAATTAATTTACTATTCTCACTCCAATCTATATTGAATTACAGTAGATGCTGGACACTGAACTTAATTAATTTACTATTCTCACTCCAATCTATATTTAATTAGGGTAGGTGCTGGACACTGAACTTAATTAATTTACTATTCTCACTCCAATCTATATTGAATTACAGTAGGTGCTGGACACTGAACCTAATTAATTTACTATTCTCACTCCAATCTATATAGAATTACAGTAGGTGCTGGACACTGAACTTAATTAATTTACTATTCTCACTCCAATCTATATTTAATTAGGGTAGGTGCTGTACACAGAACTTGATTAATTTACTATTCCCATTCCAGTCTATATTTAATTAAGATAAGTGCTGGACACTGAACTTAATAAATTTACTATTCTCACTCCAATCTATATTTAATTAGGGTAGGTGCTGGACACAGAACTTAATTAATGTACTATTCCCACTCCAGTCTATATTTAATTAAGATAAGTGCTGGACACTGAACTTAATTAATTTACTATTCTCACTCCAATCTATATTGAATTACAGTTGATGCTGGACACTGAACTTAATTAATTTACTATTCTTACTCCAATCTATATTTAGTTAGGGTAGGTGCTGGACACTGGACTTAATTAATTTACCATTCCCACTCCAGTCTATATTTAATTAAGATAAGTGCTGGACACTGAACTTAATAAATTTACTATTCTCACTCCAACCTATATTTAATTAGAGTAGGTGCTGGACACTGAACTTAATTAATTTACTATTCCCATTCCAGTCTATATTTAATTAATATAAGTGCTGGACACTGAACTTAATAAATTTACTATTCTCACTCCAATCTATATTTAATTAGGGTAGGTGCTGGACACTGAACTTAATTAATTTACTATTCACACTCCAGTCTATATTTAATTAAGATAAGTGCTGGACACTGAACTTAATTAATTTACTATTCTCACTCCAATCTATATTGAATTACAGTAGATGCTGGACACTGAACTTAATTAATTTACTATTCTCACTCCAATCTATATTTAATTAGGGTAGGTGCTGGACACTGAACTTAATTAATTGACTATTCTCACTCCAATCTATATTGAATTACAGTAGGTGCTGGACACTGAACTTAATTAATTTACTATTCTCACTTCAATCTATATAGAATTACAGTAGGTGCTGGACACTGAACTTAATTAATTTACTATTCTTACTCCAATCTATATTTAATTAGGGTAGGTGCTGGACACTGAACTGAATAAATTTACTATTCTCACTCCAATCTATATAGAATTACAGTAGGTGCTGGACACTGAACTTAATTAATTTACTATTCCCACTCCAGTCTATATTTAATTAAGATAAGTGCTGGACACTGAACTTAATAAATGTACTATTCTCACTCCAATCTATATTTAATTAGGGTAGGTGCTGGACACTGAACTTAATTAATTTACTATTCACACTCCAGTCTATATTTAATTAAGATAAGTGCTGGACACTGAACTTAATTAACTTACTATTCTCACTCCAATCTATATTGAATTACAGTAGATGCTGGACACTGAACTTAATTAATTTACTATTCTCGCTCCAATCTATATTTAATTAGGGTAGGTGCTGGACACTGAACTTAATTAATTGATTATTCTCACTCCAATCTATATTGAATTACAGTAGGTGCTGGACACTGAACTTAATTAATTTACTATTCTCACTCCAATCTATATAGAATTACAGTAGGTGCTGGACACTGAACTTAATTAATGTACTATTCTCACTCCAATCTATATTTAATTAGGGTAGGTGCTGGACACTGAACTGAATAAATTTACTTTTCTCACTCCAATCTATATAGAATTACAGTAGGTGCTGGACACTGAACTTAATTAATTTACTATTCTCACTCCAATCTATATTTAATTAGGGTAGGTGCTGGACACTGAACTGAATAAATTTACTATTCTCACTCCAATCTATATTTAATTAGGGTAGGTGCAAAACTCTGAACTTAATTAATTTAGTATTCCCACTCCTAAATATATTTAATTACACTAGATCATGTATACTGATCTTAATTAATTTTATATTCCCACTCCAATATGTATTTAATTACAGTAGGTACAATAAAAATATATAAATATAAATATATAAAAAAACGGTTAGTTTTAATCATTATTCAAAATTTTACATAAAACAATACCCACACTTATCCTCTACAAATCCAACTCCCCAATGTAAAATTCATCCAGAAATATTATATTATAATATATTTTTTTTAATTATAAATTACTCAATATTACAAATGTAAAATACGTTTTTAAAACACTCCCCACCCTTATCCCCTATAAACCAACATCCCACTCCTAATTTTTTTTTAAAATTTTACAATCTAAATCAAAATTTATAAATATGTTTTATACAATATTACCTAAATTTTACACAATTTTATAAAACTCCACACCCTTATCCCCATAACCCAACATCCCGCTCCTAAAATTAAATATAACATTCTAAATTTCTAAATATTTTTTACAAATTATTCTTAAATTAATCAACATTTTTAAAACACTCCCCACCCTCATCCCCTATAACCCAACATCCCACTCCTAAAAGAAAATATACAAAACAAATTTTTATTCCAAATTTCGAAATAAATTTTATTTAATATTCCAAATTAAATTCAAAATTTTACAACACTTCCCACCCTTATCCCCTGTAACCCAACATCCCGCTCCTAAAATTAAATATAAAATTCTAAATTACATTTAAAATTTATAAATAAATTTTTTAAAAAAATCTAAAATATGTAAACATTTTTAAAACACTTCCCACCCTTATCCCCTGTAACCCAACATCCCGCTCCTAAAATTAAATATAAAATTCTAAATTACATTTAAAATTTATAAATAAATTTTTTTAAAAATTCTAAAATATCTAAACATTTTTAAAACACTTCCCACCCTTATCCCCTGTAACCCAACATCCCGCTCCTAAAATTAAATATAAATTTCAAATTTAAATCAAATTTAATAATTACATTTTACAATATATTACAAAAATATTTAACATTTTAAAAACACTCCCCACCCTTATCCCCTGTAACCCAACATCCAGCTCTTAAAATTAAACATAAAATGCCAAATTTATTTCAAATTTTCTAATTAAATTTAAAAATATATTACAAAATTAATAAATATTTTTAAAACACTCCCCACCCTTATTTCCTATAACCCAAGATCCCGCCCCTAAAACAATATAAATATTTCTCATATTATATACATTTTAACAATTTATACAAACAACTTCAAAATATTTTCTAAACATACAATAACGATATTTTAACATGTCGATATTATTACTAACGATATCACTTACATCGACATATAATTAAAAAAAAAATACGATATTTTTCACATCGATATTATCTATTTCGATATTTTGTACTTTAGATATTTTTAACTCGATATTTATGTCCCTCGATATTAAAAAGTCGATATGTAGACTGCTCACCATTCGCCTCCTCACTGAACCTGCATTTCCTCTTCTTCCCCTTGGACTCTGGCTCATCACCTTGTCTGTTAGTGGGGTTGGGGGTGTTCTTGTCCTGTGCTGTGCTGGTTCCAGGCTGCCCCATTTTGCATCTAGGTTTGTGTTTTATTTATTTTTTGTCCTTAGCAGCATTTTTTTATTTATTTTTTTCACACTAGAAATGTGATACTTGGCCAGCTAGCGCAATTTTCATTGCACTAATTGTCCAAACGTCACTTTTTTCACAGTAGCATGCATTTTTTTTAAAGACTTGATGTTCATGTTAGCATCAGTTTTTTCGCCCACTGGCTGTTCCTAACGCCATGTAGCACCGTATTGTAAATACAGCGCTAGCATGGCATTGGGAATGGGCGTACGTAGGCAGTACAAAGTTTGACGCTCCGCTGCGTGAAAACAACAGAGAGCCATTTCTTGTAAATGTACCCCACCGAATTCTCATGCCCCTCACCACAACCGCACCACAACCTCACCATCTGTACTGATCACATTGTTGCAAGCATCACATCGCAACACATCCTCATCATCGCAATTTATCACATTGTCACAGTTTCTGTCATTCACAAGTCTCACCATTGTCCCCCATCACAGTCACATCGCTCACCATCACAACACATCCCCCTATTTCTCTACTTACTAGACTCATCATTACAACTCATCACACTTCCACTGTCACTCAACATTACTACCCAGCACTTCACTCAGCACAGCCTCACCATCACAACACATCCCAGTCTTGCACTTATTACCAGATTCATCATTACAGCCCATCACACTTCCACAGTCCCTGTCACTCACCATCACAGCATATTTCACTCTTGCAAGACTTACCACAACCTTACCATCACCCTCCATCACACAGCAACGTCACTCACCAGTCTTGCTACCATCACACTCACATCCGCACTGCACGCTCACATGATTTATCACTATCACCAAAGCTACCAATAACACTCACAGTACTCAATGGCCTCACAATTGCCATCTTCTCTCACATCACTCACTAGTTTCACCAATATTCCTCACAGTTTTGCATTGCGCACCAGCCTCACCAATACTATCCTCTGAAATTACTTATCACTCCTGCACCATTGTGGTTTCTGTTCTCAGCACCCTGCTGAACTAGTCCATTTAAGCGCGTTCAAAGTGTTTGCCATCCTCTGGCCCTCACTGACATATTATTCTATTGCACAGCGCCAGCCTACCCTGGCACCTTGATGCACTGTAACACATTGCCTCCGCTTGCAGAACCTCAACCTGCCGATGGAGTTTGTGCAGCTTCCAAACTACCGCCTTCCTGCACCGTACACCTCTTGCCTGCCACAGGACCCTTTTGTAGAAACCTAAGGTTTCTAGCTGTACCCCACCTGTGTGACTCACTTGGCCACCAAAGGCGTGCAGCTTAGCGCCTTTATCTTAACTCTCTGCCTTTATCAGCTGCCATGGGATTGCCATTGCTTCCACCAAAGGCTGGCTCTTACCCAGTAACTTCAGCTTCACCAGCTGCATGAAGCTGGATCTGCTGGAAACTCTTGAAAGGCTGTGATATTAGCACTACAGCCCTGCCCCATTCATCCATTCATGCACTCAAGCATTCATCAAACTACCAGTCCAACTGTGGCGCCACTATTACACCGATGCAGTCAGTAACTCACCCATTAACTGCCTTTCTCTTACTCTGACTCCACTCCCCCCATTCATCCACTCAAGAATTCATCAAGCCACACATCCATCTATGGCATCACTATTAGACCGATGCAGTCAGTAACTCACCCAATAATGCCTTTCTCTTACTCTGACTCCACTCCCCCCCGTTCATCCACTCAAGAATTCATCAAGCCACACATCCATCCATGGCATCACTATTAGACCGATGCAGTCAGTAACTCCCCCATTCAAGGTCCTTTCTCTTACTCTGGCCCCACTGCCACAGCCTTACTACCCAACTGTGGCCCCGCACGCTTCCTTTGCCCCTTTAGTCATACATGCATTCACCCTTTAATCTCCCCTCTATTTGAGCCCTCAGCTCAGTCAGCCAACTACACAAACACTCAACAAAGAAGCACTTTGCCTGTGCTTGTTTACATCTGCAAGTGATATGTATGACCCCCTACTCCCTCCTTCCCTCACAAGCCATGTCACCACTTTCCCTTACCCTGTTCGGTTACTATAAGCCTCTCCCCATCCTTTATTCTCATGTTTTGTACAATTCTTTGCTTTTAACGTTATACACTTTCACATGTCACTGTTGTACTTACATGTGATACTCTTTCTGTTTCCCTCAAATTATTTCCAGTGAGTGATAAATGGTTAATAGCTAGCCTCTATTAAATTGGCTTGAAATTGCATTTATATAGCTCTTACTACCCCTGATGAGGCATTGAAGAGCTTTACTGCAAGGACCCCAAGGTTAGTGGTCAATCCCCTTAGCTATTGGAGTTAGTCTTGCATGCTATAGGGAACCATTCCAGTCATCTACTCCAGTTTCTTTGTGGTACATTAATGACTTAATTGTGACCATTAAAAGGGGCTATGTGAGAAGCAAATGCTTGCTGGAATTAATATTATAATGGTTTAAAAAACTTAACACAGACAAGCACGGGATTTGGAGCAATTTATATACAGAAGAGGCATGTAGAAGGATTGCAGAGGGGCATTCAAAATGAATAAGGGAGGGGAAAAGTAAAGGTTTAATTCAAGGTAAATGTTTCATACAGGATTTTAAAGAATATAACAGGTGAAGATGTTTTGTGATAGCATGCAATCTGTGGATGTAACCTGTGGAAAGAAACAATCTTAAACTCAACTCTAATGGAATGTGGCTTATGACAATCTTGTTATAGACACTTTTAAAGATTCTATGTCTTTCTTGATATTTGTTTCCTCGTTCATATCTTGCTTAGGACATTTTATTGCTTGCAGAAATAAAAATTAACATCTATACACTAATACCAAATTCAAGTGAACCATTATTGGAAATTTTGACAAAACAAAGTGCGCTTTTGAGTTTTTACTGGAGATACAGAAGACAAATCACAATTGCAGGTATATTCAAGCATAAGAACAGAGAAAAGGTGTGACTCAAAATACAGGAAGCAAAACAAATAAAGGTAATCAATCGAGAGCTTCATGCAGCAAACACAAACTTTTAAGGTCAGAGTGAAATATTGGGAATATCTGTCTACAACACGTTTTAAACATCTGAATATTGTCTTCTGATAAACTTTTCATCATTCCTACCCTGCATCCCTTCTTTCTGGATCCTGTCTCCCATACATCTTGTCTCAGTACTCCAGATTCATTAAAGTATCATGCAAGGTCCTTAATACCCCATGTTGATGTCTCTGATGTTTGACACAAGAGACAAGAATCAATAGTCAGTGTTGTGCGTCCTAGACATATGTTAACTAAAGTTAGGCAAACGCAGAACCTGAGTAGCCTTTCTTCGAATGAAACTATTCACGTCACAGCTGTGATACTCAGCTTTAAAGTAAGCATTGATGGGGAGATTTACTTTGGATTAGAAGCATGTCAATACCTTAACCAAGAGATCTTTATTTATATGTAAACCAACTTCGAACATCGAAATACCGAAAGAAACCCCTCTTGGTATTTTTCGCAGAACTGAGTGGGGCCTGCTCTGTTGGCATTAGTTGCTTTCTTGCAGAGACGCTTGCAATCAGCATGGCCCGCTCCCTCATGGCCATCAGCGACTGAATGCGCTCCATGTAGCCTGGTTTGGCTTCCTCTTTCTCGGACAGGATCAGCAGGTCAATATACTCTGGCGTTGAGAGTGGGTTTGGCTTCAGGGCAATTTCTTCTAGTCTCCGGAGACACTGAGACAACTCGTCAATGAGGTCTACAACTTTCTCTTCAACGCAAGCAAGCTCCTCATTCAGCTGCTGAAATATCCCTTCAGCCGTCATCACTTCGCCACGTGCAGCCTCGTAGTTGTCTTTTAACTCTTTGTAAGTTCCACTTTCAATCTCAACTTCAAAAATCCATTTGTATTTCTGATTGAAATGAACACTCCAGATACAATGTCCTGGACAAATACGGCAAGTTCTATCTTTATCCATTGCCCAACAGTCATACTTCTTACCATCATCAGGAATCCCACATGGATAGTGACAGGTCTGGTGACACCTCTGACAATTAGTTATGAAACCAGTTATTTCCTCTTTTTTTGCTACAGTTTTGGGCACTTCATACTCAAAGTTCTCATTGGCTTTCATCTTATCCTTGTTCTGCTCCAAGATGGCTTTTGTTTTCCTGATCTCCTCCTGCTTTGTCAGACCACCTTTGATTTGGGGCTGCAGACCTTCTACGATGACCTCAAGCTGCTTGCGCTCATCAAGAACTTCCTTGGTTAACCGCAAGCTTTTGGTTTCCAGCTTGTTTAGTTCAGTAAAAAACTTCTTGAGGCTGTTCACACCCATCTTCCAAAACATCTTATCAAAGTTTTCATCTTCTTCAGCACTCTCCATGAGTTCATCAGATCTATTGTAAGCAAACAGGGCAGAATTGTTAAATTTGAAATGGACAGGGGTACCGTTGTCCTTCGGACAAGGCATCTCTGCCACTCTAATTGCTTCCAGCACTGGAGGTTTTTGACCATCGGCGAAGGTGATCAGTACGAGTATGTTATCGGCCACATCTTTCCCAAAAATAGAGAGGATGGAATCAAATATATATCTCTGTGAAGGAGTGAGACGAGCCAATGAGGACTGGACTACAAAGCATACTGCGTCTAGATGATCAACACCACCAGGTGTAGAAAAGAACTCTCTAATCTGTTCAACGAGGAACCTGTCTCTGTCGATGCCCTTAGTATCGCCGAATCCTGGTGTGTCTATAATAGTGAGGGAGTTTGGCACTTGGAAACCCTCTTGGTGAATGAGGTGATACGAAGTTATTGACGAAGTTTGGCTCTCTGCTTGTGATCGATTGGTCTCTTCATCAATTAGTTTAAATCGAAAACCGTCCTCCCACGCAACCCCTAAGATGTAGTTGGCCATCCCATTGATTAAAGTGGTTTTTCCTGATCCTGTTGCTCCAAGTAACATGATCACCTTGTCATTGTAAGTAGATTTCTGTGGCCCAAAAGTGCACATCTGACGATATCCGTCCCTGTCAATCTTCTGTCTTCGAAGATGAAGTTTGTGAACGGATGGCTTGCTCTTTTCCTTCTCAATCTGAATGCTTTTCTTCAGAAAATTCTTTGCCGAACTGAGCTTGTGATCTGTTGAGAGATTTAAATATTTTATACATATTTCAATTGTGTACACAATCTTAAATAGCATTCTACATACTAATCTAATGCAAAGTTGATAAAGACATAACAAATAGAAAAATAATAAATCAGTTTGTTTTCTACAGACTGAGCCTATAGGGATCCCTGCCCATCCCAGAGGCCAAGGCAAAACATCTGGGTGTCATTTTAGATGATAAGCTGAACTATAAGCCACAAGTCGATTCTCTGGTCTCTTCGTGCTTTTACATACTAAGAATGGTAAAAAACGTACCATTTATTCCGGCAGAAGCACGTAGGAAAATAGTCACTGCTTTAGTCATGTCTAAACTGGACTGTTCACAAATTTATTCTCAAAAAGCTTCAAATGCTACAGAATGCAGGCGCAAGGCGTCTCTCTGGGACTCCCAAATATAATTCTGTATCCAAGGTTATAAGAAAATTGCATTGGCTGCCAATCAGAAGCCAAATAAAATTTAAAGCGCTGTGTATCGCCTATAAGGCGATACACAATATGGCCCTGGTTTTTTTAAACACTCTTTGTAGATATACACACCTGGCAGACTTTTGCGTTCCCTAGAGACAAATCTGTTAACCACTACTAGGCTTTATAGAACAAACTATGGAGGCAGAAGCTTTATGGTGGGTACTAGCAAGCTGTGGAATAACCTGCGTTCTCATATCAGAGCCCTTCCCACTCTTATCTCTTTCAGAAAACAGCTAAAAACCTGGCTTTTCTATAAGTAGGTATGTCCTGCTCTCTACAAATTGCATTGACATAACATAACATACTGCCACTGAGCATGCACCAATTTGAACTAATTTCTTTTGTTTACTTTTAAGGTGAGGGTTGAAGACACAATGATCTCAGAGGAGGGTGTCCTTTAGAAAGGTAAGAAGCATCTACACGGGTATTTTTGATGATTCGGCTCATTTACGCACCAAAAAAGGCTTGAGTTATTGCATATATACGATAATGGTAATGAAGGGCTTATAATACGCACATTACCCCCAGGTCCCTCCTGTCCTCGTCCCATTCCTGAACAAAGTGGAGATGACCATCTCCGCGACAGAAAAAAAGAACAGGAGCATGCTGGGATACCTAACCCACTCCCTCCCACTGGAAGTACATAAGCGGTACCAGCCCAGCATGCAGCCTGTTCTTTTTTTTCTGTCTTCCGACAGGATGGGACGTGTTTGCTGGCTGATGGTTTCTTCGCTGGATGTCTCGTTGGGCTGCTGGGCTGTCCTCGACGTCCTGTTCCGCGTTCTCTTGACCTGCCGGGAGCCACATTGCTTGGCGCCCGACCCTTTGCGGCTAGGGCGCCGTTCCTCCCGGTTTCTTCCAGGTTACAGTGTGCGTCTTCCTGTGGCTTGGCTGGTCTGGAAGACGCGCAGCTGCGGCTGTATGGCAAGTTGGGGGCTGGGCTTGGCAGTGCTCCTGGGCTCCCTGCCTGGCATTTTGGAGTCCTGCTGGCCTTCTTTCCTTCCTGACGCCCCTGCTGTTCATTGTGTCGGTGTGGGGGCAGGCCTTGATGTGGCCTCGGTGGCCGATTGCTGCGGTCCTCTCCTCTGCCCGGCGCTGGTGTCTTGGAGGGCACCTGTGAGCTTGTGGTGTGCTCTTCCTGCCCCTGTGGTGAGTACCCCGTAGCGGTTCCGTTTTTTTCTTCCTTGCTACATTGGTTCCATGGGTTTGTTGCTGTTGCTCTTGGACCCGGCGTTCACGGGTCTCTTCCTGTGCTGGATGGTTCCTGTTGGGGCCTTTCTGTGCTGGCTCGTCTTGCTCCCTGTCCCTGCGGGCTGGGTTGGGGCATTGCATGGCTCTCTGCTGTGTGTTCCCGGGCCTCCTGGCTTTCTGCTTGCTCTGTGCTTGTTGATGGACGGCGTCTGGGCTGGGGGTTGGGGGACGGTCTCTGTGTGGTGGTGGTGAACTGTCCCCCTGGTAAGTACCGCATTGCGGTTTATTTCTTCCCTGTGCTGTGCTTTGCTGTTGTGCTGGCCTGCGGCCTTGGCTCCCTGTTTCCCCCTGCTGGGGGTGTACCGGGGCTGGACGGGTGCTGTGGGCTTCCACTCCTACCCCTGTGCACGCGTCTGCTCTCGTGGGCTCTCCATTTTGGGGCAGAGTCCAGCCTGGTTCGTTCCCTCTGATATCTGGGCCTCCGGCCATCCTGCCCTGCGTGCTTCTGTTCTCTCTGGTTGAGCCTGGTTGGTGCCTGGTTGGGTGTCCGCCTGGGTTTGCCTGTTGCTCTGCCTGTCCGCCCTGTTGGTTCCTGCCCTTTCTTGTGGGATCGGGCCTGGTGCGGGCCTGTCTGGGTGCCTGCCTGCGGCTTCCGGTGCTGGGCGCTCCTTGCGTCCTTCTAGGTTTGCTTGGCCTGTGCTCATGGTGCCTTGTTTCTTCATGCCCCCTGTGCCTGTCAGGTGCTGTGGGCTTCGCAGTGTGTGTTTTCCTGGCCTGTGGCCTTTCCTCCCTGCTGGCGCCTGGTCGTGTCCTTGAGCGGGTTCGGGCCTGGTTCGTGCCTGTCTGGTCGCCTGCCTGGGCCTTCTGGTTGCTGTGCGCTACTTAATTCGTTCCGGGGCTGTTTGCTTGGCCCCTGCTCGGCTGTGGCTGGGTCGCTTCTTGCGTCCTGCGTCGGGGCCCTTGGTGTTTCCTGCCTCCCTGTTTCTTGGGGTCCGTTGTTTTCCGGGGGGGGGGGGGGCTGTTGTGCGCTCTCTCTGTCCTTGCGGGCCCTTGGCTCCGGGGCTGTGCTGGTGGTGCCCGTGGTGGGCTTTCTGGCTGGCATTGCTGTTTGCCTCTTGCCTGGTGCTGGGTTGTGTTACGCTTGGTGTTTGGTTTCCTGTTGTGGTTTCCTTCCCCCCTCTTGTGTTTCTTTTTGTGGCTTGGTGCGCTTTGGGGTCCTTTGCCTCTCAGCTGCCGCTCCCTTTGCCGCCTGTGGTGGCTGGGTGTTGTGGGTCTTTCTTGGCTTCTGCCTGGGTGGCTCCTTGGTTTCTCGGGTGCGCTCAGGGATGTAACCAAGGCCCTCGCAGACCCCGCAGTGCGGGGGGGCCGAGCTCCAGGGGGCCCCCTCAGCAAAGTATGCAGGCCTGAGAGCTCCTGAGTGAGCCGGAAGGGGGACCCTCCATGTACTTTGCTGTGGGGCCCCCTCGAGTTTTTTTATGCCACTGGGTGCACTGCTCCTGTGCCCCGCCCTGTCTGCTGGTTCGGGCTGCCCTGTGCTCTTTCCCTGCTTTGCGGGTGCCGGTCTGGGTATCCTCCTCGCCGTGCCTGCTCTTGGTCTTGGCTGGTGGGTTTGTTGGTGGGGCTGCCGGTTGTGGGTCCGGTGTCTGCCTCCCCTGGTGAGTGGGCCGCGTTGTTGCTTTTCCTCTCCTCTTTGTCTGCCTTGTGGTTGTGGTTGGCTTTGGCTCGGCTCTGGGGCTGTGGCCTTCCCCTTGGGGGCCTGTCGTTGAGCTTGTGCGTTTTTTTCCCGCTTCCGTGCGGGCTGCTTTCGGCCTGTGGTGTCTCTGGCTGTTGCTCTCTTGCTGGCTCTGCGGGGTTTGTTTTTGTGCATGTGGGTCGCTGGTGTCTTCTCGGCTTAGGTGTGGTGTTTTTTTTTGGCTGGGGGGCCCTTGGTGGCTTCAGGGTGCCCTTTGGGTCCCTGCCTGGGTCCTTTCCTGGCAGCTCGTTCTCTGGTGCTTTTTGGGCCTCTTTTCGGCCTCTTGGTGGCCAGTGGTTCTGGCCCTGGTGGTCTGGGTTGGTCTTCTGTCTGTTCCTGTGCCGCTCCTTTGCACCTGGCTGTTGCGCTGGGGCCTCTGGGTGGGTTGGCAGTTGTGGGTTGCCGGTCTCCATCCCTGTCTTCCTGCTGCTTCTCCTCTTTTGGTGGCTTGGCAGAGGCTGGCTCCGGTGCCTTTCCCTGTGCCCCTTCTTGGTTGGGGTTTTTTTGGGCTTGGGTCGGTTGGCCCTTTGCCTGTCCTTCCGGGTTCTGGTGGTGCTGTGTTGGGGGCCTCCTGGCTGGCTGGCCTGTCAGTTTGTCCGGCTGGCTTCTTGAGTGTTTCTGTGCCACCTGCGTTTTGGGCCGTTGGTCCTTTCTGTTTTGCCCTTCTGCGACTCCTCTTGGGGTTTGCCTTAGGTGGTTCTTTGGTGTCCTCTTTTGTCCTCCTGGCTGGTGAGTCGGCTGTTGGTTGGTGGCAGTTCCTCCTTCCTGGTTCTGGAGTTTTGTTTCCCCGGTTCAGAGTTCTGCCCTCTGTTGTTCTCTCTTGGATGTGCCCTGGTCTTGTGGTCTTGTGCAGGGTCTGCTTTGGTCTGCGCTTCGTTGCTCTGCATGGCCTCAGTTGGGAGGGTTGCTGAGTTTGTGTCCCTGTGTCTCATGCTTTTGGGGGTGTGCCTCGGGCCTGGCCACTTGGCGGTTTCCTGTGCCCCAGGTTCTTCTCCCGGTGTGGCAGCCTTTCCTGCGGCTGTCCGGTGTCTCCGTTGGGGTTGGCCGCTGGTCGTTCCTGCTGTGTGGCCTTGGCCTTCTGTGGGGTTTCTGTGCCTCTGGGTTCCTTGTTGCTGCTGATGTCGGCTGTGGGGGAGGGGGGCCTTGCTTGTGTTCCTTGGCTCCTTTCTTCCTGGTTGTTACTCTGGGTCGGTGCCTGTTTTCTTGTCTGGTTCCGCCCTCTTTGGTCTTTGCGGCTTTGCTGGTGGCTTCCCCTGGTGTGTTGGGGTTGGTCCTGTGGTTGGTCGTGTCGGTCGTTGTTCCCGCGCTTTGGTGTGCCCCTTCGGTCGTGTCTTCCTTCCCCTTGCCTTTTGGTGTGGTCGTTTGTGGGTTTGTGCAGTTGTGGGTTGCCTTCTTCCCTGCTCTGGGGGGTTTGCTCTCTGTCTTGCTCCTGCTGTGTTCCTTCCTGGGCCTTCGGCCGTGCCGCCCTGTGCGGCCTGCTCTCGTATGCGCTCAGACGTTGTGCCGCGTTGGCCTGTTTTGTCCCTGGTGGGCGTCTGCCTGGTGGTGCCTGGTGCTGTGAGCTTCACTTTTGGTGGTTTTTCTCCCTGGTTGGTTGCCCTTCCTGGCTTGGTTGCTGTGTTGGGGCGCTTCCGCTTCTCCTGGGCTCCCTTTCCCTGGTGGTCCAGGGGTCCGGGGGGGCTTTGTTTCTGCCCCTCTGGGTGTTCCCTTGGGGCTTGGATCTGGGTGCGGGGCCTCCTTCTGGCTTGCCTGGGGGGTCTTGTGCTCTTTTACAGTCCTTTCTTTGTCGTCCCCTGATTGTTTTGGGGTCTCGGCTCTGTCGGCTTGGTTGGGGGTGTGGCTGGTTGTGTGCTCCTGCCTGCGTTTTCCTCTTTCTTGTGGGCCCCCTTCTGCTTCGGTTGGGTGCCGTTTTTTTCAGTCTGGTGCCCCTGGCGTTGGTGGGTGTCCGGAAGGCCAGGTTGTTTGCTTTGGTATTCTCCACTTCGTTCAGGAATGGGACGAGGACAGGAGGGACCGGGGGTAATGTCCTATTACTTACCAGTAATCTTCATTACTCCTGGTCCCGTTGTCCTCGTCCCATTCCTTACATCCCTCCCTCCCTCTCTCCCAGGCGGCCGGCCTTCCAATTGTTGGCTTGGTGTTTTCAGGCCGCATGCTGAGATGGTACCGCTTATGTACTCCCAGTGGGAGGGAGTGGGTTGGGTATCCCAGCATGCTCCTGTTCTTTTTTTCTGTCGCGGAGATAGTCTTCTCCACTTTGTTCAGGAATGGGACGAGGACAACGGGACCAGGAGTAATGAAGATTACCGGTCCCTCCTGTCCTCGTCCCATTCCTGAACAAAGTGGAGAATACCAAAGCAAACAACCTGGCCTTCCGGACACCCACCAACGCCAGGGGCGCCAGACTGGAAAAACGGCACCCAACCAAAGCAGAAGGGACATTCACCCAAGTGTGTCATGGCGCTACCACTTAAGAAGAGTTAAGATGAAATAGCTGTACCTATATGTCACAGGCAAATGCTTCTTCAAACCACCATGTTTTTAATGCCCGTCTAAACTGTTCTAGTGATGTTATTGAACTATAGCTGCTGGAAGAGAGTTCCAAATTCTAGTCACCAAGTTTGAGAATCTAGGAACAGTTAGTAAATTGGCCTTGGGTGAGTGCAGCACTCTGGCTGGAACCTATCTCACTACGCGTTTATCAAGAAAATCCAGGGCCAAACCATGAATAGCCTTGAAAACAAGACCGCAAACCGTAAATTGAATGCTTTGTACTAACGGTAGCCAATGAAGCTTTTTCAACAGTGGGAGAGTATGTGGTCTGAGAGGGACTATGAATACCAGATTGGTGGCTCCATTCTGCAGTATATGGAGTCTATTCACATCACAGTCCGGTAATCCCAGGTAAATGCTGCAGTCATAATCAATCCTCCATCCTGTCATTGCTGCCATGATTGTTTTCAAAGCACCAAATGAAAGGTAAGGCATAAGTTTCCTCACTGTCCACAGGATGAATATACCTTTGAAAGCCACACTATTGATTTGCGATCTCAGGGATAATTTATGGTCCCCTATGATACCTAAGCTTTTTTGCTGCTATATTAGGTGTGAGATGCAGCCCTATTTCTCTGGGCCAGTGATCAGTCCATGCTTCTGGGAGGTGAATAAAAACAACCACTTCTGTCTTTTCCGCATTTATTTTCAAGAAATTAATCTTCATCAAGTGTATCTTGAAATAAATATTGAGCATTCTCCAAGGATAATAAAATCTGAGCGTCATCCGCATTATTAAAAATGCAGCAACCTCTTCTAGGTAATTCCTTTATCGGAGGCTGGATGTAGTTATTGAACAGGTGGAGTGAAAGGGCTGATTCCTGGGGAGCGCCGCACTCTACCTTTACCTCGGGGCTCTCAATGGCACTAATTGAACTGCTTGGCATCTGTTGTTGATGAAGGACCTGCACCCTTCATATGGTGGAGTAGTATCCTGTGATCGACTTTATCAAAGGCCGCAGAGAGTCCAGCAGGATTAGGGTTAAGGTTTGCGAGTTCCTGCATCCAGATCCGTTCTTAAGCCATCAAACATGGAAACTAACACGGTTTCCGTGTTGTGTTTTGCCGAAATTCACCTTTTTGAGGGTTCACAAAATGTGCACCTTGCAAGTGCACGCACAGTTCCTGCGCTACATGAGATGCCAGTACTTCTGTGCAATAGGGGAGCAAAGAAATAGGCTTATAATTTTTTAATATCTCAGGGTCATCATTTGGCTTTTTGAACAAGGGAATGTCTATTGCCTTCTTAAAGCTGTCCCATACTATACCTGACTGCAAGGACATATTGAGCAGAAAAGTAAGAGGCTCGTATGAAGGAGCCCAGGCCTGCATAATTTTAGGAGGTTGATAGGAGATTCTGCCTTTATTTTCACATAAATTTAATTAAAGTATCTTCCTTCAACATAGTAAAGGTATCCAATTTAATCATAGCCTTGGTCAATTCATTCTTTTCTGTATACCTCGGGCGGTCTAAAATGGATTCTTTTACAAAGGCAGATCTTCTCTGTAAAAACACATTTAGATCATTACAGCAAGACTGGGAGGAAATCACTGTTTGACCAACGCTATCTATAGAAGAGAGATCCCACTTAATTTTAAAAATCTCTGTCTGTGGGTTGCATGCTTCACATATCTTGTTTGATAAGAAAATGCACTTAGTATGAGTGATCAATTTTTTATAGTTTATGAGGGTTACCCTATAGGTCTTCTTCTGGTCGTCCACAAAGTTTATTAACCATTTCAGCTTTAGCCATTTCGACTCACGTTTACCCTCCAATATCTCCACTAATGACTTGTCCGTAAACCAAGTTCCAGGCAGCAATAAAATATCTGGCTGTACCGAGGATAAAAGGTTAAGTATTTCTATACTGTGTCTTACAAGTGACCTCTTGTTCAAATACAGGAGATTCATCGTGTTCTCCTATTCTTTACCATCTCTCAACTCTTTGCAAGATCTAATCACCCTCATCTTCGGGTATTTCCTTATCCTTAGAGCAGTGAGCCTTTGAAAAATCTCTGGGTGGGGATACATGCTTACCTCATTCCAACTACATAGTTGGGGTGCCGAGTGTGACCTTGCACCAACATGCCTGGCCTCCTGTCCCGGATGGGTGCTGATGGGCACAGACGGTCTACGTCACACGTCCGCACAGCGTGCTTCCCTTTATCCCCTCCCAAACACACCAAGATCACTAACCGCAGGTAGAACGATGACCCCTTCTACTCTCTTGAATAGACTTCCCTCCCGGAAAGGCTGTTTCAGTGATGCCAACAAAGTGCAAGTGTGAGAAACAAGCATTTGCAATGCAATATGTCTCACATTTCCGAGAGTTTAAGCTATTGGCATTGTAACTGACAATGCCTTTTATTCATCTGTTTAGAAATTAACACATAAATAAAAGGCATTGTTATTTACAATGCCAATAGCTTAAATTCTCAATCTCGTAGAGGTAGTGCGGGGAGGGTAAGTGGGAAGAGTGAGATGGTGTTGGGGACGGCCTTTGGTATTCGATAAAAAATGTTTTTTTAAATGGTGGCTGCTGTAGTTAAAGCAGAAGCCGTGTCAAAATAAAGAAAGGAAGGAAGGAGCACGGCCGCTATATATTGAAAGCGGACCCCGCTTGGAAAATAAGGAAAGATTGGAGCGCGGCTGCTATAGTGAAAGCGGATTACGCCGGCAAAGTAAACAAGCATTTGCAATGCAATCAGTCTCGCCTTTGGGACCTTATATGTATTTAGCTATGCAGCACATTAGCCGGGGTGCTGATGATACATCTACTGTTGTTTAACATAGAGGGAAGTAAGCACCGAACTCCATGACACGCCAGGAATGGGAACACATGGAGAGAAATATTGCCTTTCAACGGGGAATGGTATAGTCCAAAGCTGTTTGTAATATAAAATTAGAGCCTTCGGTGGTGATATCACTGAAAATACAAGATTTGATAAAAAATATTATTGTCTACGGGTGCTTGTGGAAGACAATTTCTATGGACTGGAATCTAGAGAATGCTAAAGTGATTCTGGTATTTTACTGACCTCTGCTGGTCGTTTTCTATCAGGAAAGTTAAATAGACGCAGTTGCCAGAAAAATTAAAAAAGAAAGTCCCTCAGCAGAAAGCAATTTTAGTATTTTATTGACCTCTAATGGTCGTTTTCTATCAAGTCAGTTAAATATAGGCAATTGAACAAGCAGAAAGCAATTCTGGTATTTACTGACCTCTACTGGTCGTTTTCTATCAAGACAGTGAAATAGAGGCAGTTGAACAGAAAAAAAAGTCCCTAACCGGAAGCAGAGAAGTCCTAGGGCTGATCTCCAGAGCCCCCAAAGTACATACACATATAAGTATTCACAAGAGGTCTTGAATGCTCGACCTAATAAACAAAATGAGTGCTGGGTTACAGCAAAGCATGTCGTGGAATAGGAGAAATTATTCAAGAAATAGAGCTGACAGAGTAAATAAACATACCGAGTAATAACACAAGTAACAAATATTTGCATGCAATCGGTCCCGCCTTTGGGACCTCATGTGTATTTAGCTATGTAGCACATTAGCCTGGGTGCTGAAACATCAACTGTTCTTTAACAGAGGGAAAGTAAGCACCAAACTGCGTGACACGCCAGGTATGGGAACACAGAGAGAAATATTGCCTTTCAGCGAGAAATGGTATAGTCCAAAGCTCTGTTTTTAATATAAAATCAGGGCCTTCGGTGGTCATATCACTGAAAATACAGGATTTGAAAAACATTATTGTCTACGGGTGCACATGGAAGACAATTTCTGTGGACTGGAATCTAGAGAATGCTAAAGTGATTCTGGTGTTTTACTGACCTCAGCTGGTCATTTTCTATCAAGACAGTTAAATAGAGGCAGTTGCCAATTTTTTTTTTTTTAAAGAAAGCCCCTCCGCAGAAAGCAATTCTGGTAATTTACTGACCTCTGCTGGTCGTTTTCTATCAAGACAGTTAAATAGAGGCAGTTGAACAGAAAAAAAGTCCCTAAGCGGAAGCAGACTAGTCCTAGGGCTGATCTCCAGAGCCCACAAAGTACATACACATATAAGTATATACAAGAGGTCTCTAATGCTCGACCTAAAAACTAATAAAGAAAACGAGCATAGTGGCAAACAAAACACCTTTCAATAGATGGAGCGTGGAAAACACTCCAGGCAAAGCACAGAACGCTGGGAGCGAAGTAAATGACACATGAAGTGGCACGGAGCAGCAATGGTAAAGCAGCCATTTTACACCATCTTAATTACCACCTAGTTTTGAAACTAGTACTTGCAGTCATATTGTAGCACTGCTCAGCTGAAATACTTTTTGATCCGCTCTGCATTACCAAACACTAAGCTAAAACTGTGCCAAGGGTCTTTTATATGGATGCTACTTCCACACCACCGTTGTTGAACTTATTAAGAGTTTTTATGTTGATTTATTTGTGTACAAAGTTCATTCTTGCAACGCCTCTTGGCAATATTTTGATGCATCTTAATTCAGGCTGACCTGGAACAGAAACCGTGAAAGATACTACGATCATACAACAAAACGGGGGGCAGAAATGCATCATTGATTCTAAAGACCTGTCAGTAGCGGCTTCCGATGATAGTGAAGAGAGGGACACATCTTTGCTGCAGCATTTGTTAGAGCTCGGCGTCAATGGGTACAGACCTAGGTTTTGGTACAACCAATAAAGCACCATTCATATGTCAGCCATGGACCAGGGGTCCTTGTCACAGTTTCATGTAAGATTGTCAAATATTTGACCTGAACTCTGCAATTACTGGAAGCCAATGAATTGGCTTGAGGACTGAAGAGAGATGATCCGGTTTTAACAGCCCTGTGAGGTGGCAGACAGCCGCATGATGCAAAACCTTCAAGAGGGACGCCAGGAAGACTGATTTGGTGTAAGTCAGTCTAGATTGAATCAAGGGATTCGCGACTGGAACAACTAAGTGCCACTCGATCACCAGGCGAATGTTTAAAAAAATCTTTGTGTGAGTGAAGCAGATATTAAAGAGCACATTTGACCACCATTATGTCAAATGCTAAATTAGAGCCCAAATAAAAGCCAAGGATGTGGACTGTACTTCAATCAATCAATAAATTTATAGAGCGCACTACTCACCCGTAGGGGTATCAAGGCGCTGAAGGGAGGGGGGGTGCTGCTACTGCTCGAAGAGCCAGGTCTTGAGGTGTTTCCTGAAGGTGAGGTGGTCCTGGGTCAGTCGTAGGTGGGCGGGGAGGGAGTTCCACATCTTGGCCGCCAGGTAGGAGAACGATCTTCCTCCGGTGGTGGTTCTGCGGATCTGTGGGACGGTGGCGAGGGCGAGGCTGGCGGAGCGGAGTTTGCGGGTTGGAGTGTGAAACGTGAGACGGTTGTTGAGGTATTCGGGGCCTATGTCGTGGAGTGCCTTCTGTGCGTGGGTGAGGAGCCTGAACGTGATCCTTTTGCTGACAGGGAGCCAGTGCAGGTCTTTCAGGTGGGCTGATATGTGGCTGTTACGAGGGATGTCGAGAATGAGTCGTGCGGATGCGTTCTGTATGCGCTGGAGTCTTTTCTGAAGTTTGACTGTGGTTCCTGCGTATAGGGCGTTCCCGTAGTCTAGTCGGCTGGTGACGAGGGCCTGGGTGACCGTCTTTCTAGTTCCGGTAGGGATCCACCGGAAGATCTTACGGAGCATGCGCAGGGTGTTGAAACATGAGGATGAGATGGCGTTGACTTGCTTGGTCATCATGAGAGAGGAGTCCAGGATGAATTCCAGGTTGCGTGCATGGTCAGTGGGTGTAGGTACGGTGCCCAGTGCTGTAGGCCACCAGGAGTCGTCCCAGGCGGATGGGGATGGTCCGAGGATGAGGACCTCCGTCTTGTCTGAGTTCAGTTTCAGACAGCTAAGTTTCATCCATTCCGCGATGATTTTCATTCCTTCCTGGAGGTTGAGTTTGGCGGTGGCTGGGTCTTTGGTGAGGGAGAGTATCAGCTGGGTGTCCTCGGCGTATGAGATGATGTTGAGGTTGTGTGTGCGTGCGATGGCGGCGAGGGGGCTCATGTAGATATTGAAGAGGGTTGGGCTGAGTGATGAGCCTTGGGGTACGCCGCAGATGATTTCGGTGGCCACGGAGCGGAAGGGAGGGAGGCGGACTCTCTGGGCTCTGTCAGAGAGGAACGAGGTGATCCAGTCCAGAGCTTTACCAAGGATCCCAGCGTTGTGGAGGCGGGTTATTAGAGTGCGATGGCAGACTGTATCAAAGGCGGCTGAGAGGTCTAGGAGGATGAGGGTGGTTGTTTCCCCGTTGTCAAGCAGGGTCCTGATGTCGTCGGTGGCTGCGATGAGGGCGGTCTCGGTGCTGTGGTTGGCTCGAAATCCGGACTGGGATGGGTCGAGGGAGCCATTGGCCTCGAGGAATGCAGTCAGCTGTTTATTGACGATCCTCGATAACTTTTGCAGGGAAGGGAAGAAGAGAGATGGGGCGGAAGTTCTTGAGATCTTTAGGGTCCGCTGTGGGTTTCTTCAGTAGGGCGTTGATCTCTGCGTGCTTCCAGCTCTCTGGGAAGGTGGCGGACGCGAAGTAGTTGTTTATGACGTTCTGTAGGTGGGGTGCGATCATGGTGTTGGCTTTGTTGAAGATGTGGTGAGGGCATGGGTCGGAAGGAGAGCCGGAGTGGATGGTGTTCATAGCGTGGGCGGTGTCTTCAGTGCTGATGGGAGTCCAAGCGCTGAGGGTGGTTGTAGGGGGCGTTGGTTCGGTGGCTGGGGGCGCAGTCTGGGTGCCGAAGCTGTCGTGTATATCGGCGATCTTGCGGTGAAAGTACGTGGCGAGGGAGTTGCAAAGGTCTTGCGACGGTGTGACGTCGTTGCTGCTGGCGCTGGGGTTGGAGAGCTCTTTTACGATGCTGAAGAGTTCCTTGCTGTTGTGTGTGTTGTTGCCCAGCCGCTCTTTGAATGAAGTCTTTTTGGTGGTGCGGATCAGCTGGTGGTGTTTGCGAGTGGCATTTTTGAGGGCTGTCAGGTTTTCTGTCGTCTATTCGCAGCGCCAGGTTTTCTCGAGGGTTCGGCAGGATTTGATTCTTTGAGGTCGTCGGTGAACCATGTGGTTTTCCTGTTGCCAGGCTTGCCTGGAGGGTTCTTCAGTAGTGCAAGGGCGTCGGCGCAGTTGATGATCCACTGTGTGAGGTTGCGGGCTGCGTCGTTGGTGTCAGTAGTGTTGATTGGTGGGTTCTGGCTCAGTGATGTGGTTAGCTGGTCTGTGGTGACTTTGCTCCAAATACTTATAAGGTCCCAAAAGAGAGACCTATTGGCTATGCCAATGCTTGTTTCTTAAAGATGTCAAACGTACAAGAGAATCCTTAAAGGCATCATGGCATCAGACAAGGTTCCCAGAGTATCACTCTGTTGAGCCCTGTGATCCTCGGCGACACAGTAGGGCGATTCTTGAGAAGATGTGGGGACTGTGATTGTACATTTTGGGTCAGCTCTGCAGAAACAGTGAAAACCATTGGCCTGTCTGTATCTCTGTGATGGTGACTAAGACCGGAAACAGAGAGCGGTGAACTTATAAAATTCACGAACAGCAACAAAGCGACTTAAACCTACAGTTAGGAAGTGGGCACTTGGAAGCCCGCCCAAGCACAAAATTAATATTGCAACACTTAGCGTGAATCTCGCGAACAGATGTGATGGCGCCCAGGGGACGAGCGCGAGAGATGTGCTAACAAGGGAAAGGTGCTTACATAATCGCCAGGTTCTACAAGCACAAACTTTTGCATGGCAGGCTCTGAAAGGAAAAATCTCTTCTTGAAATAGAAAGATGCTATGGCGTTCAAAGAGCTAGCTTCGTCAATGCAGGCCCTGCTGAATGCAAGAACCATGTGTGTGTGTAGTGAGGAAAGCCCACCCCAGTCGGACAAAAGAAAGGGAACATGCGCGTCCGCCTCACGCTAAAAGTTAATTTTAAAAAAGCGCGCGCGCCTCGTGCTAAAAGTAAAAAAAAAACAAGTACAAATAACGTATGGGCGAGGAGAGAGGTGCGCGCGCTTAAGAGCACTCTGCTCTTTTTCAAAGCACATACTCGTGCTTGTGGCGTGCCGCTGCGCACTCCTGAAAGGTGTATGCCGCCACAAGCACGAGTGTGTGCTTCGAAAAAGAGCTGAACAATGGCTAAAGGTCCTTCTAAAAACGCATGCGCGCTGCGTAGGTGAGACCTAATAAAGCCAAAATGGACTGGAAGGATTACAAAGCAAGCCTAACATTTCTGCACTTGCTCTAAATAAAACGAGAATAAATTTCGAAGTTAGTATTTTTATGAAGATGTAATTATAAGATATGATTTGAATATTAAAACCCCAGAAGGATTGCAGACCAGTTTACCTTTGGTAGTGCAAGGTGGATGGATACCGCTAGTAGCTTCAGGGAAACTGAACTGAGCAGGTTAGGACTGCCAAACCCAACCTTCCTCCTGCCTACTACAAAGATCTTACAACTTAATCCTTGATTTCAAAGACCCTTCCATCTTTCTAGCCTCATGCACACCTCTGCTGGAACCTGATTAGACAATCACTAGAGCTTCTGGGACTTCAACGATGTTGACTGTGAGATGCACCCCCAACATGGGGTGTGTCCCCCTGGCACAGATGATAGTCCTCAGAGGAGGTTTCTGTATTTAAAGAAAGCTGTTGTCAAGTTTTATTAAACACACAAAGCTTTATTGTTCATTTCAAGTTTCATAAAGCTTGAAGAATTGTAGCAATTCACATGCGTTTTAAACAATTGTTTGAACTTCCATATTCTGTTTCCCAATGCATTTCGGCATTATATGCCTTCGTCAGGGGAAATCTAAAGAGGACAAGAGTAAGTATAAGAGAAGCATGGGGACTGTTGATTGTTAGTTTAAAACAGTGAGAGTCTAAATGATAGGTGGTTGTGAAGTTGACATTGATGTATCCAATGTTGTGCGTAAATGTAGTCCACCGAAAAAGAATTGTGGAGTATACAAACCAGTCTGATAAAGGTGGAACCCTATATGGTAAACTGAATTCGGTAACTCAAAAACACCCGTGGCTAAAAACATTAAGAGTGCAGTATGTATGATAACTATTAGTTAACGGAATCAGGTGATAACGTTCAAACGAGGTGATCGAAGATAAAAATCTAAAGCGTGACGAGATAGTCTTTAAAGGATAATAGGTGTGAGCTCGTTACTAAACTCTTACCAAGTGTCAGTAAAGTCTTCGTTTCGACCGGCGGTGCGCGGGAAAAGTGCTCACTACGAATCCCAACTCGGAAGTATAAGTGATTCTATACGGAGTGACGTGGGGGGTGTGATGAAAAGTGTAAACAGACTATGGTGATAGGTCAGAGAATGAAAACAGACTCAATCGGAGTAAATAATATGAACAATTCTAAGAATAAGTATATAGGTGTTAGCTAAAAGAGATATCATATAATGAAAAATGTGTCAAGAGAGAAAATAAGAGAAAATATATGTAAAGGTTTCGGAGAATGGGACCATGAATATAACACGGGCGAACTAGAACATCCATAAACAAAAAAATCACGTGTGTTCAATGGTTAAATGAACCATGGTTAAAATTATTGTGGATCTGAACAATGGTAGTAATGTTCTTTAAAAAAACATAACAAAAGTGTAAACATAGGAAGTCAATGCAGAGTCTCTGATTTGATCCGGGCAAAGGGACTAAGTGATTAAAGATAACATATAAATTCCATACGGTCATTCATTCCGAAAGGTTTCATGGAGTTCAGTTGGTAAATCCAATAGTTTTCTCTTTGCAATATGAAGTTGTGATTGTCTCTGCCTTCTTTTTTTGTGATTGTTTCAAGGATACAAAATTTCAATTGGCTAACGTTATGTCCAGCTTCGGTGAAGTGTTGAGCCACTGTTGACTTGAGTTGTTTGGTCCTGATGTTAGATTTATGTTCATTGAGCCTGGTTTTTATTTTTCTCTCTGTTTGTCCGACATAAATTTTGCCACAGGGGCATTTGAGCATATAAATAACATTAGAGGTATCGCATGTTGCGGTGACTTTGATTTTGATCTTGTACCCCTTCATCGGGTGTGTGATGAAATTACCTTTTATGATGTTGTTGCAGTTGTTGCAATTTAAACATGGAGTGGTCCCTTTAAAAATAGGTTGTCCAGTTGATGGTTGTGTGGGTTTGAGTATTTCTCCAATATTTTTATTTCTGGTGTAGGCGAAGACTGGTTCGTTGTCAAAAATGTGATTGAAATCTTGTTCCAATTTCAAGAGCTGCCAATGTTTTTTTATGATGTGTTTATAAGAAGCGCTCATGGTGGAGTATTTAGAGACTACTGTGATTAGATTTTTGTCAGATTTGGTTTGGGTCCTCAAAAGTTCATTGCGAGATATAGTAGATGAACGTTCTTTTGCTTCATGTAGTACAAGATCTGGGTAGCCACGTGATTTGAATCTTTGTATTAGAGTGTTTAGTTGATCGGTGACTTTGTTGGGGTTTGAAACAATCCTTTTTACTCTAAGCATTTGTGAATATGGGAGATGTTGTTTCAAAGGGAAAGGATGAAAACTTTGATAATGCAAGGTATTATTTCTATCCGTGGTTTTTCTGAATAGGTCTGTGTCAAATCCTGTCAAGGTCTTTGTGATGTTGACATCAAGAAATGTGATTGAATGTGGATGGACGTTAAAAGTAAACTGCAGGCGTTGATCTATTAGGTTTAGTTGATTGAGGTGATTTTCAAGAATCTGAACTGGTCCGTTCCATACGATGAATATATCATCAATGAATCTTAGGTATAGCTTTAGATGGTTCATCCATGTTGGTGTAGTGAGGATATGATCTTCTTCGAAGTGATTCATGAAGATATTTGCATACGCAGGAGCGGCGCAATTGCCCATAGATGTACCTGTGAGCTGTTGGAACCATTCATCGTTGTATTGAAAATAGCTGTGCAGTAGGGTAAATTGCATCAATTCCATCAAAAATACTTGTAGATCCTGTGGATGATTTGACCGTAAAAGAGCTTGTTCAATAGCTTCCAGACCTAGTTGGTGGGGAATGGAGGTGTATAATGAGTTGACATCTACGGTGCATAGGTATATGTCTTCTTCATCCGTGAGGTTGATTTGGTTTAATTTGATAAGAAAGTCAGTGGTATCTTTGATAAAGGATCTCATGGTGTTGACGCTGGGTTGTAGATGGCGGTCTAAGAATTTGCCCACTGGTTCATGTAAACTCCCCCGAGTGGAGACAATGGGTCGACATGGTGGCTTGGTGGGATTCTTATGGATTTTAGGTACCATGAAAATTATCGGGCTCTTAGGATTAGGTTGTATGAGATATTTTTGTGTTTTTTCATTGATGGTGCCTTTGTCGACTGCTGCTTGGATGATAATCTGTAGGGTTTCTTTGAATTTTGTCGCTGGATTGAATCCCAGTTTCATATAGGTGTTTGAATCCAGCAGGTGAGTTTGTACTTGGGTGTTGTAATAGGTGGTATTGAGTATAACTAGGGCACCTCCTTTGTCAGCTTTAGTGCAGATGATATCTGGATTTTGAGCTATCGTTTTTAGTATGCCCAATTCCTTGTTGGTGAGGTTGCTAAGTTTAGATCTTTTTTTGTTGCTGAGTTTAGCTATGTCGTTTTTTACTGCTGTCTCAAACAGATCCAAACATTTATGGCTTACTGGTGCCATAAAGGTGCTTCTTGAGCGTAAGCCCATCAGAGGGTCCTCAGTTTGTTCATCATTGCTTTGAAGGATGTTATCAAAGAAATGTCGTAGTCTGAGTTTTCTCATTAGTTTAAAAAAACTAATATTGAGTTCCAAGGTGTTGGTGTTCGACGTAGGTACAAACGATGTGCCTTTCTGTAAGATCTTTAATTCAATGTCACTGAAATGATGATCAGAAATGTTGATAACAAGGTTATCTGTCAGTTCCCTTTCTTTGACCGATCCTTCTTTGCTGCTGTCATGCGTGTTTGCAGTTGGTCTTTGTCCTTTTCTTTGACCTTTTCTGTGACTCCTCCTGGGTCGTTTTGATTTGAATGGCCTACCTCTAAAAAAGTAGTGTCTTCATTTACAGTGTTGGTAGTTGACGTTGAAGGCACGTTCAATGGTGTAGCTGTGGATGTTTTGTCCTTGGCCATGTATCTTTTGGATTGTTGAGTTTGATCACCATCTGAAGAGGAGGTGTCAGTGTTGGTAGTGTATGGTTTGCTTTGCCTGCGTCTAGCATAAACTTCAGCCCAGGAGTATACCTCTCCCATCTTATAATCAATCGTATCTCTACGAAATTTGCGGATCTTTCGTTCGTTTACTTCCGCTGTATGTTTAGCTAATTGATTGTTGATGTCTTCAAGTATCTTATTTAATTCATCCGTTGTTAGAGAATTTTCAAGTTCGGTTTTGATGTTGTGAATTTCTTTGGTTAGTTCTTCTAAGATAGTAGAAAGTTCTTCGATGATTAGGAGGATTAAGTCTAACGAACATTTATTTAGGACGGCGAACCATCTGTCTTTGAATTTTTGTTGATTCTTGCATAGGGAGGGCTTCAGTGGGATTCTCAGGCCCCTCGGAATCATTTGAGCTTTGTGGTACCTGATCATAGTACTCGCATGTAAGCGCTGATTGATTTCCTTCTTTGATAAATATAGTAATTGACGGATGTTCTGTTCTTTCGTGTTGCTGTTGGAGAAAGTAGTTGTGTCCTCATGGATTAGGGCGTATATTCTGGTAGCTTCTTCTTGTCCAAAGGCGAACGTGTCTGCTCTGGTTTCTGTGAGATGGGAGATTTCTTCGAATTGCATTTTGATTCGGTTGGTGTGCCGCGTACTGATTTATCGGATCCTAAATATAAAGCAAAGGTGTAGTGCGCGCACAACCGTTTGGATGATTATTAAGTTTTGTTGTTGAATCGTGCTCCGGGGTATCACTCTCCGAAAGTGAGTGTCAATATAAACTGTGAGATGCACCCCCAACATGGGGTGTGTCCCCCTGGCACAGATGATAGTCCTCAGAGGAGGTTTCTGTATTTAAAGAAAGCTGTTGTCAAGTTTTATTAAACACACAAAGCTTTATTGTTCATTTCAAGTTTCATAAAGCTTGAAGAATTGTAGCAATTCACATGCGTTTTAAACAATTGTTTGAACTTCCATATTCTGTTTCCCAATGCATTTCGGCATTATATGCCTTCGTCAGGGGAAATCTAAAGAGGACAAGAGTAAGTATAAGAGAAGCATGGGGACTGTTGATTGTTAGTTTAAAACAGTGAGAGTCTAAATGATAGGTGGTTGTGAAGTTGACATTGATGTATCCAATGTTGTGCGTAAATGTAGTCCACCGAAAAAGAATTGTGGAGTATACAAACCAGTCTGATAAAGGTGGAACCCTATATGGTAAACTGAATTCGGTAACTCAAAAACACCCGTGGCTAAAAACATTAAGAGTGCAGTATGTATGATAACTATTAGTTAACGGAATCAGGTGATAACGTTCAAACGAGGTGATCGAAGATAAAAATCTAAAGCGTGACGAGATAGTCTTTAAAGGATAATAGGTGTGAGCTCGTTACTAAACTCTTACCAAGTGTCAGTAAAGTCTTCGTTTCGACCGGCGGTGCGCGGGAAAAGTGCTCACTACGAATCCCAACTCGGAAGTATAAGTGATTCTATACGGAGTGACGTGGGGGGTGTGATGAAAAGTGTAAACAGACTATGGTGATAGGTCAGAGAATGAAAACAGACTCAATCGGAGTAAATAATATGAACAATTCTAAGAATAAGTATATAGGTGTTAGCTAAAAGAGATATCATATAATGAAAAATGTGTCAAGAGAGAAAATAAGAGAAAATATATGTAAAGGTTTCGGAGAATGGGACCATGAATATAACACGGGCGAACTAGAACATCCATAAACAAAAAAATCACGTGTGTTCAATGGTTAAATGAACCATGGTTAAAATTATTGTGGATCTGAACAATGGTAGTAATGTTCTTTAAAAAAACATAACAAAAGTGTAAACATAGGAAGTCAATGCAGAGTCTCTGATTTGATCCGGGCAAAGGGACTAAGTGATTAAAGATAACATATAAATTCCATACGGTCATTCATTCCGAAAGGTTTCATGGAGTTCAGTTGGTAAATCCAATAGTTTTCTCTTTGCAATATGAAGTTGTGATTGTCTCTGCCTTCTTTTTTTGTGATTGTTTCAAGGATACAAAATTTCAATTGGCTAACGTTATGTCCAGCTTCGGTGAAGTGTTGAGCCACTGTTGACTTGAGTTGTTTGGTCCTGATGTTAGATTTATGTTCATTGAGCCTGGTTTTTATTTTTCTCTCTGTTTGTCCGACATAAATTTTGCCACAGGGGCATTTGAGCATATAAATAACATTAGAGGTATCGCATGTTGCGGTGACTTTGATTTTGATCTTGTACCCCTTCATCGGGTGTGTGATGAAATTACCTTTTATGATGTTGTTGCAGTTGTTGCAATTTAAACATGGAGTGGTCCCTTTAAAAATAGGTTGTCCAGTTGATGGTTGTGTGGGTTTGAGTATTTCTCCAATATTTTTATTTCTGGTGTAGGCGAAGACTGGTTCGTTGTCAAAAATGTGATTGAAATCTTGTTCCAATTTCAAGAGCTGCCAATGTTTTTTTATGATGTGTTTATAAGAAGCGCTCATGGTGGAGTATTTAGAGACTACTGTGATTAGATTTTTGTCAGATTTGGTTTGGGTCCTCAAAAGTTCATTGCGAGATATAGTAGATGAACGTTCTTTTGCTTCATGTAGTACAAGATCTGGGTAGCCACGTGATTTGAATCTTTGTATTAGAGTGTTTAGTTGATCGGTGACTTTGTTGGGGTTTGAAACAATCCTTTTTACTCTAAGCATTTGTGAATATGGGAGATGTTGTTTCAAAGGGAAAGGATGAAAACTTTGATAATGCAAGGTATTATTTCTATCCGTGGTTTTTCTGAATAGGTCTGTGTCAAATCCTGTCAAGGTCTTTGTGATGTTGACATCAAGAAATGTGATTGAATGTGGATGGACGTTAAAAGTAAACTGCAGGCGTTGATCTATTAGGTTTAGTTGATTGAGGTGATTTTCAAGAATCTGAACTGGTCCGTTCCATACGATGAATATATCATCAATGAATCTTAGGTATAGCTTTAGATGGTTCATCCATGTTGGTGTAGTGAGGATATGATCTTCTTCGAAGTGATTCATGAAGATATTTGCATACGCAGGAGCGGCGCAATTGCCCATAGATGTACCTGTGAGCTGTTGGAACCATTCATCGTTGTATTGAAAATAGCTGTGCAGTAGGGTAAATTGCATCAATTCCATCAAAAATACTTGTAGATCCTGTGGATGATTTGACCGTAAAAGAGCTTGTTCAATAGCTTCCAGACCTAGTTGGTGGGGAATGGAGGTGTATAATGAGTTGACATCTACGGTGCATAGGTATATGTCTTCTTCATCCGTGAGGTTGATTTGGTTTAATTTGATAAGAAAGTCAGTGGTATCTTTGATAAAGGATCTCATGGTGTTGACGCTGGGTTGTAGATAGCGGTCTAAGAATGTTGCCCATGAGCCTCTAATAGTCAGACATCAACTTCTAGAAGTATTCATCCACTCACCCACGTGTGGCTTTCACCGGGACTTGTCCCCTTGGATATACAAAAGTAGACACCTATTCACACCCAGGGCACGCATTTTAAATGTTTAAGCTTCTGAAAGAATTGATAAAGCATGCCCCTGCGCAGTCCATTTCCAGTCTTGGTTTACCATGCTTAGCAGTGGTATTGCTGGAGTGGGTTTTTCTTAAAAAGGTGTATACCCCCTCCATTCTTCTGGTTTGAATTAAAATAATTAATAATTAATAGTAATAGTATTAATGGTTTGCTGTGTTTTAATAATCAACCTTATTAATAAGAAATTACACGTGGGAATTGCATTTGCATGGCCTAATTAATACGTAAACTAATTTTCGTACGCATACTAATGATAAATATTTAGAGTTTACATGTTATATGTTGCTTCTGTAATGTATTTTGGTGAATTGTGCTTTTAAATGTGAGTATAAACCGCATTGAGTGTTGCTATTGCTAGATAAATACACACACATAAGGGGTTTAGCGAGGGAATAACATTTTAATAATCATTTCCATGTATTAATTACGTTTTTGTGTTTCTTTGCTTAAGTTGACCTTTCCGGAGTGGCCACAAAATGGCTGCCATCCCTATTTGACTGCCAGATGACGAATAAAAAGAATCTGGGTGAAGTGCGCCTGCGCTAAAAAGATGAGCAACAATAACCTCGTCCTGACCCCCGGCAGACTGTCCTTGCAAAAAACACATCCGGGAGGTGTGCCAACCTTTGAACAATGAACACTCATGAAATATAAACTGTTATATTTGATGACACCATGGACACCAAAACGTGTGAGAACTAAAATGACTTAACTGGACAAGCAAATGCCACAACTTTATTAATAAATGCTAGTTGCACGTACAAGAAACATAAGGCGCCTGAGAAACAGGATGGACGATTCTGGATCGACCAATCACGTTAGACTTAAGACATATGTTGTTACAAATCTTATTGTCAATTTGGTATAAAAGATGTAGAATAGAGAGGGTTAGGGTCTGCTAAAACTCCATCATCTGGCTTTCTGATTTCCTGACGTTATGCTGACAGAGAGGACGGTGACACTGCAGGACAGCTGTTAGCCTGAGTCTCTAATGGACTGATCGAATGCCCAATTACTTTCCGGACTAATTGATCTCTTATGGGCATCGAGACAAAAGATCTAATTTGACTTAGAGGACGACATTTAGCCAGAATAGGTAAATATGCTAACAAACTATTGAATGCTTATGATTTCTTTATGCTTTATTTTTGATAAACATTATTTTTAATTGCAAGAATTGTGTCGGGTTATTATTTGAGAAATGTATTGATGCTTACTGCTTAGAGAATTAAACGTTGCTCTACCCAGCAACTGGCTGATCCATGGCCTATCTATGGGAGGAATATTAAGGGTAATGTGTAGATCCTGGTGAGGAAGGGAAAGATAGGCGAATCTATTTGCTCATTAGGGATTTGTGTATTTCCTCTCATTACAGCGTACGGAATAGAGAAGAATCACCTCTCAAAGTACCGTAGGTCTATATGGAATGAATGTAGGTGTTATGGGCCCCTCCAGTGAATGAGTGAATGAATGTGGTAGTGGAGATCTATGGTCTGTAACGTAGAGAGGGATTTGGTATTCCGCGCTGCATCAGTTTTCTAGTAGCAGAATGATGGTTAGCTATTGTTTTGGGTTTAGTGACGTTGGCTTGTAAATAGCTTATTGATTATTGATTGGTATTGGTTTATGTACTAACACTCTATGTTGAGTTATGTCGAGTTTTATGTTGTTTGCACGGCTTCTGGGATGTAGGAAGTCGGGAATTGGTAGCAGTTCCGTAGCAGTGCAGAGGTAAAGCGCTGCTCTTGGGAAAGACGGAATTGTGGTTGCCCGTAGGAACACGGGGAAAACGTGTGACAATTGAAGTTGCACGGCACATTGTCTGGGTTCGATTTGGTAGCATCGTCGTGTGTTGCCACTAGTGATATTCTCGGTGTGAGAGAAGTGTGTATGATAGCGAAGGGTTACCTGTGAAATTTTGGTCTTAAGTACCAGGAAACCAAATGGCATACCGATAACGCTTACTACTGAAAAGGTAGCAGGTATATTCTGAGCTTGCTAGAAGGAAAAAGTAGAGAGAAGCGCTGCTTTGTTAACGTATGATAAATTCTGTAGTAGGGCAGAGGTAAGCGCTGCTCTCGAGAAAGACAGAAAACTGTGTGAATGATCTACAATTTCCTTGTATGACAGTGTGTGTATGAAAAAGGCATTCTGATTAATGGCGAAACTCTAGTGTTATTTAATATTAGAGAAGCGGTTAGTTGATGCTTGTTAGAAGGGTAAGGTAGAGGGATGTGCTACTTTATCAACGGTAGTAACGATTCCGTAGTAGGACAGAGGTAAGCGCTGTTCTCGAGAAAGACGGAATTCTCGTGAGAAAGGTCTTTTGCTGTTCTTTGGTTAGCGAAGCAGACAATGGAGATGTTTTTGTGTTGTAACTAACAGAATCGTAGAAATTGATACAAAACGTACTGATTTTGTAAAGGAGGGGTATACGAGAGCAGAGCAGAGATGCCGCAGCGGCTGCTGACGTCAGAACGACTGCGCTGGGATTGGACAGTGGGTTGGAGGCGTAAAACGCTCCTGATTGGTGCGTTAGTGTAAAAGCCGCGCTAGGAGTGGAAGAATACAGAGTGACGTAAACGCTCCCTGATTGGTGCGTTAGTGTGAGCCGCGCTGAGATTGGAGGATTGTGACAGTAACGTAGACGCTCCTGATTGGTGTGTTAGTGAGAGTCGCACTGTGAGTGGACGGAATAGCGGTACAGTTGTAAGCAGACTAAACGGTATACGAAAACCAAGAAAATGTATTACCAACCACCAGAAAAGAAGAAAACGTGGTTTGGGAAAATTAAGAAATGGTTTAAGAAAGACAAACCAGTTAAGACTAGGGATGGACAGTTACTTCCTCCACCGAAAACCCCCGCATCTATAATGATTGCGAAATACGGGTATCATACTTGCATTTGGTTAGACAATTGGGTAAAATACACTAAGGACGATGGAGTCCTAGCGTTTCCAGAACATGGTTCCCATAATTTGGCTGTGTTAAGAAATCTTAGAGACAAGATGATGGACTTAGAGCCAAGACCTAGACCGACGCAGTTTGAGGCATTGACGGAATGGGAAGACGAAATGCATGAACGAGAAAGACAGAGAAGTGGTAGGGGTTACCGATATATATTCGGTTGACCATACGGACATGAGACACATGATGATCGGATGAAAAGGTGGGGAAATGCAAGCATGACTGAAGGTGTGTTTCCTGTAAGAATGGCAGGAGAGAATGAAGGGAGAAAATGCACAGAGAAAAGGCATAATGTGGATTCGAGTGGGTATGAAGCGAATGAATCGGAAGATGATGTTCTTAATGATGTGTTTTACAAAAACCCACCACCGTATCGACCAGAACCAGAAGCATTGTCACCAAGTGCCCCAATGAGAGAAACATTACGTACAATTAAAACAGAGACTATCACCAGAGTTAGGTAAAAGTAACTTTGCAAGAGAGGTAGAAAAACAGACAGAAAGTAGAGTAAATGGTGAAAGTTCAGCAGAATTGGCTAAAACTACCTTAGAATTAACCGAGAAAATAAGAGAATTGACCAAAAATCTGGAAGCTGTAACAGTTCCTGTAACAATAGGTCCAGTAATGCCCATATTTGAGAAACAAAAAGATACTGAACATTGTTTGACAGTGCCGTACAGAAGCCAAAATCTAATTGAAAGCCCAGAACGGACTCAAATTGAGAATCCGTGGGGACCGACAATAAATATGTTTGAACGGAGTGTTTCAAATAATCCATTTGTGAATGAAAATTACGTTGAAAAGAGTAGAATGACAGTGAAAACAATATTAGAACCACAAAAAGTCCCAGAACAAAATAACGTAGAAAACCCAGGAGGGCTCTCTGTAGAAGAATTAAGTGAATGGCTCAGAGGGCTACAGAGGAAGGACCAAGAGTCCCAGTCAATTGATGTGGCAAAATTACGAATGATATTAGAAGAATTAATAGTAGGAACTATCCCTACTGAAAAATTGAAAAACTATCGGGATGAAGAATTGTTGTTTCTCTGCAAGAGTGCAACATGGAGAGCGAAAAACTTGCATGAAAGATTAGAGGAAATTGCAAATGAAATGGGAATAGATTTTGACAAAGTAAAAGCACTACAAAAATCTTATTGAGTCGATTTCACTGAAAAGGATATAGAGAATATGAATACTACAGGACGGATAGGTCAGATTAGGGACATAATCGGTTTGTTGAGAAAATGGGGAGATGTGGACAAATGGAGAAGTAAGTGGTACAAAAGACGCGATAATGTCACCGAAAAGACAGCTTCAGCATTTCCCGTTAGAGAGAAAGAAAAAGTAGCGACAGAATACCCCATGAGAGAGATTCCAGGAGGAGGGTATGTACATGTTCCATGGACAAGACAGGACATTTTGTCTTTCACAAATGATTTCCCTCGACTACGCGAAAAGCCCGTCAAGTGGTCACGGCAGGTAGACAGATTTGTAAAGTTGTTCTGGATAGATCTAAATAGTCTATTCGATATAATAGTACCAGCAGATTTATGGACAGAGTGCAAGCTAATGATAAATTGGCCTACTCAAGAGTATCCTAGGGACCCTAAGACAGGAGCTCCCGACCCAGAAGTAATGAAGAAATATGAACAGGCTATGGCCTTCTTGAAAAATAAGGTACCCCCTAAAGAGACTGATTGGGTAAAGATTGACAGAACCCATCAGGAAAGCAAGGAGTCAATACACGCATATTATGAGAGGCTAATTCAGGCTTTTAAACAGTTCAGTGGAGATGAGAACCTGAGTGATAAAGATTTGAGTCATTTCGTATACAGATTTGTATATGGTCTACGTCCAGAAATTGGTGATATGATAAAGCAGCATACGGTTGATTGGCAAAACAAGAAAATAGATGAAGTTTTGAGACATGCTAAGTACTTCAGTGATGAGATTGAGGCAAACCAGCGAAAACTAAAAGAAAAGGCAATGTGGGCACAGGTAAAAGTATCTGAACGACAGGAAGCACAGTTGGTAGAACAAGCAAATAATCCAGGAGTAAGACCTAGATTTGGTCCAGGGAAAGGGAAAAGTAATATAGAAGAAGCTAAAAAGAAGTTCCCCTGTCATAATTGTGGTGAGTTAGGGCATTGGAAATCCAAGTGTAAAAACCCTCCAAATACTAATAATGAAAATCGATCATTGAATCCACAGGTGCAGAAAGAGGTGGGTGGTCAACTGCAGCAACAGCAGCAGGTGGTTACCTCCCAGAAACAGGTGCCAAAACCACCTTTATCACAGAAACTCACAGAAGTATAGTAATGAATCGGGATTCATTACTAGTTCTTTTTTCCGTTGCACTCCCTATGGTAACAACTGGGAGTGGAAGTACCAGTACTAGGACTAAAACGGGCAGGTAGTGGTCGAGACTGCTTAAACAATCTTGCCTGCCGTCTTTGTTGGACGGGGAAATCCCCTTAGGGAATAGTGTGGATGCAAGTTATGAGTGCCTCAGCCGGAAGATCCATAACTCCCTGGAGGAGATGGCCCCCCTGCGTAAAATCAGGGACAGATCCAAGATCGCAAAGCCTTGGTTTACTGCTGAGCTATCGCAATTGAAGCTTTGCTGTAGACGTGCGGAGCGAGTTTGGAGAAAACACTATTTAGAATCTGAGAAAGCCCTTTTTAGACAGGCCCTACTGACTTATAAAACGCATATTAAAGGTGCCAAAGCACGATTCCTTGAGGAATCGCTCTTAAACGCATCGAATAAAACGCAGGCCCTGTTTAAGATTGTTGGGGATCTCTCTCGACCTACCTCTGTGGCTAACGACATCCCTGCCTCTCAAGCCCTATGTACTTCTTTGGCGCAGGCTGTTGAAGACAAGATCGCTTTGATCTTAAGCAAGCTTACTCCGACGCCCACTCTTGCTATCCAGCCTGTACGGGGTTCCATACTAGTGGCTGACATGGAGACGAAAGGGGCAGGTGGTGAACAGGCACAGTTGGATAGTTTTCCCCTTCCGTCTTTTGAGGAGTTCTGCCGGCTGGCTAATAGTGTATCCTCTGGCTCCCCTCGGGACCCTTTGCCACACAAATATTGGAAAATATTCCAGATGGAGCTTTTTCCCCCGCTGTACGCTATTTGCTGCCAGTCTCTTTCTTTGGCACGTGTTCCGGAGTGTTGGAAATTAGCAGTGGTCTCACCTTTGTTGAAGAAGGAAACTCTGGATCCCACCTGTCCAGCAAATTATAGACCTATATCGCTGCTTCCTTTTCCCATTAAGATTCTGGAGAAACTGGTTACTACACATCTGTCCAGTTTTATGGAGACCAATTTCCGCCTGGACGCGTCTCAATTTGGTTTTAGACCAGTACACGGCAAGGAGTCTGCCCTGGTGACCGTTTTGGATGACCTTCGATCGCGAGCCGACATTGGACGAGCAGCCTTTCTAGTGCTGCTCGACATGTCGGCCGCCTTCGACACGGTCAACCATGACATCCTGGTCAGTAGACTTGAGGATGCAGGGGTAAAGGGTTTGGATCGTGACTGGCTGATCTCTTACCTGGGAGACAGGCGCCAGGTAGTGGCTATGCCACCATTCCAGTCGGAGATTGAAGCGGTGGAGCAGGGCGTCCCGCAAGGGTCGGCCATCAGCCCTATTTTGTTCAACCTCTATCTCCGCCCTCTGGTGAGTCTGATTAAATCATTCGGCATTTTGGTTATTAATTATGCCGATGATACGCAGCTCATCTTTTCCATCGAGGGTAAGGATGCGGTGCCTCTGGAGACTTTCCATCAGTGTATGGCGTCAACTGCAGATTGGCTGAGGCAGAATTCCCTGCGGTTTAATAGCTCCAAAACAAGGGTATTACACTGCTCGCTGGACCGTGTTCCTCGGCCTCTGCCTCCTGATTTCTGGCCTACATCCTTTCAGGATGCTCCCTCGGCAGCTGTCTCCGCCAGGAATCTGGGCGTAGTGTTTGGGCCTAATCTCCAATTGGACCTGTTTGTGAATAAAACTGTGGCCACTTGCATGATGCTGCTCCGCATGCTGTGGAAGATTCTTCCGCTGCTGCCGGCTCATGTTCGGCCAGAAGTGGTGCGTGGCACCATATTGAGCGGGCTGGATTACTGCAACGCACTATTGCTGGGAGCTCCGGCCAACCTGGTGGCTAAACTACAACGTGTGCAGAATATGGCGGCCAAGCTGGCTCTCTCCCGGCGCCGTTCTGACTCTTCTTCCACGGCGCTAGCTGATCTTCATTGGCTGCCTGTCCCACAGCGAATTATCTTTAAAGCACTTTGTCTAGTGTTTAAAGGACTTCATGGGCAAGGACCTGCTCCAGTGCAGGAATTGTTACAGTGGTATGTGCCCTCTCGATCCCTTTGGTCACTGTCAGCACACCTTGTGGTAATTCCGAAGGTTATGAGGGTTCGGATGGGCGGGCGGGCTTTTAGATATGTGGCAGCCAAACATTGGAATTCTCTACCCCTGTCATGGGGAACAACCTTTACAACGCAACTTTTACAACGCACTACACTTACAACGCATTTTTTACAACGCAACATCCACTACAACGCATTCCATTACATCGCATGACACTACAACGCATTTTTAAAAACTACCTTTACAATGCATTCCATTACATCGCATACTACCTTTACAACGCAAACCATTACAACGCATAATATTACATTAAAACCCCTACACTATCCAACACTTACCCTACTGTTGCACCCCCTGGAGTTAGAATAGTAATTTTTACCCCTATACTATCCAACACTTACCCTACTGTTGCACCCCCTGGAGTTAGAATAGTAATTTTTACCCCTATACTATCCAACACTTACCCTACTGTTGCACCCCCTGGAGTTAGAATAGTAATTTTTACCCCTATACTATCCAACACTTACCCTACTGCTGCACCCCCTGGAGTTAGAATAGTAATTTTTACCCCTATACTATCTAACACTTGCCCTACTGTTGCACCCCCTGGAGTTAGAATAGTAATTTTTACCCCTATACTATCCAACACTTACCCTACTGTTGCACCCCATGGAGTTAGAATAGTAATTTTTACCCCTATACTATCCAACACTTACCCTACTGTTGCACCCCCTGGAGTTAGAATAGTAATTTCTACCCCTATACTATCCAACACTTACCCTACTGTTGCACCCCCTGGAGTTAGAATAGTAATTTTTACCCCTATACTATCCAACACTTACCCTACTGTTGCACCCCCTGGAGTAAGAATAGTAATTTTTACCCCTATACTATCCAACACTTACCCTACTGTTGCACCCCCTGGAGTAAGAATAGTAATTTTTACCCCTATACTATCCAATACTTACCTTAAATGCAATTTAATATTATGCGTTGTAATGGTATGCGTTGTAAAGGTAGTATGCGATGTAATGGAATGCGTTGTAAAGGTAGTTTTTAAAAATGCGTTGTAGTGTCATGCGATGTAATGGAATGCGTTGTAGTGGATGTTGCGTTGTAAAAAATGCGTTGTAAGTGCATGCGTTGTAAAAGTGTGCGTTGTAATGACATACATCCCCTGTCATTGAGAAGCTCCGGGGATTTCTCTTCTTTCAGGAAGGAATTAAAAACATATCTTTTTCCTAGGTTAGAATAAGTCCTTCTGATCGCTCTGTGTGTTGTCAGTATAATTGTCTAAGCGCCAGGATACCCTTCGGGTGACAGTCCGCGCTATACAAATACGTGATACATACATACATACATACATTCTACTATGAAGAACAGGTAAATAAACCATCACGCGCTCGCACTGTTTCGCAGAACTGGCTGCAACAAGATGAGAATGATTCAGAAACAGGATATTGACGGTGCCGAAGGGAGGAAGAAGAGTGCATACTTGGCGCAACTCTAGAAGTAAACCAGACAGGACCATTTGTAGATGGGAAGGTTAATGATGAGAATATTACTTTCCTAGTGGACACTGGCGCTACTCGATCTACTGTTAGATCAGCTGATGTTAAGAATCTTCCTCTCTGGAATGAAACGATCCAAGTAGTTGGTGTATCCAACCAACAGTTAAAGACATATCTTACGGAACCAGTAAAAGTTAGCATAGGGAAATTTGCTGAAATGCACCGCTTTGTGGTGTGTGACACCAGTCCTGTGAACTTACTAGGTAGGGACCTATTGTGCAAAATGAATTGCACCATATTTTGTACTCCAGATGGAATAGCTTTTGAAACACCAGATGAGGATGTATTGTATAAATTGACCATAGCTAACAGAGAATGTGAGAATGTTGGGACATATGCAGTGTTCAATCCAGATGAATTACCTAAAGAATTAAAACAATCAGTAAAAGCAGCAGTTTGGGATTTTACCGGAGAAGATGTAGGGCTAATGAGAAATGTAGACCCAGTAAAAATTACTGTAAAAGAAGGAGCAAGTTATCCAAATATTCCCCAATACAGATTGACACCTGAAATAATTGAAGGAGTTACTCCAATAATTGAGAAAATGATCAAGCAAGGAATTCTAAGAGAGATAATGAGCAGTCCATGTAACTCACCCATAATGGGTCTGAAAAAGCCAAATGGGAAGTTCAGAATAGTGCAAGACCTGAGAAAAGTGAACAAAATCGTTGTCCCATGCTGTCCCATTGTACCAAATCCATCAGTGATTTTGTATCAGATTCCCCATGATGCAGAATGGTATACAGTGATTGATCTGTGCCATGCTTTCTTTTCCATCCCATTGCACCACGACAGCCAGCAAATTTTTGCATTTCGTTTTGGAGACCGTATTTTGCCATGGTGCCGAATCCCACAGGGGTATACAGAAAGCCCCTCAATATTTAATCAATTGTTGAAGAAGTCATTAGAAAGTTTGCAAATGCCCGAAAGCTCAGTACTAGTTCAGTACATTGATGACCTCCTTGTGGCGTCGAAAACCCGGGAAGCTTGTGAGGTAGACACTATAGCCTTACTAAATCACTTGGCAGATGGAAGACTGAAGGTGTCCCCAGTCAAACTGCAGTATTGTAAAAGAGAAGTGCAGTATTTGGGACATAACATCGAGAAAGGATTGAGGAAAATAACAATAGACAGAATTAGAATCATAAAAGGAATGAGAGCCCCCATAACCCAAAGAGAAGTGAGAATGTTTCTGGGAATGGTAGGATACTGCCGCCAGTGGATCAGCAATTTCTCGCTGATTGCAAAACCTCTGGTACGGCTAACAAGGAGTGATGTAAAAGATCCCCTTGAATTGAACAAAGAAGAATTGGCAGCATTCAAGCAATTGAAAGATAGATTTTGTGAAGCCCCAGCCTTGGGTATGCCCGATTATGAAAAATAATTTGAGTTATATTGCAGTGAGAGAAATGGATGTGCACTCTCTGTGCTAATCCAGAAACATGGAAGACTGAGGAGACCGATTGCATATTATTCATCGATGCTTGATCCAGTCGCTGTAGGTTTACCTGGTTGTTTGAAAGCAGTAGCTGCAACATGTCGAAGCCTGGAGCAGAGTGAAGGAATTGTGATGGGATATCCTTTGAAAGTGTATGTACCTCATGATGTGGCGATTCTCTTAACAAGGAGTCGAACTCAGTATATGACACATAGTCGGCGGACTAAGTATGAGAAGGTTATCTTAGGTGCAACAAATGTGAGTCTTGCAAGATGTGTGAATGTGAATCCTGCAACACTATTGCCTGATGGTGTAAATTTGGAAGTCAAAGATGAAGCAGACCATGATTGTTTGGATGTGCTTGAGTATTGCACAAAACCACAACCAGACATAAAAGATGTACCTTTGCCAGAAAATGATTATGTAATGTTCGTTGATGGGTCATGTTTGAGAACAGAAGAAGGAGTGTTGAGTGCAGCTTATGCAGTGTGCACGGTTGCAGCAGTGTTGGAAGCATCTTACCTAAAAGGAGTGAAATCTACTCAAGTAGCAGAATTAGTGGCCCTGACTCGAGCATGCAAAATTGGGAAGAGTGTGAGAGTGACTGTGATAACTGACAGCCAGTATGGCTTCGGAGTTGTCCATGATTTCGGCCAATTATGGCTGCAAAAAGGTTTCATGACCTCAAGTGGAACTCCTATGAAGAATGCTGAAGTGGTTGGAAAGTTGCTTGAGGCGATACAGCTGCCTAGACAATTGGCTGTGGTGAAATGTGCTGCCCATAATCAAGGTGAAGATTACGTTACTGTTGGCAACAGATTTGCCAATGACATGGCACAGTACTGTGCCAGGAATCAATATTCAGTCAATCGGGCAAAAGAGCGTGAAATTACTTCCTATTCCTTAATGTTTACTAACGTTGTAGGAACATGGGAAGAAGTGAGACAATTGCAGGAGGAAGCTGGAGAGGAGGAAACAAGGCAGTGGGTAAAAGCAGGATGTGCACCAAGGGAAAAGGATCAGGTGTGGGTCTATCGAGATGGAAGACCAGTGATGCCTGATAGCATGTTGTCTACCATGGCACGGATGTATCATGGCCAGGGACACATAGGGAGAGATGCCATGATCAGGTCGTTTAAGCAGACCTGGTACAACCCAAAATTCAGAATCATATCAGAAAGTCTATGTCAGAGGTGTCTAATTTGTCAGCAATACAATCCTGGAAGGAAGACAGTGGTGAGCCTAGGAGTTATAGGCCGAGAGGGAGGACCTTTTACCAGAATGCAGATAGATTTCATTGAGATGCCTCCTTGTAATGGACTGAGGTACGTTCTGGTCATAGTCTGCCTATTCTCCAGGTGGGTGGAAGCATACCCGACAAGGAGAAATGATGGATTGACAGTGGCAAAGTTGCTTTTGAGGGAATTCATCTCCAGGTTCGGGTTCCCAGTGACCCTTCAATCAGACAGAGGAGGGCATTTCTATAATGAGATTGTAAAATTGGTCAGTGAAGCATTGAATGTACAACAGAAACTGCACTGTGCCTACCGACCAGAGGCTTCTGGTGTGGTTGAGCAAATGAATGGTACAATTAAAAACAGAATTGGAAAGATGTGTTTAGCCACAGGAATGAAATGACCTGATGTCTTGCCTCTAGTCTTGATGACCATACGTGCAACCCCAGATAGAACTACAGGGTTAAGTCCTCATGAAATAATCATGGGACGAGCCATGAGGCATGCATTTATTCCAGCCAACAAACTGATGACAATTTCTGATGACATGGTGTTGGAGTACTGTAAAGGCCTGGCTGACGCAGTTCATTCTGTGTTTCATCAGGATGGAGCGGATGCCACCACCCTTGAAAGGAAGCCAGCCCATGATCTGAGCCCAGGAGATTGGGTGAGGATAAAAGTCCTTAGAAGAAGAAACTGTTTGGTTCCCAGGTGGGGAAAACCAAGACAAGTCATTCTGACCACGACAACAGCTGTGAAGTGTGCTGGACTGAAAAACTGGATCCATGCCAGCCATACTTTGAGGATACCGAATCCAGTGGATTGCAAGGAGAAAGAGTACTATGACGAATCTGAGTCAAGTACTGAATCAGACAACAAAGAACCAAAAACACGAGCAAATCCTGAAAGAGGGGGAAACGTGCCAAATCAGATTTTGGTCCCCAGAAGTGTCTCTCTAAGAAGAAGATTGCAGATTTCAGACAGCTCAGATTCTGAAGACGAGCCAAGAAAGAAAGGTCCTGGAAAGGAACCTAAAAAGAAGGAAGGAAAAGACAAAGAAGAAGCAGTAAAAGAAATTCAAAGAAAGCAAGTCCCAGATGAAAAACTAAGAGAAATTCCACCTGAAATAATAGATTTGAGTGAAGAAGGGACAGGTACAGAGAGAGAGGGACAGATTGCGGAAGACCCCCGAGGAGGTGTAGGGAATTGCAACATCCAGCTAGGTGAAGGGAGAAGTAGCCAGCAGGAAGATTGCGTGTCGGAGACCCGAGGAGGGACAGAAGTAGGGAAACCAGAACAGGTGGTAAATAAAGAGACGGGTGAAAAAGAAACGCAAGTTGGGACAGAGTCAGAAGAGAGTGAGAACGAAGTACCTGAAGGTCGAGTTCTGAGAAAGAGAGCTTGGAGAGAAGAAAAGAATGAAAAGAATGTCAAAGAAAGTAAAGTGAAAAGTAATGTAAAACCTGAAGTGTGGACAAACAAAATAAAGAGATTGAGATATCGATTGACTCGAGTGAAACCTCCAAGAGCTGAACAGGTGAATGAGGTCACGAGTCAGAAAAAATCAAAAGAAGGAGAGACAATTGTAACAAAAGAGTCTGGAAGAATAAGAAAACCTAACCAGAAGTATAAGTCGCCGGAATGGACGTATGTGGCCCTGCCTGAAGAACCGCAAGAGGCAGACAGTCAAGGAAATCCAGAGGAGACTTTACTGACAGTGGTTAAAGAAGAAGAAGAGTCAGAAATCCTGAGAGTTATCTTGTCCGACATTGGAGAAGAAGAAGCGGAGATTCAGGAGATTCTGTACCCTGATTGGGAGAAGGAGGCAAAGGATGATGAGTTGCCAAACTGAATAAAAACAAAGAAGCTGTTGATGTGGAAAACAATAACTTGAGTAAAAGTAGAAATTGGTAGAACATTGTAGGTGCTTAGAAGCCTTGGATTAGAAATTGGTCATAGAGTAGAAGAGGCTAAGTCAAAAGACACGGTCCATTTTAGAAAAGATGGCTAACATAGATGGTAGTAAAAGTAGATGTACATTCATGAAACAATGGTGTTAAACATGTTGCTATAGTACAGGATTATTAATGCTTCTGTGGAGCATCCTTGCTCTAGTAATTTCTTTCAAAGTTACAATAGATACAATAGAAGGACATGGTCAAAACACAACTAACATAGATAAAATTTAAAAAGTAGTACCGACTGTAAAAACAAATATTCACTTGCATAAAGATAGGTCTATTAACGATTTTTCTAATAATGTTTTTTCAAAATTATTGTATGAATATGTAAAGACTATGGATGTAAGGGACTGCTACGTCTGCATGCAGTTACCTGCTTCTGTGGCAGAGGGAGTGACTTATCATCACCTTCCAGCTACTTATGGAATAACATGTAGTGTAATAGCTAGTTTGTTTTATCAGACAGGGAAATTAGAGTATTATTTTTCAGATATAGACAATATTTTTGCATTAATACCTGCGCCAGGACGCCCCTTGGCTGGGGCAGCTGTGCGCGGTACAAAAGTCAGTAACATAACATAACATAACATAATAAGTTGAATAAGGTAAAACCTGCTAAAGTTTTAGGTGAATTTTTCTTAGAAACTAGTGAACTAACATTAGAAGCTGTGTTTAAATATAATTTGACATGCAGTTTACAGAAAGAAAAAAGACATTTTTGAATATGGTTGAGGAAAGAAGGCACAAGATGCACAAAAAGGCATCAGAAGGAAAAGTTGAGAAAACAGCTTGGGATGTAGAGATGGAGAAACATCTGACAAAAGGAGAGTCTACACCAACACTAGCTCTAGATAGGCCTCAGAAAGGGAATTTTTGTATAAGAAGGAATCAAACTGCATATGATAATCTCTTTTTAGGTAATAGTGAGTGCCATGATACATACCGAATCATGGGTGGATGGGGATTTAAAGGTGGAAGAGATCCAGTATTTCCTGGACTATACTTCATCTGTAAAAACAGGGCATATTATCGTTTGCCAGACCATTGGTATGGCACATGTTATGTAGGCCTGGTATTTCCAAAGATCTTTCACATGGACAGAGAAGAAGGTGTAAACAGTTTAAATAGTCATTTCGTGCGTAGAAAGAGAGAATCTTGGGCAGAAATTGTGGGTGACATCTTTAGTGCGTTGATACCAGCAGTGGGAATATCTCTGAATGCAGGCAAAATTAGAAAATTGTCAACAGTAGTGGGTCGCTTGTCAACAAGCACCGCTAATGGATTCTTATTGGTCAATACTGAAATGGTTGCCATGCGTGCTATGGTGATGCAAAATCGACTTGCCCTTGATAGCTTATTGGCAAAAGAGGGTGGAGTCTGTGGAATGCTGAAAGTTCAACATTGTTGCACTTACATTCCAGACGAAAGCAAAGATCTAAAGGTCTACATCAAAAATATTACTGAATTGCATGACGAAATTGTACCACTGGAGGTTGAAGATGTATGGACGAGAATGGGAAAGAAATAGCTGCTATTCAAAATTTCTTAGTTAAAATAGGTAGTACATTTATAGGTGAAATTTTGTTTCCTTTAACATGTGTGATAGTTGCATTATTAGTTTTAAGATTAGGATGTATGTGTTGTAGAAATAAGAAAATAAAGAATAAAACAAAAAGAGAAAATTTAAAAAGAAAAGAAAGGAGTGAAGACATAGAAATGGAAGAGATAACATTGGATGAATTAAAAGAGAGCATGTATAAAAAGGCAAAAAGAGAAGAATATGGAGAAACTGATTTGTGAGCTATGAATAAGAAGTCATTTCGTAATTCTCTGTAAAAGGGTACTAAATTTGGGTGTTGTGTGGTGATAAAATCACCAAAGGGGGGGATTACTGGAGTGGGTTTTTCTTAAAAAGGTGTATACCCCCTCAATTCTTTTGGTTTGAATTAAAATAATTAATAGTAATAGTATTAATGGTTTGCTGTGTTTTAATAATCAACCTTATTAATAAGAAATTACACATGGGAATTGCATTTGCATGGCCTAATTAATACGTAAACTAATTTTCGTACGCATACTAATGATAAATATTTAGAATTTACATGTTATATGTTGCTTCTGTAATGTATTTTGGTGAATTGTGCTTTTAAATGTGAGTATAAACCGCATTGAGTGTTGCTATTGCTAGATAAATACACACACATAAGGGGTTTAGCGAGGGAATAACATTTTAATAATCATTTCCATGTATTAATTACGTTTTTGTGTTTCTTTGCTTAAGTTGACCTTTCCGGAGTGGCCACAAAATGGCTGCCATCCCTATTTGACTGCCAGATGACGAATAAAAAGAATCTGGGTGAAGTGCGCCAAAAAGATGAGCAACAATAACCTCGTCCTGACCCCCGGCAGACTGTCCTTGCGAAGAACACATCCGGGAGGTGTGCCAACCTTTGAACAATGAACACTCATGAACTACAAACTGTTATATTTGATGACACCATGGACACCAAAACGTGTGACAACTAAAATGACTTAACTGGACAAGCAACTGTTGCAACTTTATTAATAAATGCGAATTGCACGTAAAAGGCATAAGGCGCCTGAGAAACAGGATGGACGATTCTGGATCGACCAATCACGTTAGACTTAAGACATATGTTGTTACAAATCTTATTGTCAATTTGGTATAAAAGATGTAGAATAGAGAGGGTTAGGGTCTGCTAAAACTCCATCATCTGGCTTTCTGATTTCCTGACGTTATGCTGACGGAGATGACGGTGACACTGCAGGACAGCTGTTAGCCTGAGTCTCTAATGGACTGATCGAATGCCCAATTACTTTCCGGACTAATTGATCTCTTATGGGCATAGAGACAAAAGATCTGATTTGACTTAGAGGACGACATTTAGCCAGAATAGGTAAATATGCTAACAAACTATTGAATGCTTATGATTTCTTTATGCTTTATTTTTGATAAACATTATTTTTAATTGCAAGAATTGTGTCGGGTTATTATTTGAGAAATGTATTGATGCTTACTGCTTAGAGAATTAAACGTTGCTCTACCCAGCAACTGGCTGATCCATGGCCTATCTATGGGAGGAATATTAAGGGTAATGTGTAGATCCTGGTGAGGAAGGGAAAGATAGGCGAATCTATTTGCTCATTAGGGATTTGTGTATTTCCTCTCATAACAGCGTATGGAATAGAGAAGAATCACCTCTCAAAGTACCGTAGGTCTATAGGGAATGAATGTAGGTGTTATGGGCCCCACCAGTGAATGAATGTGGTAGTGGAGATCTATGGTCTGTGACGTAGAGAGGGATTTGGTATTCCGCGCTGCATCAGTATCACTACTTCTCTAAACTCCAAGGCAACCTCTATAAATGTTGCTCAAAACAAAAGCTGTCACTTTCAAAGTAGGTCTGTCCCATAATCCGCAGTTCAATATATTTCCCACTAAGGTTGGTCCTTGGGTATCTTTCTGGAACTTTAAAAGTAAGGAATCCATGCATGTCTTAATCCGTGTGCACATGTACATCGAATGTGTGTGCATAAACACACAGGAAAGGGTTGCAAACATGTTTTTGGAAGGGGCAGAATGTTTGTGTAAGTAAACTATGTGTGTCTTAATAGACAGATTCAACTACCATAACCACAGGATACAGTATGCAGAAGCACACTACTTACGCCATTGCTGCACTCGATTGGAACACAGCTTGTGATGTGGCTAGAACACTATGTAGAGGTCAGATACACGTAGTGAAAGTCACCATGACTGGTGCCAAAGCCTGGTCTCCTGTGCCCAACCCTCATACAAAAAGGAGGTTCAAACTTATTCTATTCAACGTTTTGTCTTAGTTAATAGTTTCCATCCCGTCTAGGTGATGGGAGAAGTGATTCCCTCATACTTTTCCACTGCCCCCAGAGGACAGTGCAATATCAGGGAGAATTGTTGGGTGGAATATCCGCCATGAATTCAACAAAGCTAAGACGCTCCTTCACAACAACTCTCACACAATAGAAACAAATGCATTCCTGTTAGACCGGGAGCGAGTTCCATTGCCCTTACAGTGAACAGCATCACATTTTTAATTCCTAGAAGTAAAGATAATGTTCATTAAAGCAGCCACCCGATGATGAGTGCACACTCTGTCTGACATCAGACAAAGGACATTGTGATTTTAAGAGATGCAGGACTGCGTAAAGTGAACTGTTTATTCGCCGCCAATAAATGCCCCTTCGACGTACGTTGCAGCAAGGGAATGGTGCGAGTTTGCAACGCTTGAACTGTGGAAGCAGCAACGCTGCGCAGTTAAAGAAGTATTGTTTAACTGCTAAAAGCCCAAATAAAGTACTTTTTGAACTTTCTTTGAGATATGCTAGTTTCTTTTTAAATCAGGAGTCTTTGAAGTCCTTGAACTTCCGAACGTAAAAGACAAGATTTCTGATATGGGGGCATTTTTCATCCACTGGGCTGAGTCCCGCTGTTCCCCGTGGCGATTTTCTGTTAGTCAGTGATCTTCAAACATGATGACAACAAACATGTCAGATCACAAGAGAGTCCACTCACAGACTTATTAATCTAAAATCCACTCCCTAGTGTTGAGCATGTAAGGGGAACCTATGACCGCTCCAGAATATACACAATCTCACTCAGGACAAGCAGGGCACTCTCAGGTTGGTCACATCAGGTTAATTGACCGATTGAGGGTGTAGCTAGTCTGACTAGGATCAACATAGCAGGAATACCGAATCCAGGACTGGAGAAGCACAAGCCCTAATGATCGCAAAGGCTCAGCCCAGCAGAAGCGCCAGCGCCACAAGCCCTAGTGATCGTGAAGGGTCAGCATTGCTGAAGTGCCGCAACCCTAGTGATGGTGAAGGCTCAGCCCTGCAGAAGCGCCACAAGCCCTAATGATCGCAAAGGCTCAGCCCAGCAGAAGCGCCAGCGCCACAAGCCCTAGTGATCGTGAAGGGTCAGCATTGCTGAAGTGCCGCAACCCTAGTGATGGTGAAGGCTCAGCCCTGCAGAAGCGCCACAAGCCCTAATGATCGCAAAGGCTCAGCCCAGCAGAAGCGCCAGCGCCACAAGCCCTAGTGATCGTGAAGGGTCAGCATTGCTGAAGTGCCGCAACCCTAGTGATGGTGAAGGCTCAGCCCTGCAGAAGCGCCACAAGCCCTAGTGATCGTGAAGGGTCAGCCCAGCAGAAGCGCCACAAGCCCTAGTGATTGTGAAGGGTCAGCATTGCTGAAGCGCCGCATCCCTAGTGATGGTGAAGGCTCAGCCCGGCAGAAGCGCCACAAGCCCTAATGATCGCGAAGGGTCAGTATTGCTGAAGCGCCACAAGCCCTAGTGATCGTGAAGGCTCAGCCCTGCAGAAGCGCCACGAGCTCTAGTGATCGTGAAGGCTCAGCCCGGCAGAAGCGCCACAAGCCCCAGTGATTGTGAAGCGTCAGCATTGCTGAAGCGCCACAAGCCCTAGTGATCAAGAAGGCTTAGCCCTGCAGAAGCACCAAAAGTCCTAGTGATCGTGAAGGCTCAGCCCGGCAGAAGCGCCACAAGCCCTTGTGATTGTGAAGAGTCAGCATTCCTGAAGCGCCACAAGCCCTAGTGATCGCGAAGGCTCAGCCCGGCAGAAGCGCCACAAGCCCTAGTGATCGTGAAGGCTCAGCCCGGCAGAAGCGCCACAAGCCCTAGTGATTGTGAAGGGTCAGCATTGCTGACGCGCCACAAGCCCTAGTGATCGTGAAGGCTCAGCTCGGTAGAAGCGCCACAAGTCTTAGTGATCATGAAGGCTCAGCCCGGCAGAAGCGCCACAAGCCTTAGTGATCGTAAAGGCTCAGCCCAGCAGAAGCGCCACAAGCCCTAGCGATTGTGAAGCCTCAGACCGGCAGAAGCGCCACAAGCCCTAGGGATCGTGAAGTCTCAGCCCGGCAGAAGCGCCACAAGCCCTAGGGATCGTGAAGGCTCAGCCCGGCAGAAGCGCCACAAGCCCTAGGGATCATGAAGGCTCAGCCCGGCAGAAGCGCCACAAGCCCTAGGGATCGTGAAGGCTCAGCCCGGCAGAAGCGCCACAAGCCCTAGGGATCATGAAGGCTCAGCCCGGCAGAAGCGCCACAAGCCCTAGGGATCGTGAAGGCTCAGCCCGGCAGAAGCACCACAAGCCCTAGTGATCGTGAAGGGTCAGCACAGCAGAAGCGCTAGTGCCACAAGCCCTAGTGATCGTGAAGGGTCAGCACAGCAGAAGCGCTAGTGCCACAAGCCCTAATGATCGTGAAGGCTCAGCCCGGCAGAAGCACCACAAGCCCTAGTGATCGTGAAGGGTCAGCAGAAGCACCAGTGCCACAAGACCTAGTGACCGTGGGGGCCAGTTTGCAAGTTTAATCTAGATGCAGCCATGCCTGCCTGTCCAAAACTGTATTTGATGAAGTACATTTTTACTAAATTAATTTTCTCTTCACTTTTTGCAAGCCCGTCAGAAAGGCAGCTCCGACCGGTGCGCTTCCCAGATACGAGGTCTTAGCTATGTGTAGATTTATTCAAATGGGGGGACTAATATTTAGAGCCATAAAGAAACAAGCAAGTATTTGCGATGTTTGCATGCAGATCTACTTAGTGTATCCAGCCTTACAGTGGTGGAGATTAGACTGGTTAACTTCCTTGAGAGAAGTCCATTTTGGTCCCCTCACCCCACGGAGAGACAATTAAGATACTCTTTTTTTACCTTTGCGAAGTCCACCATATAGGCTTTAGGCTGAGCGATCATAGATTCGAATACCCACTGTATACAAGGTATATTTTCTGGAGCTGTAGGGGGGCACTGATATCTACCATACCTGAAATTTGTTCTTTGGTTCCCAGCCATGCAGATAAGTAATTGTCATAGTCCCTGGTTATTTTCAAGCAGTTCGCTGAGATTTCTCCCTCAGACTGCTGCGGTCACATCTGCAGTTGTGGGTTTCTTGGCCCAATTATCTGGTGACTCCCGTTCTTATTCTGTCCAGAGGATGACCCCATTCTAAATTGTGCCAAGGGGTCGAAACGTCGACAAAAACTTATGTGGACTGATTTTAAACTTCGATTCTGTTTGACACTCATTATGAGTGCCATTTGTAACAACATACTGTCACAATCAGTCACATGTATATATTTTGTTAAATATTAGAAATGGGGCTTGACCATTAACACCTTATAGTGACAAATAATACATCGCGATACCACTCAAAGATGGCGCCCATGGTCAAACAATCGACCTGCCAACTACACCACTCAAAGATGGCGCCCATGGTAAAACAATCGACCTGCCAACTACACCACTCAAAGATGGCGCCCGTGGTCTAACAACCTATCTGCCTAAATCTATGAGCAAGTCTTTACCACCTTAATCACACTTAAATAATAGAAATTCATTATAGGACACCCGCTGTTAATAATAGCTTGATAGCAAAAATTACTCAAACACCCCACTATAAGAGGGCGCCTGCGCATCACGTTACACACTTGCCCATTAACATGTAATTAACTCACTGATTGGAAACACACCTCTGCTATATAAGGGGCAAGGGCCACCTTCCCATTACCGGCGGAGACAGGGAGAGTCAGGCAGGTGGATCGGCCCTGCTACTACAGGAGAACCGCGAGTAAAAGAGAAAGGGGAAACCTTTCAGAATGGAACATCTCTCTGGTTTAAAAGCACTTAGCCTGTGAAAACAACTGCTTCTTAAAAACCAAACCTGAGCAATTCATTTACTGGTGTTCTCTGTGTAAAACTTTCCAAACATCCGAGGGATCGTCCCTGGACTCTGCATAACTCTGCATAACGGCTTTTTAGCTCATTCGTTTTTTCGTTTCGTAGTTTCCAAAACAATGCTGCTTTGTTTTCAACAAAAGCTTTATTAACTACAACAGTAAGGAACAATGAAGCCTCTTAACACTATTTACTTTGCCTCCTCTTATTCACAGTTCCCGAGTGCCCTCACTGAACTCACGAGGTCCTGATTCTAATATTAAGGGGTGTGAAACATGATGTATTTAGCAGAAATCAATACAACAGTGTCTCGAGGTTTGCCATCAATGGTTGGGCCCACTTTCACGGTATTATCTACCTAGACAGCTATGATTCATATACTTACCTAATGAATGAGCCCTTTCATAGAGTCACATCAACTTGGGTACTCTAACCAGGGGTACTCTATGAATGATAGAGTAAATATATAGATAAAGAACTACATGGCACAATCTTATCATTGATCTTATACCTATTTATGTATGTCTGTCACTATGCTGAGAAAAATAGTTTTAATTATTCACATCACTGTTATTATAAATGCACCTACGCCAACCTATAGCGATAATACTCACGCTAAGGGTAATGCGCACCAGTCCCTCCAATGGATGACCCGGACAATATGAATCTACCATGACAAGATACTAATGCCACTATACTTTTGTCCTACACTTCTCTTTTCAGAAACGCTACTTCTTTCTACAGATTTGGCGGCGCTGGTTAGTTTAGGTCGCCGCTTGATACTAAAATTGAACTACATTTGGTCCTGAAGAAGCGCTTTGGATCTCCTTCTGAGGCCACATACAGCGCGAAACATGTACAGGGCTCGACAAATCCACTCGACCGCTCGCATTTGCGAGGTAAATTTAATGAGGTCGAGCTATTTTTAGGTCCTACTCGCCCTTTCTGGCGAGTAGGAAAACATACTAACTTTTGTCCTCTGTCTTTGAAAACAAAGCAAATGTGACAAGATAACAAGATTTAAAGGCCTTTTTATTGCTCACAAAGCAAATGAGCAATAAAGATGTCTTTAAATCTTGTTATCTTGTCACATTTGCTCCGCTTTCAGAGACGGAGGTCAAGTAGGTTACTGTTAGGTCGAGGAGAGTTTTCAAGGTACTAGACCTGCAGGACTAGTACCATTTTTCTGATTTTTCGAGCCCTGATGTAGATCATTATATATGTCCATTAGGGACATATATCCAGCTACAGAGGGACATAATAACCCCTAGAGCAGCACCACACACTTTTTTTTAACAATGACAGAGGGATCACCCTAATAAATAGCACCCACCCTCCCTCCAGTAATTTTTTTAATACACCACTTTAGACTTTACTACCACTTACACCCATGCACCTAAACGGCTTCTCATCAAAAGATCTCCGATAAAGTAACCCTTTGGGGAACCTGTATGGCATTACAGCGCCGGCTCAATGAGGAGCAAAGCCCAAGTGATGAAGCATGACATCCTTCGGGGTGTATGAGGGCATTATGATGAGGACACACTGTCCCCCACAGATAGAGTAGCACACAACAAAAGTTTCTTCCTTTTTCTTCCTCTACAAGGAACAGTGACTCCCTTTGTGTACTAGTTACTTTTCAGGAGCAAGGGCCCCTGGACCTAATAATTAGCTCCTAGTGTCCCCCTCTCTATAAATAGGAATAAAGAAAAGACTACTACATTACTCCCCCAAGCCACTGTCACCCAAGCAGACGATTGATCTACTGAGCAAATATTCCCCTAACAGAGAAAGCTACAGGGTTAACTATGTACTGAAACTACAGTTTCCAAAGCACATGCCTTAACTAGGCTGACCAGAGCAGCATCCCCCCCCCCACTAAACAGTGAAATACAAAAGCATGTTACGGAGAACATGTCACTGCTCCGAGTACTTCCAACCTCCAGAACAACTAGAAGGTACAAATTCATTCTATTCGCACTGGTCGTTTACAGACTGATCCTGCAGACCTATACTGCTTCCACCAGGCAGAACAAACACTTTATACTTTCAAACCATTGATGACTAGCACATCCCTTTAATCCCTGGCACTTGTTGCGAGCATATTTGTACAAATAGGCTCATTCTAATGTCTCCTTACCATTATGGGCAACGAAGCTCAGATTTTGGGAAGCAGTCTACTTATGTCCATAGTAGATAGGACCTCAGAGAATCAGGGAAGCTTGTGGCAAGGCAATAAAGGAGACTTCAACAAGAGGAACTGTGGGGGGGGGTTGGGAGGGGTGGGCTAGGGTTGGATCCTTAATTATGGGCTTAGTGGGTAATCGGATGAGATCTTTGGGCACAAGGAATTGGCTTTTTCTCACAGGGGTAAATGGGTAAAGGCACGATGAGGATTGCTTCTGTGAATATTTGTGGTTTAAATAATCCAGGGAAAAAACATAGAATTAGTGAGGACATTCAATATCTGAGAGCAGATATTGTGTGTCTTCAGGAGACTCACATTGAAGCATGCCGCCAGAAAGCTGCAGAATTGGCTGGATACCAATTAATTGCTAGTACTTCCCAAGGGACTCGCACGCGGGGTGTTGCTATTATGGCACGGAAAGGGCTAGCCAAGTTTCCATGCACAAGTGCTGATAAGATGGGGAGATGGGCCGTGGTTCAATGTGTCATGAACGCTTGTTCTTTTACTTTATGATCGTTGTATGGACCTGTATTGGATGATCCCGCTCTGTACGACTGGTTGAGTACTGAATTAGTGGGCTGGCCATTGCCTCTTATGATTTGTGGTGATTTCAACATAAATATAAAATCACAAGCCGGCTTTGTCGGTGAGAGAGCATATCAGGGTCGTAAGTTTTATAAGTCTGTTCCTCACCTATGTGCACTGCACGGATTATTGGACATTTGGGCTATGTCCAAATCTGGGGACCCTGGATATACTTTTTTTTCTGCTCCACATCAAGTTCATGTTAGACTTGATTACTTTTTTGCTTCTCCATCAGTTGCACAGAAAGCTCAGATTCATAAGTATCCAAGGGATATGTCTGACCACAATCCCCTAGTACTTGAAATTGCCATACAGAATAATTCATCCCGGGTTTCTCGTTGGACATTCGATAGGGCTCTGCTATCAGATAATGGATACTTGCAGCATATGAAGGTTTGGATTCCTAGATTTATAATCAAAAACGTGGGGAGTGCTCGACCAGACATCGTATGGGACTCTCTCAAGGTTGGGATAAGGGGGAGACTTTTAGATATGGGTGGGCAGAGCAGAAAAACAATAATACTTTAGAACTGGCCTTGTATGCGGAATTAATAGAAGCCGAGGTCTAGCTAATCGAGGCTTTGACGAGTGGTGAGGATATTGAGAAAGCACAAGCTAGAGTAGCGGTGGGGAAGTCCGCAATAACAGATTTCGGCTAAAAAGGCAGCTGGTAAATATATCGCCTGGCGAAGCAAGCTTTATGAAAATAATGAAAGGGTGGGACAACTCTTAGCTAGACGCACAAGAGAGAGGATAGTGCAAGGAGAAATTTTAGATATTAGAGAACCTATTTTGGGCACAATTACAGATCCTGTAGCTATCCGCTCGGCATTCCAGAGATTTTATCTGGACTTATATAATGAAGATTCGCCGTTTGACGATTCAGAGTTCTTGAATTATATCGTAGATTTCTCTTTTGAAGAACTCACTGTGGAGGAAAAGGAGTCTCTTCAGGCCCCAATTTCGGAGGAGGATATAAGGGGGGCCGGTACAGACTCAATCCCAGGGGAATTTTTTAAAGTCTTTTTTACATGTGTTATTGAGCTGCTTAAAGAGGTAGTTACGATTGCTCAAGTGGGTGGGGAGGCTCCAGAATCCTGGAGATATGCTAACATAGCGGTTTTTCCTAAAAAAGACAAACCCACCACGGAGCTTGGGTCTTATCGCCCAATTACGTTAATTAATAGCGACATAAAAATATATGCTAAAATCTTAGCTAGCCGTTTATCTAAAGTGATCAAGAGACTGGTTTCCCCCTTCCAACACGGCTTTGTCCCCGGCCGCGACACCACCGATCATATTCGACGGACATTGCCCTCTTTGATGCATCCAGAATAGCCAGAGACCCTATGGCTTTAATCCTGCTCGACGCAGAGAAAGCCTTTGATAGGGTCTCCTGGCCTTTTTCGTGGGCCTTATTAGATAGAAATGGACTAGGTAGTGGGTTCATCAAGGCGGTCCAGACCATGTATCGTAGTCCAGTCGCCCGTGTGGCTGTAATGGGAGATATGTCAGAGCCGGTCTCGATTTGTCATGGAACCCACCAAGGGTGTCCTTGCGCGCCCCTTTTATTTGCACTGGATATCGACAACCTTATTAGGAAGATTGTGCATAATACTAGTATTGTTGCGATGCATAATAAGGGGGCGATACTAAAATTCTGGCTTATGCCGATGATATGGCCATCATAACTTCTAATCCGTCTCAAGCTCTTATAGAAAGGGAAGCTGCAAGTTTTGGCCGGCTCTCTGGATATTTGCTCAATCAGAGCAAAACCTTAATAGTAATAAATGGTTTGGTCCAGCTAGACGATCCTAGGGTGGTCCCCAGCGCAAAATATTTAGGGGTGGTGATAACAGCAGAAGTGGGGAACATCGTAGATCTAAATTTAGGCCCCTTAATTCGGAAATTTAAAAATGATTTCACCCGAATGAATAATCTCATGCTCACATTAATAGGGAGAAGCAATGTGATCCAGATGCTGTTTCTTCCCAGATTATTATATTTTTTCAGGGCCATACAATTAGAAGTAGAAAGCCGCTGGTTTAAATCTATGAATCAGCTGGCGTCTTGGTTTTTATGGGCCGGGCAACGCCCCCGTAGGGCCCTAAAATTTTTGACCTTGCCGAGAGAACAAGGAGGTTGGGCGGCCTAATTTCCAATTATATTATTGGGCGGCAGTACTTCAACAAATAACATTATTAATCTCGGCTGAAATTAACCCAGAAGAAGGGGATTTGGTATCAATTTATGAATTGATAATGGGCGTCGAAGCTCGTGGATGTCTTTTACGGCAGATTGAATATGGATACTTTAAAAGAGTCAGATTTAAGGTTCTTTTGGGAACATTCAAGGTTTGGACAGCCGTTCGAAAGAAATTTGGGATTGGTAGAATAAATAGATACACTCCTATAGTGGATAATCCTCTGCTCCCAGACATTTTTAGGGGTGGTTACATGTCACTTTGGGTACAGAGGGGGGTTAGAGCTATTGCAGATTTGGTTGATGAGGGAGGGATTCTCCCCTTTGATATAATAAATGGAAAATTCAGCATTTGCAACATACATTTTTTTAAAGTATTTACAAATTAGGGATTTCTTTGTTAAAAAAAAAAGGAGGAACTGCAGACTTCAATCGGGTAGAGTTAGTTGAGTCAATGTTAAAATCTTCTCTCCCCATCACTAATATATATAAGCAGCTAAACAAAGAAATGGGAGACGACTTGACGAAACACACTACTCGTTGGTCAGAGCTTCTACAAGAGACTGAGAAGATTCCCTTTTCTTTAGCGCAGACGTTGTTTATCGCTACTAATTTACAGATGCAATGTTATAAAACCTAGTTTAATCTTTATATTACTCCAGCGAAGATTGCTAAATGGGGAGGGACTACAGGGATTCATTGTCCATGGAGTGGCTGCCATGCAGCCGATCTCATTCATTTATTTGCCGACTGCCCCAAGCTGCGAAATTTGAGCAAGGAGGTGGGTAAAATACTTGAAGCTCAGCTAGGCTATCAAATCCCTATCTCACCGGGCCGATTAGATTTAGGTATATGTGATCTGGAAATACAATGAAGTCACCAGATATTCTTATTTATAGCTATGACTATTTTTAGACTCTGTCTGGCTACAGCATGGCTGGATACCGAATCACCTACTGGACAGCAGTGGCTGGGGAGATTACTAGCCATATATCGATCCGAAATAGCTGTCTATGAACGTAGCGGTAATAAGGCTAGGAAAAAGGGCAGGGAAATCTGGGCCCCAATCAAACGGTGGCTAGAAGGGCTTCAGGCAGAGTAAGAATATTATAATCGCAGATACACTGGCTGCTATACCTACCGGACCAGTGCTAGTAGTATGGGCTATACTACTTCTATTTCTACCCATTTTTACAAATGAAATGTGGCTCTATTTTTTCCTTTTTTTCTTTTTCTTTCTTTACCTATCTATTGTATTTTTTGTTTGTGCTTGGATCCAATTTCAGGGTTGGGGGAGGGGAGGAAGGGTAAATGACGAAAAACATTTCTTCGGTTCTGAAATGTATGTATTCTTTGCTTTGATGAAATATAAATATTAGGAAAAAAAAGAGGATCTGTGATTTCTGTGGACCGTTTTAGACATCCACGTATGCTGTCATGCGCTCCATAAAGCTTGATTTTAATACATATGTGTAGTAGAATTATGGCTGTTCTGTCTTTATCTGTAAATAAATTACTACATTACAGGAACTGTGACCATTATATGTATTCCAAAGAACAGTATTAATAATTACCAGTATGAAAAATAAAAAATAAAAAAAGAGTTGGACGGTTATGGAATTCATATTTTAAATCTCATCCTAGGAACACATGCCTTATTCCCACCAAAATCAAACATGGCAAGTGTCTGAAGCAAAAACCAAAGGAAATGATGGACGGAGTGTTGAACATTGCAAGCACTCACCCCCAGTCAACTGATCTGGGTTTAATCCATCACCGTTCTTTAGCCCACTCTGCCACCCCAGTTCAGACATGGCCATATGCAAATCAGTCTGACCCTGTGCCTCATGGGAACAGTCCAGCCCGAACTGCCAAGCCATGTCTTCCCTGGACCGGAAACAAGCTTCCTAGGACCGGTTTCTGGCATTTCAGCCGTCTTCAGCCAGGCTTGCTTGAATCCAGTGGCAAAGTGAGCAAGCAGTTGACTGGGGGTGAGTGCTTGCAATGTTCAACACTCCGTCCATCATTTCCTTTGGTTTTTGCTTTGTTCGCCATAAGTTGGCAGGGTATGCTCAGACGTGAGTCCCTTGCTCACTTTGCCACTGGATTCAAGCAAGCCTGGCTGAAGACGGCTGAAATGCCATAAACCGGTCCTAGGAAGCTTGTTTCCGGTCCAGGGAATACATGGCTTGGCAGTTCGGGCTGGACTGTTCCCATGAGGCACAGGGTCAGACTGATTTGCATATGGCCATGTCTGAACTGGGGTGGCAGAGTGGGCTAAAGAACGGTGATGGATTAAACCCAGATCAGTTGACTGGGGGTGAGTGCTTGCAATGTTCAACACTCCTTCCATCATTTCCTTTGGTTTTTGCTTTGTTCGCCATAAGTTGGCAGGGTATGCTCAGACGTGAGACCCTTGCTCACTTTGCCACTGGATTCAAGCAAGCCTGGCTGAAGACGGCTGAAATGCCAGAAACCGGTCCTAGGAAGCTTGTTTCTGGTCCAGGGAAGACATGGCTTGGCAGTTCGGGCTGGACTGTTCCCATGAGGCACAGGGTCAGACTGATTTGCATATGGCCATGTCTGAACTGGGGTGGCAGAGTGGGCTAAAGAACGGTGATGGATTAAACCCAGATCAGTTGACTGGGGGTGAGTGCTTGCAAGGTTCAACACTCCGTCCATCATTTCCTTTGGTTTTTGAAGTGTCTGAAGCAGCCAGGAACCAGCGAGAGCGGTAAATAATGTGCACACACACAGCCATGCCCACCAGTATCTCCACCAGTGTTCAGTAAACGCCCTGGTTGGCACACACAAGGTGCCAAACACTAACCATGTCATCGCAGTCTAGAGGTGTGAATGAAGACATCAGATAAAGCACCTGGCACTCTACAAGAAACCAGGCGTGGAAACTATGTTCCTGAAACCAGATTTGGCATCCCTAGCCCATTCCATGCCCATTTTCCGAATAGTTTTTAGATCAAGCATGCACGCTCAGGAAAGCTGATTTAAGAAACAATGTGATCCTTTGATAGATCAATTCAACCTTCTTGTCTCTCACACAGATCTCGATATCACGGCAAAGGCTAGAAAAATTCAATCGCTACAAAAACAGGGACATGGAGGCAGAAAGAAACCTTGGCAATGCAGTTCCTACATTATGAAAAGGAGCACCACTGAGTAGCCTGGAAATTTAGACCACAACAGCACAAGGACCTTGCAAGAATGCACTGCCTTTTGTCCTATGTGAAAAGGCCCTCCTATAGTTTACTGCTGCCTAATATCAGTGGCCTATAGGCCGGTGCCTTTATCCCCGAAATTGATGTTGGGACACAGAAGCCTTACGGACCAGGTTTCAAAGCCCAATTATGGGTATAATTTTCCCCAGTTTGGAAAAATACACTTGCATTAAAGTCGCATTATTTTAACCGACTGAATATTACATATCCCCACTAAGCCAACAAAACATAAGACAAAATGACGACTTGAATACCCATACATTTTCAATTGCAAATCCACAATGTAAAGATAATATATGAACAGACATGAATACCGGCATATTAAATAAAAGGCAAAGGGCACAAAGTGTGCACGACTGGGACTCTTGGCATTAAATAACTTTCAGGGCACCAGTAACATGCAGAGGTTAGGCGGATAGAAGCAAAAGCAACGCTTCATTTCCAACTGAACAGAAACAAGTGATGCTTTAACGACCACCCCTATTCCAACTTTCACAACAACCTCGAAAATAATAGCATCAAAGAAGGTCAACTAGATGAGACAAGTCAACTAGGGAGCATTTACTGGTAAAACATTACCTGACTCAGGTAACAGTACTGAGTCTGGACGAGGCCATCCCGGGATTCCCAATGGTTTACATACAACAATCACAAAAACCTAGACAGCTGCGCCTTATTTTCTTTACACCAAAGCGGCCATAAGATTTACTAAACTTGAAAGAGTGTTGACATCAGTCTGTGATGTTAAATGATGGATCCCAGAGCCAACATTGATACCGCACATTTCCAAGTGGCGTTGCTTCAAATCCGTGCTTCCATCTTTTTCACCAGCAGGCTCACATTACACAGTTATTTCACCCAAAACACTAGCTAAACAGAATTGTTTTCGCTCTTGTTACGCGTTACTAATTACAACGCCATAGATAATTACAAAAATACAACATACAACTCTGGAAGTAGTGATGTTGTTAATCTACATTCTAGACCAAGGATTCTGCCTGTATTTTTCAGTATGACACATGCAAGTCACAAGCTTGCTGTGGAGTAAAGGTGGGAAGCAGCGTCACAACATAAGCCTTAGAGCCGCTAGAATTCCTGAAAGGGGGTCCGCGGAGAGGCCCCCTTCCCATCCAATGATGTGGACGCACAAACACCTTGCCGTGCGCATCGAGAGCAGTCAGCTGGTCGATAAAACGTGCTTACCATGCTGAAGTCCAGCAAGTCGCTGAGTTCTTTGTCTGTCCCGAATGCAGTCATTCTTTGCTGTTGGTTCATGCTCCCGCAGGCTTGGTGCTGGCAGTCCTGGAGGGGAACATATGGGGGAGAGGGTTAAAGGACGGAGGGTGCAGCACACAGGAAACAGATACAGATGCGGGGGGCTTAATCTGTCACCGCTTGCCCTCCTACCACACCACAGGCAAACACAAAGAGCCAGGACGGAGTATGTGTGCGCTGATAAACACTAGAAAAGTTGTTATTAGGGGCACTTGGGGGATTAAGAGGGGGCAGCGCACGCTCGGGGGGCATGTCCTTCACCAGGGCACAGGCACACTGGATGCCGATTGTTTGCAAAGTTGAACAATGTGTGTGCGAAATGAGCAGGCGCCGCCACCCAGAACAAGCATTTGCAATGTAATAGGACTCGCATTTACGCAAGACTTATTGCATTGGAAAAGGGAGTGCGGGTGGAGGAGAGGGCACGAACGGGAGTGCAGGGGCGTGGAGGGTGGGTGGCGGTGGGCGAGAAGTCACGGACTGTGGGGGGGAGTGGGCACGAGAAGAAAATAGTGTTTGAAGTAAAGTGGCCAGTAACCATGGAAGGATAAACATGATGACATGGCCATCATGAGGAGTGACTAACAAGCCTAAAACCAATCAGAAGGCAGCATTTAGCACCTGAAAAAGATGGGCAGAGAGTGAGCGGAGCTCCCACAAAGCTTCCACGCTATACTGAATACTACATGCCTCGCAAAGCGAGGAGCGCATGCGCTGCAACGCTAGGCTCGACCTAAAAAGGCCAGTCCTCACGGGAGGTTAAACATGCAGACAAGGCGGTACTAAGGAGGGACTACTATGCATATATACGAATCAAAAGCAATGATTTAGAAATTACAGTAACGGGAGCCAATTGAAAAGATGGGCGGAAAATGGGCGGAGATTCAAGTCCATACCTGAATACAGCATGCCACGCAGAGCAGCGCATTTGCTACCCAGGCTCAACCTGAAAAACATGTTAAACCATATGTAGCAGGGGCAGTCTGGCGGGACTAATTAAGCATGTAACCCAAACAAAAAGCAGGTATGTATGAAGGGCACAAACACAAACAAACTGAATAGGTGAGAGGTGCTGCAAGCAACAATCTACATTACAAGTACGGTAGCAACTGCACTCAGAGACAAAGGGCCCTAGGCTAGTCTTAGGTTGTGTAATAACACGTGGTTAAATTGATGGTTACATATTCAAACGTCCTTAATTTATGAATAACAAATAAAACTATTTTACAGATAAATGTATATTCCTGGAAAGGCATCACTAAAGCAGCACCAAGAGGCTATGTTAATGTCTGATGTGCTTATCAAAAACCACAAAATAACAAGGTATTACCACAATTACCTGCAAGACCTATCTTCCGTCATTGAGTGCCCCTGAACCGTATGGAGGGAAACAAGGCTCCTAAAAGTCTACGAGGCCACACAAGTGGCAGAAATACACTATAAAAGGACTACTTACAAATAAGTAAAACAACATAAAAAGTGTCCAAAATACAGACCAATGAAAGGTTTTTGTTCAATCATTTCCGAGGTCCATCCAAGATTCAAGCTGTAATGTCACACGTAACCACATTGCAAACATGAAATCGTTACACATTAGCACACTAACTGGCACATGCATCAACAATGCCATTTGCGATTCCTTAATAGCGAAAAATAAGGATTCGCTAATAAGGAATAGCAAAAGGCTATGCATGTAGAAATCGCTTACAAAATAGCGATTTCTAAACATTCCTTAATTGCTACTCGCAAATTGCGAGTCGCAATTAAGGAATACCTCCCCATTGATACCTATGGGCCTAGAGGTCCATAGGAATGAATGGGAGGACTTTCTCAATTTGCTAATCTCAATTAGAGAATCGCAAATTGCTCATGCTATTTCAAGGGTGCCAGGGCGTCAAAAAGGACACCCTGTTGCACCCCTGAAATCTGCATATGAATACATCTTGCACACACACATGCCCCAAGGGCATGTGTGTATGTAAAATGGAACTTTGAAAAATGCACTTTAGTGCATTTTTCAAAGTTTTTGCAAATTACCATGAAGTTCAACTTCATGGTAATTTGCTCCCCCTATTAGCGAAATCGCTAATTTTTAAACTTTCATGCATTGCATTTAAGGAATCTCAATTTGGGATTCCTTAAATGCAATCGCAATTTAAGGAATCGCTATTTAGAGATTCCTTAAATAGCGATTTTTGCATTTGGGATGATGCATCCCAAATGCAAAAATACCGGTCGCAAAGGGGCAGATTCTGCTAATCTGCCCGTTTGCGAGCAGGTTTCTCGTTGATGCATGTGGCCCTAAATCTCTACCTATAAACATTTGTGGACTATGTAGCAATTCAAAGCAGTGTTTTTTCATGCTCGAGGCACCTGCACCTCCTAAGGATGTTCTGCACAGACAGCCAGAACCCGAGCAGGGCTACTTCAACATTTGCACGGATGCCTGTTATCAGCACACACTTTTCGAAGGACAATTACGCGCTTCCGTTGAAAGCTGACAAATGTACACAACAGACCTGAAGTGTGGCCAGGCGAACTGTAAGGCACATTTGTAGGGGCATATCAACAAGCGGCAGCGATAATTATCACTGGCCGCCCTTAGCGTGAGGAATTTTATCGCCGGCTATCGCAGATATTTATCGCCATGCTAGCGCTGTATTACCAACGCATAGCGCTATGGCGATAATTATTCCTGTGATAGCGATGTTTTCCATGGAATATCGCTGGTTTTCCAGCGATGTTCCATGGAAAACGGCGATATCCTTGTTGATAGGGCTGGGTGGTCTCAGCCCTATAATCCACCGCCCATTGACTAACATTGCTTAGTCAAAGGAAAAGCAGGCGTAAGGACAGTAGCGATAACCAAAGTTCTTATCGCTATGCTTGTTTGCGTGCCCATTGATAATTGGAGAAATGTCGGTTAGAGACATTCCCCCACTTATTTTGGGACGGAACGCCCACTTTGCATCTTATTAAAGATGCAAAGGTGGGCGTTACGGGAAAGGGTGCTAAGGCAAGGATTCACGCGATAGCGTGACCTTGCTGATAAAGCGATAAAATTATCGCCGCTTTTCGTCCGATAACAGACGCAAAAGCAGCGATAATTTTTTATTGCCGCCTTGTTGATATGCCCCGTAGTTCTTGTTGTTTGAGGAATCTTCACTTAGCCCTCACACTTTCTCCACGAGTGCCCGTACGTTTTGATCCTGCTCCTTCTCGTAGTTCATCTAGTGTGCCATAGCTGGGGGAGCTCTAATCACCCAACGCTTTCACCAAGGTAACCAGAGTGGGTGCCGATAACCGTCTATAGCCTGCCATCATCCAGAGCATGGAACGACACTCCTCCTAAGAAAAACCCTACCCACACAACAACTACAGTTACTGCCCCGGAAGACTCTTCGTTTTTGATACATTCATGCTGAGTGTACTGAAAACTCCGCCCAAAATTTGGTGATGATGAAAATAGAAGGACCAGGAAACAACCGGAAGATAAGAGCTTAAAATATTTTAATTAATTTTCAAGCTGAAGGCCAACTTGAGTCTATTTCTGCTCCTGCATGGGTTATCATTTTGCTTATAACAATGCAAAACATTTGCATGTAAGCAGTGTTTTCACTTATATGGATGTTTTTGTAGTTTTATATAGCATAAGCTCGACTCAATTTTTTTAAATGCAGTTTTATATAGCACAAACTCGACCTGAATGTATGGGAGCTCTTTACATGAGCACCAGTTACGTTACATAAGGGTCGCCACTTCCTTGGAAGTTGGACGTCTACAAACAATTATGTTCTGATCCAGTCAGCATCCTCATGCTGGACAACCAAAACGAACCATTAGTGAAATCGCCATGGGAGGAATGAGTCATACAAAAGCGGGACAATTGCAGTGCTCGACCAATAAAAACAAGCATTTCAGAATGCATAGAAAACAACCTATGGCAATCGGTGGGTGTGCCAAACCCCACAGATGCGATGCAACAGGTCGATCGAAGCTCGACCTAAGAAGGTAAACAATTTAAACACATTGACCACATCCTAAAAATTTTGATTCCAGCAATGAACGTTCTGCAGTTAAAAATAAATTCATATTTTAGAAAAAAAAATTACATTGAGTGTTCAAACAATCACAACACCTCCTCTTAAGCAGGGCTTTCCCAAAACATTAATATTTTAAGAAGGTATAGGAGAATATAAATGTACTTAGTTGTAGGAGGAAAGCAATAAAGGGTAGATTTGAAGATTTTAGTAGACTGCTGTGGTCACTTCAGTCTTGAACATGCACTGTATAAGCTGTTCAGGGTTTGTGTATTTAATATATACATACAATGTTTCCATTGTAAATGCATTATAGATTTACTTATAACGTTTGACCCTGTGACTGATTTTTACACAAAGTGGCAGGTCTACTTACTCATTCAGCTGAGCGTCAGCTGCCAAGATTTGAAAAGGTGAAAAAAGCAGTGATTTCCCATTTTAGCTCCTATAAGAAATTTTGAGGAAAGACAGTGCAAAAAACCATTGAACAGATTTAGGCCAAACTTGGTATACCAATAGGCCTTTATTCAGAAAGCGTTCTTTTTTTGGCTAGGTGCAAATCCGTTCAGTTTTTTGTGAAATAATAGTGTTTGAAAAAGAAGGTACTGGTTTGGCTTGAAGGGGTTAGCACTTGTATATCTTGTCAGTTCAAAAGCCATTTGTTGATTTCCTTATACCGTTGGCACAGTTCCACAAATATGCCTGAAAATTGGAATATGCTTATTATATTCATATTACTATTTTCATATTTATGTAGATACATCAAGGAAGGGCACTAACAAGGGGGGGGGGCTAAAAAAGTGTTCATTTACTAAAAGGTTTAGCACTGTGAGATGAATCTCCTCAAAATTAGGCAGAGCCTAGATAGAATTAATATTTATTGGTACGTCAAGTTTTGTGGCAATGCATTAAGGGGAGGGGGATGCAAAGATATAAGCAAACTAACATTTTATTGACTCCCACTTCTAACTTTTGTTGTAGTTAATGAACCGGTCTCCAATGTGGCAAGTTGTTAGCAACTTACAACTGGTGTTGGTGTACCAGGTTTTGTTTATATACAGTGGGGGAGCAACGTTAAAGGGCGGAGGGTAGAGTGAAAAATATTTTTGATTTACTGGCACTTTTGCCACTGCTTGATGGAGCTGCATGAATTTGGCAGAGGCCTAGCAGAAGTATGCTCTCTAGTATATATAAAAGTTAGTGCACATCGACCAAGGTGGGGCCAAGTTAAACGAAGGAGGGTCACAAAATGTTCATTTACGAATAGCACTGGCATCGTTTGATGAATCTGTACAAAATTTGGCAGAAACTGGTTATGATTGTTGATATATCAAGTTTTCTACCACTCCATCCAGGATGGGGGTAGTTAAATTTTATAATGCTTGTAGCTTTACCAGTGATTCCTGTATCTGCATCAATTGTGACATGCAGTTAGCAAGTTGTGTAGATATTTTAGGTATCGTGTGCTAAGCACCTTTGAAGTGTCCAAAAATGCTAGATTCTCCAGGTGTGTGAAATCTCTGGATTTGCCGTCTATTGTCACCCACATGAAAGTTGGTTCTAGTAAACAATATTTAATGTCCAATTTCTGAAGTCTAGGTCTTTAGTCTCTAAAGAAGAGTCTGCAGAGACCATAATTTTAAGGACATCCTGTTTGGAAGGCCCATTCTAGCGTGCTGCCGGCAGTATTGGCCTTGCCAGCTCACGTAGTGTGAATGATATGGATGGACATTTTTGTGATCTATATAGGTTAGTTTGACCATGGCTGCCTCCTCAATTGGCAATTAACCCAAGAAACTCAGGATTGGGGTGATGGGATCAAAGGGATTGGGCCCGAGTTGAAATCAGCTGCAGCATGTAAGGAGGCTTTAACAGCGGCACTTCTTACCAGGGTGTTACTATGCTTGGCTTGCTTGCAAAGATCCGATGTAAAGTCTAAAGTGATGTCCAGAGATTTTGTGTTATCGGTGATTAAGGGCAAGCAGTCCAGAATGTGGAGTCTACCACTTTTGTACTGGCATGGATAAAGCCTGCGGCGAAATGAGTGAGAACTCGGTCTTTTGCAGACTGAACCCAAGATGGTGCATCGTCATCCAGGAGACCAGTGGACAGAGATTTAAACTCTCATGGGTATCCTTGGCATATTGAGGATAGGATGTGCCACAACCTCAGTCGAGGTCTCACACTTCTATGTGTCTGCCAGAGCAGCACCTATTCATTCGTGACCCTCTCCGTTAGGGCTCAACATCATCAAGACAGTAAAGCAAGGAGGTCTAGGGGAGCTTTAGAAATCCCTACAAAGTCCTCCTCAAATAGGGAGCCAATCGGGCTCCTCCATATCCCCACAATGTCTGCATCAGAAGACGCTTCCACAACCGAGCACCTTTAAGAGCCCTCTTGTTTTCCTTGCTCAGCTGTAGACCTCTTCAGTAACCCCATGGTGTCCTGCCTGGCTGTCCATCCTGCGTCTTTACATGTGGGGCCAAACCTCGAAGACGTGCAAGTGTACCCCACCTGGCCTAGAACAGGACTAGAAACACAGCTCACGTACATGCCATTATTAATTTCTTCTTAAATCCCATTTGGATGAATCTGGACGAGAGATACTGACTTTGCTGCAACCCTGTGACTTTATGTTGAAACAGATTGTGGGTGTTTGTCAAGAAGCAGATGCGGTTGTGAATTAACAGAAGCCAAGCACAGAGAATGAGTTGTGACGTAAAATATGAATTCGAACCAAAAAAGCCAAACAAATGACGATGAGCATTTAAATAGAGGAAAGGCTGGAGGTGATCATGAGACGCATGAAAAAAGTCTTTGCATCTCTGATGACAAACTAAACTCTAGCATCCTAACCAAAACTACATTTCCCATGACTCCTTTGAAGTATCACCTTGTTTGGAAATGGCAGCGGCCCTTATGAAGTCATTGGGGTGTAAGTTTCCTTCGGTCCAGTGGTCATGCCGGGCAATTCAGATACTTTGTTGCTGCTGCCAGGACCTGCAGATACTTTAGAGACGGTTATCCTTGAAGAGTGTTTGTGGAAAAACAACAAGTCTGAACATACAGAAGTATTCTATGGATAGATTGTCGTATTTGGAGAAATAAACGGATAGTTTATAGTACTGAAAGAGACCTATTTTGATGCAGTACAGAACTAAATCATTTGTTAAAAATCATTTACTTCTGTTCCAAACAAAAATCTCACGTTCTAAAGACTTCTGAAATGTTCATGATGCTCATAATGTATTCCAAATAGTGGTGGAGTTTAGGGAGGAAACTAAATGGTGTTCCATGAGAGCTATGTAACAGTGATGAATGTTTATTGCATTACAGTTTGCCAAGTTTATTTCGGATATAAAATCACAGCAACAGAACAGGTGTACTCACAATTAGAAGGCAGTTGCCTCATTACAGGGAGGGTACATTTAAGGATGCATCACAGGGATTACAAAGGTATTTATGTTCTGGTTTTGAACAATACCAGTATTCGACTTTAATAAACACAAGCAGAAAACTAGAGTTGTTCTGGAGGTACATGATTCCTGTAGAAAGGGTTAGTTGGGGAGTTGTAATGGTTAAGTTTCAATATGTTTATCTTGTCTTTAGATTTACACTGCAACCCAGAATGAGGAGTTAAAATGAGAAGTGTCTCTGTTTTCACTCGTATTTGTCCCATGAGAGAGGATGACAGCGAGTGTAACTGCGAGGGAGAATGACAGCGAGGGTCACTGCGAGGGAGAATGACAGCAAGTGTCACTGCGAGGGAGAATGACAGCGAGGGTCACTGCGAGGGAGAATGACAGCAAGTGTCACTGCGAGGGAGAATGACAGCGAGTGTCACTGCGAGGGAGAATGACTGCGAGTGTCACTGTGAGGGATAATGACAGCGAGTGTAACTAAGGGAGAATGACTGAGTAGCTGTGAAGGAGAATGACTGAGTAACTGTGAGGGAGAATGACAGCGAGTGTCACTGTGGGGGAGAATGACAGCGCGTGTCACTGTGATAGAGAACGACAGCGCGTGTCACTGTGAGGGAGAACAACAGCGGGTGTAACTGTGAGGGAGAACGACAGCGAGTGTAAAAGTGAAGGAGAACAACAGCGAGTGTCACTGTGAGGGAGAATGACAGCAAGTGTTACTGTGAGGGAAAATGACAGCGAGTGTAACTGTTTGGGAGAATGACAGCAAGTGTAATTGTGAGGGGAAATGACAGTGAGTGAGAGTACTGTGAGGGAGAGAGACAGCGAGTGTAACTGTGAGGGAGAATTACAGCTAGTGTAACTGTGAGGAAGAATGACAGTGAGTGGTACTGTGAGGGAGAGTGACAGCGAGTATAACTGTGAGGGAGCATTACAGCTAGTGTAACTGTGAGGGAGAATGACAGTGAGTGGTACTGTGAGGGAGAGTGACAGTGAGTGTAACTGTGAGGGAGAATGACAGCGAGTGTAACTGTGAGGAAGAATTACAGCGAGTGTCACTGAGGGAGAATGACAGCGAGTGTAACTGTGAGGGAGAATGACAGCGAGTGTCACTGTGAGGGGAATGACTGACTGCAACTGAGGGAGAATGACAGCAAGTGTTACTGTGAGGGGAAATAACAGCGAGTGTTACTGTGAGGGAGAATGACAGCAAGTGTAACTGTGAGAGAGAATGACAGTGAGTGTAACTGTGAGGGAGAATGACAGCGAGTGTAACCGTGAGGGAGAATGACTCAGTGTAACTGTGAGGGAGAATGACAGCAAGTGTAAATGTGAGGGAGAATGACAGCAAGTGTAGCTGTGAGGGAGAATGACAGTGAGTGTAACTGAGGGGAAATAACAGTGAGTGACAGCGAGTGTTACTGTGAAGGGAATGGCAGCAAGTGTAACTGTGAGGGAGAATGACAGCAAGTGTAACTGTGAGGGAGAATGACTGAGTGTAACTGTGATGGAGAATGACAGCGAGTGTAACTGAGGGAGAATGACAGCAAGTGTAGCTGTCAGGGAGAATGACAGCAAGTGTAACTGTGAGGGAGAATGACAGTGTAACTGTGAGGGAGAATGACAGCGAGTGTAACTGTGAGGGAGAAAGACAGCAAGTGTAGCTGTGAGGGAGAATGACAGCGAGTGCAACTGTGAGGGGAAATAACAGCCAGAATGACAGCGAGTGTAACTGTGAGGGAGAATGACAGCGAGTGTAACTGAGGGAGAATGACAGCGAGTGTAACTAAGGGAGAATGACTAAGTGTAACTGTGAGGGAGAATGACTGAGTGTAACTGTGAGGGAGCTGTGAGGGAGAATGACAGTGAGTGTTACTGTGAGGGGAAATAAATGCGAGAATAACTGTGAGGGAGAATGATGGAGTGTAACTGTGGGAGAATGACAGCGAGTGTAACTGTGAGGGGAAATTACAGCGAGTGTTACTGTGAGGGAGAATGACAGTGAATTTCAACTGAGAGGGGAAATGACAGCGAGTGTTTCTGTGAGGGAGAATGACAGCGAGTGTAACTGTGAGGAAGAATGACAGTGATTGTACTGTGAGGGAGAATGACAGTGATTGTAACTGTGAGGAAGAATGACAGTGAGGGTAACTGTGAGGGAGAATGACAGCGAGGGTTATTGTGAGGGAGAATGACAGCGAGTGTAACTGTGAGAGAGAATGACTGAGTGTAACTGTGATGGAGAATGACAGCGAGTGTAACTGTGAGTGAGCATGCCTGTGTTATTTTCTGTAAGACTGAGTGAGTCACAGTCTGAGCGAGACAGAGTGAAAATCAGTGAGACAGTGAGTGTTACTGTGAGGGGAAATAAATGCAAGTGTAACTGTGAGGGAGAATGATGGAGTGTAACTGTGGGAGAATGACAGCGAGTGTAACTGCAAGGGGAAATGACAGTGAGTGTTACTGCGAGGGAGAATGACAGTGAATGTCAACTGTGAGGGGAAATGACAGCGAGTGTTTCTGTGAGGGAGAATAACAGCGAGTGTAACTGTGAGGGAGAATGACAGTGATTGTAACTGTGAGGGAGAATGGCAGTGATTGTAACCGTGAGGGAGAATGACAGTGAGGGTAACTGTGAGGGAGAATGACAGCGAGGGTTATTGTGAGAGAGAATGACAGCGAGTGTAACTGTGAGGGAGAATGACAGCGAGTGTAACTGTGAGTTAGCATGCCTGTGTTACTTTGTGTAAGACTAAGTGAGTCACAGTCTGAGTGAGACAGAGTGAGAATCAGTGAGACTGATTATGTCAGAGTGAGTCTGAATGAGTGGTACTGAGCAGTAACGACAATGATTGTGACTAGGTGAGTCAGTGAGAGTTCAAGAATCAGAGATAGATGAAATTGATTGAATGAGAATGGGTGAAAAAAAGTGGGACTATGTCAGACTGGCTGAGAATAGGCGAGACTGAGTGACTCACAGTCCGAGTGAGTCAGAATGAATGAGACTGAGCGAATTAGAGAATTAGTGAGACTAAGTGTGTTAGAGATTGAGTGAGAGTGAGACGGAATGAGTGGGACTAAGTGGAAACAAATGAAACTGGAGGCGTCAGATTGAGATTGGGTGAGTTAGAGTGAGAGTGACTGAGGAAAAGTGAGTGGGGTGGGTGAGAATGAGATTAAGTGAGACAGTTAGACTAACTGAGAATAGGTGAGACCAAGTGAGTGAGCCAGAGGGAGAGTGAGTGAATCAGAGCGTAACTGAGTGAGAATCCACAGAGAAGTCAGGCTCGCTCACTGAAATTTGAGCCAAAGATTTTGCCTCACCACATTTAAAGGTCACCAGCCACTACTGTCACAACAGTGCCCCAGCTGCATGGATATCTGGATCCGCGGTAATGATTTTTGGATATGGATGAACATAGATCATGTGTGTGTGCGCCATGTCCTAGGCCTGTCTTGTGGTTATACTGGCTTGTTAGACAGGAAGAGACGCATCGAGGGCTACGCTTGTGAAGGTACAGGGCTACTGCCCCCACCTTGGCATGAGTGTTAACAAGCCTTTTTACCTGTGTCACAGGAGCGGGCCTACTGGCTCACTCGTGTAAAGTTCAGTGGCTGTGTACTTAACTTACTCTTGCCCTGCATGGATTGTGTGTCTCGCCGGAGAGTGCATGATACTTGTGTGGGCGTGCTGGCGTATGCTTCTGTGGATGGTACATGACATGGAAACCATTTTGGAAGCCCAAGGATTGGAGAGGTGAGGGCTGCATTCTCCAGACAGTTGTTTTTTTGCTGACATTCCTGAGAGCTGGGGTGGGGCACATACATTTAAGGAAAGAGCAGCCTCTGTGCACAACAAAGATCTCTTTGAATCCAGGAAGTTACTGGTCAGTAGGGCCTGGGCTCATTGTCAGGGAGGTGGTGCGACTATAAGGCTGGCACTGTGCATCCGACATTCTTCACAGAGAGGAAGCCTTGGTCCTTTGAACCGTTATAGGGATATTTCAATTGAGGCTGACAGACAGGTGTGATTCCCACTTACGCACTTGGCCTGTATTGTGGGTCAATCAGAACTGAAGTTACTCCTGCTGTGGCAGACGGTGCCTTTGACAACATGCAGTGCACAGGAGAAGAAACTTCAAAGGTGCTGACACCACAACATGAATCTCAAAGGCCAGACTCTAAGTCACATATGTGGCTGGACTTGATCTATAAAGGATTGATGTTAAGACCCACACTTGGTTGAACAGCAGCAGTGTCTCTTCAGGAGAGAGATCACCGAGACTGCTTGCTGCTTGAACAGGACTGGGGACCAAGGACTGCCAGTCTCCCTGCTGGATGAGGGGCCATAACCCAGGAAGTCACAATCACTTGCCTTCAGCCAGGAACACCAGCCTTTTGCCGGCCCACCAAGATTAGTGAGCCCCGGTGAGTAGAAGGAGAGCACCCTGAGGGAGAGAGGGCCCACGCTAAGACTGGCAATTGGATTCCAGTGAGTTAAGTGTGAGATGCCTGGTCCAGTTGGGACCATTGCAAAAGTGTGACACATCCGCCTTATCTAGCAAAAGCTAGCAATATCACCCTAGTGTGCTTGTTGAAGTCGTGATTGCCGAGACGGGAGGAACGGATTGCAGGGTCTACATGAAGCCTATATTCAAGGGTCTTATCATTGTGCCTTAACAGTTGAATACGGTTTAACCATATGACGAGGAATGATTAATGTCACTGTTTACATATCAATATGGAAAGAACGTTTATGAGAGGCTAATCTCCTGTTTCAGAACTGAATGGAAAAGAATAGGAACGATTTGGCATTTTTACGTTTTGACAGCTTATAAAAGAATTTCGAAGAAGGACGTTTCTCCTGTCTCAGAACCGGAAAGGAAATAAGGAATCGTTCCTACATCTTTTAACTACTAAGCATCAGATCAGGAGGACCTTTCTATTCGTGACCAAAGAGCTGCTAGTATTTTCATCTACTATTCGAGCGGTCTAAGAGCCATGAGAAAGTCACGGTGGTGACGAAACGCGCGTTGGCTGTGATCGGTGTTCTTCACAACGAAGACTGGACCACTTTGCATTTAACACGAACATCTGTTGTACAAATATAGTGACAAATTGTAATGTGCCAGTTTTGTCTTCTTATTCTTAATAAATTTACCAAGACTACTCTAATTGGACAGTTTTCGTGGTTTCCTGAAAAAGGAGGGTTCTCTCCTCATCTTTTGGGTTTTTGGTGAGATAAATAATGTATCATAATTGAATTGATGTAAAATATTATGAGTGCCGGGGTTTCCTTTGTGCTGATAACGCTACACAAGTTACTCTTGTTTCTTGTGTTATTTGATACCCTATGTAGTGGGGTATTTTACCCTGATAGGCACCAAATGTACTTATTGTTGCAAAGCTAAATTATTCACACTAGCCCGTTTATCTGAGTAGTTTTGAAGTGCGACCTTATATCCACCACTACCTTGCTTTGTGTGTTGTGCTTGTTGAAGTCGCTGAACCCCAGATGCCAGGAAAGGACCACTGCAAAGCTCGAACCATCGCCTGTGTGCGCACTGAAATCTGTGACCCACTTGTGCCAGGAGGAGATCACTGTGAGAACAAGGACATCACCCATAAGAAAGCTGGAGTTGGTGACCCCTGTATGCGAGGAAGGGGCCACAGTGGAGTCAGGGCTGTTGCCTTGGATCATCATGCTGTGGCAGCTGTTGGGAAAACTTACTCACAGGCACAGGAGCAGTGTGAGGAGGTCTGTTAGTGACACGTGGAAATCCTATATCTTACCCTGTGGTGTCCCCCAGGGTTCATATTTAAGCCAATCCTTGTTTAATATGTATGTCGCCCCGCTGGCAGCACTCATCAGATCCTTTGGGTTCTCATTGGTATCGTATACCGATGACACCCAGATAGTTGAGTCCCTTTCCAATTCTAAGCTCGGCATTGATGAACCTTTTTGTACTTGTATGTCGGCAGTCAGTGACTGGATGGGCAAAAATTGCCTCAAATTAAATTCAGCTAAAACGGAGGCAATGCTGTTTGGTCACAACACATCCTTCTGGACTCCGTCATGCTAGCCGAAAGTCATGGGCACTCCTCCTACCCCAAAGAATAAAGTTAGGAACTTAGGAGTCCTGCTGGACAACAGACTGACCCATAAAAGCCAGGTTAATGCAGTAACCTCTTCCTCCTTTTTGATCTTAAAAACCTTGAAGAAAATCAGGCATCTGATTCCTTCTGATCTTTTTATAAACAGTAGTCATTGCACTGGTACTCTCACACATGGACTACTGCAACGGCCTTTATCTTAATCTGCAAGTTAATCTCATGCAGGAATTGCAAACTGTACAGAATTCAGCAGCCAGAATGCTTCAAATTTTACCTAAAGTCCACTCTGCAACCCCAGCTCTGAACGAGCCTCTTTTAAATCCCTCTGCATCATCATCCTCATGAAACTCTCTATTTCGGTGAAATACCATAAAAGAGACAAAGACTGGAGGGATAAGTTTCATACTTATCAATATAAATCAACAGTGTACATCGATGGTTAAAACAGTACAGATTAAAAATGGCAATACGTTTAAAAGCTGAACTAACAAACGTTAAAAACATGAATTTAAAAACTACAGGTTCTATGCGGGATTTCGGCGCAGGTACAAACTAACAGGGGAGATTAATGTGCAAGCTAAGCAGAGTCCCGCTTCTGGAATGGAATGTGTTGGGTGGGAGCAATTACATTCACCAGTAATGCGGGTCATGAGTTTTGTCGCAGGTTCCAACCAACAGGGAAGATTGAGGTGCAAATTTAACAAAGTCCCTTTACTAAAGTGCAAACAAAAAGTGTATGTACATACTTGGGAAAGTCCCGTTTCTAAAATACAGGCGCCTTGGATGCTAATGTTTACATTCGTCAGTCAAACGGGTCATTGGTTCCTTCACAGGTTCTTACCAACAAGGACATGGAGGTACAAATTTGGCAAAAAACGTTACTGAAGAGCAGATGCTAGTGGTTACATTCACCGATCGTTATGCTAAAAGACAATAAAAACATTTTAAGTTTGCTTGTAAACAGGACTGGAAAGTATTACTTGCATTTTAGGATTGCTAACCTATATGGCAGATGTGCTTTATGGGCAATTAATCGTTTCAGCAGCTCTCAGGGATAGGCGCGGGGGCAATCGACGCCCTCCTTCTGATCACCCATGCAATGCCCAAATATTTCGCAGTTGCGCACACAAATAGTGGTCTTGCATCCGATTTCAGTATGCGCAGGGCCACTCTAAAATCTCGAGTACCGAGTTCTCTACAGACAGGAGAAAGCCATTTGTGCCTTGGTTTGGTGTATGCTGTGCATGCAAAGAGAAAATGGGCTGTGGATTCTTGTGGGCAGGAACAACAAGGGCAGCCCTTTGGCTGTACTTTGTTGTGCAGCCATGAGTTTGTAAATGTGTTGATCGGCAGGCTGCCAAACCTGAGCTGGATGTATAACTTCCTATCGGCTGGCACTTTGATAATGTCAAGGTAGCTTTCAAGGGTACAGCTATGCTTAATGTCACTGAATTCTTCATTCGATCTCCCCTGGATGCCAGCTGTGTTGGCGATTTGATCGATCCTTGCTCAATAGAGTGATTTGATCTGTCTTCTAGTGAGGGGTATTGGACAACCAATGTTGTTGCCTGCGCGGCCTATGTGCGACATAAGACTTTTGACATGTTTGATCCAACCAATTTTGTGCATGGTGTCTAGAGCACAAACCTCCTGGAAGGCAGCCGCATAAAGCGAAATTTCCAAAGTGGAGACCATCCGCTGCCAGAACAGCAGAGGGCGAAGGTTCCCTAAGTCACCTATGGGTTTGATGCCCATGTCGAGCAAGATTGGGGCAAGTAGGGGTGCTATGCGGTGGGAAACCAAATTTTTAAGAAACTTATTCTCCAGGGATGTCAGATCACTTGCTCTTGCCATACCCCACAACTCAGCACCATACAGTGCACAACTCACGGCCTTGCAACTGTACAATTTCAGTGCTGGTGCAATGGGCTTGGTATGAGAGAGGCGGTGTTCTTTGCGCAGAGCCCCGGTTACCTGGGAAAATTTGAGGAAGGCCTTACTAAGATGGTGCTTCCAGGCCATATACTCAGATAGTTTAATTCCCAGGTATCACTCTACATTCCCTATAAAGCCGTGGCCCGAACAGGTCCTGAGTACTTGAAAACACAAGTTCAGATGGTATATTCCAAACAGACCCATTCGATCCAGCCTCTGGAAAAAAAATCATTGTGCCCTGACACAGACTGACCACCTGGGGTGGCAGAAGCTTTGTGAAAAACACTGCACTCCTCTGGAATGAACTTCCTCTGGATTAAAAACAGCCTCCACTCTTCTGATTTTCAGGAAAAAATTGAAAACTTTACAGCAAACAACATATCTACGGTTGAATATCAAATCAATCAATCAATCAATCATAGGCATTTGTATAGTGCACTGCTCACCCGGAGGGTCTCAAGGCGCTGGGGGGTGGAGGGGGAACGCTACTGCTCGAACAGCCAGGTCTTGAGTTGCTTCCTGAAGGCGAGATGGTCTTGCGTTGTCCGGAGGTGGATGGGGAGGGAGTTCCATGTCTTGGCTGCCAGGTAGGAGAAAGATCTTCCTCCGGCGGTGGCTCTGCGGATGCGGGGGACGGTGGCGAGAGCGAGGCTGGCAGAGCGGAGCTGGCGGGTGGGCTTGTGGAAGGTCAGGCGGCTGTTGAGGAACTTGGGGCCCAGGTCGTGGAGGGCCTTGTGGGTGAGGAGTCGGAACGTGATTCTTTTGTTGACGGGGAGCCAGTGCAGGTCTCTCAGGTGTCCGTAGATGTGGCTGTGTCGGGGATGTCCAGGATGAGACGTGCTGAGGCGTTCTGGATCCGTTGGAGTTTCTTCTGGAGTTTGGCGGCGGTGCCGGCGTAGAGGGCGTTCCCGTAGTCCAGCCGACTGGTGACGAGGGCCTGGGTGACCGTCTTCCTGGTCTCGGTGGGGATCCACCGGAAGATCTTTCGAAGCATGCGCAGGGTGTTGAAGCATGAAGACGAGATGGCGTTGACTTGTCTGGTCATCGAGAGGGAGGAGTCCAGGATGAAGCCTAGGTTGCGTGCGTGGTCCGTTGGCATGGGGGTGGCTCCCAGGGCGGGGGGCCACCAGGAGTCGTCCCAGGCAGAGGGTGACGATCCCAGGATGAGGACCTCCGTCTTGTCTGAGTTCAGTTTCAGGCGGCTGTTCTTCATCCATTCCGCGACGTGTTTCATCCCTTCGTGTAGGCTGGCTCTGGCGGCGTCCGGGTCGCTGGTGAGGGAGAGGATCAGCTGGGTGTCGTCGGCGTAGGTGATGATCTTGAGGTTGTGTTGACGTGCGATGGTTGCGAGGGGGCTCATGTAGACGTTGAAGAGGGTGGGGCTGAGCGATGACCCTTGTGGAACGCCGCAGATGACTTCGGTGGCCGGTGACCGGAACGGGGGGACTCGGACTCTCTGGGTTCTTCCGGCGAGGAATGAGGTGATCCACTCCAGGGCCTTCTCCTGGATGCCGGTGTTGTTCAGGCGCTGTACCAGGGTGCGGTGCCACACAGTGTCGAACGCTGCGGAGAGGTCCAGGAGGATGAGGGCCGCAGTTTCCCCATTGTCCATTAGGGATCTGATGTCGTCTGTGGCTGCGATGAGGGCGGTCTCCGTGCTGTGGTTGGCTCGGAAGCCGGATTGCGAGTGGTCGAGGGATCCGTTGGTCTCGAGGAAGGCGGCTAGCTGTCTGTTGACGGTCTTCTCGATGACTTTGGCAGGAAACGGGAGGAGCGAGATGGGGCGGTAGTTCTTGAGGTCGGAGGGGTCTGCAGTTGGTTTCTTCAGCAGGGCACTGATCTCGGCGTGTTTCCAGCACTCCGGGAAGGTGGCGGTGTTGAAGGAGGCGTTGATGATGTCGCGGAGGTGGGGTGCGATGATGTGGTCGGCCGTGTTGAAGATGTGGTGTGGGCAGGGGTCCGTAGGGGATCCGGAGTGGATGGTGTTCATTGTGCGTGTTGTGTCTTCGGTGCTGACTGGGGTCCAGGTGCGGAGGGTGGCGGTGGGGGGCATCGGTTCGGTGGTGGGGTTCGTGGTTGGTGGGCCGAAGCTGTTGTGAATGTTGGCGATCTTGTCGTGGAAGAAGGCTGCGAGGGAGTCGCAGAGGTCTTGTGAGGGAGTGATGTCATTGTTTCCGGCGTCGGGGTTGGAGAGCTCTTTGACGATGCTGAAGAGTTCCTTGCTGTTGTGGGTGTTGTTGTCCAGTCTTTCCTTGAAGGCTGTCTTCTTTGTGGCGCGGATCAGTTGGTGGTGTTTGCGGGTAGCGTGTTTGAGGGCCGTCATGTTGTCTGTGGTCTGGTTGGTGCGCCAGGTGTTCTCCAGGGAGCGGCAGTTCTTCTTGGAGGTGATGAGCTCGTCGGTGAACCAGGAGGCTTTCTTGCTGCTGCGTCTGCTGGGGGGGTTCTTCTTCAGTGGTGCGAGGGCGTCTGCGCAGTTGGTGATCCACTGTGTGAGGTTGTTGGCGGCTTCGTTGGGGTCCGTTGAGCTGGTGGGGGGGTTCTGGCTGAGGAAAGTGGTGAGCTGGTCGCCGGTGATCTTGTTCCAGCTCCTGCGGGGGGCTTGTTGAGGGTGGTGGTGGGTCGTCGTTTTACTGAAGCTGAAGTGGACGCAGCTGTGGTCAGTCCACTGGAGATGGGGAACAACCTTTACAACGCAACTTTTACAACGCACTACACTTACAACGCAATTTTTACAACGCAACATCCACTACAACGCATTCCATTACATCGCATGACACTACAACACATTTTTAAAAACTACCTTTACAACGCATTCCATTACATGGCATACTACCTTTACAACGCATACCATTACAACGCATAATATTACACTACACTATCCAACACTTACCCTACTGTTGCACCCCCTGGAGTTAGAATAGTAATTTTTACCCCTATACTATCCAACACTTACCCTACTGTTGCACCCCCTGGTGTTAGAATAGTAATTTTTACCCCTATACTATCCAACACTTACCCTACTGTTGCACCCCCTGGAGTATGAATAGTCATTTTTATCCCTATACTATCCAACACTTACCCTACTGTTGCACCCCCTGGAGTTAGAATAGTAATTTTTACCCCTATACTATCCAATACTTACCCTACTGTTGCACCCCTTGGAGTTAGAATAGTAATTTTTACCCCTATACTATCCAACACTTACCCTACTGTTGCACCCCCTGGAGTAAGAATAGTAATTTTTACCCCTATACTATCCAACACTTACCCTACTGTTGCACCCCCTGGAGTAAGAATAGTAATTTTTACCCCAATACTATCCAATACTTACCTTAAATGCAATGTAATATTATGCGTTGTAATGGTATGTGTTGTAAAGGTAGTATGCGTTGTAATGGTATGTGTTGTAAAGGTAGTATGCGATGTAATGGAATGCGTTGTAAAGGTAGTTTTTAAAAATGCGTTGTAGTGTCATGCGATGTAATGGAATGCGTTGTAGTGGATGTTGCGTTGTAAAAATTGCGTTGTAAGTGCATGCGTTGTAAAAGTATGCGTTGTAACGTCATATATCCACTGGAGATTGGTGGAGGGGCTGAAGGTGACGTATTTTCTGGATGAGAAGACTGGGTCAAGCGTGTGGCCGGCGTAGTGGGTGGGGGTGGTTACCAGTTGCTTGAGTCTGAGGTTGGCCAGGTTGGCCAGCAGAGCAGTGGTGTTGCGGTCCTTGTTGTCCTCCAGGTGGAAGTTGAGGTCCCCCAGGAAGATGTAGTCGGTGGAATTGATGGCGTGCGGGCTGACGAAGTCTGTGATGTCTTCGCTGAACTGTGTGCGTGGTCCCGGTGGTCTGTAGACGAGGGTGCCTCTGAGCGTGGTCTTGGGGTCGGTGTGTATCTGGAAGTGGAGGTGTTCGGCGGAGGTGAAGGTGTCATCGAAGTTGGTCGTGATGCGGATGGTGTTCTTGTGGATGATGGCGATGCCTCCTCCTGTCTGGTTGACGCGGTCCTTCCTGGTGATTTTGTAGCCTTCTGGGACGGTGATGGCGACGTCGGGCGCTGAGGAGGCGTTCATCCAGGTTTCCGTCAGGAAGGCGATGTCTGGTGCTGTCGAGTCGAGGAGGTTCCAGAGTTCGACGGCATGCCTGTGAACGGAGCGGGTGTTGAGCAGGATGCACATCAGGTGTTTGTTGCTGGGGCTCGGTTTAGCAGGTGCGGTGTTGGGTCGGAGGCCGGTGAAGCGGCAGGTCAGGCAGGTGAAGGGTCCGTGGGTGCGTCTCGGGGTGGCTCGGTAGCAGGCGGTGTTTCGGCCGGCGTTGAGTGCGTGGAGGGTTTTGGCATCTTAGATGTGCAGGGTGTGCTGGCGAGGGCGAGGACCAAGGGGTCTGGCGCTGGGCGCGGTCCAGGCGCGGACGGGCGCAGACGGGCTTACCTTTGGCGCACCTTCGGCGCTCAACCGGCGCTCCCGCTGCACGCGTCCGCTGCGCGGTCGCTCTGGGGGCGTCATAAGTAAGGAGCCGGGAGGGAGGAGCAGCTGGGTGGCGGGAGCGGGGCGGCGAATGGAATCACAGGGGGGCGGAGCCGCAGGGAGGCAGCGGCGGGAAATTCCAAGAAGCAGCGGGCAGCGGGAAATTCCCAGGAGCAGCGGGAAATTCCCAGGAGCAGTGGGCAGCGAGCGAAGGAATCTGCAGGCAGGAGGCGGCAAAGGCAGGCAGGAGCGGCAGCAGTGAGTGGGGCGACCAAGCCCTGTGGAGGGCTGAGCGGTCACACTCTGTGGTCCCCTATGGTCCCCTTAAGTAAGGAGCCGGGAGGGAGGAGCAGCTGGGTGTCGGGAGCGGGGCGGCGAATGGAATCACAGGGGGGCGGGGCCGCAGGGAGGCAGTGGCGGGAAATTCCAAGAAGCAGCGGGCAGCGGGAAATTCCCAGGAGCAGCGGGAAATTCCCAGGAGCAGCGGGCAGCGAGCGAAGGAATCTGCAGGCAGGAGGCGGCAAAGGCAGGCAGGAGTGGCAGCAGTGAGTGGGGCGACCAAGCCCTGTGGAGGGCTGAGCGGTCACACTCTGTGGTCCCCTATGGTCCCCTTAAGTAAGGAGCCGGGAGGGAGGAGCAGCTGGGTGGCGGGAGCGGGGCGGCGAATGGAATCACAGGGGGCGGGGCCGCAGGAAGGCAGCGGCGGGAAATTTCAAGAAGCAGCGGGCAGCGGGAAATTCCCAGGAGCAGCGGGAAATTCCCAGGAGCAGCGGGCAGCGAGCGAAGGAATCTGCAGGCAGGAGGCGGCAAAGGCAGGCAGGAGCGGCAGCAGTGAGTGGGGCGACCAAGCCCTGTGGAGGGCTGAGCGGTCACACCCAATATCAGTGCGTTCCCGCTCTGCACACCCCCTTGCTTTGGATTAGCGCCAAGATGCCTCAGGGCATAAGAGCGCTTTACAAAACCCAAAAATCAAAGACCACAAGAAGTTGTGGACCCTCAGAGTTGGGAGGCCAGAGTTCATGGGCAAGTACCGTCGGTCCTCCGGGGATCGCTGGGTCCACTGAAAACTTGCTCAAACTTACTATCTAGATGGTGCTAACAAACACTCTTAAGGCAAGGCATAGATTATGTTGCATGGGACTAGCATGGGTCGCATCTGGAATCACCTCCATTATCGAATGTGCAATGACCATCCCCACAGAACAGGGAAAAGTGACTCTAGTATTCCGCCCTGAATAGTATTCGTGCACTGACCCTAAAAGTTGATTATTTAGTGTTGATATACGCTCTGTGTGCTTACATTAAATACTCCTTTTTTCATAAAAGCTAGTATTTAAGTGGACAATCATCTTGTTGTCATTACTGTTTGTATGTTGAGTTGGGAGCCTGTGTCCACTTTACACCTATCCCCCCCACATTTAATAAGAGTTCTTGGACTGCTCAACTCAAAATACCACTGAGAGTCAAGTGCTGAAGGGGTACTTGGCACAATTACTCAGGACTCATAGTTGGTCAGGCCCAGGACATCAGGAGTAAAATACCTCAACCCCCATGGTAGGGGCCCAGTGGCACCTGCTTGTGCCCTGGCTCAATAAAAGGGCCTCTGCCAGTGGTTACCTGTGAATGAGGATAAGTGCAGATGTATACATCGCTCCTGTTGGCTCCAAACTACAATCTTGGTGCTTTCTGACAGACCAGCAGTGAGGAATGTTTAGAGATTCAGGCCCTTGCTTACAGTTTGTTCAGGTGATCAGAGAGGTGAACTACACTTTAGGAGTCCACAATTAGCAAGCAGCCCATTTGCTTGTTGCTGGTTGGACCTGTGGGAGATGCTGGTGTGGTTTACGGAGGATACATGGTTGAGTTGGCATTTGTTACTCTTGTGTTCTGCCTGTGAAGTCTATTCCCTCTAGTCCTTTCTTTAACCCTTACCCCTTTCCTAACCCTTGATGCAGTGGTTTGCCTCCAACCTGTTTGGTGTTTTGTATCACATGTCGGAATCTAGTGTCAGAGGGGAAAACAATTTGAAGAATATTGCAAATTAACAAAGAAACACAACCACCAAATGATGTGTTTAACTTTACGTCCAAAGACTGCTATTGGTTGAGAAAAAACATTCCACTTTAATAACTCTTGATTCCTACATTCCTTCTTTTATCATTGTAATCATTAAATTGTGTTCCTTGAAAACTAAACTGTGTTAGGACTATTGCCTCATGTATTTCTTACCTCTAATGTTGCTGTGGTGTTGATGTTCGTGCAGATGTCTTTGAGGAAGAGCTGTCATGAAGGGATTCCTCACAGAAACCTGTTTATTTATTGTTTTTTTACAGATCACTTAAGTACTGCTGCCTTTGTCGCTCCTAGTTTAGCGATTAGGTTCCTGAGATTACCGATCAGCGGTCCGGATGAACATTTGTTTTGTCCAGCAGCGACCATATATCCATAGTAGTGAAAATGTAAAAGTTCCTTTAAACGATCTAGACATAAACATTCTTTGAATCTTAATGTGCAAGTTTTAATTTTTGATTTTGGTTAAGATGATATTAGATTCTTATGGGTATCAGAGATTTAACTGGCTTCCCTATCATCAACTGTCAAGAAGGCCCAATGCTAAGATGTTGGGGTCCAACTGGGCAATGAAGCAACCACTCACCTGGAAAAGGAAGGGGGAACTACTGAACTGTGGAGAGCAGGTATAGCATTTCTGTTCTCAGCATCACCCTTAGTGAATTGAAAGGCCCCAGGTTGGCAACCTTGGCATTGGGTGGGTGCACTGGACTCTAGCCTCTCAGAGGAAAGTTAGGAATTGTGTAAGGTAGTTGTTCGGCTGTGTTGACTGAGTCAGAGTGGCTTCTACCACTCGACTGATGGTGATGACATCCATTGCCTCTCTTCTCTATGTGACTCCTGGGTGAACAGAGTAGACAATCTCGTCAACTACCCTGATTCTAATGCAGTAGTCTTAGCACTGGAACGTGATGTTCTCCCAGATTAAGTGAACAAAGAAAGTATGGATTGTGTCTGAATGGGTCACAAGCCATAATCACATCTCATATTACATCACTCTCAGGGATGAAAGTATATCTTCATTCATGCTTTACAAACTATCATAAACTATGGAGGCCTAGGTGGTGTCTGGGCTAGAGGGGGAGGTGGTATATATAGCTTGACTCATATGAAGCCAGGTTTTAGGCCACTTCTGAGTGGTAGGCAATCAGGTCTGGGTTAAGGCATGTAGAGACAGCATCACTACAAGCAAAGAAGTGAAACAGTGCCTGACAATGCTTGAGGTTGTTGTGACTTGTCCACACATCTCTCTCTAGGCCGCTCTGGCCTCACATGACTGCACCTTTTATTTGTGTTTTTCCCAGTGGTTCTCCTCGGGTTCTCTATTTGACCTAGAGTAGGGTAGGTTCATTTTGCTCCTGCAGCTCCTGGTCATTTTGGTTCTCCTGTCCTTGCAGAATTGGGTCAGATTGCTAAGAAGGCTGATTGTATGTATTTGCACACTGTTCTGTTGTGCATGCACCACAGACAAGTGAGGCTAAGGATGGACTGGCGTTCGGAAGCACCAAAAACAAGCCAGTGTGGTCTTCCTGGATGTTCACTACAGCAGTTCCAAATATGAAGACCTGCAGAAGACAGTAACTATAGCTTGTGCCCCAACCGTGCAGAGTTGTCATCAATGGTGTCATTTTCAGAAGTCATCAGTGATGTTACCAATGATTTCATTGAACAGGTCAGAAGTGATGTAATATGTAATGTTATAAGCGGGGTATGGCGAGGGTGCGAGTTATAGTTACTTCAGGACTCGAGTTATAGTTAAGTCAGGTAACTATACCCAGTGAATTCCTGTGTTTTTTTTAAATTTTAAATGTTATGCTGCAATTGACATTGTCACATGACTATAAAGTCACTTTTACTTTTGTTTTTTCAATGAATTTCCAAGTTATTTTTGAATACCTAATTTTAATAGTCACTTTAGCTTTTGACTTTTTCAGTGATTTTCCAAAGCCACCTCATGCAGTCATAAAACCATCTACAGTGGGCCCCTGAATTCCCAAGCTGAAGAGCAAATGCTCTGGCTCTCAGAATACTTAAAAATATCATAAAGTTTACCTTGGTTCAATGCCCCCGGCCATCACCCATTGTGGGTGCCCAAGGGGACAGGCCACTTTTTTTGGTGGGTGCCCACCTGCAGCTCAAAAACAAAATTCAACGTTTCTATTCAGGGTATTCCCAAAATTTGACTCTGTACTCAAAATTCAATTTGCTTGCAACCAGAATATTACAGTAGTGGTGAAAGCTCCAGTGTAGTCATGGTTGAGTCAGTTTCTATGGGGAAGGTATTTTTGTTTTTTTAATAACTTTGAAGCAGCTCGATGAAAAAGTTATTCATAGCAAGTTTCAAGCAGATCACTCATTTGGGGACCAAGAAAACGGAGGGATCCTAAAAGTGTCAGGTCAGGACCCTTGGCCAAGCCTCACTGAATAAACAAAAACAAAGGTTAGAGTGAAGTTATGTGTTGTGTGTTGTCATTTGAAGTTGGCACGAGTGCTCTCGCGCTCATGTCTACTTCAAATGTCACCTCGCGTGTGATGATTGTTTTCAAATGAACACAGGGAATATAGACATGGCGGGTGGCGGTTAACGATTCATTCGTAATTGTACCTGTTTGACTTGATCCATTAAAAACTACACTCCGCACTGGATTGCGTTCTTTCTCTTCTTTCCTTCTGGATTCACCGGTAACTATGATCTTCTTTACACTGGCGACGATCGGGGTACGTCTCCCACGTTACAAACTATTTTGAATTTTTTTTTTTTCTCCTTTGGATGTTTTGGAAACCAGCGCTGATTGGAGAACTCCCTATTTCAGACTCGGCGAGCTATTGGGAGCTGAATGCTGAGACAAGCGATGTCGTCAGCACGTCAGCAATTTTAATTGGAGAATTGTCTGCATTTCGAGGAAAGAGATGCAGACCGGTATTCAGTAAGGCGTTGTACAATTGGTTAGTGCTTTATCCTCTCTCCTTCTATTGGCTAATGGACAAGGAGGAGTAGCACCGTCCATCAAGCTCAGCTGTTTACAGTTCGAGGTTTCTGGGCATTGCCGGTTCACGTACAATAAGCAGAATAATAATTTCAGCCTGTCATCAACGGAGGAATCATATCTGCACAGCGCGATCGCTGAGTGAGCCCCATATCAGGTTCATGTGCTTTCTTTCTTCTGTGACACGCACACATTTCAACACGCATGTCAAATTTTAGGATAATTTAAATCTTCTGTGACACGCTCACATATTGTTTCTTTTCTTTTATATCATTTAAAAGTTGTTTTACAGTGGTGCTTTGACAGTTAGGAATTTCTAAGCAGAAATGTCTGGTATTTAACCTCCTCCATCCTTCCTTCCATTGCCTGGTGATCCCCAAGTGGAGTGGGACATATGGGAACCGATGTTTCTTGCGTATGTTGAAGTTTTGGAGGGCGAGGAATGCGAAGCAGACAGGAAACTTTCCTTATTGAAACACTGTCTTGGGGGAATAGCCCTCATAGAATATAAAAATGTACCTCCTCTGCCCAGCACGTCTGGTCTAGATTTGTACCAAGTTGCAGCCAAACAACTTTCCATTTGTTATGGAAAAAGAATTAACATGGTCATGGAAAGATTTAAATGTTATTCTAGGAAGCAAAAACCTGATGAATCCATTGACACCTATGTATCAGCCTTGAGGTCCTTAGCGGTCACATGTGATTTTGAACATATTAATTATGACCAAGTTTTAAGAGATCAAATTCTCATGCGTACTAACAACAAAAAAATACAAGAAAGATGACAAACAAAAAAAATCTACAACCCAAAGGAATAAAAATTATCAAAAAACAGAAACCAGAAACAGATGGCAAAAACCTGTCACCAGATGGAACAATATTTACTGTTTCAGATGCGGTAGTAATTATCACCTAGGAAATTCAAAAGCATGTCCTGCTCTAGATAAAGCATGTGCCAGATGTAACAAAAAAGGGCATTTTCCAAGGGTTTGTAGGTCAGCCCCAAGAAGAGTCAATGTCATACAAGAACATGAAGAGCCAGGTGATAATGATTATGATGTAAACACTATACTTAGTGAGACTAAAGAGATAAGCACTGCAAAATGTCCTTCATGTAATGTTACTATTAATGGAATCTCTACCAAAGTACTTGTTGACTCCTGCTCCTGGTATGCTATTCTACCTCATGCTCTTGTTTGTGCTAATTGCCCTAATATGGAACTCACACATCCTCATATTTCACTAAGTGGTTACACAGGTCATAAACTGGATCTCATTGGGTATTTTATTGCTGAATTAACTTTTCATATACGCAGCACATGTGGAAAAATGTATGTCACTAAAGTAGAACAATCACTCCTAGGTTGGCCACATCAGGAAAAACTAGGAATATCCTCCTGTATACTCTGTTGATACAATTACCAAGAAAGTAGATTTGATTAAGCCCAATAATTCTTTATTGGTTTCTAAAATAAAAAATGAATTTCCTACATTATTTAGTGACAAACTTGGTGAATACAAAGGCTTTAAACCTCGCATAAAAGTACATGCCAATGCCATACCGGTACGACATAAGGTAAGGAATGTTCCTTTGTCCTATAGGAACAAATTGAAAGAGATGCTCCATGGTATGTGTTCTAAGAAAATAATTGAGCCGATAGAGTCATTTCCTTGGGTTTTTCTAGTTGTCATCTCAATTAAATTGGGGGGAGATCTTCGTTTGTGCATTGACTTGCGCAGTCTTAACAATGCTATCTGTGTGGACTTTCATCCTCTGCCCAACCTACATGAAATGGTTTCAACATTAGCTGATGCACGTGTATTTTCTTGTCTCGATCTAGCTAGTGCTTATCACCAAGTGCTTCTCCATGAAGAATCTAAAGATTTGACTAAGTTTATAACACCAGAGGGACTGTATAGATTTTGCAGGATGCCCTTTGGGTTGGCTATTGCAGCTTCTGTCTTCCAAAGACTAATGAAAGAAACTCTTGACGGTCTTACTGGAGCTATAGCATTTCAAGATGACATTTTAGTCTTTGGCAATAATGAGGATGAACATGACCACAATTTAAAGAAAGTCCTAATTGCTTTATCAAACAAGGGTCTAACTCTTCGTGCAGACAAGTGCAGATTCAAAAGATAAGAAGTGGAATACTTAGGACACAGTATCAGCGGAGATGGAATTAAACCTAAAATGTCACATTTGGAGAACATCAGTAAAGCCCCTATTCCTGAAAACAAGGAACAATTGGTTGCCTTTTTGGGTTTAATGGAGTTCTATGCCAAGTTTATTCCCAATTATGCAACCGTAATTGAACAATTTAGAAATCTGTTAAAAGGAAATGTAAAGTTCAATTGGACTGATGTTATGACTGCAATGTTTTCCACTGTTAAGGAAATGATTACTAAGGCCCCATGTATCAAACCTTTTGTAATTGGGAAACATTGTATAGTAATGGTTGATGCAAGCAGTTGTGGTCTTGCTGCGGTACTGATTCAAGAAGAATGGGGTAAAGAATGGATTGTAGCATATGCCTCAAGAACATTACGAGAATCTGAAAGACATTATTCTGTAATTGAAAGAGAACAATTAGCGTGCGTGTGGGGTGCTGAACATTTTAGACCGTTTTTATGGGGAACAAAATTTACCATCAAGTCTGATCATAAACGTTTGGTTCATATATTATCACCTGGTGGTGGACGCACATTGTCATCAAGGTTCGCCAGACTTTCTTCTAGACTACAAAATTTCCAGTATTCATTAGTATATGTTCCTGGAAAAACTAATGTTCATGCTGACTGTATGTCAAGATTGCCTCTTCCGTGCATGAAATCAGATAGTGTTGATACTGATGAATGTGAAGTGGCACATGTAGTGCGTGATGTGAATGTGTTGATCAATGACAATTCCATTATTCAGGAGCAATTGTGGAATGAAGAAATGGAGAAGGATCAGGAACTTAAAGAAGTGAAGAAATTCATACTAGAAGGTTGGCCGGAAGAGAGGAAGCTTATAGGAAGTTTGGTTAGTTATTCCAAGGTTCGTGATGAATTGGCCAAAGAGAATGAAATAATTCTGAGGGGGGATCAATTTATTCCACCTTTTGATCTCAGGAAAATGTTTGTTGATATTGCTCATGAAGGGCATTTTAGCATTTCTATCACCAGGAGACGCTTGAAGGACAGCTTTTGGTGGCCAGGCATAGACTCTTATGTTGAACATCATGTGAGGTAATTTGTGTGCCAATAGTGATAAATCGACTAAATCTTTAACTGCTACTCCACAACCCGTGGATTTACCTGCTGCACCTTGGAGCAAATTAGGTAGTGACATAATTGGTCTGTTTAGTATTTTGCCGCATCAACAAGTTTTTGGTATTGTACCAATGGATTATTTTTCAAAATGGCCTAACATTAAGATGGTCAGAGAGGTTACTTCTGAAGCCATTATACAATTTTTAGATGATATTTTCTGCAGGGAAGGGATTCCTCAGGAACTCGTTACTGACAACGGACAACAGTTCGTTAGTAAACAGATGGAAGATTATTTGATTAGGTGTGATATTACTCACAAAAGGATTTTCCACCCAGAAGCAAATGGTCAGATTGAGAGATTTAACAGGGTTGTCAAAGAGGCTATTCAATCAGCAGTCAAATGTGTATTATGTTAGCTTTACAATCCATGTTGTTATCTTACAGAACATCACCCATTGCAGTTACTTTGCTGAGTCCATTTGAGTTATTGACAGGTCGCAAACCCAGTACAAAACTTGTTCCATGGTGGTTGAAAAATAAGAACAAAACACAAGCAGATTTTGCTGAGATAGACTTCAAGGAGATTCATCGTAAAATGGTCGCTTACAAAAACAAAATGAAAGATAATCTGGTAAAGAACAGAACTGTTAGGAATGTTTTTGTTCAGGTTGGGGAGTTAGTACGGTGTAAGAAAGGTTGCTCGGTACGTAAGGGATTACCTAACTGGTCGGATCCTGTGCGTGCTGTGGAAGTGTTTAAGAATGCTGTACGAGTGGAAGATGGAAGTGTTTGGAATTTTAATAGAGTCTCACCTTATAAAGGTAAAAAAGATTTTTGTGATAACACTTCTTCAAATGTATTTCTGGATGTGAATAAAAGCGCTGTGAGCAATTCAAGTAAAGAATTACCTATTGAAGAACAAGGTGCAGCTGTTCCAGCATGTCCTACCTGAAGCTCAAGAATTCGAACACTACCCACTAAATTTAAAGATTTTGTACTTTCTTAATTCTCTCTTAATTTATTAATTCTCTTATTTCTTTTCATTCATTTATTTATTTTATTTTTCTTTTCTCTCTTGCCTTTGTTAAATAAAAGGGGGGAGGTGTGTTGAGTGTTGTCATTTGAAGTTGGCACGAGTGCTCTCGCGCTCGTGTCTACTTCAAATGTCACCTTGCGTGTGATGATTGTTTTCAAATGAACACGGGGAATATAGACATAGCAGGTGTCGGTTAACGATTCATTCGTAATTGTACCTGTTTGACTTGATGGTTGGCTTTGTTGTAATGCTTTTACATGTGTTTTGAAAAACCACAGAAGTTCAGTTAACAAGCACAAGTAAAGTCTTGTTGTAGTTACGAATTAACACCACAAAACCACTGAAATACTCAAGTTATAGTGAGGTCCACAATCCATAACCCACACAACAGCCATTCAAACCATAACTCACACTCCAAATGGAACGCCTACGAGCCCACAATATTTATACCTATGAATAATAACTCTTAAAAGCAAAGTGTAATTAAAATACATCGCATAATCAAACCAAATAATGAAACTACATTCATGTAGGGTGGTAGGGGCTATCTGTAAAATGATTGACAACATTTGTAATTACATCGGTTTCATGAAGGGTGGGGTCAGGAGTGTTGCATTTGGTATTTGAGTTAAGGTTTCATGGCTATTGAGCTGCTTATGGATTGCCATCATAACTTGCAAATTTAAGCAGTGTTGTGGTATTAATTCGTAGCCATAACTGTACTTTAACTTTGGGTTTAGGTGAATATATATGTGTGCATGGTTAGTAAATCCAAACTTACCAATATATACTTACCTTCACAACATTTCGCTGTGTATTGTTGTATATTAACGATCTTCCTGTTATCATATGTTTTGTAGCATGATATTTAATATTCTGTTATTATATCATTTGCTAAGCCCTCTTCCTGTTGCCTTCTGATGTGTACTCAGAGAAGGGGGCCGCACGCCCCACCACCCCTTTAATAAAAAAAACCTGAAAATTAGTTCATGGTGGTAGGTCCTCCGGGGTCTCTAGAGGCTCGGGGAGGGGGGTTCACCAAATTTCGGCCCCTAGGGCCTTAAAAAGCCCAGGGAGGGGGCTGTGTGCCACCCCCTTTAAGAAAATCAGCCCCGGAGAATTGGGTTCCCTTGCCCTCTGAAGGGTTCAGGGAGGGTGGGGGGGGGGCGTACAACCACCGTCCACTTTTTCGGGGGAGGGGAGGCTTTTTGGTATTTCTTTTTTTATTTCCTAGAAATTTCACAAGATCGCAGCATTTTTAGCAAATTTCCTTTTTGACCCCAGGAGGATATCACTACCCTGCCCCCTTATAATATATATATATTTTTACTTCAGAACAGGGGCCTAAGTCCCTAAGTCCTGTGATGGCTGTCAGCAATGTTTTTCTCATATTGCTGTAAGGTAATCAGAGCGCTCGCTCGAGTGAGTCTCCTGCAGGAGTGGGATGGGCCAAGGGAAATAAAGATCCCTGGGCCAATCAGACCGCTCTGTGTTTAAATTGGCACTCCCGCAAGACTCTTGAGACTCTCACAGACCGAACCGTGCAGATATACAATTATTTTGCAACCTTAATTTCTCAAAAACTACTGAACGGATTTATACCATATCAAAAAAGCACAATCTGCGGACTGAGATCTAACTTACTGCTAAATTTGGGGTAATTCCACTCAGCAGTTTTTACTGAAGCCTTTTCTAAAGAAGTCTATGGAAAATGCATAGAGATTTTGCGATCCCCCTTTTATCTCGACAGCCATTTAATGGATCACCCCAAAACTTCCCATGCACAAACTAGTCAAAAAGTAATACCTTTTGGAAAGTTTTGTGGAGGTACATTAAATGGTGCCAACGTTATTGCCAGCACAAAAAATGCTTTTCCTATGGAGCAGCTGACCAAACTATAACTACCTAGTGGCGAACACCAGTGGGTAATATTTTGTCAGTCAAATGCATAAAACCTGCTGGTAAGCCAGATTATTCGGATATCTACGTGTAACTAAAATGGACCTTCTACCACAATGCCAAGAAGCTAGCTGTTACTGTACAACATCTATACCCCTTTACCGTCAGTCTTAGGAGACGCTGCTTGGTAATTCAGTGAGCTTGCAGGAGTATACAGTCGGTGGTCAGCAATAGGCACAATGGCGCTCTAAGGTCTATCACAAGTACATCAGTTATGGCAGGTAATCTGGCACGGTGCATAAGGTACGGATAAACCACCAGATCCCCACGAGTGTGGCCAGCAGACCACTTATGCTATATATACAAATCCTCTGAACACGTTCAAAAGTAAATACATAAATTTACATAAAATACCACAATGATGCTTGTCTTTATATTTTCAGATGTCTTTAATTCAAGATCTTTAAGCCTTCTTAGCTGTTACAGGGGATTACCCTGCGACTTCTTCAAGGCTAAGGGAATATATAAACAGGTACTTGTTTGTGTATGCAATGGTAGTAAGAACCCTTTACTTTTCAAATTATTGACAAAGTGACTTCAGTGACTTGTGTGAATAGAACTGTGTGGAAATCCATGTGAAACTGGTGTTGTACATACTTCTCGTACAATATATCAATGGGGGAAAGAAAGAACAAGCAAAGCCCCCAATCGTTTATGTTATCGCTATAAAACATACTGGTACAGTTGGTGTTTGAGACTCCCTTATAGGAGTAATCCTGTGGTTGGCAAGGTGCGGGCATGCAATCAACCTATTTAGTTTTATAATCTGTTTTGTTATATTCGTGGCGAAGTAGTGCTCCCTCATGCTGTCACTAAATAGTATATACATGCTGACTATATTGTGTTTTCAAACATATCTAAAAGAACGTATTTTGTTATAATACGATTCCTGAGGTCAGTTTCAAGTAGTCTCTAAGTAACAGAAAAGGGCACATCAGCTAAAGAGTGGCAGTCGGTACAATCTAATAAGGAGTACTAGTTACCATGAAGGATCCCCCTACCTTAGTTCCCGTAATAATTCCAACCCGGAAGGGGCTCCTATAAGTTCTGCTCCTGGAGAGGTAGACTAATTAGTCCTGCGTCCGGAAAGCTAAATATGCTTCCAAATGTAAGGGAGTTTCTTTTAGAAGAGCTGCCCCATCCTAATGTAAAATTAACATTGTCTTAACATTGTGTACATCCTTGTAAGAAATTTCTCTTGATATCCAACAGCTTTGTCGTTGTGACCCGAACTAATCAACATGTTAGTGTGTTTTGTGACATGTGACGTGTGACAATGTGATAGTGGATAGTGACGGGAAACATCGTTTACAACGCGGGGATTACATCGCGATGCCATTGCATCGCGGTTTTTACAACACAAGTCTTGCGCTAGATGGCGCTCTAGGACAAGGAATAGTATAATTTACAATCCAACACCTTCCCTACTGTACGTAGACTGGCGTTGGAATAGTAAATCATACTACTCCTAAGTCCAGCGCCCTCCAACGCAAGTCGTTGTAACGACTTGCGTTGTCAAAACCGCGATGTAATGTACCGCGATGTAAATGTATGCGTTGTAACGTCATACATCCAATAGTGACATAGGTAGACCTATTTGGCAAGAAGAATATTGACACTGTACAAGTATCTTCCAAAACATTAAAGACTGAAGGTCTTAAAAACAAGTTTATACGCTTGGAGAGATTAAAAAAACAAGAGCTCGACAAATGGTGGGACGGGGCAACACTCAAAAAATACCTGGAAAATAGGCGTATCCCACGTGGTCTCCGAATTCTTATCTTCCTGAATTATGAAGATTTGGATGCGGATCACCTAGGCGAGTGGGAGGATGGACTATATAAGGCCTCCTATAACATGATGGATATTCTGATTCGGAACTCAGAGCGCAAAGTCAGAAAGATTAGATATGACATTGCACAACTAGAGAAAGAAATTAGTGACACCAATATGACGGATGTCATTCAGAAGAACTATGTTATTCTAAAAAAAGAGATAGCTAATTATCAAATCTATTTAAAGGATAAAAAGCAGCAAAAAATACAACGTGATCAGGGTGACTATGAACGAGGTAGGTTTTTACTTTTGCTAGAAAATACGATGACATTACCAACAAACTGCCCCAAGTCCCTGAACGGGTTACTAAAGACCCAAGTGTCTCGTCTAGCTCTGCTTCCCTCTCTTCATTAGGGAGTGATCTAAGCGAGGGGCCTAGTACGAGTACAACAAATATAGAACCACCATCTGTTTTTTTAAGAGAAGTACAAAGGTTCCGATTGGGGAACAAAAAGAAAAATCAAACAGAAGAACAAGAAGGAGTGGCAAAAAATACAAGGGCCGGTACAAAGGCAAGGATAGCAAATGGACAAACCAAATAGATGAAGAGATTGTGAGCCCCAGCATGGACAGTATTGATACAGAAAATGAGACTAATACATTAAATGTTGTTAATTTATCATCACAGTTTTGAGTGAACTAGAATTGTCTGTTTTGTGTAAAGGATTAAACTATTGTCCCACTGAGAAACCATGTCTAGAAAATGTACAGTTTGAATTTGTTCGCAAGTTGCGTATAAACAATTCTTTGATGAACATCCAAAAGTACGCGATGTGTTGGTTAATAATGCATGTAGATCTGATTTTACTATTGCTGACATTGATGTTTCACACACTATTGCAACACTATATGATGAAGGGGAAACTAATGATCTGGTCGATTTTGCACGTAGCCTAGATGTTGTAGAGGATACCACAGTAGATAGTGGATTACGGAATACCTCCAAGTTTATACCTTCTAATCAATCTTGTGCTGCAATAGATGAATTTGCTTCAAGAGTCACACAGGATCTTTATCATCTAGAAGAGACACATAATACATATAGTAAATGTAAACATGTATTCAATCTTACAAAAGCTGAGAAAATGTGTTTAAACACACTCAGGGATGACAAAAATATAGTGATCCGCGAAGCGGATAAAGGAGGCAACATAGTCCTGATGGACTATGTAGACTATGTGACAGAAATAGATCGCCAGCTTCAGAATGCACAATGCAATAAAAAAAGACTCAAAAAGAATCCTACTATACAAATTGAGAGCAACATCAATGCCAAATTATTTGATTGGCGTGAGTCTGGTCTAATTACTGATCAGGAATATAAATATCTCTTTGCTCAAAACTCGCGACATCCCTGTATCTACATACTCCCTAAAATACATAAGGGTGGCAAGTTTCCCACTGGCCGCCCTATAATATCAGGTAATGGCGGCCCAAAAGAACATCTAGCGGAGTACATTGATACGTTTCTTCAACCTCTCATAAGAAATCTTCCTTCTTACATAAGGGACAGTAAAGAACTACTTTGCAAACTAGAAGATTTTCAATGGGAAAGAGACAGCTTTACGTTCGTTACAATGGACGTGGAGAGCCTCTATACGTGCATAGAGATGACTCAAGGCTTAAGATCTTTGACACATTTCCTTTATAAAAGGAATGCCAGTCATTTGGAACGCACTCAGATGTTACTTCTGATTGCAGAACTAATATTGACCCAAAATGCTTTTCTACATCGAGAGCAGTGGTTCCTACAACAACAAGAGACTGCGATGGGCTCTAGATTTGCTCCATCTTATGCTAATCTATTTATGGGATTGTATGAGATGGAGCATGTCTGGGGCCCAAGAGCACATCACTGGATTGAGAGTATCTTATTCTATGTCCGATATATAGATGATATACTGTTGGTATGGAAAGGCAGTGATGATGATTTGCAAGAATATTGTCAATATCTCAATGATAAAAATTTTAATGTTAAATTGACATTAAATAGTTCCAAAACAGAGATTACATACCTGGATTTGTGATTATACATTCTGGGCGATAGTATTCAGAGTGATATATTTAAAAAAACTACCGCATGCAACAGGGTGCTACGTGTAGACAGTTGTCATCCCAGTACCACCATTATGGCCATTCCGTTTGGCGAAATGGTGAGGGCACGACGTAACTGCAGCCAGGAAAATGATTACGAAAAAAGATTGCGAGGCATCGAGGTAGACTTCAGGGCAAGAGGATATAACAATACTTGCCTTAAAAAAGCCTTGACTAAGGCTAAAGGATTACGTAGAAGAGATACTCTTGCAGATAGAGTGCCAAAAGTAAATAAAAAATATTCAGATCAGGTGGCATTTGTGACAGAATATAACATGTACAGCACACATATTTACAATATACTACGCAAGAATTGGCATTTTTTTAAATCAAATATAACACTTGACAATATTATTTCCCCTAAACCCCGGGTTATATACCGCCTTAAGATGGTGCCCACGCTTATACGTTTAGTCACGTGATTAGGTTACCTTGACCGATAGACTACAGGTGTGAGCACTTTAGAGAGGTTAAAAGACTTCAGCCTGGATAGTTCGTGTTCTCTTACCACGTTTTCGACTCCAGTGCGGCTCTACACGGAGATGGCGACATAGCAAGTAAGCGGAATAAATGACTGTTTCCGTGTTAATGAAGGGATTTAATCGAACTCGATACTTAACATGTTGGAGACTATGTACAGTGAGGAATTGAGACCTCAAGACTTAACATGTTGTAGACTGTGTACAATAACGAACCGGGACTAAATGCTACTGTCCCCACCTAGCTATGTCACAGAATTCACTTTCACATTGCATTACGCTTCCTAAAATACTATGGATCAGATACTAGCGAGAATTGAGACCGACTGCAACTGTCCGTAACAAGTCTAAGAATTTATAGTTAAATATGAGGTTCACCCTCATGTCACGAAATTCACTATCACATTGTCACATGTCATAGCTCTTGGATATCAAGATAAATTTCTTACAAGGTTGTACTTATGTATAAACACAGTGTAGGAAGTTGGCTCTGTATATACTATACCAAAGTGAGGTATAGTGTGCACAGAGTCCAGTGGAACCTAAAAGGTAGGCAGAGGTAAAGTTAGATAGCACCTCACTCTCTATTTGTGGTAGTGTGAGCGAGCAGTAAGGTAGTATCAGAGGACAGTGTTAAGCATTTGTTGTACCCACTCAATCGTACAGTAGAGAAATGGTCCCAGTGAGACAATACTTAAGAGTAAACGAAATTAAAGTACACTAGGCATTATTACACTAATACACTAAGGATATGTATAGAACAAAGGTATTTAATCACATTGAACATCCTTGCTTGTAAATCTGCAAATAACTCTTCATAAATGACTTCAAAAATAGTACCAAAATAGTGCCCCAAGTTGCGGGGAGAAAGGAAAGAGAGAAGGTATTGTGCATCAAGTGAGGGTTAGAAAAGTGTAAAGGGAAAGTAGTGACATTCTATTCATCACATGAATATATACAAAGGAACACGGCTTATTTCAGCCACACATTTCAATAATAAAAAATACATAGCCATAATTTGGAATATTATATCACAGTGATATGCACTGTTGATCCAACTGGCATGAAACCATGACACACTTTACGTTTCGACCCCCAATAGACAGAGTAGGCTGCTAGAGTCCTTTCGACGGGGTCTTCCTCAGGACAGAAAAAGAGGGAGGGGGGCACCATAAACCACCCTGAACTGGATGGCACTTGAAACACTCAATATAAAAATGATCTCTGTGAAACATCCATTACATCAGGGAAGAGTTGCTAAAATCTTGTGTCCAAAATGGACCGAAGCGTTCCAATTTACTGTTGACAAATCTGTAATATAGAATAGGTTCGTCTATTTGGGTCAAGTGTGATCACGACTTGCGTGCAATTCTCAATCTGAAATTAATCAAGTGCATCCGTCTCCTTCAACAGGTTCTCTACCCAGGTCCCAGCGGCTCTATTGGGTTTACCCGTTTTTGTAACTACTGTACCCACTAAATCAGCAAATGATTCCACACACTCAAAGACTGAACTTCAGACCAATTGGTTTTGTATAAAAATATTCTTTCAGTTATTTTATTTTCTAGAACCAAGCAAGCCTGGCACAGGTAAGTTGATAAATATTTTGCAGTAAATATACAGTTTGAAATGCAATTGTAAATGTACTTTGAAATGGTTACTGTTTGAATTACTGGTATTGCAACACTGTGAAATGATGTACATATACTTTGTATCGACCTTGCAATGAAAATTACAGGTAAGTTACTTTTACGATACTTTCGAGATTACCTTTGAGATCACTTTTTCTACTCAGTATGATATGCGTAGATATCACACTGGGACATTTCCTAGAGAAAAGGTAAGTAAAATCAGTTTTACACAATTGTTATTTTTCAGGTTTCATTGCAAATTAACTTCACACTTCAAACATTTTTCAGAGAAAAACAGTCAAAGGTTCTTATGGAGAGAAATTAAGTTAATGTTTACTAGGTAAGTAATCGGTCTTTGGAGTTGAGCTTCTGGGGTTAGAACAAGGGTTCTCCCAGGGTCAAGGATGCACTTTCGTTACACCCTCAGCGGCACTAGGGCGGCTGGGTTCAGAGTGCTGAGGCCCAATGTTATCCAATGAGGGACAGGGGGCTTCCGGTTGGTGGCTGCTGGCGAGCAGGCCACAAGGTCGTGAGAGCCAAGCTCCTGGTGTTAGGCTCAGGGCAATGGGGGATCCGGTTTAGCACACAAAGTGCACACGCAGGGGCGGCTGGGTGCAGGGTGCTGTTTTCGCATTGGATGCCAGTTGTTTTCAATGGGGATTTTTGGTTTTGTTTTTTAACTGCAGGCTTGTTCCAGGAAGACTTCCGGGAGGAACCAACAGCTGGGTAGGTAAGTTGGAGGGCTCGGGGACGTAGGTGCACTTCGGGTTCCTTTCTCCAGGGCACAGGGCGGCTGGATGCAGGGGTGTCTTTTGAGGTCGGATTTCACCTTACCGGGCCACTCGCGGTTGGGGGGGTCTCCGTGCAGAGGCTGCAGGTGATGTCGGGGAGACCTGGAGGGGTCAACCCACGGTAGACTCGGACTCTAGTGCACTGGGGGACCTCGCTGGGACCGGTGGGCCACTTGAACTCGTGGTTACAGGCATTGGGTTTCTTTCTCCTCAGCAGGCTCGGAGTCTTTGTTTGGTGTTTCTTTTGAACAGAGCTGCTGTTCACAGGAGATCCGGTCTTTGTTGAAGGCAGTCTGTCCTCCCCGGGGTTCTGGAGGTCGCTGGCTGCAGGACAAGACGATTTTTGGCGCAGGATCTCCGGAAACTGCAGACGGGCCTGTAGGGCTGGGGCCAAGTCATTTTTTCTCTGCAGTCTCCGCTGCTGGGCATATTTTTTCTTCCTTTTTCTTCTTAGATTGTGGGATTTTGCTTTCTTGGTTCAGGGATGCCCCCTAAATACTGTATTTAGGGGGCATTTTAGGGGTCTCGAGGTCAGTAGCCAATGGGCTACTGACCTTAGGGTGATTACACCCTTGGTGTGCTCACCCCACATGGGGGAATTGAGCAAAATCCATAATCCTAATTGGGGAGTGCCTGCCATCTGCAAGATGGCGAGCACTGAAGAGACGGCTACACCTCGCCTCCCCCGCCTGAGGGGTGGAGTTGGCACAGGTCGGCACACCTTCTGGGCTGGCTAGTTTTTCCCGCCCGTCTTCCCGCCGAAAAGGAGGGGGAGACAGGAAGGGGGCTTGCTCCTGCTAGCAGGAGGGGCTGGGGGTCGAATTACAAAGGCTGCCAGGCCTTTGAAGCTCCCCTGCCACTAATGGCGCTTCCTAGCCAGGGGGAGGTGTGAACACCTCCGCCCAGGAAAGGCCAAAGCCTTCGCCCAAGAAAGGCCAAAGCGAAGGCCCCACCCTAGGGGTCCAGAAACATGTCTCGTGGTGGCAGGCTGGTGTGTACCAGTCAGGGAACCTACCAGAGGCTAGTCGTTTTTCAGGGGGCATCTCTAAGATGCCCTCTGTGTGCATTTTTACCAAATCCCACACTGGCATCAGTGTGGGTTTAATGTGCTGAGAAGTTTGATACCAAACTTCTCAGTTTTCAGTGTAGCCATTGTGGTGCTGTGGAGTTTGTAATGACAAGCTCCCAGCACCATATAATCTTAATGGCACCACTGCACTTACACTGTCTAAGAATGGACTTAGACACTGTAGGGGTACAGGGCTCATGCACCTGTACCCTCACCACTGGTATAGGGCACCCAGCTAGAGGACTGACTGATCTATGCTAGAGCAGTGGGTTGTAGGCATGGCACACAGGGATGTGTGCCATGTCCACCCTTCACTTTGTTCTGCACCAAAACACGCAGCATGCAAAGGCAGTGTGTGATTTGGGTAAAGGGCTCTAAGGGTGGCACAATAAGTGCTGAAGCCCTTAGAGGTCTTCCCTGGTCACAGTGTCCTGGGTACCTGTGGTACCACTTACCAGGGGCTGACCTGTGGCCAGAGATGCCAATTGGGTTAGGTTTGGGGAAAGAGCACAGGCCCTGGGAACCTGATTGGCAGGGACCCAGGGCACATCAAGTCAAAGTGCATTAGTAGTCAAAATGTGGGGTAGTTACTGCAACAGAAACCCACTTACCTACACACAGCATGCACGTTGCCACAAATGTCACACTTGTATGATAGTGCACTGCAATGCTGTCATGTGCCCCTGCAGATATAGATTATTAGCAGATAGCATTTCCGCCAGCTAGTTTCCACCGACATTCCGCTAGGTCACAATAATATTGATTCCAGTGCCCCGGGGTTCCCGATACACCACTCCAAGAAGGCGCCCAAAATGGGTTAAGGGATTCCAGTGTCCCGGGGGTTCCGAAACACCACTCCAAGATGGCGCCCAAAATGGGTTTAGTACCGGCTTAGACCACCCTCATGCTTCGCTATTTAAGACAACGCCGGGGTGGCTGGCTGCAGACTGCTGATGTGCGCCACGAACATGCCACAACCTGGAGATCCGAAGGGTTCTACCTAATACTAACCCTGGGCGTACTATTACGCTACGCTCGTGTAGTTTGCGCAACTACGCGCTACGCGAATTGCATGTAGCACAGTGCAAAAACGTATAGCGTAGCGGGCATTTTTTGCTTGCTCATGGTCCTCAACGTCAAGTTGGCGACCGCGAGCAAGCAAAATGACATCCCGGCAAGACTTTTTCCCCGTTCACGATTAGCAACATCAAGTTGCCTATCACGAGCATGGAAAATAAACCTCCCTGCAAGATTTTCAAAGTGGGGAGGTCAGGTTTCTCATTGAGAGTGGTCGTGTATGCTCGCGACCGCTCGCGATGAGAAACTACCAGTCCGCGTTGAGAACTGCCGCTCAAGCACAAATCTACTCGAGCGGCAGAAAACGACCGCTTGCACTGTGCAAGATGCTGTTTGTAATGATTGCACAGTGCGGACAAGCATCCGGCACTGTGCAATCAATGCAAACAGCATTTTCCCTACCGCACTACGCAGCTCGCGTAGCTTGCGTAGTGCGAAGTGCACTTCGCGTAGCGTTGCGCTACTAAGCAACCTACGCCCAGGGTTACCGGATACTGCCGGTAAGGAATGATAAAACGGTCTTACCAGAGTCATAATACGGGACAGAGGAGTGAGGGATGAAAATGTTAATACAATGTTAATTTTACCTTAGGATGGGGCAGCTCTTCTAAAAGAAACTCCCGTACATTTGGAAGCATATTTAGCTTTCCGGACACGAGACTAATTAGTCTACCTCTCCAGGAGCAAAATTTATAGGAACCCCGTCCGGGTTAGAATTATCACGGGAACTAAGGTAGGGGGATCCTTCATGGTACCTAGTATTCCTTATTAGAATGTACCTACTGCCACTCTTTAGCTGATGTGCCCTTTTCTGTTACTTAGAGACTACTTGAAACTGCCCTCAGGAGTCGTATTATAACAAAATACGTTCTTTTAGACATGTTTGAAAACACAATATAGTCGGCATGTATTTACTATTTAGTGACAGCATGAGGGAGCACTACTTCGCCACAAATATAACAAAATAGATTATAAAACTAAATAGGTTGATTGCATGCCCGCACCTTGCCAACCACAGGATTACTCCTTTAAGGGAGTCTCAAACACCAACTGTACCAGTATGTTTTATAGCGATAACATAAACGATTGGGGGCTTTGCTTGTTCTTTCTTTCCCCCATTGATAAATTGTACGAGAAGCATGTACAACACCAGTTTCACATGGATTGCCTCACAGTTCTATTCACTTTTTTTTTAAATTCACACAACTCATCGAAGTCACTTTGTCAATAATTTGAAAAATAAAGTGTTATTACTATCATTGCATACACGAACAAGTACCTGTTTATATATTCCCTTAGCCCTGAAGAAGTTGTGGGGTAATCCCCTGTAACAGCGATGAAACACGTGTTGGCTAAGAAGGCTTAAAGATCTTGAATTAAAGACATCTGAAAATATAAAGACAAACATCATTGTGGTATTTTATGTAAATTTATGTATTTACTTTTGAACGTGTGAAGAGGATTTGTATATATATCTTGCAGGAGTATATTTATTAATTTATTTATGCAATTTGTAGAGCGCGCAAATACCTGTGGGTGTTTCGGCGCTAGGGACAGCGAGCATGAACCAAACGACAGATAGACTATTGGTTAAAAAGCCATGTTTTTGTCAATTTTCGGAAAGCAAGTAAAGACTGGCTGGCTTTGATATGAATTGGGAGAGAATTCCAAAGCTTCGCTGAAAAGCTTGTCACCCCACGATGCTGTCTTGGTGCGGGGGACCCTTAGCAGGTTTGCTGTGGAAGAGCGTAAGGCCCGATTAGGGATGTAGGCGTCTAGGGCCTCATTCAGGAACAATGGTCCAGAGTTACGTGAAGCTTTATATGCAATACAAAGGGCTTTAAACTTAATACGATTTTTTATTGGAAGCCAGTGATACTGTTGAAGTGTGTGTGAGATGGATTTATATTTAGGAGTTCCCGGTAGAATTCTGGCTGCAGAACTCGTGGTTACAGGCATTGGGTTTCTTTCTCCTCAGCAGGCTCGGAGTCTTTGTTTGGTGTTTCTTTTGAACAGAGCTGCTGTTCACAGGAGATCCGGTCTTTGTTGAAGGCAGTCTGTCCTCCCCGGGGTTCTGGAGGTCGCTGGCTGCAGGACAAGACGATTTTTGGCGCAGGATCTCCGGAAACTGCAGACGGGCCTGTAGGGCTGGGGCCAAGTCATTTTTTCTCTGCAGTCTCCGCTGCTGGGCATATTTTTTCTTCCTTTTTCTTCTTAGATTGTGGGATTTTGCTTTCTTGGTTCAGGGATGCCCCCTAAATACTGTATTTAGGGGGCATTTTAGGGGTCTCGAGGTCAGTAGCCAATGGGCTACTGACCTTAGGGTGATTACACCCTTGGTGTGCTCACCCCACATGGGGGAATTGAGCAAAATCCATAATCCTGATTGGGGAGTGCCTGCCATCTGCAAGATGGCGAGCACTGAAGAGACGGCTACACCTCACCTCCCCCGCCTGAGGGGTGGAGTTGGCACAGGTCGGCACACCTTCTGGGCTGGCTAGTTTTTCCCGCCCGTCTTCCCGCCGAAAAGGAGGGGGAGACAGGAAGGGGGCTTGCTCCTGCTAGCAGGAGGGGCTGGGGGTCGAATTACAAAGGCTGCCAGGCCTTTGAAGCTCCCCTGCCACTAATGGCGCTTCCTAGCCAGGGGGAGGTGTGAACACCTCCGCCCAGGAAAGGCCAAAGCCTTCGCCCAAGAAAGGCCAAAGCGAAGGCCCCACCCTAGGGGTCCAGAAACATGTCTCGTGGTGGCAGGCTGGTGTGTACCAGTCAGGGAACCTACCAGAGGCTAGTCGTTTTTCAGGGGGCATCTCTAAGATGCCCTCTGTGTGCATTTTTACCAAATCCCACACTGGCATCAGTGTGGGTTTAATGTGCTGAGAAGTTTGATACCAAACTTCTCAGTTTTCAGTGTAGCCATTGTGGTGCTGTGGAGTTTGTAATGACAAGCTCCCAGCACCATATAATCTTAATGGCACCACTGCACTTACACTGTCTAAGAATGGACTTAGACACTGTAGGGGTACAGGGCTCATGCACCTGTACCCTCACCACTGGTATAGGGCACCCAGCTAGAGGACTGACTGATCTATGCTAGAGCAGTGGGTTGTAGGCATGGCACACAGGGATGTGTGCCATGTCCACCCTTCACTTTGTTCTGCACCAAAACACGCAGCATGCAAAGGCAGTGTGTGATTTGGGTAAAGGGCTCTAAGGGTGGCACATAAGTGCTGAAGCCCTTAGAGGTCTTCCCTGGTCACAGTGTCCTGGGTACCTGTGGTACCACTTACCAGGGGCTGACCTGTGGCCAGAGATGCCAATTGGGTTAGGTTTGGGGAAAGAGCACAGGCCCTGGGAACCTGATTGGCAGGGACCCAGGGCACATCAAGTCAAAGTGCATTCGTAGTCAAAATGTGGGGTAGTTACTGCAACAGAAACCCACTTACCTACACACAGCATGCACGTTGCCACAAATGTCACACTTGTATGATAGTGCACTGCAATGCTGTCATGTGCCCCTGCAGATATAGATTATTAGCAGATAGCATTTCCGCCAGCTAGTTTCCACCGACATTCCGCTAGGTCACAATAATATTGATTCCAGTGCCCCGGGGTTCCCGATACACCACTCCAAGAAGGCGCCCAAAATGGGTTAAGGGATTCCAGTGTCCCGGGGGTTCCGAAACACCACTCCAAGATGGCGCCCAAAATGGGTTTAGTACCGGCTTAGACCACCCTCATGCTTCGTTATTTAAGACAACGCCGGGGTGGCTGGCTGCAGACTGCTGATGTGCGCCACGAACATGCCACAACCTGGAGATCCGAAGGGTTCTACCTAATACTAACCCTGGGCGTACTATTACGCTACGCTCGTGTAGTTTGCGCAACTACGCGCTACGCGAATTGCATGTAGCACAGTGCAAAAACGTATAGCGTAGCGGGCATTTTTTGCTTGCTCATGGTCCTCAACGTCAAGTTGGCGACCGCGAGCAAGCAAAATGACATCCCGGCAAGACTTTTTCCCCGTTCACGATTAGCAACATCAAGTTGCCTATCACGAGCATGGAAAATAAACCTCCCTGCAAGATTTTCAAAGTGGGGAGGTCAGGTTTCTCATTGAGAGTGGTCGTGTATGCTCGCGACCGCTCGCGATGAGAAACTACCAGTCCGCGTTGAGAACTGCCGCTCAAGCACAAATCTACTCGAGCGGCAGAAAACGACCGCTTGCACTGTGCAAGATGCTGTTTGTAATGATTGCACAGTGCGGACAAGCATCCGGCACTGTGCAATCAATGCAAACAGCATTTTCCCTACCGCACTACGCAGCTCGCGTAGCTTGCGTAGTGCGAAGTGCACTTCGCGTAGCGTTGCGCTACTAAGCAACCTACGCCCAGGGTTACCGGATACTGCCGGTAAGGAATGATAAAACGGTCTTACCAGAGTCATAATACGGGACAGAGGAGTGAGGGATGAAAATGTTAATACAATGTTAATTTTACCTTAGGATGGGGCAGCTCTTCTAAAAGAAACTCCCGTACATTTGGAAGCATATTTAGCTTTCCGGACACAAGACTAATTAGTCTACCTCTCCAGGAGCAAAATTTATAGGAACCCCGTCCGGGTTAGAATTATCACGGGAACTAAGGTAGGGGGATCCTTCATGGTACCTAGTATTCCTTATTAGAATGTACCTACTGCCACTCTTTAGCTGATGTGCCCTTTTCTGTTACTTAGAGACTACTTGAAACTGCCCTCAGGAGTCGTATTATAACAAAATACGTTCTTTTAGACATGTTTGAAAACACAATATAGTCGGCATGTATATACTATTTAGTGACAGCATGAGGGAGCACTACTTCGCCACAAATATAACAAAATAGATTATAAAACTAAATAGGTTGATTGCATGCCCGCACCTTGCCAACCACAGGATTACTCCTTTAAGGGAGTCTCAAACACCAACTGTACCAGTATGTTTTATAGCGATAACATAAACGATTGGGGGCTTTGCTTGTTCTTTCTTTCCCCCATTGATAAATTGTACGAGAAGCATGTACAACACCAGTTTCACATGGATTGCCTCACAGTTCTATTCACTTTTTTTTTAAATTCACACAACTCATCGAAGTCACTTTGTCAATAATTTGAAAAATAAAGTGTTATTACTATCATTGCATACACGAACAAGTACCTGTTTATATATTCCCTTAGCCCTGAAGAAGTTGTGGGGTAATCCCCTGTAACAGCGATGAAACACGTGTTGGCTAAGAAGGCTTAAAGATCTTGAATTAAAGACATCTGAAAATATAAAGACAAACATCATTGTGGTATTTTATGTAAATTTATGTATTTACTTTTGAACGTGTGAAGAGGATTTGTATATATATCTTGCAGGAGTATATTTATTAATTTATTTATGCAATTTGTAGAGCGCGCAAATACCTGTGGGTGTCTCGGCGCTAGGGACAGCGAGCATGAACCAAACGACAGATAGACTATTGGTTAAAAAGCCATGTTTTTGTCAATTTTCGGAAAGCAAGTAAAGACTGGCTGGCTTTGATATGAATTGGGAGAGAATTCCAAAGCTTCGCTGAAAAGCTTGTCACCCCACGATGCTGTCTTGGTGCGGGGGACCCTTAGCAGGTTTGCTGTGGAAGAGCGTAAGGCCCGATTAGGGATGTAGGCGTCTAGGGCCTCATTCAGGAACAATGGTCCAGAGTTACGTGAAGCTTTATATGCAATACAAAGGGCTTTAAACTTAATACGATTTTTTATTGGAAGCCAGTGATACTGTTGAAGTGTGTGTGAGATGGATTTATATTTAGGAGTTCCCGGTAGAATTCTGGCTGCAGAACTCGTGGTTACAGGCATTGGGTTTCTTTCTCCTCAGCAGGCTCGGAGTCTTTGTTTGGTGTTTCTTTTGAACAGAGCTGCTGTTCACAGGAGATCCGGTCTTTGTTGAAGGCAGTCTGTCCTCCCCGGGGTTCTGGAGGTCGCTGGCTGCAGGACAAGACGATTTTTGGCGCAGGATCTCCGGAAACTGCAGACGGGCCTGTAGGGCTGGGGCCAAGTCATTTTTTCTCTGCAGTCTCCGCTGCTGGGCATATTTTTTCTTCCTTTTTCTTCTTAGATTGTGGGATTTTGCTTTCTTGGTTCAGGGATGCCCCCTAAATACTGTATTTAGGGGGCATTTTAGGGGTCTCGAGGTCAGTAGCCAATGGGCTACTGACCTTAGGGTGATTACACCCTTGGTGTGCTCACCCCACATGGGGGAATTGAGCAAAATCCATAATCCTGATTGGGGAGTGCCTGCCATCTGCAAGATGGCGAGCACTGAAGAGACGGCTACACCTCGCCTCCCCCGCCTGAGGGGTGGAGTTGGCACAGGTCGGCACACCTTCTGGGCTGGCTAGTTTTTCCCGCCCGTCTTCCCGCCGAAAAGGAGGGGGAGACAGGAAGGGGGCTTGCTCCTGCTAGCAGGAGGGGCTGGGGGTCGAATTACAAAGGCTGCCAGGCCTTTGAAGCTCCCCTGCCACTAATGGCGCTTCCTAGCCAGGGGGAGGTGTGAACACCTCCGCCCAGGAAAGGCCAAAGCCTTCGCCCAAGAAAGGCCAAAGCGAAGGCCCCACCCTAGGGGTCCAGAAACATGTCTCGAGGTGGCAGGCTGGTGTGTACCAGTCAGGGAACCTACCAGAGGCTAGTCGTTTTTCAGGGGGCATCTCTAAGATGCCCTCTGTGTGCATTTTTACCAAATCCCACACTGGCATCAGTGTGGGTTTAATGTGCTGAGAAGTTTGATACCAAACTTCTCAGTTTTCAGTGTAGCCATTGTGGTGCTGTGGAGTTTGTAATGACAAGCTCCCAGCACCATATAATCTTAATGGCACCACTGCACTTACACTGTCTAAGAATGGACTTAGACACTGTAGGGGTACAGGGCTCATGCACCTGTACCCTCACCACTGGTATAGGGCACCCAGCTAGAGGACTGACTGATCTATGCTAGAGCAGTGGGTTGTAGGCATGGCACACAGGGATGTGTGCCATGTCCACCCTTCACTTTGTTCTGCACCAAAACACGCAGCATGCAAAGGCAGTGTGTGATTTGGGTAAAGGGCTCTAAGGGTGGCACAATAAGTGCTGAAGCCCTTAGAGGTCTTCCCTGGTCACAGTGTCCTGGGTACCTGTGGTACCACTTACCAGGGGCTGACCTGTGGCCAGAGATGCCAATTGGGTTAGGTTTGGGGAAAGAGCACAGGCCCTGGGAACCTGATTGGCAGGGACCCAGGGCACATCAAGTCAAAGTGCATTCGTAGTCAAAATGTGGGGTAGTTACTGCAACAGAAACCCACTTACCTACACACAGCATGCACGTTGCCACAAATGTCACACTTGTATGATAGTGCACTGCAATGCTGTCATGTGCCCCTGCAGATATAGATTATTAGCAGATAGCATTTCCGCCAGCTAGTTTCCACCGACATTCCGCTAGGTCACAATAATATTGATTCCAGTGCCCCGGGGTTCCCGATACACCACTCCAAGAAGGCGCCCAAAATGGGTTAAGGGATTCCAGTGTCCCGGGGGTTCCGAAACACCACTCCAAGATGGCGCCCAAAATGGGTTTAGTACCGGCTTAGACCACCCTCATGCTTCGTTATTTAAGACAACGCCGGGGTGGCTGGCTGCAGACTGCTGATGTGCGCCACGAACATGCCACAACCTGGAGATCCGAAGGGTTCTACCTAATACTAACCCTGGGCGTACTATTATGCTACGCTCGTGTAGTTTGCGCAACTACGCGCTACGCGAATTGCATGTAGCACAGTGCAAAAACGTATAGCGTAGCGGGCATTTTTTGCTTGCTCATGGTCCTCAACGTCAAGTTGGCGACCGCGAGCAAGCAAAATGACATCCCGGCAAGACTTTTTCCCCGTTCACGATTAGCAACATCAAGTTGCCTATCACGAGCATGGAAAATAAACCTCCCTGCAAGATTTTCAAAGTGGGGAGGTCAGGTTTCTCATTGAGAGTGGTCGTGTATGCTCGCGACCGCTCGCGATGAGAAACTACCAGTCCGCGTTGAGAACTGCCGCTCAAGCACAAATCTACTCGAGCGGCAGAAAACGACCGCTTGCACTGTGCAAGATGCTGTTTGTAATGATTGCACAGTGCGGACAAGCATCCGGCACTGTGCAATCAATGCAAACAGCATTTTCCCTACCGCACTACGCAGCTCGCGTAGCTTGCGTAGTGCGAAGTGCACTTCGCGTAGCGTTGCGCTACTAAGCAACCTACGCCCAGGGTTACCGGATACTGCCGGTAAGGAATGATAAAACGGTCTTACCAGAGTCATAATACGGGACAGAGGAGTGAGGGATGAAAATGTTAATACAATGTTAATTTTACCTTAGGATGGGGCAGCTCTTCTAAAAGAAACTCCCGTACATTTGGAAGCATATTTAGCTTTCCGGACACGAGACTAATTAGTCTACCTCTCCAGGAGCAAAATTTATAGGAACCCCGTCCGGGTTAGAATTATCACGGGAACTAAGGTAGGGGGATCCTTCATGGTACCTAGTATTCCTTATTAGAATGTACCTACTGCCACTCTTTAGCTGATGTGCCCTTTTCTGTTACTTAGAGACTACTTGAAACTGCCCTCAGGAGTCGTATTATAACAAAATACGTTCTTTTAGACATGTTTGAAAACACAATATAGTCGGCATGTATTTACTATTTAGTGACAGCATGAGGGAGCACTACTTCGCCACAAATATAACAAAATAGATTATAAAACTAAATAGGTTGATTGCATGCCCGCACCTTGCCAACCACAGGATTACTCCTTTAAGGGAGTCTCAAACACCAACTGTACCAGTATGTTTTATAGCGATAACATAAACGATTGGGGGCTTTGCTTGTTCTTTCTTTCCCCCATTGATAAATTGTACGAGAAGCATGTACAACACCAGTTTCACATGGATTGCCTCACAGTTCTATTCACTTTTTTTTTAAATTCACACAACTCATCGAAGTCACTTTGTCAATAATTTGAAAAATAAAGTGTTATTACTATCATTGCATACACGAACAAGTACCTGTTTATATATTCCCTTAGCCCTGAAGAAGTTGTGGGGTAATCCCCTGTAACAGCGATGAAACACGTGTTGGCTAAGAAGGCTTAAAGATCTTGAATTAAAGACATCTGAAAATATAAAGACAAACATCATTGTGGTATTTTATGTAAATTTATGTATTTACTTTTGAACGTGTGAAGAGGATTTGTATATATATCTTGCAGGAGTATATTTATTAATTTATTTATGCAATTTGTAGAGCGCGCAAATACCTGTGGGTGTCTCGGCGCTAGGGACAGCGAGCATGAACCAAACGACAGATAGACTATTGGTTAAAAAGCCATGTTTTGGTCAATTTTCGGAAAGCAAGTAAAGACTGGCTGGCTTTGATATGAATTGGGAGAGAATTCCAAAGCTTCGCTGAAAAGCTTGTCACCCCACGATGCTGTCTTGGTGCGGGGGACCCTTAGCAGGTTTGCTGTGGAAGAGCGTAAGGCCCGATTAGGGATGTAGGCGTCTAGGGCCTCATTCAGGAACAATGGTCCAGAGTTACGTGAAGCTTTATATGCAATACAAAGGGCTTTAAACTTAATACGATTTTTTATTGGAAGCCAGTGATACTGTTGAAGTGTGTGTGAGATGGATTTATATTTAGGAGTTCCCGGTAGAATTCTGGCTGCAGAATTTTTGACCAATTGGAGTTTATAGAGGACTGAGCATTAATGAGGAGAGCACTGCAGTAATCAATAGTAGACATAACTAAAGTACTTACCAGTGTCTTTCCAGCACTGAGAGGTAGAAAAGGAAGGAGCTTTTTTTTATCATTCGCAGTTTATGGAATGATGATGAGACCACAGAATTAGAATGAGGAACAAAGCACAGCCTGTTGTCAAATATAACGCCCAGATTTCACACCCTGGTTACTGGAAGTGGAAGAGGGCCCAATGAGGACGGCCACCAGGCGGAAGACCAATTTGGCAGTAGATTACCAAATATCATAACCTCTGTTTTCTCAGAGTTAAGATTTAGGCAGTTGTTGGCCATCCAACTGCTGATGGCCAACATGCCTTTCTGGAAATTGGCTGCTGCTCCATCGCCATCATTATGTACTGCCAGCACCAGCTGAGTGTCATCGGCGTAAGATGTGAGGCCCATCCCTTGTGCCTTGATGACTTTGGCCAAGTCCGACACATAGATGTTAAATAGTGTCGGACTCAATGATGATCCTTGCGGTACACCACACAGGAGGGCCAGTTGAGGAGAGTTGAAGGTGCCGAGACTCACTGATTGCGTGCGATTTGTTAGGAAAGAGGTCAGCAGGGCTCTAGCTGCATGTCAGATACCTATTTTTGTGACACGGTCGATCAGGATAGCATGATCGACCGTGTCAAATGCCGCTGAAAGATCCAACAGTATAAGAACAGCGGCCCCCCCTGATCGAGTATCATCCTGATATCCTCTGATGCTTTATTAAGCGCTGTCTCAGTTCCGTGGCCCTTACGGAAACCGAATTGTGTGTCATCCAGACGATAGTGATCTTCGATATATTTAGATAATTGAATATCCATCACCTTTTCTAAGATCTTTGCTGGGAATGGCAAGCTAGCTATAGGTCTATAATTCTTAGTGTCATTAGGATCAAGATTATGTTTTTTTAGCAGAGGTTTAAATGTTTTTTCCAAACCCGTGGGTATATGCCTGTCGTAAACATCGCATTGCAAATGTTAGAGAGGCTAGGTGTAATGAGCTCGGCGATGGATTTTAGAATGACTGGTGGGCAGGGGTCCGTAGCAGATCCTGATTTAGTGATGGAAATTAAATTTAAGATCTGGTCTGATATACTATTGAATTGTAAGAAGGAAGGAGGGGGTTCAGTAATGCCATGGTTCGGGGGCTGACCATCAGTCTTGGGTTGAGAGGAGAAGTTGATATAGATATCATTGACCTTTTCAAAGAAATAGCTGGCAAGTAAGTCATATAAGGGCTGTGACGGGGCTGGGATGGGATTCGATGTAAGTCCTGATAGTTTGGCTACTACCGGATATAGATGTTTGTTAGAATCTTGCGCGGTTTCTCTCCGTCCAATATAATATTTACTTTTCTCCTGCACAATAAGCAATTTGTATTTAATTAGTGACATGATTCCATGTACAACTGCAATATTTGTTGCAAGGATGGCTTGCCCCTCACCCCCCATTCCCACCCCGCCACCCCACCCCACCCCACCCAACGAGTTGCTCAGACCTTGGCAGGTACCATGACAATGGTAGATATGTTGGGCAACGTGGGCTTCAGGTAGACTTTGTCGTGAGTCATAAGGACTTGTTTTATTACTAACTCTCAGTTTCGTTAGCGATGCCAACCATACATAGTGTACTGATGCAGAGACTACCTGACTGACAAACAAATACACATCCAGCACAGGTGAAAACTGAAAAGATCTCCCCCTCTTACCTGCAGGAGGAGCATGTCCACATCCATGACCTCTGGATCCGCTTGACTGCCTATTGGCTTTTCCTTTTCTTTTACCCATCTTTATGTGGGATGCTGAAGCGCACAGCTGGGGTTAATCTGCAGAATAACAGGACACATTTCAGTTCATTGTCTGGTGATATTTGCTGTTCACTGGTCTGCACTGCAGAGGAATGAGTTATGTAACAGTGTGGTCCATGGCTCGCTTGATTCAACTCCTCAATGTGCAGTTTCTGAAACCTCCTAGGAGGCTCTTTCATCCCTTCCAAAATCCTAGAACATTATTTCTCATATGTTAGACATGGTCTGTGTTAGATTACAGATACTCCCTCTGCCAGAACCCATTCGGGAGCAGCAGGATAAGCAGAGGTCACAGGGCCTCAATGTGGTGATGGGGCCTTTTACTACTGATGTCCTGGGGCTTGACCTGCTATGCACCGCGGGCTGGAAGCCAGCAATTCACAACGACTGTCCGTGGAGGTGGTACCACAACCTCCATCAATTGCTTCAGTTTTACCAGGAGTATCCACAATGGATCCCACTGATCTCTGCAGTCATTCACTCACCACACCATAGAGTCCTGCTAGAAGGTACCACAGATACACCACGCACACAGCATGCACACAGGGATGAGAGTGAATGGCCTGGGCCCTTACTAGAGCAGGGCCAGTAAGCGTCACACTCATACTCTAACAAAAAAGCTCTGTTAGCACTGTCAATCATAAGGAATGGTTCACTGCCACCAGCACTTCATGTAGATGTCCCGGGACATGGACAGTAATCCCATGTCAGCTAGGAAGTGTACGTGGGGTGCATTCCAGACCTTAGAGCCAGGCCCTGGGCCCAAGTGTGCTGGCCCTTAAATGTCAGGATGCAGATACCCTTTAGGGTAGAAGGACTCACAGGCTGGTGTACACTCCTGCTGTGTCAAGCAGGGGACTTTCCATCCCCACATGCTCAACTCCTGGGCATTGAACGATAACGTGCAGCAAGAGGCAGTGAGGCTGCAACACCGAGCGCACGCTTGAATTGGACATTCTTGACTTCCAGCAAATAATTTACGGGGGGGTTTCTACGCAATTCCGGAGGAGGGGCTTGATCTATTCCATATGTAGGTATGCTCGAAGGGTGTGGTCACGCCCCTTCAACCTCCTTTGCACATCCTTAGCTCCACCTGTTCTCCACCGTGAAGTGGAATCTCCGCTACACACTTTTCCCAGTTTTATTTTCACAAGGAGCACTTTAAGAGGTCCATCTTCCAGTTGAAAATGTTATTTACCCTGCCTAGATTTAGAACAGGCATTTCTACAACTGCTAACGCCTGTGTATTGTCCTAGCTGGAGCAGTCAAGGCAGTGCCAGCAGCTTACACAAGAAAAACGAAGAGGGACCCTGATACAGTCAATAGAGGGGGGAAGAAGTCAGGGAATAATCAATATAGAAAACGGAAGCACACTCCCCCCACTGGTACCATACTCATAGGCAATAAGTCCATTAGATAGAATGTACCCACAGGCCAAGAGTTATTTTAATAGAATATTTTCTTTCATTTAGTTATCAAAAATACATTTATACATTTTTATATAAATACTGTAGTGATGTCACTCCTAGTGTTCATTGTTTTTATAAAACATTTTTGTTCACACTTAGTACAATATAGAACATAAAAGGAAAAACAATCCATAAGTCCGACAAGGAAAACATATATGTAAAAGCTCATCACAGTCAATACATACAGAAGGCACAAAATTACCAAAAAGGGGAAAAATACTAAACAGAACAATGCATTACATAATACAATGAAACATATATGAAAGACAATGAACAGACAAAGAAGCGCCGACGCGCGTTTCGGAGATCCCAAGAAATCCAATGAGCTCCTTCCTCAGGGGGCAGTTAATGTTACAGTATGAATGAAACAACCAAATGGTTTACTTGAGACCGTATTTTAATTTAAATGTCGGGCATCACTCAAGTTAGCGCTGTTGGTTTAAAAAAAAGATCCAAACGAAATATTTAGATCCATGGCGTAAGCGTAGCCTCAAACCAATCCAAGGGATACTTAAAGTACTACTGGGGACTCAGACAAGAGAGACAAAGTCTAAAATCAGGAGTAGGGAGTCAGCCGGAGTATATGAGCCACAAAGCAGGAATGGCACACAAAAAAGGGTGTACCGGTTATAGTAGATGTAGCGTATTTTACAAGAGGGACCTGATAAGATATGTGCTAAGAATAAAATGAAACCAGTCTATTTGGAGAATCTTCTAGGGCTAACACTAATGAGGCACATGCTAACAGCTGATACATATACAAGAAGTGTCAACAGTCTTAGTACAGCGCTCCCAGGACGTAGTATAGATCAAATAGGAACCAACAGCTTCACGCGAACACGACGGGCCCCATAGTAAACACTATGGGGCCCATCGTGTTTATTCTTAGCACGTATCTTATCACGCCATGGATCTAAATGTTTAGTTTGGATCTTTTTTTCAAACCAACAGCGCTAACTTGAGTGATGCCCGACATTTAAATTAAAATACGGTCTCAAGTAAACCATTTGGTTGTTTCATTCATACTGTAACATTAACTGCGCCCTGAGGAAGGAGCTCATTGGATTTCTTGGGATCTCCGAAACGCGCGTCGGCGCTTCTTTGTGTGTTCATTGTTTTTCATGTATGTTTCATTGTATTATGTAATGCATTGTTCTGTTTAGTATTTTTCCCCTTTTTGGTAATTTTGTGCCTTCTGTATGTATTGACTGTGATGATCTTTTACATATATGTTTTCCTTGTCAGACTTATGGATTGTTTTTCCTTTTATGTTCTATATTGTACTAAGTGTGAACAAAAATGTTTTATAAAAAAATGAACACTAGTAGTGACATCACTACAGTATTTATATAAAAATGTATAAATGTATTTTTGATAACTAAATGAAAGAAAATATTCTTTTAAAATAACTCTTGGTCTGTGGGTACATTCTATCTAATGGACTTATTGCCTATGAGTATGGTACCAGTGGGGGGAGTGTGCTTCCGTTTTCTATAGTACCAGCAGCTTATCCTACTTTTACAATTATAAAAAAGATGTATACAACTCATGTCTAGGCTGACAGGCTATGGAGGATTGTTGCCTTCCCTTGGAGCGATTTCCCCCACGAATCTCTTCTAACCCCGTAACCTACTTGTGTAAGAAGACATTGAGCTTTTATTCTGTTATTGCTACTTGCAGTTTTGGGGGGACAGGAACTTCCTCTCTAGTTAATTAGGGCCCAATTCGGTACTGAGTACTGGCACTTTTTTATTTTTAGAGGGAAATTATGTACACTTCTCTAGAGTGACGTAATACCGGCACTGCTCATAAACAAGCAGGTACCTGCACTTGTATTTTTCCATTTCAATGTATATGTTGACGTTAAGAATACTCCGTCGTGACAGAGTATGCTTACTGCAGTGGCGTTGCTGGAGCTGTTGCAGGCCGGGGCGGTCCCTGAGTTTGCCGCCCAGTGACAAGCGGTGCACGACAGAGAGCAGGTGGGGGTGGGGGTAGTTGACAGTCTAAGACGAGGGGAAATAATATTTTGGTACCTTATATGTATTTAGCTATGCAGCACATTGGCCTGGGTGCTGAAGCATCTACTGTCCTTTAACATGGAGGGAACGTAAGCACCAAACTGCATGACATGCCAGGTATGGGAACACAGAGAGAAATATTGCCTTTCAGCGGGAAATGGTATAGTCCAAGCTCTGTTTTTAATATAAAATCAGGGCCTTTGGTGGTGATATCACTGAAAATACAAGATTTAAAATAATACTATTGTCTATGGGTGCTCATGGAAGACAATATCTATGGACTGGAATCTAGAGAATGCTAAAGTGATTCTGGTATTTTACCGACCTCTGCTGGTCGTTTTCAATCAAGACAGTTAAATAGAGGCAGTTGAACAGAAAAAAGTCCCTAAGCGGAAGCAGACAAGTCCTAGGGCTGATCCCCAGAGCCCACAAATTACATACACATATAAGTATATACTAGAGTATATACAAGAGGTCTCGAATGCTCAACCTAATCAAACACTGCACCCAGTTTATGCTGTGCATCACTTCTGCCATGCTGTATATCATTCCTCTTCGACCTGTCAACATCATCTTGCCCAATAAATTATTTTGACAACGACCAGTGACCTCCCACGCACTCCCGTGGAGCCGGCCAGGTGCCAGTCTGACTGAGAGCCACCCTCAGCGCAGTGCCTCCTGTTGGGTTTGCTGCCAATTTCAATACAGACACCCGGGTGTGGCAGCTGCAGATGGCCCGCGTGCTCTTGTGCAACCTGATGTACCCTGGTCTGAGACTTACCTAGCTCTCATTCACAGCACACTGGTGTTGAGACACACTCACCCTCCCAAGAGAAAAGGTGTCGAGGGGTTGGAAGGATGGAGAAGAGGCAGAAACATACAGGTTTCCCAAAACTTTAGAGGCAGGATAACTGGGCCTCACGTACGCACAACCTAACTCCTGATTACAGTGAGTGCAAATGACTAATAGTTAATAAATAATTGATGAGAGGGCGCAGACATTTGTTGTAGTGACTTATAATAATTAGTAGGTTTCGAAGCCATTCTAGAAGGTGCTCATAATAGGAGCAATAAGGACCAAGTTAATAGCTTTTGCAAACATTGCACAAACCTCAAAAAGATAAAAGTCGGAGTGAAGCTGTGGGTATTGGGATCTGAGACCTACAGGGCACACACACCACTGTTACTGCACTGGAAACAAAACGTCACTCAGATCCTGTAGGTGGACAGATGTCAGGATGACACAGGTTTGAGGATGTTCTCTCCGTTCATTGGATAGTGAACAGGTGAGTACCTCCCAATAGGAGGGGTGTTAGTTATGTCTTGTTAGCTTGAGGGAAATGTCTTGTGTTACTACTTTTTCCATAAGATGAACAACGTGCCTGGGGTTGGGGCTGGTCTTTTATATATAAGGATTTATATAGTGCAAACTTTACCCAAAGAGGGTATCAGAGAGTTTTCCCTTCTAGAATAGTGTGAAAACTGATGTGCATTGGGTCTGTCAAGGTCTGTAGAGGTACGGTGAACAAAAAAACAACAGAAAGTAATGTTATACAGAGAAGTTCCCGGTGGCTACGATTAATTCCAACATCCGTCATTATTGGTTTTTCTCGGTAGTCGGGTGTAGCCATGCTTAGCTGGGGAACACACTGACATATGGAAACGTGCTTAGTACCCTCATGTCTGCCGCGAGGCGTTTTTTTCCCTTCGCTGATAAAGCATCGGCGGCAGCACATTTATTTCTGGAGAGCCCCTGCCGAGCAGGCCTCGCTCGCCTGCCCTCCGTGACGGCGTGCGCCTAGGAGAGCGTCTTTAGCAGGGGCGCGTTCACGCGCATGCTGCCCTTGTCGCGCAGCCCCAGAGTCTACTCCCCGCTGAGCCCAGCATTACATTTGGGATGACTGCTGCTGGCTACCGTACCTTTCATGGGACAACAAAAGAGCATGAAAATGTGAAATTTATCAGATGCTGAAACAGACAAGAATAACGTGTTTCACATAGTGCCACGCTCCTCACTCAAGCCGGTTGGGTAGGCATTCACGGGGCTGGGTACGATTGCAAACACACGCAAAGCACTGGCAGGTTCCAGGCTTCAGCGGTACTTCTCGTGGGGTGTCCTCCTTTAAAGAGCTGTCACCCGTAGACAATGCCCTCTGAGATTCCTCAGGCATTCCGAGCGACGTGGGAGCAGAGTCCATGCCCTGCATGACAAGCGCAGGCCGGGAACCTCTCGGTAATAGCAGTCAAAAAGAGGGGCCAGAGACATAAATGAGGGACAACGGCGCGCACTCCAATCATCAAAATAAACAAGCATTATCAATGCAATAACGCGCATTTACGCGAGACCTATTGCATTGCAAATAGCAATATGTGTGGGCGACGAGGCATGAGGGGGCGGCGTCAAGAAGGCATTGGACTGCAGGAGGGGTGCATGGGAAGAAAGTAGTGGGAAGAAAGTAGTCTGTGCTGTGTAGGGGCCAGTAGCCGTGTAAGGACACAAATGACTGACATGGCTGTTATGGGGAGAGACTAACAAGCTTAAAACCAATCGGAAGGCAGTCAATCAAGAAGATGGGCCGGAGAGTGGGCGGAGCTTCCACAAAGCTTCAACAATATAGTGTATACTGCATGCCTCGGAAAGCGATGGCAACGCATTCATGCTACATCGCTAGGGAAGACCTAAAAAGAGGAAAACCACTCACCTTGTGCTCACCGCATCAGTGGCAAGCGCAAGGTAAGTGGTTTTCTTAAGTCATTTACATCTGTTGACTCCCCCCCTCCTCACCACCACACTCTTACCTGCACTGGTCGTCACGATTGCTGCCCCTCATACACACCAAAAGACCCGCCTCCTCCTCGGCCACTGGATCTGCTCCCTGGGCATGGAAAATTGCTCACCTCACGTGAAGTGCTGCCGCCCCCAAAAAAGGGCCACCAGGGGCAGACCACCCCCCACCCACACCCCCCTGGCTACGCCACTGGCATGTTGCCAACATAATGGTCCACCCACCAAATTTAGATTCAGGCAGACCATAGGTTTAATCATGGCAGAGGCTACTCCGTCTCCACTCTGAGTAAACCCCTCGACAGCCCTGTGGAGGAAGACCTCCAATTATGCCACCTAATGTAGATGGCATTGCCATGACGGCAGTTCCTGGCAATGTTTTAGGAAATGACGTCCTGCTTGGCGGTCATTTCTAAATTTGATGCACAATACTGCTGTCAGGGCATTGGAATAATTTACTATGACGTTCTGGTGGAGAAACAGGCCCGGACGCCAGATTATAAATCTGCCCTCAGCGATTATGATAGAATAGTGAATACAACACTGGTTGGTGTGGCAAGAACAGCAGAATAATGGCACCTGGAGCAGATGACTCCATTGTATGTGCTCCGCCTAGTGAATACGGTTGCTGGAGGTAAAATACTGAGGAGGGGTTTTGAAGAGTAGGGTAGTCTTGAACCTGTACAAACGCTGATTGGCCCAAAGTCACCCCTACTTGTACATATATGTTGTATTGCTCCAGTGCCTCTTGCTGTATAGAATTGCATTATTGCGGATTGCTTTTTGTGCTCAGGTACCTGCAGTGCCTCCACATTTTCTATTTTACTCCTGTTTTACGCCTGTGTGAGTAGCTAGATCGTATTCTGCTCACATCAACGTTAACAACCTGATTTATATTGAGCTAGCACTGTAAATAATCAACAATAAATAAATTCCACCAGACTTCCGCCAGGAAGTAAGTTGGTGACAGATGGTGTATCACCACTATAGGACTATTGGGACGCCTCTTCATGTCCTAGGGGTAGACCCGTCACAAGCACAAAGCCACACTTTCCCATCCAGAGATGTAAGCCATACCTCCCAGGACAGAGGATCACTAGCCTCTCTCGCGAGGCAGCACGTGCTGCCACTGTGGTGCCTTCTTCTACGCTGCACCTTGTCGCACACTGTGAGCTGCACGCACTCAGTCTAATGGGCGCTGAAATCTGCAAACGCTGCCCTCGTATATTGTGCGTGCTACTTTGCACCCTACGCCAGGCACAAAGATTGGCACCTGACCCTCTCCTACCTATCCCGCCAAACTTCTTGGGTCCATGGAACAAGTGTTAAATATTTACTAAAAATTATTTAAACATAAAAATGCTCAAGAGGCTGTTTTTAAATTTTATTTACAAATTGATACTTATAAAATACATTAAAATATTTAATTCATGTAAATATTTCATAAATATTTATTTTGAAGCGTTAGCTTTCCTCATGTTCTATGACCAAGCAAGCTGTAAAGGGGCTGACTTATACCCAGGTTGGGTATTATATAGTAATGTAAATTCATACATAACCCTCGTGGTCCCCACTGATACTAGTACCATAATACTCAGCATGTGTGCAGCCGACTGCAGCTCAAAAAGGCTGCATAATACTCTTACACTAACATAAGACAAAACTGCTGAAAGGTCATATCCATCACCCAGCGCTTTACCAGTCCACAGCAGCAAACCACCAATCGCCAGCTGAGCAGGCATGGAATTACTGAAGAGATCTTTCACATACTGCTGGACGCCAGAGGACTGTAAGGGGCATATATACAAGTCTCTATCACCACCACAGTGTCACTTTTTAAGACGTTTTTGTGGCGATAGGGGCTTTGCCTCATTTTCAATGTGGTTTAACGCTGCCTTGTAAATAAGGCCCCTTTCACGATATGCTTAGCATGAAAGGGGTGGGCATTCCACTGCAACACCCATTGATTTTGATGCTGCTCCCTGTGTACAAGGGTGGCGTACATAGGAGGCAGCGCCAAAATTAATACCAGGGAAAACCTTGTCTTAACATGGCGAAACGAGGAAAAACGCATTATTTCTCCTCGTTTTTGCTTTTTCCATGTGTGCTGCCTTGTGCAGCACACATGGAAAAAGCAAAATGCAGTGGATTGTTTATGTACAGGAAAGTCCCCCTTCCTGTACATAAACAATCTTTAAAAAACAAATGCCATTTTGTGACTTCCATGTGTGCTGCATCAAGCAGCACACATGGAAGTCACAAAATGGCATTCAAAGATTGTTTATGTACAGGAAGGAGGTCCTTCCTGGACATAAACAATCTTTACCCTGCACGAAGACATCCTTGCACTATCATGCCATACGTAGGGGAAAACGCAAGGCTGCACCATATCCTTGTAAATATGGTGCAGCCTTGCGTTTCTGAAGTGGCGGAGTGAGGCGTTAAGCCATGGCGGCGAACGCCTCACTCCGCCACTTCCTCAAACATATCTCCATAACTTAGTCCACCACTCAGGTCACCGGATGACCGCTTCTCGGCATCTCACACGGACAGTCATGCAAAGGATGATTGTAACACAGATTGCCGGACTATCTCTCCATCTCTCCATCTCAAGATCATAAACACAATAATTTCTTACAATAGACAACACTGTGCAGTCACCAGTTTAGCGGACAGTGACCATTATAAATACCATATAGAGACATTTTAAGTTGTGTAAAGCTGCCACCTTACAGAAACCCATAAACTGCATGCTTATATCTCACAGTGCTAACTCTGCGTCCCATAACACAATACCTGCATCTCGTTGGTCCTCACTCACAACACGCACACACTTCTCACAGAGGATCGAAACAAGCACAATATGCATCCTACTACACACCCCACACAGTGTAGCGTGCTACCCATGTAGGCAAGCGCGTCACCGCCCAGTGGTAATAATAGCTATATATACCTCAGGGTCATAAAAGCAATATACTATTTGCAAGGCAATGGGAGCCCATATGAATAGAACCATAACCTTGGCTAATGACCACATAGCCCACCCATGGAAAGAACACACCTTCCAAGAGAAGCCTGCAGAGGCCTTTAGGCCAACAGGGGCAGCAAGCAATGATATAACATGTTTTACATGTCCACAGGGGTGAAGTTTCAGGGGGGGGGGAGGGGGGGCTGGTGCTTGGGGTGTTATACCCCCTCCCTCAAATAAATGTATGTTCTGATAAATAGTTGGGTACAGGTGCTTTTAGTCAGGTATGGAGCACAATACACTCTCTCCCCGTTTCGAATGTCCTCAAATGTTGGTTATTTGACAAAATATTGTGCTTTCTCTCACTCAGTACTCCTTCCAATCTGCATTCCTCTCCCTTTCATTGCCCCTTAGGCCCCTCTCATGTACCCTGCTTGTCCTATAATGTATTATAACATTATATGCCAGCGCGATTGTTGGGAAACTCCAAAGCCCTCTCCCCTCCCTTCAACGTACTGACCAAGCTTTGGCCAGGCATATCCAAAGAAAATAGTTCAACACACATTATATGTAAAGTGTTGTTCTTAAGTTCATTGTGGCCTTCGTCAGGACCTATGTTGTAGTGTTGTGGGCACTGAGCCCACATGGACACCGTGCATATAGTTGGTTAACTGGCCACAAGCACGTGCACTCGGACCCTATTATTTGCAGGCTTCCGTCACTCGCGACGCCTATGGTGGATGGGTGTGGGGTGCTAGTATGTCCACTCCCTTGAGGGAGTGGCTGGCAAACTAAGTACCTGCTGAGACACTGGAATGTGTCCAACACAACACCACATTCCTCCCAAACTTTATTAAAAGCAAAACAAAGTCCAATCTATGGAGATAAACTATGTACATGGTACACCCCTCAGTCTGCCGCTCTTGAGAGGCAGTCCGCAGGACAACTGTGGACAGGTACAACGGGGAGCACCCGGCCATCTTGGCACATGTCCATAATTTAACCAGCTACTACTGGGCACGGACAATGCATTGATGAAGTCGAGATACCTTGGCAGCCTGTCCATCAGATTAATGTCCACTTACACACTGTGGAATGGACGTGTGAGCTCTTACGGTAATGGTGTAGGTCAACGTAAACATGGTGCATCAGGAGTGTCTGTGGAGTCCCGCTACCGAGTCTTCTCTTTAGGGCACCTGGACACTCTGACGACCAATCTTCCAGGACTGAAATGGCATTGATGATGCTTAGGACATTATCCTTCGAAGCCTCGGTGCCTCCTGGTACCTTGTTGGTGGCGCTGCTTCCAGACCATTTCTCGTGCCATGATCCCTGGGTGCAGGAATTTCCTTGAGGCCATTTAGCAGGGCTGCCACAGTACTGCGGGGACTGTGCAGTGCTGCATATGGCTCACCTGGCGGCCGCTGCAGTATTTCTGACAGGATTCGACAGTGTTTGTGCATCCACCAGCGTAGGTAACTTAACCGTCAGTGTGCTTGCCAACAATACACAGGGGCAGATGAACTGTCAGAGAGCCCCTGGACACTTTGTCTCTCACTTCGATAGGGGTGCCTCGGTCTCTGGGTGCTTTGCAGGTGCATGGCTCCACCCTGGTGATGATCTACTCCTTTCATGGATTGGGTGATGCACATGGCAATGATGTTGTGGTTGCCATTGGACCTGAACAATTGGTGGTGATGATTCACCGAGAGTGAGGATGACTGGAGGGACTTCCCAGCCATGTAACTCTGTGTCTTAGCTGAGGCTGTTCTCCAACTGTGGCATCTGCGGTCATGAGCAGGGATGCCATACGACTTAGACTCAGGAGCTGACGGTCACACTAGGAAGAGAAACAGTTCGCGCTCACTGAGGCTTACGTTTGGTTCTCCCATTGAGCTGTCTCCAGGGACGTTGCTCTGCCTTGGTGGCTGTCTTGTGTCTGCTGGTGCACTCTTGTCTTGTGGTGGTACAAGTCCTCGTTCTTCTACCCTGGTTGATCTCTCCAGTGCACCTGTGGTCATCCATTTCTTCAGGTTGACAGGATTGTCACACTTTTTCTTCCTTCATGATGTGGCATCGTGCCACATTCTCTTCTCCGTGTGGTGGTGGTCGCAGCTTGCCACCTGGAGTGTGCAACTCTCTCTTGCACTGTATTGGGCCACTGGTGACTCCATCTTGAGGCAGTGTGGGGGAGGATGCTCTTCGCCGTCATTGTCCCACTGCGGGGCTATACTCCTGCAGTGGTGATGTAGAGGTTCTCCCTCCTACAGTCAGGCACACGCCAGGCCTTTCATCCTCTCTCTTCTCTGGGGGAATGCTGGGTGCCTGGCAGGCATCCAGGCTCTCTGTATGCTTGCTTTTTTTTCTTGCGGGGGCAGCAGGCAGCCGCTTGAGAATGTGCAGCTCTATCTTCACGAGTGCAGTGGTGTCAGATAGCAACTAGGAGGGGTGCGCTTGCTACACACAATGTCCTCATGGCTTGCTAGATGTCCAGCAGGGCTTCTTTTCTTTTCTTAGTTGAGTCTGCCTCTACTGGCAGTCTGAGACACTGCAGTGGGGCCTCTCATGTTTGCTGCCATGGGTGAGGTCTCGGGCACTGCTGGCTCACTTCCCTTTTTTCAGCAACTGATGGGCAGCCAACTTGGGGCATGTGGTGGTCACTTGGCTAGTTTCCCATGTCCTCTGTATTTCGCAGATGGGCAAATGGGGGCGGGGTCTACCCAGTGCGGGTGCTGCCACTTCAAACGCAGGGGCCACAGCAGCCTTCTTAGTGCTGTGGCTAGTTTCTATGAGAAATGTGTACTTTAAACTGGTGCAGTGCCATATGTGGCCACTGGGTGGCCCTGCATCACTGTTCCTAGGCTTTCCTGAGGCTGTGGGCCTTGCAAATCACGCTAGTTCTGTGCAGTGGGGAGCTGGGGGCAGTGTCTTCAGGCGCAATGGAGCTTCCTCCTCTGCCTTCAGCGCCGCCACTCAATACATGGTTTGGTTGTGGGGCACTTACAGGCCCCTCAAAGATTACTACCCGGACCGACAGGAGTCACTGCCACTCCAGGTGTGGTCCAGTGACTCACCGCTGGGTGGTGCCATGCTACCTCAGGAGGCCGCAGCATCGAGCTTCCTGCTGCGACCTGCGTTGCATAGCATCAGTGCGGGTGCTGTTGTTCTCACTGCTCGTCTCACCATCGGGCACTTGGGCCGCCCTCTGATAGAAAGAGTCTTCTCGCCCACGTGAGTGCCGCAGAGACAGGCGTGGCTTCGCAGGCAGCAGGGTCGCTCAGCGGGGTGTTTCGTCAGCCTGCTCCTATTGTATGACCAGGTGAGAGAGGATGGGGCAGGGAGGATGCAGACAGGCGTGGGCAGCCTGCTAGAGCGTTGCAGACAGGAAGGGAGGCACAGCGGAAGGCAACGGCCTTACTGTCTCTCACTGTCTGTTGCTGGTAGTCAACTATCTAATTCTGGCTGGGTCTTGCTGGAAGGAGGTAAGGGAAAGCCTTGCCGGCGCAGCCTGTACTTTCTTGCCCTAGCCTCGGACGCTGTTATGTTGTGGGCCCTAGACCCACATGCTGACCAATGATTGGCACCGACACCGTGGTTATCGTTATTCAACTGGCCACGAGCACGTGCACTCGGGCCCTTTTATTAGCCGGGTCACGTCACTCGTGACACCGGTGGTGAATGGGCGTGGTGTGTGTGTGCCCACTCCCATAGGGGAGTGGCTACTACATCAGTGCCTGTCGAGACACTAGAACATGTCTCGCAGGACACAACAGACGCTACATGCAGGTCATTTGCCTGTGGTGCGGTTCATTACACTACTCCTCTCCGTGGCATCGGTGGCCTTGCCTGGACAGGGGCGGCTCCGGCACCAACTCCCAGCCACAGGTGCATGCAGCAGGATGCCTCACATGGGGCCACAGTACTTCAAGGGCATGCACGGTGATCCGCATATAGGCATCGGTAGGGCTGGGCTGCCTCTCGGGATACACAGCGGTTTCTCTGCTTGTCAAAGTATTTGAAAAGTAAACATTGCTCGAGTGGCAAGGAAATCACCTCAAGCCCTCAAAGAGTTTATCTGAGAGGTGAACATTTGCAAGCAGCAAGCAATTCATCACACGAGCTGTCTCCGTGCTTGCTTGAAAAAAATAAGCATTAATCTAGCGGCAGAGGATTCCTCGCGCTGTCGCGAGCTGCTGTTCTGGTCTTCATTCGTCAGTGATCTGCCATGAAGATTAATCCCGTGATAGTGCAGATACTGTGGAAATCGGAGTGAGCTGCCTTATAACGTGGTATTTTCAGAATACTTTGGCCTCGATTGCGAGTGCCAGGAGGGATAGTCAGTATTTATAGCACCTGTTAAAAACTCATATCCCGGGGTTTAAAAATCACATTTTAAATAGCATCTATTGCTGCACACCGAAGACTATTTCGGCTTTGAAGTCCGTTTCAACGCCAATCATTCTTTCTTTTCAGCTTTGAAGAGCCCATTGTTGCCGACACCAATGACCCAGAGGGCCCAGCAACCTGCTGGGCCATGGGATGGAATTGTGTCGGCTTTGAAGCCTTATGGTGCTGCCAGCTATGGCTGGAATGCAGTGGTGGACAGGAAGGTTGGGTCCCTGATTGTGGGCTTGACGCCCGAGTCCTGTCCCCGTAAGAACATTGAGTGACCTGATGGTGAGAGCAGTGAGGAGGTGTACTCACTGTCTACGTTTTCTGGCATAGTGCTAGAGAAAGCCAAAAAGGACGCATGCACTGAACACAGCTTGAGGGGAAATGTATATCTACAGCAGTATTTTAGGGCTATAGTGCCAGGGAGTTTGTGGATTGGCAGCAAATGTTGACGAGTGGGAGGGCTGAAATGCTTCCTTCACTCTGCAGCGCTGCATGGAAGTGTCTCAGAGCGACTAAAAGCGTGTTTAATTATTCATGCTGGACGGGAGCAGTTATAGGCATTCCAAATAAAAACAAGCGCGGACGCCTCGCGCTGAAAGTAAAAAAAACAAGTTTGAGGAGGAGGCAGCAGGGGAAGGGGAGAGGGGAGGGGGCCTGCGCCTGTTTCCCTTGCGGGAGCGAGCAGGAACCATCTGTTAATTACAAAGGGATGGTTTGAAAGCTCGCTCCTGCAAGGGAATCGGGTCTCGCCTTTGGGACGTTATAAGTGTTTTGGCCATGCAACAGTTGATGTTGTTGCCGCAAGGATATTGTGCTGCATAACTAAATACTTATAAGGTCCCAAAAGCGAGACCTATTGGCTATGCCAATGCGTGTCTCTCCTCACCCTACACGTGTCTCTCCTCACCCTCCACGTGTCACTCCCCACCCTCCACGTGTCTGTCCTCACCCTCCACGTGTCTCTGTTGCACGCCTCACACTGCTGCACGCCACACACTGCTGCACGCCTCACACTGCTGCACGCCTCACACTGCTGCACACCTCACACTGCTGCTTGACGCTGCACGCCACACACTGCTGCACACCTCACACTGCTGCACGCCACACACTGCCACACACTGCTGCACGCCGCACACTGCTGCACGCCGCACACTGCTGCACGCCACATACTGCTGCACGCCACACACTGCTGCATGCCACACACTGCTACACGAAACATTGCTGAACGCCACACACTGCTGCACGGCACACACTGATGCAACCGGCACACTGCTGCGCGCCACACACTGCTGGTCACTGCTGCATTACTCACTGCTGCATGCTGCACGACACTGCTGCACGCAGCACACTGCTGCACGCCACTGCACGCCACAGTGCTGCATGCCTCACACTGATACATGAAACACTGCTGCACGCCGCACACTGCTGCACGCAGCACACTGCTGTACGCCGCACACTGCTGCACGCCGCTGCATGTCACAGTGCTGCATGCCTCACACTGCTACACGAAACACTGCTGCACGCGGCACACTGCTGCACGCCTCACACTGCTGCCCGTCGCACACTGCTGCACGCGGCACACTGCTGCACTCCACACACTGCTTTTATGCAAATTTATGCTACTGACATTGCAAATGACAAATGCCTTTTATTTGTTTTAAAACGAAAACATAAATGAAAGGCATTGTAATTTTACAATGCCAATAGCTCAAACTCTTATAAATGCGAGACATATTGCATTGCAAATGCTTGTTACATCTGCTGTTAGGCTTATATCCAGCTGCGACTAACAGTTGAAGGCATATTAGGGCCGGTTGCAATGTGATCTTGGCAGCATTGTCAATTTTATCCCTCTTTTAAAATATTCAATCTGTTTACACATATAATATAACAGTATATTTTTATTCTTGGAAATGGTATTTGATGTGATTTTGTAGGTGTTTTATCGATATAACTCTTTGTACATATAGTGTTTAATTGACTTTTAAGTTTTTTTGCAAAAAGCCGAATAATGTGATTTGATTTGTCTTGGTGCCAAAGAAGACAAATTTCGTTTTTTTCCAGAATTAAGCTTGCGGCAGCTTGTGTATGGCCACCAAATATACATGTTGTGTAGTCACCCAGCTTTGTTTGCATCTAAGGTACTTTGAAACATAATTTGAAACATGGATAAGGTACCCTAGCTCTTCAGAGTGTTTGAGGACTCGCGTGCTTTAGCGCTGTGCTGAAGGTGCGCTGCGTTTTTTTAATTCACCCGTTTTGTATTTCTGTTAATTTTTAGCTTGTTCTCCCCTGATTTTAAGACTGGGCATTCTCCCTCTTACCTGCACCTTAATTGTTGACTCACCGCTGCTTTAGCGGGTCCGGTTCTGGGGGTTCTGATACTGTGGAGAATCGGCCGCCATCTTGGGAGTGGTTGTGACGTTTTCTGGGCGCCATTTTGAGCGGTCTAGTGGTGTTGCAGACACGCGGTCACCCTACTTAAGGCGGTTCCTCAAGGGGGTCAGCCTGGATAAGGTACCCTAGCTCTTCAGAGCGTTTGAGGACTCGCGTGCTTTAGCGCTGTGCTGAAGGTGCGCTGCGTTTTTTTAATTCACCCGTTTTGTATTTCTGTTAATTTTTAGCTTGTTCTCCCCTGATTTTAAGACTGGGCATTCTCCCTCTTACCTGCACCTTAATTGTTGACTCACCGCTGCTTTAGCGGGTCCGGTTCTGGGGGTTCTAATACTGTGGAGAATCGGCCGCCATCTTGGGAGTGGTGGTGACGTTTTCTGGGTGCCATTTTGAGCGGTCTTGTGGTGTTGCAGACACACGGTCACCCTACTTAAGGCGGTTCCTCAAGGGGGTCAGCCTGGATAAGGTACCCTAGCTCTTCAGAGCGTTTGAGGACTCGCGTGCTTTAGCACTGTGCTGAAGGTGCGCTGCGTTTTTTTAATTCACCCGTTTTGTATTTCTGTTAATTTTTAGCTTGTTCTCCCCTGATTTTAAGACTGGGCATTCTCCCTCTTACCTGCACCTTAATTGTTGACTCACCGCTGCTTTAGCGGGTCCGGTTCTGGGGGTTCTGATACTGTGGAGAATCGGCCGCCATCTTGGGAGTGGTGGTGACGTTTTCTGGGCGCCATTTTGAGCGGTCTAGTGGTGTTGCAGACACGCGGTCACCCTACTTAAGGCGGTTCCTCAAGGGGGTCAGCCTGGATAAGGTACCGTAGCTCTTCAGAGCGTTTGAGGACTCGCGTGCTTTAGCGCTGTGCTGAAGGTGCGCTGCATTTTTTTAATTCACCCGTTTTGTATTTCTGTTAATTTTTAGCTTGTTCTCCCCTGATTTTAAGACTGGGCATTCTCCCTCTCACCTGCACCTTAATTGTTGACTCACCGCTGCTTTAGCGGGTCCGGTTCTGGGGGTTTTGATACTGTGGAGAATTTGCCGCCATCTTGGGAGTGGTGGTGACGTTTTCTCGGCGCCATTTTGAGCGGTCTAGTGGTGTTGCAGACAAACTGTCACCCTACTTAAGGCGGTTCCTCAAGGGGGTCAGCCTGGATAAGGTACCCTAGCTCTTCAGAGCGTTTGAGGACTCGCGTGCTTTAGCGCTGTGCTGAAGGTGCGCTGCGTTTTTTTAATTCACCCGTTTTGTATTTCTGTTAATTTTTAGCTTGTTCTCCCCTGATTTTAAGACTGGGTATTCTCCCTCTTACCTGCACCTTAATTTTTGACTCACCGCTGCTTTAGCGGGTCCGGTTCTGGGGGTTCTGATACTGTGGAGAATCGGCCGCCATCTTGGGAGTGGTGGTGACGTTTTCTGGGCGCCATTTTGAGCGGTCTAGTGGTGTTGCAGACACGCGGTCACCCCACTTAAGGCGGTTCCTCAAGGGGGTCAGCCTGGATAAGGTACCCTAGCTCTTCAGAGCGTTTGAGGACTCGCGTGCTTTAGCGCTGTGCTGAAGGTGCGCTGCGTTTTTTTAATTCACCCGTTTTGTATTTCTGTTAATATTTAGCTTGTTCTCCCCTGATTTTAAGACTGGGCATTCTCCCTCTTACCTGCACCTTAATTGTTGACTCACCGCTGCTTTAGCGGGTCCGGTTCTGGGGGTTCTGATACTGTGGAGAATCAGCCGCCATCTTGGGAGTGGTTGTGACGTTTTCTGGGTGCCATTTTGAGCGGTCTAGTGGTGTTGCAGACACACGGTCACCCTACTTAAGGCGGTTCGTCAAGGGGGTCAGCCTGGATAAGGTACCCTAGCTCTTCAGAGCGTTTGAGGACTCGCGTGCTTTAGCGCTGTGCTGAAGGTGCGCTGCGTTTTTTTAATTCACCCGTTTTGTATTTCTGTTAATTTTTAGCTTGTTCTCCCCTGATTTTAAGACTGGGCATTCTCCCTCTTACCTGCACCTTAATTGTTGACTCACCGCTGCTTTAGCGGGTCCGGTTCTGGGGGTTCTGATACTGTGGAGAATCGGCCGCCATCTTGGGAGTGGTTGTGACGTTTTCTGGGCGCCATTTTGAGCGGTCTAGTGGTGTTGCAGACACGCGGTCACCCTACTTAAGGCGGTTCCTCAAGGGGGTCAGTCTGGATAAGGTACCCTAGCTCTTCAGAGCGTTTGAGGACTCGCGTGCTTTAGCGCTGTGCTGAAGGTGCGCTGCGTTTTTTTAATTCACCCGTTTTGTATTTCTGTTAATTTTTAGCTTGTTCTCCCCTGATTTTAAGACTGAGCATTCTCCCTCTTACCTGCACCTTAATTGTTGACTCACCGCTGCTTTAGCGGGTCCGGTTCTGGGGGTTCTGATACTGTGGAGAATCGGCCGCCATCTTGGGAGTGGTGGTGACGTTTTCTGGGTGCCATTTTGAGCGGTCTAGTGGTGTTGCAGACACACGGTCACCCTACTTAAGGCGGTTCCTCAAGGGGGTCAGCCTGGATAAGGTACCCTAGCTCTTCAGAGCGTTTGAGGACTCGCGTGCTTTAGCACTGTGCTGAAGGTGCGCTGCGTTTTTTTAATTCACCCGTTTTGTATTTCTGTTAATTTTTAGCTTGTTCTCCCCTGATTTTAAGACTGGGCATTCTCCCTCTTACCTGCACCTTAATTGTTGACTCACCGCTGCTTTAGCGGGTCCGGTTCTGGGGGTTCTGATACTGTGGAGAATCGGCCGCCATCTTGGGAGTGGTGGTGACGTTTTCTGGGCGCCATTTTGAGCGGTCTAGTGGTGTTGCAGACACGCGGTCACCCTACTTAAGGCGGTTCCTCAAGGGGGTCAGCCTGGATAAGGTACCGTAGCTCTTCAGAGCGTTTGAGGACTCGCGTGCTTTAGCGCTGTGCTGAAGGTGCGCTGCATTTTTTTTAATTCACCCGTTTTGTATTTCTGTTAATTTTTAGCTTGTTCTCCCCTGATTTTAAGACTGGGCATTCTCCCTCTTACCTGCACCTTAATTGTTGACTCACCGCTGCTTTAGCGGGTCCGGTTCTGGGGGTTCTGATACTGTGGAGAATTTGCCGCCATCTTGGGAGTGGTGGTGACGTTTTCTCGGCGCCATTTTGAGCGGTCTAGTGGTGTTGCAGACACGCGGTCACCCTACTTAAGGCGGTTCCTCAAGGGGGTCAGCCTGGATAAGGTACCCTAGCTCTTCAGAGTGTTTGAGGACTCGCGTGCTTTAGCGCTGTGCTGAAGGTGCGTTGCGTTTTTTTAATTCACCCGTTTTGTATTTCTGTTAATTTTTAGCTTGTTCTCCCCTGATTTTAAGACTGGGCATTCTCCCTCTTACCTGCACCTTAATTGTTGACTCACCGCTGCTTTAGCGGGTCCGATTCTGAGGGTTCTGATACTGTGGAGAATCGGCCGCCATCTTGGGAGTGGTGGTGACGTTTTCTGGGCGCCATTTTGAGCGGTCTAGTGGTGTTGCAGACACGCGGTCACCCTACTTAAGGCGGTTCCTCAAGGGGGTCAGCCTGGATAAGGTACCCTAGCTCTTCAGAGCGTTTGAGGACTCGCGTGCTTTAGCGCTGTGCTGAAGGTGCGCTGCGTTTTTTTAATTCACCCGTTTTGTATTTCTGTTAATTTTTAGCTTGTTCTCCCCTGATTTTAAGACTGGGCATTCTCCCTCTTACCTGCACCTTAATTGTTGACTCACCGCTGCTTTAGCGGGTCCGGTTCTGGGGGTTCTGATACTGTGGAGAATCGGCCGCCATCTTGGGAGTGGTTGTGACGTTTTCTGGGTGCCATTTTGAGCGGTCTAGTGGTGTTGCAGACACGCGGTCACCCTACTTAAGGCGGTTCCTCAAGGGGGTCAGCCTGGATAAGGTACCCTAGCTCTTCAGAGCGTTTGAGGACTCGCGTGCTTTAGCGCTGTGCTGAAGGTGCGCTGCGTTTTTTTAATTCACCCGTTTTGTATTTCTGTTAATTTTTAGCTTGTTCTCCCCTGATTTTAAGACTGGGCATTCTCCCTCTTACCTGCACCTTAATTGTTGACTCACCGCTGCTTTAGCGGGTCCGGTTCTGGGGGTTCTGATACTGTGGAGAATCGGCCGCCATCTTGGGAGTGGTGGTGACGTTTTCTGGGTGCCATTTTGAGCGGTCTAGTGGTGTTGCAGACACACCGTCACCCTACTTAAGGCGGTTCCTCAAGGGGTTCAGCCTGGATAAGGTACCCTAGCTCTTCAGAGCGTTTGAGGACTCGCGTGCTTTAGCGCTGTGCTGAAGGTGCGCTGCGTTTTTTTAATTCACCCGTTTTGTATTTCTGTTAATATTTAGCTTGTTCTCCCCTGATTTTAAGACTGGGCATTCTCCCTCTTACCTGCACCTTAATTGTTGACTCACCGCTGCTTTAGCGGGTCCGGTTCTGGGGGTTCTGATACTGTGGAGAATCAGCCGCCATCTTGGGAGTGGTTGTGACGTTTTCTGGGCGCCATTTTGAGCGGTCTAGTGGTGTTGCAGACACACGGTCACCCTACTTAAGGCGGTTCCTCAAGGGGGTCAGCCTGGATAAGGTACCCTAGCTCTTCAGAGCATTTGAGGACTCGCGTGCTTTAGCGCTGTGCTGAAGGTGCGCTGCGTTTTTTTAATTCACCCGTTTTGTATTTCTGTTAATATTTAGCTTGTTCTCCCCTGATTTTAAGACTGGGCATTCTCCCTCTTACCTTCACCTTAATTGTTGACTCACCGCTGCTTTAGCGGGTCCGGTTCTGGGGGTTCTGATACTGTGGAGAATCAGCCGCCATCTTGGGAGTGGTGGTGACGTTTTCTGGGTGCCATTTTGAGCGGTCTAGTGGTGTTGCAGACACGCGGTCACCCTACTTAAGGCGGTTCCTCAAGGGGGTCAGCCTGGATAAGGTACCCTAGCTCTTCAGAGCGTTTGAGGACTCGCGTGCTTTAGCGCTGTGCTGAAGGTGCGCTGCATTTTTTTAATTCACCCGTTTTGTATTTCTGTTAATTTTTAGCTTGTTCTCCCCTGATTTTAAGACTGGGCATTCTCCCTCTTACCTGCACCTTAATTGTTGACTCACCGCTGCTTTAGCGGGTCCGGTTCTGGGGGTTCTGATACTGTGGAGAATTTGCCGCCATCTTGGGAGTGGTGGTGACGTTTTCTCGGCGCCATTTTGAGCGGTCTAGTGGTGTTGCAGACACGCGGTCACCCTACTTAAGGCGGTTCCTCAAGGGTGTCAGTCTGGATAAGGTACCCTAGCTCTTCAGAGCGTTTGAGGACTCGCGTGCTTTAGCGCTGTGCTGAAGGTGCGCTGCGTTTTTTTAATTCACCCGTTTTGTATTTCTGTTAATTTTTAGCTTGTTCTCCCCTGATTTTAAGACTGGGCATTCTCCCTCTTACCTGCACCTTAATTGTTGACTCACCGCTGCTTTAGCGGGTCCGGTTCTGAGGGTTCTGATACTGTGGAGAATCGGCCGCCATCTTGGGAGTGGTGGTGACGTTTTCTGGGCGCCATTTTGAGCGGTCTAGTGGTGTTGCAGACACGCGGTCACCCTACTTAAGGCGGTTCCTCAAGGGGGTCAGCCTGGATAAGGTACCCTAGCTCTTCAGAGCGTTTGAGGACTCGCGTGCTTTAGCGCTGTGCTGAAGGTGCGCTGCGTTTTTTTAATTCACCCGTTTTGTATTTCCGTTAATTTTTAGCTTGTTCTCCCCTGATTTTAAGACTGGGCATTCTCCCTCTTACCTGCACCTTAATTGTTGACTCACCGCTGCTTTAGCGGGTCCGGTTCTGGGGGTTCTGATACTGTGGAGAATCGGCCGCCATCTTGGGAGTGGTGGTGACGTTTTCTGGGCGCCATTTTGAGCGGTCTAGTGGTGTTGCAGACACGCGGTCACCCTACTTAAACCAGTCCTCAAGCGCGCAGCGGTAACGCGCAGCGGGCGCGCCTTCATTGCACCTGAGTCGTGCCAGAGTCCTGCCCGTCAGCGCTAAGGAGGCGCTAGGCGTGTAGGTACTCTGCTCGTGGGAGTCTGTAACATTCTAAGGTTATGTCCTCGGTGAGTGGATATTCCAGGGATGAGTTGTTGGGTATCGGGCAGTCGGTCCCATGTTGTGCACATGGGCCTGTTATCCCCCTCTGTGGCCCGTATAAGTGCGCCTGTGGAATTTGGTCGCTTAATGCCCCTTATTCGATCTCTGTTCTGACGGAGTCCTCCCCGGTTAAGTCCTCTCGCAGTAGACCACAGGTCTCTCGAGATATTACTATTTGGAATCTCAACATCAGGTCCCTTCTGAAGCACCACTCAGAACTTCATGATCTTATAAGGGATGAGACACCTGACGTGCTCTTCATGACGGAAACGTGGCTTCAGGAAGTGGACACGGCAGCCGTGAATCTTGCACTCCCTCCAGAGTACTCCATCTTCACTCACAATCGGGCATCTAGGGGAGGTGGCATCGCCGTAGTTGTAAAGTCCTGCTACCCTTGTGACTGGAGGGTAGTGAATTTGGTAGGATGTGAAAGTGCGTTCTTCAGAATTTCTATCAGCCATCATTTTACTTTGTCTGGCCTCCTAATTTACCGTCCTCCCGGGTGTGACACTGCTTTTAGAAAGGCTCTCCCGGAATGTGTCGGCTCTTTGGCAATGGGCTGTGCAAACTTCAGCATCCTTGGAGACCTTAATCTCCATTTTGATTGCTGTCATATCTCTGCCATTAGTAGTACTTTGGCGGATTTGGAGGCCCTTCAGCTAAATCAGCTGGTTACCTCCCCCACTCATGTGGGGGGCCACATTCCTGATCCTTTATTTACAAACTTGACAGGGGCCAAGGTGGCTAGTCCCAGCCCAGTTGCCTGGTCCGATCACTTTTTAGTGAAAATTCTTCTTTTGATCAAAGAACATCCATTCAAGCCCCTGGATAGAGTAGTGCATATACGCCACTGGAAGAAACTCAAACTGGAGGACTTTCACCATCTCCTGGAGGTCAACCCACTAGGCCCGTTTCTCAATGTAGATTCTGGGTATGACCTTTTTTGTGATTGGGTTTCTCGGGCCTTGGATGTATTGATCCCCACGGTCTGGACGAAATGTCGTCCCAGAGAACCCAGCCCATGGTACGACAGTTCCCTGGTGCCGTTAAAAAAAGCTTGTAAACAGGCAGAAAGGGACTGGCGGAAATCCTATGAGGCTGGGAAAAAAACTCTGTATTTTTCTAAAATTAAAACATATCATAGAGCTGTGTGTAGAGCCCGTGCAGCCTATTACTCCCAGGAATTTAGAACTAGCCTCAATCCGTCCAAGCTAGTTTTTAAGGTCCTAAAGGACCTGACGGCCAAAAGAGCTTCTGCGGCGGAAATTTGTTCAGTGGCCCATTGCGAAGATCTGGCCTCTTTTTTCCTTGAAAAGGTCCAAGCTATCTATCGTGCCTTCCCCATCACTGAGCCGGTAGCTGAGCCTACTAGCCCTACACCGGCCATATGTGAGGCCTTGGCCTCACTCCCTAGTCTGTCGATGGAGACATTTCATAAGTTGGCATATAAGATAAAATCTGGCTCGCCAGCGGATCCTGTGAGGCCAGCCCAGTTCAGAGACTCTGCTGATATTTGTCTTCCTCCAGTGCGCCACCTCATAAATCTTTCTCTCGCCTTGGGTGTTGTTCCAATTAAATGGAAACAGGCTGTTGTGACACCCATATTGAAAAAGTCTACAATGGACCCCCTTAAACTCGAGAGCTATCGCCCAATCTCTCTCCTTTCCTGGCCCGCGAAAGTTGTTGAGGCCTATGTGAACGGGGTGCTGTCTGAACATCTTGTGAGGGCAAGCATTCTGGATTCCTCCCAGAATGGCTTTCGTGCTGGTCACAGCACCGAGACAGCCTTGCTCTAAATGACGGAACATCTTCGTTCTGTGCTTGACTCTGGTCAGACTGCGGCACTGGTATTACTTGATCTTAGTGCCGCGTTTGATACGGTCTCCCACAGGATCTTACTTCAACGTCTCAGAGAGGCGGGTGTTACGGACACTGCACTCGACTGGTTCCGTTCCTTCCTTGCTGATCGGACCTTCAAGGTTGCTACCCCACCTTTTGAGTCCATGTCCTATCCGCTGGAGCTGGGTGTGCCTCAGGGTTCATCGTTGAGTCCCACATTATTCAACCTTTATGTGAGACCGCTAGCGGCTGTCGTCAAACATTGGGGCATGACTATGGTCTCTTATGCTGACGACACGCAGCTGGCGGTCACCCTGAGTGGGTACTCCGACCTCGACGCCCCCAGATTCCGGGATGGACTCCTGGCGGTAGCTAGCTGGATGAATGCCAACTGTCTTCAGCTTAATGCTAAAAAAACTGAGGTCATGATTGTGGGCAAGCGGACGGATCTTTGGGGTGACATGTGGTGGCCTCCTGAGCTGGGTGTAACTCCTATTCCAGTTGCATAGGTAAAAAATTTGGGAGTGTGGTTAGATCCTGTCCTCAGTTTTAGTGGCCACACAAAAAAAGTGGCGGCCACCTGTTTCGGCATTTTACGAGGGTTGAGACCTATCTTGAGGTTCTTTGATGCTCCTACCAGGCAGTTGGTCATACAGGCATCCATACTATCTCGACTTGACTACGCCAGTTCGCTCCTGTTGGGGGCCAACCAGGCTGAAATTGCCCGGATGCAACGTGTCCAGAACGCCACAGCAAGAGCCCTGGTAGGTTTACCGAGGTTCTGCTCTGTGGAAAGTACCATCCGTTCTCTGCACTGGCTGCTCATGGCACAGAGGATCCATTTTAAGACCTTGTGTCTTTCTTTCAAGATCCTCAAGTGGGCCTCTCCCCAGATTCTTGATAATCTTTTGGTGCCTTACATGCCCTCGCGTTCTTTGAGATCCCTGGGTCAAAACTTGGTGGTGGTCCCACGGTTCAGGCTATGCAGGGCCGGAGGCCGGTCCTTCCGGGTTTTGGCTGCAAAATTGTGGAATTCTCTTCCGTCCCACATTCGTGAAATGGATGAGCTTTTGAAGTTTAGAAGGGCTATTAAAACGCATTTGTTCCCTCATTCATCTTAGTACTTTGATCTGCGCGCTTCTGCCCTTGTACAGTTGTGTTGTGTTTGGGACCTCTCTCTAAGCGTCGGGACGCCCCTTGGCTGGGGCAGCTGTGCGCTATAGAAGTGTTTTTAACATAACATAACATATCTTCTCCAGTGCAAATGGCACTATGAGAACATGATATCAGAACAGGATAATGTTTTATATTATGTTACATTGCATTTATTAAGGGCACTATCACCAAGGGTCTCTGGGTGCTTTACTGAAGGGAGAAATCCTGCTGAAAATATTACAGAGAGCAATCTTAAGAGAAGGCCGGATCAAAACTCCAGGCTTTAAGTAGAAATCTAAGCCAGGTTAAGAACTTTCCAAGATGTGGTTTATCTTGTACAGAGTTTCAGAGTTTTGCTGCTAACACTGCAAAATGATGATCCTCTAGTCTGCTCTTGTGAAACCTTGGAACAGTTAGCAGGTTAGCCGCAGTGGAGGGCTTTCCTAGGGCAGTAGCCCTAAAGACAAGTGTTAATCTAATCAGGTGAATGTCCTGCTAGAGTCTTGTGCAGTATACAAAGGGTCTGAAATTCACTGTTCTTAGTCTGTGCCATTTTTGGAGGCTCGGCCTGGAGCGAGGCCATTGGCCACTCTGTAACTTTATGCAGCCATTAGGTCGCCATGACTAACTGTTGCCATGGTTACATTGTCCCGTATGCCACTCTGCCCAATGTACATTTCTCCATATGACCTCGTGTCATGGGCCCTTCCAATCCTTGTGTCCTATCATCACTGTGGCCCCCATCTCCTAGGGCCCCATCTCTTGGGTTCTGTGAAGAAGCTTATACTATTTGTAACCTTCCCCTACAAGGCCCCTTGTCTCCTCTTTCCCATATAATGTGAGGTCACCCTGTGCCTCCAATCACAAGACATGTTTGTGCCATGTTTGTTCCTTCTGTCCTAAGGTCACATTACCCCATGTGCATTGTGACACACTGCTTCAGCCCCATGGTTTTTATCGGGCTCTATACGTCGTCCCCGTCACCCTATCACATTTACCAAAAAGACCCTAGCCTTAACGTGCCTTTGGTTGCCCGCTTCATGTACCCACCGTAGTGCCTTCATGCCTTTTTAGCACTTTGCACGCTGAGGGCATTCTTACATTGCTACCAGTGAAAAGTCCCTGAATGCACTCTTTTGTTGGTAACAAAGGCTGAAATGGCTGACAGCATCGGGCATAAGATGGCTGCACTGGGCAGCTACGTGCAGACGGTGCGCCGTGCTGTCATTTACGTTACCGTCTTTTCATCCATTTCTCTGCCTGTCAACCCCTGTGTGTGATCATCTGTTTCTGGGGGTTCGAGGCTTATGGGTCATGCCTCATATAGACTGGAGGAAAGAAAAACCAAAGGGGAGGATGGACGGAGTGTTGAACATTGCAAGCACTGTGAGACCGGCCTCGTGCCGTGGGCCCTCCCGACCAGCAAGCCACCCTGCAACCGCACCGATCCCCGCTGTCACAGACTTCCGGCCACCATGGCCCAACATCCCGATGGCCGGCCAGACCCCAACACGCAAGCCCGGCCGAGGGAGAGAGAAACCCCCCAAGCCAGACCGGGAGGCGCCGTCCCTGTCACACCTCTGGTCTCTTCCACAAGGAAGGTTTCGATCGGCCACCAGGCCCCCGGTGAGCGGGCACCTCGCCTGCTGGGTGTCTGGAGTCCCTCCCGGACCCACCTGAACGGATCAAAGGGCAGAGCGACAGGAAGTCCCGACACAACGCCCCCAGGCACCAAGACCCCTCTCGGCGAGGACTCCGGACTTCAAAGAGGAAGGGGAGTATAACAAGGGGTGCTGAAGGGACGGGAGGCAGAGAAGACCTGGACTGACGAGAGCCTACTGACCTGGTCGCGGCTCGATCGCTCCCCGAACCAAAGAACGCTACCCGACCTCTGAACCATCTGAGCCCTGCTGACGCTGTCGCGGCTCCCCGAACTCTGAACCATCTGAGCCCTGCTGACGCTGTCACGGCTCCCCGAACTCTAAACCATCTGAGCCCTGCTGACGCTGTCGCGGCTCCCCGAACTCTGAACCATCTGAGCCCTGCTGACACTGTTGCGGCTCCCCGAACTCTGAACCATCTGAGCCCTGCTGACGCTGTCGCGGCTCCCCGAACTCTGAACCATCTGAGCCCTGCTGACGCTGTCGCGGCTCCCCGAACTCCGAACCACCTGTGCCTGCTGAGTGACTCGCGGCACTCTCCTCCAAGGGAATCAGCAGAGATTGCCGAGAGAAGCAACATCCCCCAGCTCGAGGATTGAGAGCTGTGCGCAGGATACTCCGCAGAGACACTGACTCAAAGACTGTCCCGCTACCCCCATACCCCCATCACGAGATCGCCGCTGATTGTGGCACTGTACCTGCATTTCGGATCATAAAGGTCCCTTACGTCTACGATAAAGTATACTGTCTCACGAAGAACTACTGTGTGGTGTCCCTCTGTCAGAGAGTGCAAGCGCAGTGTGTGCGATCCTAGGTACGAGACCCTTCCAGGAAGGGCCTCCCCGCCCTTGCTCGGCCTAACTCTGGGAGAGGTGGGTCAACGGGTGGTCAGGAACGTATTCCGAAGCCCCCCGGAGAACGCCTTCCAATATTTGGTGGCAGACGACGGGATCCGAGCCGACACCTAGAGATCGTGCAGTGGACGACTGACGCACTACCGGAAAGAAATGGAAGGAGAAACCTCCCTAGGTGCCGCAGGTACCAACACAAGCACGACATTCCAAGAGGACCAGTTGGAATATTATACGCACCGAGAACTAAAACAATTCTGCAAAGACCTTGGAATCGCTACCACCGGATTAAGCACGAAAGAGGATTTCCAGGGAGCATTGAAGACCTGGGTCGAGGCAGGAGCTTCCCGGGCACAAACAGAAGGAGAACCGCCAAACGAACCACGAAGCATCCCGGGGAGGAGCAGCGCCCCAGAGGGGGGCCTATCCCCGGAGGAGCTAGCGGACCGAGAAAGGGGCCGCAACCACGAACTAAAGCTAGCAAAACTAATCGAGGGAGAGCTAAAACTGGCCGAGAAGAAACTGGCAGTAGAACAATTACGCCTACAAGGAGAACTCGAGCAAAAGAAGCGACAGAGAGAGCACGAAGAAAGAAAACTCCAACTAGAACACGAACGCAGCCTGAAAGAGATCGAGCTCAAGGCTAAAAGTGAGGAGGCCAGACCCTCGGGAAATCAACCCCTCTCCTCCGTCGTGGAACCAAAGGTCCACATCCCCAAGGATGTGGTGAAAGAATATTACAAGAACGACGACATCCAGCAATGGTTCAAGGCCTACGAAGTTGCCATGACCTCCCACCGAGTCCCGCAGAAAGACTGGGGGGCTGGGTTGTGGGGCCGGTTCCTGAGCGAGGGGAGAGATACCCTGCTAGACCTACCCTCCACGGTGCTGAACTCCTACAGTCACATGAAAGAGGCCCTAGTAGCCAGATATGGGCTCACCCCCGAAATGTACCGGCAACGGTTTCGAGACTGCAAAAAGATACCCGGTACCACATGGGTAGAGTACGTGAACTTTTACAGCCAGGCCTTGGACGGATGCATCAAGGGCAGCAAGGTCTCCACCTTTGAGGAGCTGTTCGACCTAATCGCGTGGGAACACTTGTCCGCCAATTGCTTTGTGGAGTTACGCCAGCACCTCCTGGACAGCAAGCTCACTGACCCTCGAAAACTGGCCGTCGAGGCTGACTGATGGGTGAACACCCGGGCCTCACGGGGTCCCGTGGGAGTCTACGGTCGCCACAGTCAGGGACTCCCCCGCCAGAGGGGCGGAGGGAATCAAGGCCGACCAAGAGAATTCCCGGGGGGCTCCCAGCACAGTCCCCCCCAGAGGACAACCTCCGCACTTTCCAGCCCCACCTCCGGCCAGCACCGGGCCACCAGGGAGGTCGGGACCCCGAGTGAGGATCACCTGTTTCCGCTGCCAACAGACCGGACACTATGCCAGTGACCCTCAGTGTCCCATGTACCAACGACCCGCCACGACAACCCCGCCGGCTCGACAAATGGCCTCCGTTGCCCTGGGAGAAGAGATGGAAGACTCCGAAGAATGGGAGCCAGCCGCCATGGCCCTGGTCTCCCTAGGGGACCGAGAGATGGTCCCCGGAACGCCCCTGCCCGCCAACACGAAGAAGTACCGACAGCAGGTGACGGTCAACGGTCACCGCGTCGAGGGCCTCCGCGACACTGGGGCGAGTGTCACAGCGGTCCACTGCCACCTGGTCTCCGAAGACCAGATCCTGCCCGACGCCTTTTGTCCAGTCATATCGTCGGACAATTCCGAGAGCCTATGCCGGATGGCCCTGGTCCCCTTCGAATGGGGGGGAGTCACCGGCAAGTTGAGGGTGGCAGTCCGAACCTCCCAGCCCGTAGACTGCCTCCTGGGCAACGACCTTGAGAGTTCCCCGTGGGGACAAGTGGAACGAAGAGCCCATCTAGAAATGATGAGCCTACCCGAATGGGTATGCGCCACCACGCGCTCTATGACTCTCAAATTGCCTTTCTCCGAGGGAGGTGAGGCCATTCCACTGAACACAGTCGCCGTCCCCGAGGTCCGGGACGCACTACCCGAGCCCGACGACCCTCTTCCGGAAGAAGCAACCATTCCCTATGACGGGTCGGTGCCTCCAGATCCCGAACCACTGACCGAGCTCGGGGACCTGCCCGAGATGGCCCAGTGGCCCTGCGAGGGAGGTCCCTCCCGAGAAGAATTCTGCCAGGAACAAGCCACCTGCCCTTCTCTCATTGGACCCCGACAGCAGGCCGAGGCCCAAGCAGCAGGCGACCAGTCCGGAACCCACTGGGTATACTGGGAAAACGGCCTCCTGTACAGCGAACAGAAGTCGGCCGATTTGGGATCGGCCCGAGTACTGGTGGTACCCCTGCGCTTCCGAGGTCTCCTCCTGGGCCTGGCCCATGATGTACCCCTGGCCGGACACTTAGGCCAAGATAAGACCTACCAGCGACTCGTTACCCACTTCTATTGGCCCAAGATGCGAGTGAATGTGGAGGCCCACTGCAAGTCATGCCTCACGTGCCAGGCCAGCGGAAAGAGTGGGGGGAAGCGCAAGGCTCCACTACAACCCTTCCCCGTTGTCAGTACCCCTTTTGAGCGGGTGGGAATCGACATCGTGGGATCCCTGGATCCCATGACCGCCCAGGGCCACCGGTTCATCCTCGTCCTGGTGGACCATGCCACCCGCTACTCCGAAGCCATTCCCCTCCGCACCGTGACGGCCCCCGTGGTAGGCCGGGCCTTGATGGGGATCTTCTCCCGCGTGGGGTTCCCTCGCGAAGTCGTGAGTGATCGTGGCACGAACTTTATCTCCAAATGGCCTAGTCGAGCGATTTAACAGGACCCTGAAAGGGATGATCATGGACCTCGAAGAACCCCTACACCGGAAATGGGACGTCCTCCTCCCTTGCCTCCTGTTCGCCTACCGAGAGGTTCCCCAAAAATCTCTGGGGTTCAGCCCGTTCGAACTACTATACGGGCACCCCGTCCGGGGACCCCTGAGCCTGGTCAAGGAGGGTTGGGAAACGACTCTCCGGGGGACCCCTCCGGATGTGTTCCGATACATCCTGGCGCTCCGCAACCAGACCCGGAAATTCCGAGAACTCGCAGAGACAAACCTCGAGGCTAGCCAGGAAGAGATGATGCGCTGGTATGACCAAAATGCCACGCTGGTCGAGTTTCAGCCGGGCCAACAAGTCTGGGTCATGGCCCCGGTGAAACCCTGCGCCCTCCAAGACAAATGGACTGGTCCCTTCAAGGTGGTCGAGCGGAAGAGCCAAGTCACCTATCTAGTCGATGTGCAGTCCCCGCGGAACCCCCTCCGGGTCCTCCACGTGAACCGCCTCAAACCCCACTTTGTGAGGACGGAGTTGAATTTACTCCTGGCCACCGACGATGGGACTGAGGAAGACACCGAGCCCCTTCCGGACCCCCTGGGTGCTAAAGAGACCGATGGCTCCGTGGAGGGGGTGAGACTGTCAACCGCCCTCACCTCCCAACAGTCCGATGACTGCCGCCGGCTACTAAGGCAGTTCACGGACCTCTTCTCCCTAACCCCTGGGGTCACCGACTGGTGTGTCCACGACGTAAACACCGGCGACAGCCCGCCAGTGAGACACCGAGCCTACCGGGTCCCTGATCGGGTCCGAACCTGCATCCAGACCGAGGTAGCTAAGATGTTGGTCCTCGGGGTGATTGAACCCTCCGACAGCCCCTGGGCCAGCCCGGTAGTCCTGGTCCCGAAAGCGGCTGCCCCTGGTTTCGCCCCCAAGCTGAGGTTGTGTGTGGACTACCGAGGACTCAATGCGGTCACCCGAGCGGACGCTCACCCTATCCCCCGCGCCGACGAGCTCATCGACCGCCTCGGGGCCGCTCGCTACCTCAGCACCTTCGACCTAACCTGCGGATACTGGCAGATTGCACTCACTGAGGGAGCCAAGGAGCGCTCCGCCTTCTCCACCCCAGATGGGCACTACCGCTTTAGGGTGATGCCGTTTGGAATGAAGAATGCCCCGGCCACCTTCCAGCGACTGGTGAACAGGGTCCTGTCCGGACTAGAGGGGTTCAGCGCAGCGTACCTCGACGATATAGCAGTATTCAGCTCCCAATGGACCGAGCACCTCCAGCACCTCCGACAAGTCCTGCTGGCTCTGCGCCAGGCCGGCCTCACCATCAAAGCCAGCAAATGTCAAATTGGACAAGGCTCCGTAATCTATCTGGGGCACCAGGTGGGAAGCGGGCAGGTCGCCCCCCTCCAGCCGAAGATCGACGCCATCCTGTCCTGGGAACCTCCAACGACCCAAACGGAAGTCCGGGCCTTCCTGGGCCTCACCGGTTACTACCGGAGGTTTATTAAGAACTATGGCAGCATCGCAGGCCCTCTCACAGAGCTAACCTCCAAGAAACACCCGAAGAAAATACAATGGACTCCCCCGTGCCAAAAAGCGTTCGACGCCTTGAAAGCCGCTATATGTACTGCTCCGGTGCTCAAAGCCCCCGACTACTCTCAGGAGTTTGTGGTCCAGACGGACGCCTCGGAACACGGCATCGGGGCAGTCCTCTGACAGTTCAACGACAAAGGCGTAGATCAGCCCATAGCCTTCATCAGCCGAAGGTTGCTACCTCGAGAACAGCGGTGGAGCACCATTGAAAGAGAGACCTTCGCAGTAGTCTGGGCCCTCAAAAAGCTACAGCCCTACCTGTTCGGAACACACTTCCGAGTTCAAACAGATCACTGACCCTTGCGGTGGTTGATGCAGATGCAAGGAGAAAACCCCAAGCTGCTACGCTGGTCAATCTCCCTCCAGGGGATGGATTTCACGGTGGAGCATCGCCCCGGCACGGACCACGCCAACGCGGACGGCCTGTCCCGATTCTTCCGCTTCAGCGAGGAGAACCCCCAAGTGGATGGGTAGTTCTCCCCGCCTTTCAGCTGGGGGGGCACGTGTGAGACCGGCCTCGTGCCGTGGGCCCTCCCGACCAGCAAGCCACCCTGCAACCGCACCGATCCCCGATGTCACAGACTTCTGGCCACCATGGCCCAACATCCCGATGGCCGGCCAGACCCCAACACGCAAGCCCGGCCGAGGGAGAGAGAAATCCCCCAAGCCAGACCGGGAGGCGCCGTCCCTGTCACACCTCTGGTCTCTTCCCCAAGGAAGGTTTCGATCGGCCACCAGGCCCCCGGTGAGCGGGCGCCTCGCCTGCTGGGTGTCTGGAGTCCCTCCCGGACCCACCTGAACGGATCAAAGGGCAGAGCGACAGGAAGTCCCGACACAACGCCCCCAGGCACCAAGACCCCTCTTGGCGAGGACTCCGGACTTCAAAGAGGAGGGGGAGTATAAAAGGGGTGCTGAAGGGACGGGAGGCAGAGAAGACCTGGACTGACGAGAGCCTGCTGACCTGGTCGCGGCTCGATCGCTCCCCGAACCAAAGAACGCTACCCGAACTCTGAACCATCTGAGCCCTGCTGACGCTGTCGCGGCTCCCCGCACTCTGAACGATCTGAGTCCTGCTGACGCTGTCGCGGCTCCCCGAACTCTGAACCATCTGAGCCCTGCTGACGCTGTCGCGGCTCCCCGCACTCTGAACCATCTGAACCCTGCTGACGTTGTCGCGGCTCCCCGAACTCTGAACCATCTGAGCCCTGCTGACGCTGTCGCGGCTCCCCGATCTCTGAACCATCTGAGCCCTGCTGACGCTGTCGCGGCTCCCCGAACTCTGAACCATATGAGCCCTGCTGACGCTGTCGCGGCTCCCCGAACTCTGAACCATCTGAGCCCTGCTGACGCTGTCGCGGCTCCCCGAACTCCGAACCACCTGTGCCTGCTGAGTGACTCGCGGCACTCTCCTCCAAGGGAATCAGCAGAGATTGCCGAGAGAAGCAACATCCCCCAGCTCGAGGATTGAGAGCTGTGCGCAGGATACTCCGCAGAGACACTGACTCAAAGACTGTCCCGCTACCCCCATACCCCCATCACGAGATCGCCGCTGATTGTGGCACTGTACCTGCATTTCGGATCATAAAGGTCCCTTACGTCTACGATAAAGTATACTGTCTCACGAAGAACTACTGTGTGGTGTCCCTCTGTCAGAGAGTGCAAGCGCAGTGTGTGCGATCCTAGGTACGAGACCCTTCCAGGAAGGGCCTCCCCGCCCTTGCTCGGCCTAACTCTGGGAGAGGTTGGTCAACGGGTGGTCAGGAATGCATTCCGAAGCCCCCCGGAGAACGCCTTCCAACAAGCACTGACCCCCAGTCAACTGATCTGTGTTTAATCAATCATCGTTCTTTAGCTCACTCCGCCACCCCAGTTTAGACATGGCCATTTGCAAATCAGTCTGACCCTGTGCCTCATGGGAACAGTCCAGCCCGAACTGCTAAGCCATGTCTTCCCTGGACCGGAAACAAGCGTCCTGGGACCGGTTTCTGGCTAATCAGCCATCATCAGCCAGGCTAGCTTGAATCCAGTGGTAAAGTGAGCAAGGGACACACATCTGGGCATACCCTGCCAACTTAGGGCAAACAAAGCAAAACCAAAGGGGAGGATGGACAGAGTGTTGAACATTGCAAGCACTCACCCCAGTCAACTGATCTGGGTTTAATCCATCATCATTCTTTAGCTCACTACGCCACCCCAGTTCAGACATGGCCATTTGCAAATCAGTCTGACCCTGTGCCTCATGGGAACAGTCCAGCCCGAACTGCTAAGCCATGTCTTCCCTGGACCGGAAACAAGCGTCCTGGGACCGGTTTCTGGATAATCAGCCATCATCAGCCAGGCTAGCTTGAATCCAGTGGCAAAGTGAGCAAGGAACCCACGTCTGGGCATACCCTCCCAACTTAGGGCGAACAAAGCAAAACCAAAGGGGAGGATGGATGGAGTGTTGAACATTGCTAGCACTCACCCCCAGTCAACTGATCTGGGTTTAATCCATCATCATTCTTTAGCTCACTCCCCACCCCAGTTCAGACATGGCCATTTGCAAATCAGTCTGACCCTGTGCCTCATGGGAACAGTCCAGCCCGAACTGCTAAGCCATGTCTTCCCTGGACCGGAATCAAGCATCCTGGGACCGGTTTCTGGGTAATCAGCCATCATCAGCCAGGCTAGCTTGAATCCAGTGGCAAAGTGACAGGAGCATGATGCACCAGTAAGCTGGTCACCACCTGAAGTCAGGGCAGAGCGCCCAGCCCTAGAGCGCTCGGAGCCAGACACCAGAACAAGGCCACCTCCAGGAAGTCACCAACTCTTCTCTGCTTGTAGGCCTCACGGCCGCCTCACATCACTGTAGGGCTTGCATTCGTCTTCACCTCTGAAGGGGGCGGCGTCCTGAAATACACCCGGCTGCTGGTAACACAGGGCAGGCAGAGCAGCCCTTGTTTCTGTACCCTAGACTGGACTCTTAGAACATGCATTTCATGGCAACCTGCCAACAGAAAAGCAATAGGACGTGGATGTACAAACAGAGAGGCCCCATCAGTCCTAAGCCGGTTCACTCAGTACTGGGAGGACACACATGATGCATCCAGTGTTCACCTAGCACCATGAGTGGGCATCTTCCATGTAATACGGCTGCCATCGAGGATGACGTCATCCCTTCAGGTCCAGCGCGCGCCTGTCACGAGCTGCAGAGGCGAACGCTGTCGCGTGCCTCTGTTCCAGTATCAAAGCTCGCCCCACTAGGGGCTTTAATGCCGACCCTCCCAGTGGCCCCCAAACCCTCCAGAAATATATAGAGCGGTCGTGTTTACTGCAGCGTCCAGCACAGGATGTGGGTGATGGTTGGTCGTCACCTAAAAACCATTGCATGCGACCTCCTGAGTATCTTATACCTGCTGACAGGTGTAAACTCCAAGGGCTTCTTTTCTCCAGCTCACTGTTAGGCGTTGTGTTGTAAGACGGAATCCGAGCACCACTCGTCTCTAACTCCAAATACCAAAACTCTTCCCACATGGATTTAATTGCAAGTACAGCTCCCTCCAACCAAGTGCTCGCCCACCCCGCAGGGCATCGTAGGATAATGCGCCTTGGGCATAGCAAGGGGCATTAAGCGCTCTAAAATGCAGTATTATCTCGTATTTTTCCACAGCAGCGCGTCTCTCTGCTTTTCGGTATTTAACATAAAGCAACAGGAACATTACTATAGGGCTGTTCATGATCATCGCTGCGTTGTGCCAATCGTCTAAAACATAGAATTCATACTACTTACTCACTGTCACAAGAGATGTCATATTGATACTACTTTTCCTTCTTCGAAATGCTGTAGAACCTCCTCTTTCTGGTTCTTCTGTAACCTAGGACCTCCTCTGACTGGTTCTTCTGTAACCTACAACCTCCTCTTATTGGTTCTTCTGTAAGCTAGGACTTCCTCTGACTGGTTCGTCTGTAACCTACAACCTCCTCTTAATAGCTCACTTGGGCTGAACTCGCACTACAAACCCCAGAATGCTTCAGGGCCGGCTTTAGCGCTGGTGGCCCCATGTGCGACAATGTTTGTTGGCGCCCACCCAATTGCAACCTCTGCCGCGGATTCCCTCACTCGCACCCTCAACAGTGCCGCTCAGGTCTCCATAACCACTGTCTCTCAGATTCATTTAGTTTTGTAGCACCACTTGTACCAGTGTAAGGTGTCAGAGCACTTTACATCACACACACATTGCAAAGAAACAATCACATGTGTGTAAATCAGTGTATAGGAAATGTTACATCAGACAGGACTACAAGGTGTAGTGTAGGAGTCACGTCATCAATACTAGTAGTCAGTGCTTCAAATGGGCCGGTACTCATAGGTACTTAGTACCAGCACTTCTTGTTTTTACCAAGCTGAGTACCGTCAGTTCTCCAGTGCCAAGAATAGTATTGGTACTCCGATTGATTAGGTGGGCACTAGGCCGATGCCTGAGGGCCAGCTGTTGCCTGTTTATTTGGCGGCATGTTGGCCGTTTTGGCATCTGTCTGTATCATTCAGCCGAACGGCTCTCTGGACGCCTGCCGCAGGGGCAAGTGAGCCTCTGTTCCTGGATGGAAGCTCTCATTGTCCTCACCTGCCCCCTGCTGGGCCTCCCTGCTGGGTCGTCTTGTTAGTGTATTGCACATCGGCTGCCAGGGGCACAGTGATGCGTGCAGCCTGAATGGGTGGGAGGGAAAAGCCTGCATAAGTGACCGTGCAATTTAACCGCTTGGCCTCCCACTGAGGCCTGACTCACTTGCTCCTGCAATTCCATCCCCTCCACCTGCTGGGACATTGGCAGGGATAAGGTGGTGAAGATGGCCTACACGGCCTGCCTGGAGCACAGGTGAGGTGGGAGGAGGTCTACTGACCTCACATCAGAGGCCAGTATTGTTCTTCCCCTGCCGTCTACCATGCTCATCTGCACATATGGAAAGTTTGAGACAACTGTCAATGGCAATGCAAGCGTAAAATGAATACTCAATAGAAGTGATTTCTATCGTCATGAGTCACCCCGCCCACTAGCCACGCCCCTAACTCGATTTAATGAGCACCTGCACTTATTTTTTTCCATTTAAAGCACTGATGGTAGGCAATATAGTTTGAGTCCTTATTCTGGAAAAGCACACATTCAGAATTTAAAACGTAACACCATTGTTAGGGGTTCTCTTTAACAATAATAATTGTTTTCTCCCCAAATGAACCCTTTTGGCAAGATTAGGATAATGAAAGACTGGGCAAAAAACATATAGCTCTAACATATACCTTGCAGTTTGCAGCAGCTCTTTGATGACAGTTTAATTGCGCAATGTTCTATACTAGGATTTTGACTGATAAATGACAAGTAAGAAAGAGCTCTTTTACAGAAGCAGTCACCCACTCAACTATTTACATTATATGCACTTTGTTATCTGCATGGTACATGTTCTCAGCAGCAGTCATCTTAACCCTCTGCACTACCTTTGGGTGAGTCAAAACTTCAACTAGACAAACCACTGGTCTCTTTCTAGGAAGACAATTAATCACCGGAGTTATCTTGACATTTGAATTGATGCCTGAAAATAAATTGCTGGAGGCCATGGACGCGGCAGGGGGTGCTTTTAAATTGATAATATACTTATAAAAAGTACGCCCCCACCCCAAGTCAGCGCCCGGTGCGGTGGCACCGATGGCACCGCCCTATGCCGGTCTGTAACTATACTCCCAGGACTCCTGAATAGCACGGGCCAGTCTGGCAAGTCTTAGAAACATCTGTGCAAAACAGTAACTAAATAATGTTTGAAAACTTACAGAATCTCTTATTTCTTTTCTTCCTTTACTCCCTCCCCTAGCCGTCTGCGTCTTCTCGATCGAATGCCCCGATAGAACCCCACAGCAGCGCTTTATAGCGCCTTCCATGTGATGCACGAACGTGCGTGCCTTCCTCTGATAGGCGGATGAACATCCACTCCCTTTGTCCCAAACCATCGCTTGCTACGAGGTGTTTCGCTTTCGTTTCTCCTCCGCTCCAGGTTTGTTTCATTTCTTGAATGGCGGTGAATTTAGGAAAACGAAACTTGCGGATTGTTGAGGAACAGAAAGACAGACAGAGATTCGGTTCATCATTTATTTACTTTGAATGTAAGATTCACCAGCCACGGAGCTACCCCCAATCCTTTTTGGGTGAACATCAAAGCCCCTTTATAAGGCTCAGAATCCACAGTCACAGGTATGTGGTCGGCGATCCAACAAGTGAACAGCGAGAGCCGAGCCGCGGGGGGAGGGGGGGGGATGATGGCACAAACGCAGGGGAAATGTGGTAAAATCGCTTCAGGACTGAAAAAGGCGTATTTGTTTAACATGCGGATTATATCGCTGCATCGAGAAGCCTTTCTGAAAGTGATGGTTTTTAAACATGATCTTAGAATAGGTGACCATATAGTGAAAGTCCAAAAACGGGACATATCAGTAGAATAGAAGAAGGACTCAATTCAGCATCATTGAGAGGTAGGAAATGACTTCGCTCATGGTTTGATAAGAATTGTTCCCTGGCTTCCGCAAACTTTCCAAACCTCACCTAGAAACCAAGAGCAGGTTCGCACTTTAAGGAAAATATACGAATTAACTACGGATGGTAGGCTGAGGCTCCTTGAATGAGAGGCCTGGGATAATTTACAACAAGCCTCCCTCAGCCCTCAATCAATCATAGCATTTATAGAGCGTACTACATACCCGTGAGGGTCTCAAGGCGCTAGGGGGGCGCGGGGTGGGGGGGTGCTGCTACTGTTCGAAGAGCCAGGTCTTGAGAAGTCTTCTGAAGGTTAGGAGGTCTTCAGTCTGCCGCAGGCGGATGGGGAGGGTGTTCCATGTCTTGGCGGCGAGGTGGGAGAATGCTCTGCCGCCGGCGGTCACTCTTTGGATGTGGGGGACGATGGCGAGGGCGCGGTCTGCGGAGCGGAGCTGGCGGGTGGGGGGTGTAGAGGCTGAGTCGGCTGTTGAGGTACGCTGGTCCGGTGTTGTGGAGTGCCTTGTGTGCGTGGGTGAGGAGTTTGATGGTTATCCTCTTGTTGATGGGGAGCCAATGCAGGTCTCTCAATTGGGGTGTGATGTGGCTGCGGCGAGGGATGTCGAGGATCAGGCGTGCGGAGGCGTTCTGGATGCGTTGAAGCCGTTTCAGGAGTTTGGCCGGGGCTCCTGCTTAGAGTGCATTGCTGCTGACGAGGGCCTGGGTGACCGTCCTTCTCGTTTCAGCGGGGATCCACTTGAAGATCCTGCGAAGCATGCGGAGGGTGTTGAAGCAGGAGGAGGAGACAGCGTTGACCTGCTTCGTCATGGAAAGGCTGGAGTCGAGGATGACCCCTAGGTTGCGTGCGTGGTCGGTGGGTGTAGGGGGTGCTCCTAATGCAGACGGCCACCAGGAGTCGTCCTAGGCCGAGGGGGTGGATCCGAGGATGAGGACCTCCGTTTTGTTTGAGTTCAGCTTCAGTCGGCTGTTTCCCAACCAGTTGGCGACGGCCTTCATTCCTTCGTGGAGGTTGGTTTTTGCGGTGTGGGGGTCTTTGGTGAGGGATAGGATCAGCTGGGTTTCGTCAGCATAGGAGCAGATGTTGAGGTCGTGCCGTCGTGTGACTTGGGTGAGCGGTGCCATGTAGACGTTGAACAGCGTTGGGCTGAGGGATGAGCCTTGGGGTACGCCGCAGATGATCTCGGTGACTTTGGAGCGGAAGGGGGGAGGCGGACGCTCTGTGTTCTGCCGGAGAGGAAGGAGGTGGTCCAGTTCAGGGCCTTCTCTTGGATTCCGGCATCGTGGAGACGTGTTTGTAGTGTGCGGTGGCAGACCGTGTCGAAGGCGGCTGACAGGTCCAGGAGGATGAGGGCCGCGGTTTCTCCGTTGTCAAGCAGGGTCCTGATGTCAGGGTCCTGATGGTGGCGGCGATGAGGGCAGTTTCGGAGCTGTGTTGCTGTGGAACCCGGACTGGGACGGGTCCAGGATGCTGTTCTCCTCAAGGAAGTTGGTTAGTTGCTTGTTGACGGCCTTTTCGATGACCTTTGCCAGGAACGGGAGCAGGGAGATGGGTCAGAAGTTCTTGAGGTCCGTGGGGTCCGCCTTGGGTTTCTTGAGTAGGGCGTTGATCTCAGCGTGTTTCCAGCTCTCTGGGAAGGTCGCTGTCTCGAAGGAGATGTTGATGGTTTTCCGGAGGTGGGGTGCGATGGTGCTGCTGGCTTTGTTGAAGATGTGGTGTGGGCAGGGGTCTTCTGGGGATCTGGAGTGGATGGTGTTCATGATCTTGACGGTGTCGTCGTCATTGATGTTGGTCCAGGCGAGCAGGCGGTTGGTGCGGGTGGTGGTCGTGGGAGCGGGGGTCTCAGCGGTTGCCGGGGTGGTGACGGCGTCGAAGCTGTCGTGGATGTCTGCGATCTTGCGATGGAAGAAGGTGGCCAGCGAGTTGCACAGGTCTTGTGACGGTGGGATGTCGTTGGTATTGGAGCTGGGGTTTGAGAGTTCCTTCACGATGTTGAAGAGCTCTTTACTGTTGTGTGTTTTGTTGTCTAGGCGGTCTTTGAAGGAGGTACCTTTGGCGGATCTGATGAGGTGGTGGTGTCTGCGGGTGGCGTTCTTGTGGGCTGTGTAGCTTTCAGGTGTTCGTTCACGGATCCAGTTTTTTTTTAGTTTTCGGCAGGTTGGTTAGGAGGCCTGGAGGTCTTCGGTGAACCAGCTGGCTTTCTTGTTGGTGTGGGTGTTGGAGGGCTCCTTGAGCGGGGCGAGGGTGTTGGTGCAGTCGTTGATCCACTGTCTGAGGCAATGGGCTGCGGCGTCGGGGTCAGTCGGGTCTGCGGGTAGGCTCTAGGCGAGGGCGGTGGTTAGCTGGTCCTCAGTGACTTTGCTCCAGTGGCGACGAGGCATCTGCTGGGTGCGGGGGTGTGTGGTGGGTTTCTGGAAGGTGAAGTGGATGCAGCGGTGGTCCGTCCAGTGGAGTTCGGTGGTGTGGTTGAAGAAGACGTGGGAGCTTGCTGAGAAGATGGGGTCAAGCGTGTGGCCGGCGGAGTGGGTAGGTGTTGTGACAGGTTGTCTGAGTCCGAGGTTGGGGAGGTTGTCGATCAGGGTGGAAGAGTTGGAGTCGTTGTTGTTCTCGAGGTGGAAGTTTATGTCCCCAAGGAGGATGTAGTCCTTGGAGGCGAGGGCGTGTGCGCTGATGAAGTCGGCGATGGAGTCGCTGAACTGTGGTCAGGGACCGGGGGGGTCTGTAGATGAGGGTACCTCTGAGGCTGGTGTTGGGGTCGGTGTGGATCTGGAAGTGCAGGTGTTCGGCGGTGCTGAGGGTGTCGTCGGTGTCTGTCGAGATTTTGAGAGTGTTTCTGTGGACGATGGCGATTCCTTCTCCTACTCCATTGGTGCGGTCCTTGCGGGTGAACTTGTAGCCTTCCGGGATGGCTGTGGCGATGTCGGGTGCCGAGGAGGGGGTCAGCCAGGTCTCCGTCAGGAAGGCAACGTCTGGGGCGTTGGTGTCGAGTAGGTCCCAGAGTTCGACGGCGTGTTTGCGGGCGGAGCAGGTGTTGAGCAGGATGCATCTGAGGAAGTTGGGTTCTTCTGTGGGAGGGTTGGCGGGCCAGATGCTGGTGAAGCTGCAGTTCTGGCAGGAGAAGGGTCCTTGGGTGCGTTTCGGGATGGCCAGGCAGCAGGTGTGTGATCGTCCGGTGTTGAGTGCGTGGAGGGTGCTGGAGCCGTAGCGGAGGAGGGCGTTGTGGCGTTCGCGGGGGCCAGGGGACCTGGCACTGGGCGCGGTCCAGGCGGGGACGGGCGCAGACGGGCTTGCCTTAGGTGTGCCTTCGGCGCGCCAGCTGCGCGTGTCCGCTGCGCGGCCTCCATATAAGGGGTTAAGGGAGGGAGGAGCAGCTGGGAGGTGGGAGTGCTGGAGCAGAGTTTTCTGTTGAAAATGTATCGAGTTTTAAGCTCCAGTTTTGTTTATATGTTATGATTAAAATTACTAATTTGTAATCATTAAAAATTAGTTTTGTTAAATGTCTAAATTAACCAACATTACTAATGAGAGAAAACTACACGTGGGAATGCATATATGTTGCTTAATAATATGTGCAATTTAATTAAATGAGTATCGCAAAAGTGTTATTTGTTTCGAGTTTGTGCTTTTAAAATAACGTGTGCTAATGCTTTATTGCGTTGCAGAAGGCTCGATAATTACATACACATAAGGGTATTAGTGGGAATTAACACTGTATAATCATTATGATGTGGTAACGTTGTTTTGTGTTTCTTTTAATTAAGATGGTCCGTTTTGGCCTAAACAAAGATGGCTGCTATTTACAGCCTGCGCTCGAGTGATTGAATTTTGACGAGAGGCCTTGCTGAATATGGTTGAAAGTCACCTGACCACAGCCTCTGCCTGAATTAAAAGTTTCCGTGAGGACAGCAGCTCTGGGCATGTATCCAATTGTCCTTGGAGAAGGATAAAGCCACAATGAACAATGATCAGTCTGCGGTGGCTCTGCTATGGTACCAAGGAAGAGCATTCATGAAAGTAACACTTGCAAACTCGAGTTTCCTTCTTCCGTGTTTTTATTTTTGTGATTTTTTCTGAGCGGAGGTTTTCTAAATGTAACCAAGTGACATCCTTTCCTGCTCGCTCTGCTCAGCGGCTCAACGGATATTCGAAGTTTGTTTGTAACTTTTGTTTTGTCATTTTTGTTATAAATATGCTAGACTAGAGAGGGTCCGTGTTCATTGCGTTCATTACATTCATTGCGTTCCTTGCGGTCATCGTGTTTTGGACTTCTTCCTGAACCTATGCTGAGGACGGCAGCTCGAGAGACTTTACCGAGAGACCTGTCCTGACTCTAGCTAGAATAGGTAACTATGAGAATAATGATTTTGCTAATGATTGACTTTCATTTGAACTAATTTAGATAAATAAGCATTTGTTTGAATTCCAGTGTCGGGTGGTTATTTCCTTGTCATTTATTGAGTTTCAAATGTATTTCCTTATGTTTAAAATCATGACTCAGGACAATTTCTTTAAGGTCGCATTGACCTCGCTCTAGATGCAGATTGGTTTAGGTTTCTCTCATATATTCAGTGTGGATAGAGTAATAGAATGAATGTCAGTGTGATGGGCCCTAGCGTATGATGAGTGTATGTGCGTGCGACTGTGGATTTACTCTGTCCGTGGAAGCAGGGAGAATTTATATGCGCCGATCTGCAGCAGTTTCCTGGTAGCAGAGGATGGTTTTAGATTATTGTCTTGATCTGATAGATTGCTTGTACATAGGCTTTTGATTTATTGATTGATGTTGGTATATGTATTAATACTATATGTTGAAGTTGTCGTGTTGAGTTCTATGTAGTGTGTACGGCTTCTGGAACTTGGGAGCTGGTGACGGTTCCGTAGTAGGACAGAGGGAAGTGAGTGCTGCTCTCGGGAAAGACGGGATTATTGGCCCTGTACGTATGCGGGGAAAAACGTGTGACAATTGAAGTTGCGCGTCACATTGTCTGGGTTCGGAATTAGTGACATCGTCGTGTGTTACTATTAGGGACATATTTTCGGTATAAAAGGAGTGTGTATGGTAGCGAAGGTTATCTGTGAAACTCTGGTCTTAAGTCCCAGGGATCTGTAAGGTTCGCCGTTAAAGCTTATCGCGGGAGGAGTAATAGGTATTCTCTGAGCTTGTCTGAGGGACTGGGCAGAGGTAAGCGCTGCTTGGTTAATGCGTGTTATAATTCTGTAGCGGGTCAGACTGTTCGCTGTTCTCGGGAAAGGCAGGATTCTGTGTGCATGTGCTACATTTTCTGGTGTGAAAGTGCGTGAATGTATGAGCATTTAGTTGATTGTAAGACTCTTTGGAGCAGTCCTAGAGGAAACAGTTAATGGATGCATGTTAGAAGTGCAGAGTAGAGGGATGTGCTACTGTGTCAACGAAAGTAATTATTCCGTAGTGGAGCAGAGGTAAGCGCTGTTCTAGAGAGAAGCGGGATTCTTGTGAGAAAGAATTTTCTTTACTATTCCGTGGTTAGCGAAGTAGACAATGGAGATGTTTATATGTTGTAACTAATAGATTTTGTAGAATCTGAAACGAAGTCTACTGGGAAGGCTTTGTAAAGGAGGGGTAGACGAGTGACAAGAGACAGAGCAGAAGCGTCTGCAGCGACTGCTGACGTCATTTAGACCGCGCTGTGATTGGGCAGTGGATCAGAACAGTGCTCGCGCTAGGGTTGGTGCGTTGGTGTGAGCCGCGCAGGGATTGGAAGGAGTACAGGGTGACGTAGACGCTCCAGGATTGGTGCGTTGGTGTGAGTCGCGCTGTTATTGGACGAGAGATCGTACAGTTGCGGAAGAGACTAGAGAATATTGGTAAACGTTAAAATGTATTACCAACCCGAGGAAAAGAAGAAGAAATCCTTGTTCGGTAAAATTAAAAGATGGTTCGACAAGGATAAAAACATAATAACTAGAGAAGGTGAATTGCTACCTCCAAAGAGAACTCCTGCATCCTTCATGGTTGTGAAATATGGGTATCATACCTGTATTTGGTTAAATAACTGGGCTAAGTATACTAAGGACGATGGTGTCTTAGCGTTCCCGGAACATGGTTCATTTAATTTGGCCGTGTTGAGAAATTTACGGGAGAAAATGATGTGTCTAGAGCCTAGACCAAGGCCGACACAATTCGAGGCGTTGGTGGAATGGGAAGATGAGGTGCATGAGCGAGAAAAGCAGAGGAGTGGAGGCAACTATAGGTACATGTTCGGGAGGAAATATGATCGTGAAACTCATCATGATCGAATGAGGAGATGGCGAGATGCTAGTATGTCAGAGGGATTATATCCTATGAGGATAGTTGACAAGAAGGAAGAGAGGAAGGGTACAGAAAGGGTGCCTGATGCAGAAGTGAGAAGGTATGGGGCTAATGATTACGAGGATGAGGTCTTAGATGATATGATTTACAAGAGACCACCTCCGTATAGACCAGAACCAGAAGAGAGCACGCCAGTTGCTACTCCAATAAGAGATACTTTGCAAATTATTAAAACTGAGGTTGTGACACCAGATCTGAAAAGTGGTAGCTCTTTCACAGAAAGGGAGAGAGAGAGAGAGCGAGAGAGAGAGAATCGAGTCAGTGACGAGAAAACGAGAGAATTAGCCAGAACAACATCTGAGCTGACTGAGAAAATTAGGGAGCTGACGAAAAATCTTGAAGCAGTTACGGTGCCTGTAACGATTGGTCCGGTTGTGCCTATTTTTGATAAGCAAAGAATGGGTGAAAATAGTTTGACGGTTCCTTATGTTGGAAATGGTTTGGTTGGTACTTGCACTTTGGAGGAATCAGGAATGAGAACAGGAGGAAATAATTTGAGACAGTCGAGACATGATGCCTGTAGTGGAGGATTAGATGTACAGCCTAATTCGGGATTGAATACTGGTTGTTTGGGAGGAACGATTTTGGAACCACAGAGGATGGCAGAACAAGTGGGTGCAGTGAAAAAGTCTACAGAAATAACAGCTGAGGATTTGAATGATTGGTTGAAAGTTCTTCAAAAAAAGGATAAAGATTCACAGGCAATTGATGTAGCCAGGTTGCGCATAGAATTGGAGGAGCTTATTGCGGGAACAATTCCTACAGACATACTGAAAACCCATCATGATGGAGAGTTGTTATTTATGTGTAAAAGTATCACCTGGAGGGCTAAAAGTACACATGACAGGTTAAAAGCAATAGCGAGTGAAAAAGGAGTTGACATGGATAAGGTGAAAGCTTTGCAGAAGCCTTACAGGGTGGATTTCTCTGACAAAGATATTGAAAATCTAAATGGTGCTGGCAGAACAGGGCAGATTAAGGAAATGATTGCCTTATTGCGAAAATGGGGTGATGTGGAAAGATGGAAGGCTAGATGGTACAAGAAAAGGGAAGATTCAGTGGACAGGACTTACTCAGCTTTTCCCATGAGAGAAAAAGAGAAAACAGTGGATGCTTATCCTATGAGAGAGATTCCTGGAGGAGGATATGTACATGTCTCATGGACTAGACAGGATATTTTGTCATTTACGAAGGATTTCCCTCGACTGAGAGAAAAGCCCGTCGAGTGGTATAGGCAGGTAGACTGGTTTGTGAAATTGTCAAAAGTGCTGTGGATTGACCTAAATAGTCTGTTTGATATAATTGTTCCAGCAGACTTGTGGGCAGAGTGTAAAATAGTTGTAGATTGGCCTGCTAAGGAGTACCCAAGAGATCAGAAAACAGGAGCACCAGATCCAGAGGTAATGAAGAAGTACGAACAGGTTATAGTGTTCCTGAAAAATAAAGTACCCCCGAAAGAGACAGACTGGGTTAAGATAGATCGAACACATCAGGAAGCAAAATAATCAGTTCATGCTTTTTACGAAAGGCTGATACTGGCTTTTAAACAGTTCAGTGGAGACGAATACCTGGGCGATAAGGATTTGAGTCATTTTGTATACAGATTTGTATATGGCTTGAGACCTGAAATCAGTGAAAGAATACGTGAGCATACAGTTGATTGGCAAAGTAAAAAGATTGATGAAATCTTGAGACATGCAAAATACTTCAGTGATGAGATTGAAGCAAAACAGAGAAAGCTGAAAGAGAAAGCAATGTGGGCACAGGTGAAAGTTGCTGAGAGACAAGAAGCACAGTTGATGGAACAGGCAAATAATCCAGGAAATAGACCCAGATATGCGGGAAAAGGAAAGGGGAATCTAGAAGAGGCCAAAAAGAAATTCCCTTGTCACAACTGTGGACAATTGGGGCATTGGAGATCCGAGTGTACCAATCCACCATTAGTGAGTAATGAAAATAAACCCTTAAATCAACAGGTGCAGAACGAGGGGTGTAATCAACAGCAGCAACAGCAGAAGGTTGTCAGACACAGAGCCAAGAGCCAAAACCGCCCTTGCCGCAGAATAGAGGGTCCCAAAAGTATAACCAGGACTCAGGATTCTACAATGATGAGCAGGTAAACAAACCGAGACGTTCAAACCCGGTACAGCAGTACTGGTTAAGGAATGAGGGGAGTGAGTCTGAAGGGGACTATTGACGGTGCCGAAGAGAGGAGGAAGAGTGCATACTTGGTGCAACTCTAGAAATAGACCAGGCAGGACCATTTGTGGATGGGAAAATAAATGGGGAGAGTGTTACTTTTTTGGTAGACACAGGAGCGACGAGATCAACTGTCAGGTCAGCAGATATTAGAAATCTTCCTCTCTCGGACGAAGCAATCCAAGTAGTTGGTGTAGCCAATACACAGATTAAGACTCGTTTTACCGAACCAGTAAGGGTAAGAATAGGGAAATTTTCAGACATGCACAGATTTGTAGTCTGTGACACCAGTCCAGTGAACTTGTTAGGTAGGGACCTATTGTGCAAGATGAATTGTACAATTTTCTGTACTCCGGATGGAATAGCTTTTGAGACACCAGATGAGGATGTTTTGTACCGGATGACTCTAGATAATAGAGAGAGTGAGATTGTTGGTACATATGCTGTGTTTAATCCAGATGATTTGCCTCAGGAGTTGAGACACACAGTGAAAACAGCAGTTTGGGATTTTACTGGAGAAGATGTGGGATTGATGAATAATGTAGATCCAGTGAAGATTTCAGTGAAATAGGGGATTGTTTATCCTAATATTCCTCAGTACAGATTGACACCGGAAATAATTGAGGGAATAACTCCTATAATTGACAAGATGATTCATCAGGGTGTTTTGAGAGAGTTACTAAGTAGCCCGTGTAATTCACCGATAATGGGGCTAAAGAAACCTAATGGAAAGTTCAGGATTGTACAAGATTTGAGAAAGGTTAATAAAATTGTGGTAGCATGTTGTCCCATTGTGCCAAATCCGTCAGTGATTTTGTATCAGATTCCTCATGATGCTGAGTGGTACACAGTGATTGATTTGTGTCATGCTTTCTTTTCAATTCCATTGCATCATGATAGCCAGCCGATTTTTGCATTTCGGTTTGGACAGCGTATTTTAGCATGGTGTCGTATCCCACAGGGGTATACAGAGAGTCCTTCGATATTCAATCAGTTGTTGAAAAAGTCATTGGAGAGTCTGATCATGCCTGAAAGCTCAGTACTAGTGCAGTATATCGATGACTTACTTGTGGCATCGAAGACACATGAAGCTTGTGAAGTAGATACCATAGCTTTACTGAATCATCTGGCAGATGGAGGGTTAAAGGTATCTCCAGCCAAATTGCAATTTTGCAAGAAAGAGGTGCATTATCTTGGACACAATATTGAAAAGGGTCTGAGAAAGGTGACCGATGACAGGATCAAAATTATCAGAGGAATGAGAGCCCCAATGACCCAGAGAGAGGTGAGGATGTTTCTGGGGATGGTGGGTTATTGTCGTCAGTGGATAAGTAATTTCTCCCTGATAGCAAAGCCACTGATTAAGTTGACCAAAAGTGAGGTGAGAGACCCATTGGAACTGGATGGAGAACAAATGGCAGCATTTGAGGAGTTGAAGAGCAGAATGTGTGAAGCCCCTGCTTTGGGAATGCCAGACTATGAGAAAGAGTTTGAGTTGTACTGCAGTGAGAGAAATGGATGTGCACTTTCAGTGTTAATCCAGAAGCATGGACAACTGAGAAGGCCGATTGCGTACTTCTCATCGACACTTGACCCCGTAGCTGTGGGTTTGCCAGGTTGCCTGAAAGCAGTAGCTGCTACATGCAGAAGCTTGGAACAGAGTGAGGGCATAATAATGGGATATCCTGTAAGGGTATTCGTACCTCATGATGTGGCAATTCTTTTGACAAGAAGCAGGACTCAGTACATGTCACATAGTCGATTGACTAAATATGAAAAAATCATTCTGGGAGCATCAAATGTGACTCTTGAGAGATGTGTGAATGTGAATCCAGCAACGTTGTTGCCAGATGCTGACAATGTGAATGTGGGAGATGATGTTGATCATGATTGTTTGGATGTGCTTGACTACTGCACAAAACCAAGACCAGACATAAGAGATTTGCCATTGCCAGAGAGTGATCATGTGTTGTTTGTGGATGGATCATGTTTGAGAACTGATGATGGTGTGCTGAGTGCAGCATATGCGGTGTGCAAGGTTTCAGAAGTTATGGAAGCTTCGCCTTTGAAAGGAGTGAGATCTGCTCAGGTGGCTGAATTGGTGGCATTGACAAAAGCTTGCAAGATTGGGAAGAATCTGAGAGTGACTGTAATGACTGATAGTCAGTACGGTTTTGGAGTCGTTCATGACTTTAGCCAGCTTTGGCTACAGAGAGGTTTCTTGACGTCGAGTGGGACTCCAATAAAGAATGCTGAAGTGATTGGAAAATTGCTTGAGGCAATACAGCTGCCTAAAGAGTTAGCAGTTGTGAAGTGTGCTACACATGGACAAGGAGATGATTTTGTTACTCTTGGCAATCGTTTTGCCAATGACATAGCACAGTATTGTGCAAAGAACAATCATTCGATTAATAGGGCACGAGAAAGGGAAATGTCTTTTTGTTCTGTGATGTTTACTAATGTCCTAGAAACGTGGGATGAAGTGAAACAGTTGCAGGATGAGGCAGGAGATGAGGAAATGATAGATTGGATCAAGGCAGGTTGTGCCCCAAGAGAGACAGATCATGTTTGGATCTATAGAGATGGTAGACCAGTCATGCCCAACTCCATGTTATCGACAATGGCAAGAATGTATCATGGCCAAGGACATCTGGGGAGGGATGCAATGATTAGGTCTTTTAAGCAGACCTGGTACAATGCAAAATTCAGGTTGATTGCAGAGAGCATCTGTCAGAGATGTTTGATTTGTCAGCAGTTCAATACTGGGAAAAAGACAGTGGTGAGTCTAGGAACAATAGGCAGAGAAGGAGGTCCTTTTACCAGAATGCAAATAGATTTCATTGAAATGCCCCAAGTGAACAGATTGAGATATGTTCTAGTGGTAGTCTGTTTGTTCTCAAGATGGGTGGAGGCCTATCCGACTAGGAGAAATGATGGAATAGCAGTTGCAAAGTTACTGTTAATAGAGTTGATTCCTAGTTACGGGTTCCCAGTGACAATTGAGTCTGACAGAGGTGGACACTTCTATAATGAGCTCATGGGTTTAATTTGTGAAGCATTGAGCATACAGCAGAAGCTACATTGTGCATACAGACCAGAGGCTTCTGCAGTCGTTGAACAGATGAATGGCACAATAAAAAACCGAATTGGTAAGATGTGTTTAGCCACTGGAATGAAATGGCCTGATGTCTTGCCTCTAGTGCTGATGACTATTAGGTCTACTCCAGATAGAACCACAGGTTTGAGTCCGCACGAAATCTTAATGGGACGTGCGATGAGACATGCATTTGTGCCTGTCAACAAGTTGATGACAATAACTGATGACATGATTTTGGATTACTGTAAAGGCCTGGCTGACGCAGTTCATTCTGTGTTTCACCAGATTGGAGAAGACGCTACTACACTTGAGAAGAAGCAAGCCCATGATCTGAGTCCAGGGGACTGGGTGAGGATTAAAGTACACAGAAGAAGAAATTGCTTGGTTCCAAGGTGGGGAAGGCCAAGACAAGTTATTCTGACTACGACAACTGCAGTAAAGTGTGCTGGTGTGAAAAACTGGGTGCATGCGAGTCATACTCTGAGAGTTCCAAATCCAAAAGATGGGACTGGTAAGGAGTATTTTGAAGAGTCAGATTCCAGTGATGATGCAGAAACTGAACCAGTGAGAAGAAAAAAGAATCCTGAAAGGGGTGAAGGAGAAAGAGAGTCAGGTGATTCTTTTTTCTTTCCAAGAGAGGCTTCAAGCGAAACATTGAGAGTCTCAGAGGAGAGATCGGATTCTGTAAAAGTGCCTGAAGTTCCAACAAGCAGTGGAGGAGAAAGGAGAGAAAAGAGCAGTTCCACAGAAACTACACCTGAATCAGATGAGGAGGTTGAAAATCCACTTGAGGTTACACCTGAAGAAGCAGGGTCAGAAGAAGATAGAGAGGGACAGATTGCAGAAGACCCCCGAGGAGGTGTAGGGAACATTCCTGATAAGCTAGGTGAAGGGACAAGTAGACAGCAAGAAGATTGCGTGTCGGAGACCCGAGGAGGGACAGAAATAGGGAAATCTCAATCGGTGGTGGGAAAAACTGTGGAGCGAAAGAAAATTGTTGAGGAACAAGAGGCAAATGAGACAGAATCAGATGAGAGTGAAAATGAGAAATCAGAGGGTCGAGTTCTGAGAAAGAGAACTTGGATCGGAGAAAGAACTAATAAAGAAGCAAGACCAAAGAGGGTTGTAAGAGGAGATCATTGGCCCAACAGGATAAAGAGATTGAGGTACAGACTGACACGAGCAAATTCATCGAAAGCTGAACAGGTGAACGAGGTGTCTAGTCAAAATCAAGCAAAAGGTGAAAAACAAAAGGTCTCAAAAGAACCAGAGGAGATCAAGAGAATCAGAAAACCTAACCAGAAGTATAGGTCACCGGAATGGACGTACGTGGCACTGTCTGAAGGTGAAGAGGCAGAAAGTCAAGGAAATCCAGAGGGGACCGTAGGAGAAGTGGTTGAGTAGAAAACTGTTGGAATCCTGAAAGTAATCCTGACTGACATTGGAGAAGAGTCGGATGCACAGGATGTTGTTGAAGATCTGATACAATTTGATGTTGCTGAAGAAGAAGTGAAAAGTGATGCAAATCCAAATTGAGTGAACTGAAGGAGTCACTTGGAGAAAAGTGAAAATCTGAAATTAGCTGTGTGAAATAATCTAGAGTTCTAAATTTAAGTAGTGGAGTAGAAGAGGCTAAGTCAAAAGACACTGCCAAAGTAATAGAATGGCTAACACAGAAAATAATCAAAGTAGATGTGCCTTCTTGAAAAGATGGTGTAGAATGTGCTGCTGCTGTACTGGATTATTAATGCTATTATGGGGTGTACTAGCTTTACTAGTTACTTTTAGAGTTACAATAGGTACTTTTGGAATACATACTGAGAATGTGACTAATGTAGAGAAGAGTTCACAGAAAGTAGTTCCAACTAGAATTAGTAACATTTACATACATAAAGATAGGTCAATTAATCATTTTTCTAGCAATGTTTTTTCAAAGTTGTTGTATGAATACGTAAAGACAATGGAAGTTAGGGATTGCTACGTATGTATGCAGTTACCTGCATCCATTTCAGAGGGTGTTACTTATCACCATTTACCAGCTACGTATGGAATTTCATGTAGTGTGTTAAGTAGTGTTTTTTATTTGTTAGGGAAAATAGATTACGAGATGTCTAACAAGGATAACATTTTTGGGCAATTGCCTATGAACAAAAGGCTGAATCCAGCTAAAGAAGCTAACATTTTTGGTGAGATTTTTATTGAGAAAGAAGAATTAACATTAGATTACATTTTTAGAAACAATTTAACTTGCAGTTTGAAAGAGGAGGGGAAGGCTTTCCTAAACATGGTAGAGGAAAGGAGAATGAGCATGCATGTAAAGGAAGGGAAATATAAATTGGGTGAGACAATTTGGGACATTGAGATGGGAAAGGAATTGAGGAATGGGGCCAGTCCAACTTTGGCTTTAGATGCACCACAGCAGGGTAAACTATGCATTACCAGAAAGAAATCCCAATATGATAATTACTTTGTTGGGACTAGTGAGTGTCATGATACATACTTTATTGCAACAGGATGGGGTTTTAAAGGTGGAGAAGATCCAGTTTTCCCAGGAGTGTATTATGTTTGTGGGAACAAGGCTTATTACAAGTTGCCTGACCATTGGTATGGCACGTGTTATGTGGGCCTGGTCTTTCCAAAGATTTTTCATATAGATAGAATAGAAGATGTAGAACATATTAATTTACTAACACGTTTTAAGAGAGAAACTTGGTCAGAAATCATAGGTGATATTTTTGGAGCTTTAATTCCAGCAGTGGGAATTTCTTTAAATGCATATGGGATTCGGAAACTGTCAACAGTGGTGGATCGCTTATCGACAAGCACCGCTGGAGGGTTTCTTTTGGTGAATACGGAGATGATTGCCGTACGTGCCATGTCTATGCAAAATCGACTTGCCCTTGATATTCTATTGGCCAAGGAGGGTGGAGTCTGCGGAATGCTGAAAGTTCAACATTGTTGCACTTACATTCCTGACGAGAGTAAAGATGTAAAGGTCTATATCAAAAATATTACTGATTTGCATGAAGAATTAGTACCACTGGAAGCTGAGAGCATCTGGACTAAAATAGCTAATAAGATAGTTGCTGTTAAGAGTTTTATTGCTAAGATAGGTAGTACCATTATTGGTAAAATATTATTTCCTTTGACATGTGTAATTGTTGCTTTATTGTTGCTAAGATTGGGGTGTTTGTGTTGTAAAAACAGGGGAGGGAAAAAGAGAATAATTAGAGGAAATGCTGAAAAGAAACAAAAGAGGTCGAGGAGAGACCCACAAGAAATAGAATTAGAAGAATTGAGGGAGAGTGTGTACTTGGAGTCGAAGAGGGATGATGTGAGAGAATCTGGTGTTTAATGTTGTGTCATAAAAGACATTTTCAGTTTCTCCTAAAAATTGGGACAAATTTTTTTTTTGGGTTGGTTTTTGTGGTGATAAGATATCACCAAAGGGGGGATTGCTGGAGCAGAGTTTTCTGTTGAAAATTTATCGAGTTTTAAGCTCCAGTTTTGTTTATATGTTATGATTAAAATTACTAATTTGTAATCATTAAAAATTAGTTTTGTTAAATGTCTAAATTAACCAACATTACTAATGAGAGAAAACTACACGTGGGAATTAACCCTGGGCGTAGTTCGCGTAGTCGCGCTTCGCGAAGCTTCGCGAAGCTTCGCGAAGATGTCATTGCACTACGCGACCTTCGCGAAGCTTCGCGAGCTTGCGTAGTTGCTTGTGGCAACCTGTTCGCGATGGCTTTTTCTTGTTCGCGAGCGCGGTAAGCATGTTCGGGGAACTGTTTGCATGCTCGGGGGATATATCTCGCGATCTTACCCATGCGGTCGCCAATGGGCGCGGCCATCTTGTTTTTCTATAGTCCCGCCCGCTCGCGATGCCTTATTTCCTGTTCCGGGTCGCGGATAGCGTGTTCGCGATGTGCATTGACGTGTTCGGGAGCGCATTTTACTTGTTCGCGATAAATTGTACATGTTCGCGAGAAATATCGCGCGAACTTACCCACGCGGTCGCGAATGGGCGCGGCCATCTTGTTTTTCACTCTATGCCATGTTTCTGGGCCTACTTTTGTATCCTCCCTTTATCACAGCAATCCTTTGTCTTTAAAGCCTTTTTCTTGACTTTTTTTAGTTATTATCTATCTCTCTGTTTGCCTCAGTTTATATTTTGCATTTTATTTCTACTTTTACTGTGTTTTTGTTACTTTTATAAAGTTCTTTCTATCTTCTTCACCCTAACTTTTTTTCCCCTTCGGACTTTTCTTTTCCGCCTCCCACCCACCCCAGAACCATGGCCAAGGGCACACCAAGTCCCAAGGGCAAGGGACCTGCAGGCGCAGAGAAGCGCCGCCTGCCTTGCGGCAGAATGCGTCCTGCAGGGGTGCAGGCCCGGCAACTGTTTGGGGAGGAGGAGGCGGCGGCTCTTGTTTTTTTCATCCAGCGCCTCCTCCCCTTGACCTTGGCAGCAGGCGGCAGGCCAGGCTCCGGGTACGCTACCCAGGAGCGGCACCGTCGGTGGGCGAAGGTGCGCCGGACCGTGTTCCGGTGCACTGGGATCCGGCGCACCCACAACCAGCTAGCTCACCGGTGGTCCGACATCCTGGACCGGGAGCAGGACCTGTTGGACCTGCTAGGTGTCGAGGTCATCGGGCTTGGTGAGTAACTGATTGTGTATATTAAATTAGATGAACAACAAGATTACTGCTGCGTGTCAAGCGTTGCTGGTATTACGTTCCAAAAAGCAAAATGTTCTTTGATTTAAGGACCCAGGTGCACGGTGGTACTCTTACTTGTTTGCAACGTAGTTTGCGCTAGCTTGTGCTGATGCTGATTATGTAAGAGTTTACTTTACAGAACTGAAGTTAGGTAATGCGATTTGCTAGAGAGACTCTAGTCCTTCAATTGTCCTACTGTGAAATAGTGGTGGATGGATATTGGATACTAGGTTTAGTTTGTTAGTAGTAGTTACTAATTGTTTTATGCGGTCTGCGTGACGCATCCTCTGTCACTGAGTGCTGCTTACCCCAGTCCTCCGTCGAACCTTTTGTACTTTGTTTAGTGAGTGGTAGGCTTAGCATGGTCAGTCAGTAGCAGAACTAGATCAGCATTATGCAACCAACCCACAATTTGTTGTATGTATGCACTAATGTATGCAACTATGCATGTGTCCTCCATCTCATCATCTATGCATTTGATGGCTGAAAAAAATTGAAGTGCAGACTTAGTGAACAATTGGCCCGTCTGGAATAGGTGGTGTAGGTCAGGTGGTACTTACTAGGCTTTGTTAGTATTTGGAATCAGAATGATCAAGGAACACTGGAGTGTTCATAAATAAGTAGACGATCCGTAAATGCACTAGGAAGCAGCCAGTAGTCGATCCATCTGATTAGATAGGTCAATTTTATTGCACTTGTTGTTTCCTAAAATGTTCTTTGACTTATTGTTTTTCCAAATGATTTATTATTTTTCTCACAGCACTCCTTAATGTTGGTCTCTTTCTTTATTATATTTTACATGATCATCAGCACCACCCAGGGGCAAGAAGACGGGGTCGGAGTCGGCGGGGGAACCCCAGGACCTCTCCTCTACTGAGGCTCCTGCAGCTGGCCCCAGTAAGTCCTCCATTGGTTAGATTGACATTTATATTTCCCTAAATGTTATGTTACTGCATCTTTTTTTTCCCAAACTCTAAATTATGGTTCCACTTTCTGAATCTCTTTTTTACAAAAGCTTACTTCTTTGACCTTGACTATCTGTTTACTAATTCTGTTTATCCCTGCCTCGAAGTTGCTTCTAACTCCCTCTGCTATGACTCTCTGTGCTACTAATACTACTACTACTATTACTATTATTACTCTGTGTGTAGCGAAGCTTGGACAGTTGCCCACTCTTTAATAGAATGTTTTCTTTGCAACAATAAAACTCTGATTGACCAATAGCTCTAGCCACTGGGTCCTGTCCTTTGGGTTGTCCTCTTCAAGTCTTCTCAATGTTGAGGCTTTGACAATTACCACAAACAAAATGCCCAACCAGATATTTGACTAGTATTTTTGATCGGATAGTACATGATACTACTATTGTCTAGGATTCTGCAGAGCCACATACAGAACTATGCACAACAAAATAGGATGGTGCTGATGGGAGGTTGGATCTTACTGATCACACCTCAGTCCGAAGAACCCAGGATCCCCTAACAGACTAGCTATAGTGTCTCACATTAGGGTCCCACTCCCGACCCCCCCACGAAGACGATACACAATGTTGATGATGACGGAGACAGAGACAATCCAGAACATAATAACAAACACCATTTTGCTCACACACTTGTGTAAGTCCACTCCACCACACCAAATACCACAGAGTCTATGTGTAAGTTCAAAAGGTTTATTTGAAACAAGTATCAAACTCTGTACATCGTTAATATGAAATTTTATTTACGACAGCCATAGTCAATAAGCCAGCAAAAAGCCTAACATTAAAACAGTAAACATTTACAAGTGCATGATTGACAACAAGAACAAGAGCCAAGACCTTTATAATTCTGGAAGATCCCTCACCGTAGAACGTAGAAATACTGGATACATCATCTTGCATCCACTATGCTCTGTAAATCTCTGGTTTGTAGAAGGGAATCTTCCGCCTATGATATATGAGAAAAACGCTGCGAGTTAGCCGTTAGATAGTATACTGGTGAATGATGCTAGCATTTTGCAGTCATGCCAAAAAGTGTAACATGTATGTGTGATGGCTAAGCAATATAAACTAAACAAAGTCAATATGTTGTTTTTTTTCCGACCTCTTCACTTGTACGCAACAGTCAAGCGGCCTTAAAGGCATCTACTGCACATGTCAATACGCTGGCAGGTATAATATGCACCAAAAGAGTAGTAGTCGACATGATGAATCTAAAAGGGTTACTCATGGCTCAGGCTAACTTTCAAAAGAGTAGAGTAGGACTAGATGACCCTAGGAAGTGGAACCATATCCTACTAGTGTCTGTCTACTGACTGTACTTACTGTCTAGTGCTGATGTATGTTGCATCGCATTAACTTTTTGTTCAATGTTCCAAGTGAACACTTAAAATAGGGGGAGGTTTACAGGCATCTAAAAAATTTTTGATGCTTTTTTCTAGGCACACTACCATCCACCAGTGCCGTCGGGGCCAGCGATGCGGCCATTCCGGAGGGGGCAGGCGAACTGGCGGCACCTGCAGGAGACACAGGGCCCAGGGGGGATCCAGCAGCAGTGGCCGGCGGCGGTAAGTTATATTCATTACTTCTTGACATTACAGCTAGATGGAACTGTGTTCACTATTTCACTGTACTGTGCGACATTATACAACGGTTGAAGAAGACACCCTTTACGTAGCATTACCAGCGTGAGTAGAGTAACCGATGGCCTCTTCTATTTGACTCCAAAATCAGCTGTGAATGTTTTATGGAGAAGACAAACTCAGATCAGATGACCTTCATGGATGTGTTGAACATAGAGGGAAAGCACTAAGGGTGGAAGGACGGGCGAGATAAACAATATGACTGACCGGCAGAGAAGGATATGTTGTTGGAAGCATGTATAGGAGTCTGATAGTAATAAGATCAGATGCATGGGTTGTTGAAGGATGGGTGGAAGGTGAAAGAATGCCTGCCTGGGTGGGCGACACAGTATGGGTGGATAGTACTAGATAGCAAGAGTCAGCGGTGTTTTTGGTTCAAACTCAAAGCCAAGGCAAGGAAGGAAGGAGCAGAAGCATGGGTGTTTGTTGGTGAAACCAACTAAGGTTTGTTAAGAGATATATACAAAAGGATAGACGTTTACTTTAATGGATGTATGCCTGGATGTACTATCACCAAGAGACAGTATAGGTGGAAAGTGTCACTGGAGATTCTTACTTTGAAGAAAATGTAACAGAAACTGCGCGACAGTAGCAAAGCCTAGAGGAATCAAGGTAGTATTATGAGCATACAGTACACTTGCAGTAGTTTGCAAGCACGTCATATATTATCAAGCGGAAACCCCTTCCTCCCACTCTGGGGACCACTCCCTACCTATTATTATTAATGTATTTTCGATTGGGGCAGCCAGCCTGCAAAGGGTGGCCTATCTGTTGTTTAATGTTTATGTATATTGGTTACACAAGCAATGAAAGCAAAGTACCCTCTGCAGTAGCGGTTGGTGGTGGGATTGTTGGCGGGCGGCGACATGGGGAGGGGACGGGTGGGTGGCACTGGCGAGTAAACTGTGTATTACTGTTACGGCCAAATACAGGTAATCAACATAAAAATAAATAAAACTATTTTCAAGGTGCGCACTGCACCGCCGAATGCGATGCAGTGTGTGCTACTGTGTGCAGCAATGTTTTTTTTTTTATGTATTCTTTAATTACCTGTGAATGTCCTTAATCCATCGTTTACTATCCCCACCCTGCACCTTCCCACGTCACCGACCGGCAGCACTCCCACCACCGACCGCTACCGACCTGATGTCGTATATCGTATTAGCACTAGCAGCATCTATAATATGAATATAAGCAATGATCGTTGGATCCGATAAATAAATAATCAGCCTTTTTGTAGTACCCATGGCAGGGTGTAAGTGAAATTGTGCATGCCATTTGCCCTCATGTAACAGAGTATGACCAGTGCCAACGGCCGTAAGGCGTCAGACAAAAAGATGAGCTTCCCCACCTGCAGACAGTAGTAGTAAATAAAAGTAACGTGAGTCTGCATCATCATGTGGCTCATATCTGTTTCTCTTGGGTGCAAGCTTAGCTGATGGACCTGGCATGCCGCCTACAACAAGGTTATGTAATTGGGCTAAACTACAGATAAGAACAGCACGACTGGTGTACCGCAGTACATACATAGTACGATTATATTTATAAATAATGTCTGAAACGGTCACAAATGTTAGAGTCCAAGGAAGTAGGATTAGAGATACTTACCCCAGCACCAAATCCCAAATGTTATGAACTGTGCTTGCTAGTGATACTGTGACACTATGTGTTGAATGATTTTAGTGTTCCTGTTTTGCTAAGAGTATTGGCTCCAACATGTTCTTTTTCTTTTTTGATATAGATGATACTCCTTCCAATAAACCATCAAGGAAGGAGTTGGCCGCTAGGGCCCGGCGCCGGAAACTGGAGGCCATCTGCGAGCATTATCGCCGGCTGGTGGCTCAGGAGGAGGAGGAGGAGGAGGCGGCTGAAGCTGCAGCCTCCTCCAATGCCCCGGGCCCCAGTCAGGCCCGGCCTCCACTTTCACGGCGCCGTGGTCCGGCATTCGCCCGCCGCCGCGCCTCAATTTCCAGCACTGCTGCCCCCCACCCTGGAAGCAACTTTAGGGCATTTCGCCGCCAGCTGCTCCGCCGGATGGCCCGCTGGGAGGAGAACATGGAGGAGCGGGTCAAGATCCTGGTGGACAAACACCTTAAGGCCCGCCGACAATAGAGGACCTCGTCGTTTGCCCCTTTTTTAATTCCTTTTGTTGGTGGGTGGGTTTGTGGGCGTTGGGGATTTCAACGGACATTGGGACTTTGGACTTTCGTTTCGTTGGGGTTAGGGAGGGGGGTGGGTTAGGTCAGAGCGGGATAGTTTATTTTTGTTAGGGGATATAAAAAATATACTTACTATTTATTTATATGATGTTAATGTTTTTTGTGGTGGGTTACAGTTTTCCGAATTCAATGTAAGTTACATGGTTGTTTACTTTGTTTCCGTGCTGCTGCATGCCCACAGCCAGTGTTTGATTTAAAAGATCTGCCGATTTTGTAACACACAAACCGATAGATGCAGTACCCCTCACTGAGTTATTTTTAATTGTCATAGTACTGTCAGTCTCTCCTCCTAGTCCATACCTCCCACCAAACTTATCTTACCTGTGATTGATGATGAAGTTCGGCACACTGATGGCTGCATGGTTGGTTTCCCAAATTGACGGAGTAGATGCCATTATAGTGGTGGTAGTAGTAGACACTGGCAATAGCGTTTGAAAAAAGAAAGAGAAAGTCACTTGACTGAGACTCAGGGAGGAGGAGTGGAACAGAACACAAAGTAAACTACAGCATGGGTGGTCAAGCAGAAGAAGATCCTTGCCCTGCCTTAGTTGAAATTCAATTAGTGTTGCTTTCACCACATCTGCCCCAGCAAGCGTGTGATCAATTGGTGTACATAGTCATCACATCACACCTCAATATAAATCACACAGCCCGGGGGAAGAGGGTTAGGGATTGATGATTGGATGGGAAGTGGGGTTTTGGGAAAGGTTTGAGAAAGAAAAACAGACAATATGCATGGACACAACAAAAGTAAAACACAATCTTGTAAGACGACCATGATCCATTATCAAAGAAATCAAAGTATGAAGTGAGAGAAAGCAAATGCATGCATGCTGAGGAGGATAACTTGATGGTTAATGAGATAATGAGTTGTACTATAACTACTATGACCCAATGAGACAGTACAGTCAGGGACGAAATTGAAATTTGCCTTGCCTGTCTGACGCCCTCAGAGCTCCGACCGAACCCAATTACATGCTCTACCGGGCTTACTTTCATTTTTCAAGCTAGCTAAGGAAACTAAAAAAAAGTTGGATCAATTAACAAACAAACCACAACACACAGTCGTAATGATTAAAGAGAAAAAAGCAAGCAAATAAATGTAAAGACGAATGATGATACTAAAGTTACTGTATTATCCTGGTCCAAATGAGGAGTTGCATCATTCTCGTCATTCTTCTTGGTCCTCCCTTCCATGGACACTCCGCACATCAATCTTGGGTATCACTGCCTGCCTGATGCGTATTGGTAAGGTACGTGTGAGTCGTTTCTCCCACTGTAGCACAGGGTAAAGGGCCGGCCGGCCTGTAAGTGTAGATGGAAAAACAAACGGGGTATTGAAAAATTACAGCCTTTACAACAATAAACTCAATTACAGTGGAGTGCAAGACAACACTCTGGAGAGAACACTTTCAGACTGAGGCAGCTTGGATAGGCTACATAGTGTGTCTACTCTACAGCAAGCATTAAGGTACAACAACAACGGGACAGGATTCAGGAGCCAGCACAGCCACAGAACAGGAGAACCGCGGCACAGGCCAGGCACCCTACCCCTTACTTACATTTTGACCGAGCCAGAGAAATGTCAAATGCACTGCAGCAACCTAGAATTTTCCCAATGAAGTGACTAAATCAATGCGCCACTGTCCGTCATACCACTACACTCTACTCCAGTCCACACCACTACACGGACATCTAGCCTAGGTCTGCTGTGGTTCTTGTTCAAACTTTTTACCTTTTATGTCAGCCCATGAAAAGCCTGATGCGTATTGGTAAGGTACGTGTGAGTCGTTTCTCCCACTGTAGCACAGGGTAAAGGCCGGCCTGTAAGTGTAGATGGAAAAACAAACGGGGTATTGAAAAATTACAGCCTTTACAACAATAAACTCAATTACAGTGGAGTGCAAGACAACACTCTGGAGAGAACACTTTCAGACTGAGGCAGCTTGGATAGGCTACATAGTGTGTCTACTCTACAGCAAGCATTAAGGTACAACAACAACGGGACAGGATTCAGGAGCCAGCACAGCCACAGAACAGGAGAACCGCGGCACAGGCCAGGCACCCTACCCCTTACTTACATTTTGACCGAGCCAGAGAAGTGTCAAATGCACTGCAGCAACCTAGAATTTTCCCAATGAAGTGACTAAATCAATGCGCCACTGTCCGTCATACCACTACACTCTACTCCAGTCCACACCACTACACGGACATCTAGCCTAGGTCTGCTGTGGTTCTTGTTCAAACCTTTTACCTTTTATGTCAGCCCATGAAACGCCGTTATTCCATAAATTTTCTCCAATCCAACTGACTGTGTGCAAAGATAGTATGCTCAGCATCCTCAATGATGGTGACCGTGTGGTACGTATTCTCCAACACCAACTCAGTCTGTAGTGACTGATTAAGTTTATAATATATTCCATATTACCAAATTGCAACGGATATTGGCCGGCACCTACAGTGGTAGGAGTACAATGTGGTCATTATTAAACAACAAGGAAACATTAACTGTCACCACACCTGAGTCACTTGTACTTTGTCGATAAACTAGTATAGTTCTACTTCATGGCATGCACAATTCTTCGTAGTCAGCCAGCATCCAATGCAATGCATGCCACCATCATTCACAATAATCACTCATTACCTGTCTTGGTGTTCTCTTTGGCTGTCTGATCTGATGCCTGCCTAGCCTTCTGCCAGTCAGTGATGAGTTTCTTTCGGATTGGAAACAAAATGGAATATAGGTGGAGTCACGTTTCACTTCTTATGGAGGGACTGTTAGAGGCAACATGTATTGTACTATTCTCCATCTCCATCCAATGTCTGACTTGCTTGAAATGTACTTAGGGAGAGTAAGGAACATGGAGCAGGACCCTGAGGAGTGGAGTGGACAGTTATGCACAGACGTGCAACTCCAATAGGGAAATAAAAAAAGGAGACTGTTGATGGCTTTGTTGTGAATGTAGATTTTGAACCAGAAAAACAGATACACACAGTCACACACAAATAAAGGAAGGGAGAACAATTTGAAAGCCTAGTTGTCAGGGAAGAGGAGCTCGTCCTCAAACTCTGGTGGTTCGGACAGCAGTACGTCTAACAATCCACTACTTATGTCATCAAAGTCACTCTCCTCTTCCTCCTGTGATTCACGTATTTTGTACTCCGGTGGTATAAAGTGTTGATTCATTTTGATCATGGTTAACCTCTCAACACTTTTGGGCGAGAGACTGGTCCTTTTGACAGTAACAATGGCACCAGCAGCACTGAAAACACGCTCTGAAGAGACACTTGCAACAGGGCAAGCCACATACTTTATCGCCATCCTGCTGAGCACTGGCCATTGGCTTCTTTTCCCATACCAATACACCAATGGGCTTTGCTCCATGTAGACCTCTGTTGTGTCATCTAGATAGGCCTGAACCATCCGCTCAATGTTCAGGGGTGCTCCGATTTCCTGGGCCTCTTTTGCCTTTGCATCAGTCATTGATGTGCAATACCCTTTCCGTAGAAACCAATCACCTGCCGTTTTTGTAAATGTGCCTGATGATCCTGTTGGTGCTGTTGATGTTATTGCTGCTGGCAGTGTTGACTGCTGGGAGGCAAACGCACTGCTCTTGGCTTCTGAAGTAGAACTTTGTTCTGGGTGCCCTGCAGTACTTTTTCTGCCCTGGAGGGGCGGGCCTTTAATGAAGATCCTTTCGTTTTCAAACTCAGTGGCTTCCTCAGCTATCAAAGTTTTGTACTGGGCAACATTCACTTCTGAAAAAGGAATGACTTCATTACTGCGCAGCAATAATTTGTAACGTGGATCCAAAATTGAGGCAGTAATGTAATGTGGATCTGACAGAATGTTATTTTGAATCCTTGTATTGTGAGATAAGCAAGCGGATAAGGTGTCTGCCAAAGAATGTGCTTCTACTTTGTCATCCACATCTGCGTACATTTCTGCCACATCCTTCAGCTGTTGCTCTAGCATGTACAACAATGGGATAGCTTGGCCCATAGTACAGTCCTCCCGGCTCACTTCACGGGTGAAGACCTCAAAAGGAAGCAGCATCTCTGTCAGGCTTTTGACAAGGTCCCATTGGGTCATCTCAACTCTCATGCCTTTCACTGTAGGATCCCCTGACCTTTTCATGACATAAGCATTAAGTGGTATGTACTGCTCAAACAGACGCTCAAGCATGTAATACGTTGAGTTCCAACGTGTTGGCACCTCTTGGATGAGTGCTTTGACTGGCATTTTATGCTCACGTTGAATCACCCTCAGCTCCTTCCGGGCTTTAAAAGAATGGTTGAAATGTGTGCATATTCTTCTGCAGGTGGTCAGTAAGCTGCTGACTTTGCTTTCATTTTTCAGAAAGTCTTGCACAACAATGTAAATGCAGTGTGCCAAACATGGCACCCTGAAATACCCACCATCTTTCATGGCCCGAACTACATTACTGCCATTGTCCGTGGCAACAAAACCAATGGTAAGACCTCTTGGTCGCAGCCACTCAAACACCTTGCTGTTAAACTCATCCAAAATGTTAGCAGCAGTATGAGATTTCTCCATTGCAAACATGGCTACAGTTGCATGTTTGCGAGTGTCTTTAAAAATCTCAGCGGTGTCAACAACGCCGTCAGATATCTTATCTTTAACACCCGAAAAAGAGACCCAGTGTGCAGTGATGCAGATGTAATCAGTGGCTTGGCAACTGGTCCACATGTCTGTTGTCAGGTGTATACTCTGAACAGCACTCTGTTTTAAGGCTTTTCCAAGCAATTCCAGCACGTCGTGATGTAGTGCTGGAACAGCAACTCTTGCAAAATAGTAGCGGATGGGAACTTTCCATTTTGGGCAGATGGTGGTCACAAACTCAAGAAAACCCACCCCTTCAACAAAAGAAAAAGGGAGAAGGTACAGTGCAAACATTTTTGCCAGCTTAGCATTGTACAAACGTGCTATTGGGTGATTGCGTTCGTACTGCCCCTCCGGCCTACTAAACATGCTAAGAATGGTAGGCTGCATGGTATTCCTTCCTGTGGTCGACGTCGCACTTTTTGGCCCAGCAGTACTCCTTGGTGTCTCAGGCTGGCTCTTACTCTTGTGCCAATGAGATGTGGCTGAGGATGTGGGCGTTACCACTGCAGTGCTGGGGACAGGGCTACTTTGTGTACCACTAGCACAGAGAATGTCTCCCTCTTCTTCCTGTTCCACCGTGAGCGGACTTTCTACTCGTTTATGCCCAACAGCAATGGTTCCAGTTTTGATGAGCCTAAGGTGCTCCTCCCACTGGATTGCGTGGTGTTTTTTCAGATGGGTCATTTGGCCTCCGGTACCATAGTTTGTACCAAGCTTTCCACGGCTAACAGAGGAATGACAAACGGAGCATACAGCAATGTTCTCCTCCTTTGGGCTAACCGTAAAGTAGTCCCACACTGGGGAGCTTAACTTTTGTCTCCTGCTGGAGGTGCCACTCCCACTTCCAATGCCGGATGAACTGGAGGGTGTGTGTTGAATTTGACTCTGTGCAGGACCACTACCTACTTCTGCTGAGGTGGTGCTTGTTGTGCTGGATGTAGGACGCTGCCGGCCCTTTGCTAATGTAAATATGGAAGCTGGAGGTCGTGTTGGTGTTACCTGTGTTGGAGGTATGCGTGCTACATCCCTCGCATCCATTTTGGATAATGTAAAAATGTTGCTCTCCATCTCCTCAGGCCCGGGAGTGATGTTTGTGATGACTGGCTCATCATCATCATCATCATCATCAACCTGCTCTTCTACATCAACATCCATAAGTGTAAGGCTTTCTGGAACCTTCCTTTTGCCATGCCTGCTCTTGTGATGTGTTTCCCTCTCAGACTCAGTTTGTGGCTTCCAAGTGACATCTAGATCATCAGAAGGGGGGCTTGGTGAAGAACTTGATGTACTAACCCTCCTTTTCCTTGCTGGGGATTTAAAAGCCAATGCAACTTCTAAAGGAGTGGCTTCCTCTTCTTCCTCTGCATGAGGCTCAATTTCCTGAACTGCCCCTACTTCAGGAGGAACAGCTACTATTGCGGGCGGTAGCTGCGGCTGTTGACCACTTATCTGCTGTGTTGATGATGTTCCCTCCTGCGTTGATTGTGTACTACTTTGAGATAGCGATAAGTTTAGTTCAGGCACAGCATCACTGCTTTCTACCATAAGGCTGGCTACCTCTTCCACACTCATCTGCTTGGGCATGGGTTGGTGGGTTGGGCCCACTGATGTGGAGGTGCTGCCCCCAGCTTGCCCCCCCGACACCGCTGCTGCAGGCCTCATTTTTGGTGAACCAAAAAAGGTTTTGGGAGGCACACCAGACTTAAGTGACACTTCCTTCTTCTTCTGTTCCTTCTTCTCCATGGCAACTTTCTTGGTACCGGAGGACCTGCTACCTGCTTTCTTTGGGGGCATCTTCAACAGATGTCAAAACAGCACTCAGTTGCACAAGTTGCAGAGATGCCTGGTCAGGTCACTGACACGTCACGTTGTGTACACTACAGCAGCAGGACGTCGGTCTGGCACCACAACAGTGGATGATGATGACACACCTCTGTCTTTTGTGCACCTAAAAGCAAAAAAGCCAGAAGAACATCAGTCAAAAGATCCATAATATAATATATAACTTATTAGTGTCTCGTGGGTGGTCATCACAATTATTAAATTTCATGAAGTCAGTGAACAACATCAACAGTATAGCCAGCCATTAAGAGACTGACAAGGCCAGGGATCCTGTTGTATTTGTACTGTGTAGTGTACACTTAGGAAGAAGAATAGCAAGGAAAAAAAACCCGCCGTGATGATTGCTGAGTTGTACCCCTGGGCCTACTGTACGACTAGGCCACAAGTTTGGACGCCTATGGCAAAGGCCCAATGCATGCCTTCCTAAAATAGCCGCCACACACATGCCCAGCCCACCCACCACAATAACACACAAAAAGTGATTGGAAAGGACAGGAAGAGGAAGTTGTAGTGTCTTTGGAACTTAATCCCTCTCATAAAAATGTTTTCCAGACAAACAGCTTCTCCCTGCTCCAAACCTACAGCTCAATGACAGCCTGAGGAGTTTTTTGTGCAGAAATGCACAAAAAAGCGTTTTCGAGAAGGGTCTATGTTGCTCGCGAGATATTGTTTGCCAGATTGCAAAAGCTGCGTGTTCGGGATCGCGAACTGTACAAAAAGGCTTTCTCGCGTGCGCGAACACACATATTGCGAGCGCAAAAATGACGAAAACTGTAAGTCCGCGTTGTCGCGCTGTGCAGAGTTACCGAAAGTTCGCGAGCTGAATCCCTTGCCTTACATGCAGGCCAAAATAGCCCAATTTGTTTAGCACACACCCAAAAAATGCTATTGCACCCCAAACACACCTTTTGCAATAAAATCCAAAGCCATCCATGGAGTAAAGGAAAATCACCAGACAACACCAACTGCACATGTAAAATCACGCACCACAGGTTGGAGGCTGACTACCTCTGGGCCTAGTGGAAGACTACTAGGCCACAAGCTTGGAACCGGATGGCAAAAGCAAGCACACTGCTTGGATGGCTTCACAAAATGGCCGCCACACACCCACAACAACCACAAGAAATGGGAGACAGTCAATGGACGCCTATGGCAAAGGCACAATGCATGCCTTCCTAAAATGGCCGCCACACACATGCTCAGCCCCCCCACCACAATAACACACAAAAAGTGATTGGAAAGGACAGGAAGAGGAAGTTGTAGTGTCTGTGGAACTTAATCCCTCTCATAAAAATGTTTTCCAGACAAATAACAGCTTCTCCCTGCTCCAAACCTACAGCTCAATGACAGCCTGAGGAGTTTTTTGTGCAGAAATGCACAAAAAAGCGTTTTCGAGAAGGGTCTATGTTGCTCGCGAGATATTGTTTGCCAGATTGCAAAAGCTGCGTGTTCGGGATCGCGAACTGTACAAAAAGGCTTTCTCGCGTGCGCGAACACGCATATTGCGAGCGCAAAAATGACGAAAACTGTAAGTCCGCGTTGTCGCGCTGTGCAGAGTTACCGAAAGTTCGCGAGCTGAATCCCTTGCCTTACATGCAGGCCAAAATAGCCCAATTTGTTTAGAACACACCCAAAAAATGCTATTGCACCCCAAACACACCTTTTGCATAAAATCCAAAGCCATCCATGGAGTAAAGGAAAATCACCAGACAACACCAACTGTACATTTAAAATCACGCACCACAGCTTGGAGGCTGACTACCTCTGGGCCTAGTGGAAGACTACTAGGCCACAAGCACACACATCCAACAAAGGTAAATCACACACACACACCAACAGTGAAATACACCACAGCCACGTTTAGCATTTCAATCCTATGCCATCCATGCCCTACATGATGTAGAAATTCTACAGACACCACAAAACATGGACCCATGGGTACCCTACTGGCTGAAATTGCAGAGAAAAACAACTAGGCCCATATTGAAAGTAGTATAGGCCACCCACCACAACAATAATTTTTAAAAACAATAAAAATCCCAGAAAAATGTAGGTACAAACAAGCCCCAATGAAACAAACACACCAATTCTCCAACTTACTTGTCATAAATTAAATCTCAAATCAAAAATTCCTCAAATAAATCCAAAAAAATGGTATGATGCAGCAGACAGACACAAAAAGTGATCCTTCCAGCTCCAAATCCAAATGAAAGTGAACAACACATGCACAAAGCACGTGGGAGGAGCCTGCTGGACAGGAACAGGAAGTTGTAGTGTCAGGGGCACTTCCTTCCTCTTGAAAAAAAGTGTTAAAAAAATTAAAGGACTCTTTCTTACACAAAGACTACAGCAAGATCACAATCTGAGGAGTTTTCTGAGCAAAATGATCATTTTAGAGAAGGTTTTATGAAGCTCGCGAGATATTCTTTGCCAGATTGCAGTTTTTCCATGTTCGGGATCGCGATCTTACCAAAACAGCCGCCGGAAGTCAGCTCGCGCGCACCAATGACGTGTTCGGGGTCGCACACTCTCGCGGGCTTGGGCAGCCATAGTACAAATCTCGTGGCAAATTTACTACGCTACGCGCTAGATTGCGTAGCAATCTGCAACTTCGCGCTCTACGCGAAGCGCGAAGTTACCAAAACTTCGCAAGCTCCGCGAACGGAGCGTAGTTTAACGCCCAGGCTTAGTGGGAATGCATATATGTTGCTTAATAATATGTGCAATTTAATTAAATGAGTATCGCAAAAGTGTTATTTGTTTCGAGTTTGTGCTTTTAAAATAACGTGTGCTAATGCTTTATTGCGTTGCAGAAGGCTAGATAATTACATACACATAAGGGTATTAGTGGGAATTAACACTGTATAATCATTATGATGTGGTAACGTTGTTTTGTGTTTCTTTTAATTAAGATGGTCCGTTTTGGCCTAAACAAAGATGGCTGCTATTTACAGCCTGCGCTCGAGTGATTGAATTTTGACGAGAGGCCTTGCTGAATATGGTTGAAAGTCACCTGACCACAGCCTCTGCCTGAATTAAAAGTTTCCGTGAGGACAGCAGCTCTGGGCATGTATCCAATTGTCCTTGGAGAAGGATAAAGCCACAATGAACAATGATCAGTCTGCGGTGGCTCTGCTATGGTACCAAGGAAGAGCATTCATGAAAGTAACACTTGCAAACTCGAGTTTCCTTCTTCCGTGTTTTTATTTTTGTGATTTTTTCTGAGCGGAGGTTTTCTAAATGTAACCAAGTGACATCCTTTCCTGCTCGCTCTGCTCAGCGGCTCAACGGATATTCGAAGTTTGTTTGTAACTTTTGTTTTGTCATTTTTGTTATAAATATGCTAGACTAGAGAGGGTCCGTGTTCATTGCGTTCATTACATTCATTGCGTTCCTTGCGGTCATCGCGTTTTGGACTTCTTCCTGAACCTATGCTGAGGACGGCAGCTCGAGAGACTTTACCGAGAGACCTGTCCTGACTCTTTTAGCTAGAATAGGTAACTATGAGAATAATGATTTTGCTAATGATTGACTTTCATTTGAACTCATTTAGATAAATAAGCATTTGTTTGAATTCCAGTGTCGGGTGGTTATTTCCTTGTCATTTATTGAGTTTCAAATGTATTTCCTTATGTTTAAAATCATGACTCAGGACAATTTCTTTAAGGTCGCATTGACCTCGCTCTAGATGCAGATTGGTTTAGGTTTCTCTCATATATTCAGTGTGGATAGAGTAATAGAATGAATGTCAGTGTGATGGGCCCTAGGGAGAATTTATATGCGCCGATCTGCAGCAGGAGCAGGGCGGCGAATGGGCGCTAAGGGGGCCGCAGGGAAAGGCAGCGGCGGGAAAAGAAAACGGGAGCGGGCACAGCGGATCACAGTAAAAAAGGGGAAAAAAACAGGATTAACACAAAATGAAGTTACAACAATGTCACAGGGAGGGAGGCAAATACAGTGGTGGCAAGACAACAGCCGTGGCACAGAGGAGCAGCAGTGAGCATTGTGGAGAGTGGCCTACCCTGAACCAGGGTCAAGGGTCGCTCTTCCTACTGCTGCGCGGCCTCCATATAATGGGTTAAGGGATTTAGGAGCAGCTGGGAGGTGGGAGCGGGGCGGCGAATGGGCGGGGCCGCAGGGGAAGGCAGCAGTGGGAAAAGAAAATGGCGGGAGGGATGTAGTATCCTGCTGGATACAGTTTAGTGTTTCTACTGCCTGTGAACCCACACTAAACACCCACCCACCACAGGCGTCACCAGTCAGGTGACCCTGATAATAAAAGGGGCCGAGCGCACGTGCTCCTAGTCAGTCAACCACTATATCTGCAGTGTCTGTGTGGTCCTTCATAAAGTATGCGGGCCTAGCGCCCCCACCACTTTACAATGGCGACGAGTGGGTCTTATCCCACGTGTGCGGAGGCCTCACTTCCCCGGTTCCTGGTGGGGAGTGTGAGCCGATAAAGACGGTGACCGGGAGCCCACCCCGCACCGTCGCGAAGACCTGCGGGCGTGGAAGTGCCGTGGGGAAATAGTGCAAGCCGAGCGGAGCCCACCTGCATCAGCTGTGACGCTATGACCCCCGCAAGAGGAAGTCGGGTGCCCACCCTGACCCCGTCGAGCCTGCCGCTGTGCCCCCTGTGGTGAAGTGCGAGTCGAGCGGAGCCCACCCGCATTGGCCGCGACGAGGTGACCCCCCCGCAAGTGACGTGAACCACGCGGAGCCCACCCGCGTCGCTGAAAAGGCTGCCGGCCGAAGGTGAGGAGCTGCGGGCGTGAAAAGAGAAGCCCTGGCACAAGCGGAGCCCACCTGCGATCAAGAGCCAGCAACCCTGGAATGGCGCGGAGATTCCCCGCTCCCGCGCAGCGTGTGTCCGTGCTGTAGCTCCGACCCCACTCCGAGCAGCGCTGACCTATCCCCACCTCCACGCAGCGTGTACAAAGTGAGGCTGCGGTGAGGCGGCGTCTAGGCAGCGGCCAGCGAATGGTGAATAAAGCGCCCGAGGAAGAGGACGCGACAGCGCCAAAAGAAGGTCTCGGCTCTCCTACCTTCATGTTCCCCCCCTGCTCACTGAAAGCCGCTCCGTGAGTGAGGCGCATACATCAGGAGAATAGCCTCCGGCGCCTGCTCCAGCCCCCAGGCAGCGAAGGAAGCGATTGAGGCTGCTGCGAGGGGCGGAGAACTCAGACTGTATGCAGCCCATGAAAGCGGCGTCGGAACACCCCCTGCGTTGCCTGTAAACTGAAAGGGCCCCGGGCGATGAACACGCAAACTGACTGCATGCGGCTAGCGCCGCCTAATATAGTGAGGAGACTGATGCGTGGGGCCGAGAGCACCAAGGGACAGTGTGCGTCCACTGCTGCCTAAAGCGTGAGCGATGGGACAGGAATGTGAGGCCTGCAGCGTGGGTGAAGCTGTTTTGGCCATCGGAGTGCTGCTGGGCGTGTCAACAATTGCAGCAGTGAAGTGCCACAATCATGTGTGTACCAGCGAAAAATGAATGCAAGCGGACACACTTCAAAAAAATAAAGAAATCAAAGCGCCTACCTGGCTGTGAGTGCCTGTGCCCGGGGTAAAGTAATGTGGCGGAGCCCAGCGAGGTCACGAAAAGTCGGTACCGGCATTCCTCCAAAAGAAGTGAGAAGGCATTGTGAGGACTCAGAGAGAAGGAAGAGCCGGGAACAGCACTGGAAACAAGGCAACGCCCACTGAATGGAATACTATACAGCATGCAAGGGACTCCTGGAGAGACTGCCAGGGAGCATTGACAATGCCTGGGCGAAGTAGATCCAAGTAGTCCAATGGGAAAAGAGAAAGAGTAGAAAGCACAACAGTGCCAGGGAAATACCCGCAACAACACAGGATCAGCTGTTTGCAGCACAACATAATGGAGTGACAAAGAGAATTAGCAGAAGGAAAAGTAAGGCAATCCTGGACAGTGGGGACCGCCAAGTGCCTAAGGAGTGCGCAGTAAAGCTGCCATGCCAGAGTGGCGCCAAGCCATCACACTGCCTTTGAGGATGAAGAGACAAGGTGCAGGAACGTGCCAGGAGTGCAGGAACTCCACACAGAGGCAGTTATAGGTACGCTGCCCAAAGCAGATGAGGACAGTGAACTGAGAACCCTAAGAAGAGAAGCAGAGCGAAGACACAAGCGCAAAGAGGAGTGACCAGGAGCAGGTCGAAGGAGCGGTGGCGCAGACCACCAAAAGCACGGAGCTGAGGCCGAGAGAGAGCGCAGCGGTACCTAGTAACCACAGGTTGTCGCTGCAGCTGTAGGAAGAAGGAGCACCACCAGACAAGCGAGGATTCAGCACCCGGCAAAGTGCGAAGACATGCAAGAACAGCAGACACTGCTCCAGGGACAAAGGAGGTAGAGGAATGCACAGCGAGTGCACCCAGGAAGGTAGCGGAAGAGCGCCATCAGAAGCGCGCCACTGCAACGCGATTGTAGGGAAGAAGAGGTGGTTGCAACAGCCACCAGAAACGCGAAGACCCGGGAAAGGGGGAAGAAGCCGACCAGCAAGATGGTCGCCAGCGAAGGGAAGAAGCCGACCAGCCAGATGGTCGCCAGCGAAGAGAAGCCGATCAGCCAGATTGTCGCCAGTGAGAAGAAGAAGCGGACCAGGCAGATGGTCGCCAGTGAGAGGAAGAAGCCGACCAGGCAGATGGTCGCCAGTGAGAAGAAGAAGCCGACCAGGCAGATGGTCGCCAGTGAGAAGAAGAAGCCGACCAGGCAGATGGTCGCCAGTGAGAAGAAGAAGCGGACCACTCAGATGGTCGTCAGAGAGGAGAGGCCTGACAAGCGGCCTGATCAGAAGAATGGAGAAGAACGAAGAGGATGTCCGCAAAGAGGACCCCAAGGAAAGGTCCGCGAAGAGGACCAGAAAGAGACGGACGAGAAGTTGAACAGTAGAAACTAGAAGTTAGAATGAATCAAAAGAAGAAGGTCGTGACGACCGGTCCAGTCACAGATTGAACAGAAGACAGTGTCCCATTGCTGGGACAAGACCAGAGGGAAACGTGTAGAGTGCACGCTACACGGAGAAGCCTGATGAGGAGGAGAAAGAATGCGAGAGGACCAGACAGCGTCGCAAAGAAAGTAAAGAAGAGAAGGAGAGTGAGTGGCAAGACGCCATGAGGAAAGGATAGGATGACAGGATGTCAGCCTGCAAAGGAGGAAGGTACAGTGGCACTGCGCATCATCACCAAAGAGAACACATCGGACCGCCGCCTACTGCCCCATCAAAGGATAATGGTGAAGTCATCAACACCATCAAGGAGCCGCATAACACCTAAGGGAATCCACACACTCCAGGCAACCGGAGTCCAAGAAGGCAGGCTGCCCAGGAACCGTCTGTGCACCCCTGGCACCCTGTAGCATACGGAAGTAGAGCACAACTGAACATATGAAGATCCACTCCTTGGGATAAAGCAAGACTAGGCCGTGGCCCTGTTGGGAGTTCTGAAGCGACCCCCTACGCGCAGCCTACACGAAGGCCCGCACAGCCCACGCGGTAAGTGGAAATCCAGGGGCAAGGGGCCTCAGCGGAATTCCAGTGAAGTTGGAGTCCGAATGGGAGAGATGTTTGACAGCAGCTCCTTGACATGCGCAGGATGCACGGAGGCCACAGCCGGAGACTGGTTGCCCTGCAACCCTGAGAGGAAGACACAGAACCGGATGCCTGATGGTGAAGACACTGAGATGGAACATCACCCTGGCGGACACATGAGCGACTAGGCTGTTAGTCCCGTTGGCAGTTCGGAAGCGACGCCTAAGCGCGGCCCACACGGAGCTCGCGCGGTCCACACGGTCCCATGACCGCCCAGCAGGAAAGCCCACATGGAGGCGCCGGTGAGAGAGGTGCCCAAGTAAGAGAGGCAAGTCGGAAGCATCGTGGCCGTCAAGATACTAGAACAGCTAGCACGTCACCTCCAGGCGGAAACCTCATGCCAAGAATCATCATCAGAGTGGATCTCATCACAGCTCCCAGTATCCTGATGAAGGACTCGTGTACATAGACATTTTTACTGATAGACCAGTACGGTCTCAAATAGTTGGCCAAGACGAACCTGAACGTCATGAACAATGGTGGTCCAAGAAAACCAACACCGCCGGACTGCGGCCTGAAGTTAAGTCTACTTGTGGTTTGTTTTGGGTGTCTGTTTTCCTTTACAGGTTGGACTTAGAATATTTCTTTTTATCCAAAGTTGGGAGGGATGCAGTATCTTGCTGGATACAGTCTAGTGTTTCTACTGCCTGTGAACCCACACTAAACACCCACCCACCACAGGCGTCACCAGTCAGGTGACCCTGATAATAAAAGGGGCCGAGCGCACGTGCTCCTGGTCAGTCAACCACTATATCTGCAGTGTCTGTGTGGTCCTTCATAAAGTATGCGGGCCTAGCGCCCCCACCACTTTACAGGGTGTTTCCAGGTGGATACCATCCCCGCCCCTATGCTAAAGGGTCAATGACGGATGGACCCGCTATACGCACTAAGGGGCGTTCTCTTGTCTACAGAATAGCAAGTATGGCGCATGCTTATTCAGAAGTTCATAGAAAAGCAGCAACAGAAACTCGGCTGATGTTCGACAAAGTAAAGCAAGAACTTGGGGGCATATTATCAAGCACGGCGTTAAAATTATCGCCGCTTTAGCGGCAGAAAACTGCCGCTAAAGCGGCGATAATGGTCTTGATAATATGCCCTGTAGAATTCCAATAGAAGCCCATGTTGATACCAGAACATGGGCTTCTATGGGAATTCTCTGTGGCATATTATCAAGCCCATTATCGCCGCATTAGCGGCAGTTTTCTGCCGCAAAGCGGCGATAATTTTAACGCCGTTTCTTGATAATATGCCCCTTGGTTTCATTGTAGATTTATACATCCGGGGCATGTTTCACAATTCTTATCCGTGGGTGCAGGATAAAAAAAGAGCTCGGAGGTGCGCCGGCGGGCGTAGAAGGAGTGGCGGCGGATGAAGCGAAGAAACACGAGGGCAGGAGCACTGGCGGGGGCTTCCTGTGGGGGCACTGGAGGGGTTCCTGTGGGCCACTAGTGGATGGCAAGAGGGATGCAAGAGGAGAAGAGGATAGATGGGGAACTGGAGATTCTCAGAAAAAGCTTCAATGGAGGTGTTGAAGAGGCGCAAGAGGGGTGCAGGTGAGGTGCTAGGGGTGCTGCAAAGGTGCGCACTGCATGTTCTACAGTGGAAGTGCAATGAGACAGGAGGTGACAGGAAGGGCGCAAGAGAGGCGCAGAAGAGTCACAAACTTACTACAGGAGGGGGCAAAAGTGACACATGGAGAGTGTCGGTGCAGTTTATGTCCAGTAGGGGCTAAAGACAGGCAAATCAGAGACCTTAGAGGGGCGCAGAGGAGCATGGGATGCGCAGGAGTAGAGCGCATGAAATGCCGTAGAGAGATACAGGAAAGACACACAGCATTGGTGCAGGAGCGGCACAGGAGTGCCCAGGAGAGTGTTGAGGGCAGAATATGAGAAGAAGGAACTCAGGGAGGGTAAATTAGAAAGGCACAGAGGGGCAAGAGATGCGCAGGAGAGGGAGACATGAAATACGTAGGTGGGGCACGTGAGAGACGCAGAGTAGAGGGGTGTCACAGAAAACGGTCAAGAAGGGTAGAGAAGAGACATGCTTAAGATGCAGAAGCAGTGCAAGACAGTACAAGAGACAGACAACCGTGCTCTGGTCAGGATTTGCGCAGGTCGTGCAAACAAGAGATTTTAGTGAGGCGCAGAGGGGCCGGAAGTGCACGGATAAGAGGCTCATAAGATACGCAGGAGAGGCACCTGCCAGTAACACAAGTGAATGAGGGGGGCTGAATGGGTACTCTTGGGGCATGGGACAACCGAAGGAGAGCCCCAAGAAGTGTTCATGGAAATGCAAGTGGGTCACAGAAGAGCTGTAAAAGGCACGCTAAAGGGGCGCAGGAGAGCTGCATGTTTTGGGAGAAAGTAGTGGAGTTGAAGTTGGCGGGGGAAGGAGACCCTACCAGTGCCTCATTCATTTTAACAGCATGTCCCTAAAGGGTTCCAAGTGAAGTGCCTCGAGAGCACTGATTCGGACGCGGCGTGGGATGCGCTACTGTGACTGTCACGGAACAAGTGGGGGCCATTTTACCTCAGTTTGAGGCAGAAGTCCACAGATTGGCAATACACCAAAGGGGAATATTTATGGTAAGATTCGGTCTGAGTGATCCCCATAATAGTCCAAAAATAAGACTTCGTGCGTATTTGCTTTTATGAGCACTCCACGACCTGACTCAGCTGCCACTTCGTGAATCCGCCTTCACAGGAGCTTGGCGGGGCACTGACACGCAGACACACCCAAGGCCTTTGAACTTCTTGCACAGGTCGAACTTCCACCCAAGTCTGGCGTGGGCTCTTTGCTGCCTGTGGCTAAACTGGCAGTATCCACACATGAAAGGCTTGTGACAGAAGGCCCTTTGTATTTTTTAGTAAGAGTTTTGGAGCTGATGAGGGAGAGAGATGTGAAGATAACCTCTTTCTTACACAAGGATAATTGGTGTGCAACTAATATCACCCCTGTATAATCTAAAATATAAAGCAAACAAGCACGCGCTCCTCACACGGCAGCAGGGGGAGGGGAGAGAGGAGGGGGCCTGCACCGGTTTCCCTTGCGGGAGCGAGCAGCAAGGTGCGATAATTGCAAACATATGGCGCCGCTGCTCGCTCCCACAAGGGAATCGCCAAACGTGCACGCGTTGCCGTTGAAAGCAATGCAACGCGTGCACGTTTTTGGGCGAAAAAGGGAACCGATGGCTAAAGGTCTTTTTCCTATGCAGCGCACGCATGCTGCGTAGGCGAGACTTAAAAAATTGGGGACGCTGAACGTAATTTATCTGAGACCAAGTAACATCTCTCTGATCTCTCTAGAACCTGACGAATGGAAACTTTCTATAGGATAGTGCCACCTCAAGACAAAATAAACAGTGGAACAAAACAAGTGATACTGACTCAACTTGCAATGGAACTGAATAAAAATGACTTCTTTGTGTGTAGTACTTCTAAATGTATGGGCTGCATGCTAGTGACCAGGACACAAAGCGAAGATAAGCATTAAAACATCTCAAAGCAGCAAATAAATACTTAAGTGGAGCTCCCGTGAGAAACATACAACAAGCATTGGCATAGCCAATAGGTCTCGCCTTTGGGACCTTATAAGTGTTTAGCTATGCAACAGTTGATGTTGTTGCACCAAGGATATTGTGCTGCATAAATAAATACTTATAAGGTCCCAAAAGCCAGAACTATTGGCTATGCCAATGCTTGTTTTAAACTGCCACCATCTTAAGACATAATGAACTTGGTTACTTTCAGTATACAAAGCATTGAGATGATCATTTTAACGTGTGATAGTTCAGAGTACTTTTAAGGTGTTAAATTGCCCCTAAAGCGTTACAATGCAAGCACCCCATAGGGGATGGCACTAGATGAGGCAAAAATATTCCTCTGGGCAAAGCCAGCTTCCGCTATATGTATACTTTGTATTAAAAAAAAGTTAACAATAGGTGTAACGTGCCATTGCTCTATAAAGCTAGACCTAAAAAAATTACTGTTCGTCTATAACATAAAATACCGGAAATAAAGAACTAGGAAGCGTTTTACTAAACTCTAAAGTCACAGTTTGCCAAATGACGTAAAAAGATTACATTTTACGCAGAGATACTGTCACAAAATAATATATAATACTTAGCTTTGAATAAGATTCTTTTTTACATGATGTGCAAATATTATATATTTTAAAGCTTGATTATCTTTTATTGAACAAGTATGGGGCTGGGCAGATCGCTGCACCAGGGCATCCTGCGAAGTAGGCAGGTCACCCACGGGACAACCTGTACCGGTTCAAAAATTCGGCTCACATTATGAGTGAGGATCCTGGCGTCACCCAAGAACGTTATTTTCCTTACTTATTAGTTTAAGGCATACAAGATATTGGGCGGAGAAGAAACCACTGGAGTAAAACCTCTAGTAAGTGAGAGCGAGAAACTATCGCCATATGCAGGTTTGAAAAAACTCTTAAATGGGTTACGGTATTTAAAGTCTGCAGAGAAAAGGTTCACTATTCAATCACAACTCACTCAAAAGCGGCTACATTGCCTTCTCAAATGTATGTAGCCTCATGGGAAACGGGGAGGCACCTTAGGTAAATAACTACGAATGGCGGCTGAACAGGCACCTTCCTTGGCGGTGACGTGCACACATCGTGAACTCGAAACACCACTTGCTGCTAAATTCCCCGCCATCTAGAGTCTTTGTAGTGAATTGCATAAGAACAATGCAAGTACACACACATATGTGGGACGGGGGTAGGGGGTGTTATCTCCTCTAGATTTAGGGCTGGGGGGGCATTGGTGGAGGGGACAAAATATTTTTCCCCTCTCATCTCCATAAATCACAGGGCCATTACCTACACTAAGCACGACGCTGGCCTGAGAGCATCTCAGCACGTTACAAGAGAACCAGATCTCGGCTTCGGCTCAATAGCCTGTTACTCCTAGAAAATCACGTAAAAACCCCCGGGTAATTAATATATATTTAAAAAATCTGCCCATGTATAATGCAAGTAACCTAACGCTTGTGTAAAGCGTTCTACTACCTAGAGCAAAACCTGCGCTATGAGATCAACAAAAGACAAGATACATTTACGAGATACACAGATTCTTCAAATAGACGTTATGGAATGAATCGGCATTAGCCAGAAGAAATATAGACCCAAAGTGGTACAGATTTGGTACACTATGTTATATAATTGAGGGCAGCGGTTTCCTCTGAGAATTGAATAAATTGTCGCGGCTCAAATTTAAGATACTTGGAGCATAGCCTTGAAAAAGTCGTGGGGAAACTATACCCCGTGTACGACGAAACACGTGTTGGCTGGAATCAAACATTGGGAGTTTTGCATTATTAAAGAAAACAAGAAGCAAGAAGGAAGATCTTATTTGTATTTTCTTGTATCATTAACTTGATCATTCATGTGGAAACACGCTATATACTTATGTGAATTAATTGATTACACGTGTGCTAAGGAGTTACACAGTAACCTAACGCTTGTGTAAAGCGTTCTACTACCTAGAGCAAAACCTGCGCTATGAGATCAACAAAAGACAAGCACACGCCTCGCGCTGAAGGGAAAAAAAAAGATGAGGAGAGGAGGAGGCAGCAGGGGGAGGGGAGAGAGGAGGGGACCTGCGCCTGTTTCCCTTGCCGGAGCGAGCACCATATGGTTTCAAAGCTCGCTCCCGCAATGGAATCGCCAGACGTGCACGCGTTGCAATACAATGCATGCACGTTTTTGGCAGCAAAGCTGAAGCGATTGCTAAAGGTCTTTTCCTACGCAGTGCATGCGCGCTGCGTAGGCGAGACCTAAAAAGGAACTGCAATTTAAACGTGTTTCCTCTAGCCTCACTATAGTACTAGACACGTCATGATACTGTAATGTGCACTGTAAACCTTGCCACATTAAGGCGCTCGGGACTACTCAGAGCATTGAGGTCAAGCTTTTGAAAGGTGCAGAAGCAACAAGACTTTTTAACTAACGTTATTACCTGACGAGATGCGCCTTGAAACCTTCAGTGCAATGACGCGCAGGCAGAAGCAATGTGTGCCTTAAATTCCATGTTTTACGTGTGGTTGAGATCCACTACATATTTAACATTTCTGAGGGGTAATCGCCCAAATTATTGCTGTGAAATGCACATTAAAATGCATTTTGCACAACTCCGAATAGTGCCAATGGCCTGCATTTATTCCTGCTATCTATATAAAGTTTTGGAAACCCTGGAGACGATGTAAGCATTGGTCACAGTCTTGTTTGTGCGCACATAAATAATCAATATGAAAACTAATTTAAATTGAGATGTTTCAGTTTCGATTTTGAATGTGAAAATATAACACTGCAAGTAAACAGGAACTGAAAAAGCCTGTTTTTAGGTGAGATTAGGGGCAGATTTATGACGACTGGCGCATCCCTGCATATCAGCAGGGATGCGCCAGTTATTATGCGCCACAGCTGCGCCACCATGGATGCGCCGCATTTATAATGCGGCGCACCATGGGGCAAAAACGGCACAGATGCGTGACGCATCTGTGCCGAAAAGTGGCGCATTGCTGGAGTTGCGTCGCAAGCGCGACGCAGCTCCAGCAATGATCTGGGGGCCCTATCTGTACAATGCTGCGTCAATCCTTACGCCTGCTTCAAGCAGGCGCAGGGTTTTGACGCAGCATGGGCCTAAAAGTGACTGAGTGAAATCTTGTAGATTTCACTCAGCCACTTTTAGGAGGCGTTCCTGCGCCGGAACGCCCCCACCTGCCCTGGAACGCCTACATGTGGCGCAGGGCTTTACAACGTGACGCATCTGGGAGATGCGTCACGTTTGTAAATACCCCGCACCATGGCGCAGGATTTGCGCCGCTGCTGCGTCACAAAAGTGACGCAACGGCGGCGTAAATGAGGCGCAAGTGCAACATAAATCTGCCCCACTGTGAATATGTGGCGCAAACACCAAGCTGCTGATTAAAGGCTGTAATCGAACAGACTAGGGTTGAAAATTGTCAAGACAAACAGCATACATTAGCCACAATTAAAAGGCTTTATATTAAAGCTACGAAGGCCACACAATTTGCGGAATATATATTTTAACAACATCGCAAATGCACGTCCGAGTCAAAAACATTACCCCATCCCTTTACATCACCAAAAACAACGATTAAACAAAGAGGATGCCAAGGGGCAGCTGACTTGTCAAGCTAAGGAGCTTTCAAAACATGTCACTGGAGAAGAAATCGGCACCCACTTAGAAAGACAATAAATAACTCCGTCATCTACATACCCACACCACGCTAATCTCCCAACTCGAAAAATTATCATGAGAACGGCTGGGCACCTCCGGCTGCCACCAGCTAAAATTAAGCACTCTATAACAATTTTCAAATTCAAAATAATACTCAGAAGTTTATAGGAAGATAGTTATATAATTATTTAACCATAAAATGTCTACAACCCTACTGCTAAGCTTCAAATAATGCCAAATCTATCTGACACTGGAATGTCCTTAGTCTCTGTGCATCTTTCCAGCTACACGCATATAAAAGGAGGCCTTTCTCGGATGTACTGGGCCAGACCACAGGATAATGCCTGTCAGATCGGCCAGCACACTTTGTGGCTCACTTATGCTCGGACACGGCTCCAGGTTCAGTGCCATGTGCTCTGCCATGTCGGGCTCCCAATTCTTCCCCTCCATTCTGGGCCGCGGTGCATATTGCATGCAGGGGATATCGCTGCTTCGGTGGTCTCTGCCATGCCCCCTCGAAGCGGTCCTGCTTGCCATGCACTGTCTCGGTGTCAGAACAACCCCTTCCTGGTTCCCACAAACTCCCACTAACAGGTATCCGCCTCCTCCGTGCGCTATACAATAACAAGCATTTGCAATGCAATAGGTCTCCAATTTATGCAAGAACTATTGCAGAGGGTGGGGAGAAGGCACGGACATCAGCAGGGAGGGAGGAAGGGCGGGGGGAGAAAGCAGGGACAATGGGAGGACGGGGGTGAGTGGGTGAGGAGAGGAGAAGGTACGGACAACGGGAGGGAGGGAGGGGAAAGAAGGCACAGACAATGGGAGGGAGGGTGGAGGGGGGAAGAAGGCACGGACAATGGGAGCACGGGGGTGAGTGGGTGAGGAGAGGAGAAGGTACGGACAACGGGAGGGAGGGAGGGCGGGGAGGGGGAAAGAAGGCACGGACAATGGGAGGGAGGGTGGAGGGGGAAGAACGTACAAACAATGGGAGGGAGGGTGGAGGGGGAAGAAGGCACGGACAATGGGAGGACGGGGGTGAGTGGCTGAGGAGAGGAGAAGGTACGGACAACGGGAGGGAGGGAGGGCGGGGAGGGGAAAAGAAGGCACGGACAATGGGAGGGAGGGAGGGCGGGGAGGGGGAAAGAAGGCACGGACAATGGGAGGACGGGGGTGAGTGGGTGAGGAGAGGAGAAGGTACGGACAACGGGAGGGAGGGAGGGGAAAGAAGGCACAGACAATGGGAGGGAGGGTGGAGGGGGGAAGAAGGCACGGACAATGGGAGGACGGGGGTGAGTGGGTGAGGAGAGGAGAAGGCACGGACAATGGGAGGGAGGGAGGGCGGGGAGGGGAAAAGAAGGCACGGACAATGGGAGGGAGGGAGGGCGGGGAGGGGAAAAGAAGGCACGGACAACGGGAGGGAGGGAGGGCGGGGAGGGGAAAAGAAGGCACGGACAACGGGAGGGAGGGTGGAGGGGGAAGAACGTACAAACAATGGGAGGGAGGGTGGAGGGGGGAAGAAGGCACGGACAATGGGAGGACGGGGGTGAGTGGGTGAGGAGAGGAGAAGGTACGGACAACGGGAGGGAGGGAGGGCGGGGAGGGGAAAAGAAGGCACGGACAATGGGAGGGAGGGAGGGCGGGGAGGGGAAAAGAAGGCACGGACAATGGGAGGCGGGGTGGAGGGGGAAGAAGGCACGACAACGGGGGGAGGGGTAGAAGGCACCAAAAACATATTGTGTTGCGCAATTCTAGACCCCACATCCCCCACGGTAAAAAATGCCAGTCTTTATATGGCTTTCATGGACCCGTCAAAGGCCTTTGACTGCGTGGTGCATACAAAACTTTGGCCCATTTTTATGGATATGGGAATAGACAACGCCATCATTAACTTTATAAGAGCGGTTTATAGGGATGCCACTGCTTCAGTGCACTTTGGTTTGCATGGTGGATGCACTAAACCCCTCAAAATTGAAAGGGGTGTCAGACAAGGATGTGTTTTGCCCCCTTTCTGTTTGCTCTATATACCAACAACTTAAATGATGCCTTGATTAAAAGCTTGAAAGACACTCCACAGGTCCAGTTGTCTCCCCTCCCTATCCTCCTTTACGCAGACGACGCGGTCTTATTGGCTAGGACTCCCATGGCCCCTCAAAATCTGATCAGACAATATACAGTATTTATGCACAATTCAGACCTACATGTAAGTAAAGCCAAAACTTTTATCATGGCAATGGGCGGGGCCAGAAAGAAGACAATGAGATAGTATTTAGAGGGTGAAAACATTGAACAGACAGAACATTTCAATCATTTGGGGATAGTTTTTGAAGGAAAGCAAAAATGGAAGGCGAAGCTGGATAGTCATGCAAACCTAATGGGCCAAAGCTTTGAGGCAATTTTTAGATTCTCCCCAAAATTGGGCTGCAAGCCAGTTTTAGAAAGGCTAAAAATCTATCGGGCAAAAACACATTCAATCGCGACATATGGGGCAGCAATTTGGGGAATAACTGACGTGACTTCACTGCAAGTTATTGAAGACAAATTTATCAAAAGGTTGCTGTGAGTCCCACCTTCTTGTAATAATTTTGTCGCACATAAAGAAGTTGGTTTGCCATTCATTCCTGATGCCATCAAATGTGCACATCTTTCCCTTTGGCGTTCAGTATGGAAGAGGGGCACAGTGGGTCTAAACCAGAAAATCCGGATTGATATCCTAAACCTGGACCACGTTAATAAAATCCCTTGGCTAGCGTATGTCAGGGAAAATGTAACCATCCTAGGACTGGCCTTTTTTTATGACACACCAACCTCTGTGAACATTTTCCTAAATCTAGATTAAAGGACATTTACCTAAATAAAGCTATTCGGGATAGGTGGGGAGGCCATAGAGAGTAATACTCAGTAAAATGTTACTATAATATACTGCAGATACTAAATCATTCTCTCTCTTATTCAGGGGTTGTTGAGAACAACCAGCATCGTTTTATTTTGTCAAGATTTCGACTAAATTTCATTCCGTTAATGCTGGGTCACCCTCATATTAAATTTTCTGTAAGCAATTTACCGCCTTGTCTGTGTAAAGCATGGTGCCCCAATCAAACTTTCATTTTTTATTCTTCTGCCCCCCTACACGCTCTAGAGAGGAAGATTTTTATTATCCCACTTTTAAAGAAATTCTCACTGGCCCTGTCCACATATTATCGATTAGAAACTCCAAGAGTTTGTTACGTTCTTGCTTCCTTTTTCCTGGCCGCCCTGAAAACCCGTAATGTGCAGAGTACAACATCTGTCACTTCTTAAGTCTGCTGTTTTTATCGATGCACCTGCTCGAACACGAGATTGCTGTTATATCCTTGTCTTAATGTGATGTTTTTAAACCCACTGGCCCTTGTACTGTATTCAACATTTTATTGGATTTTTAAATGGATTTTAAATGTAATTTGATTACAAAGCACAAAGCGCCAACTGGAGATATCTGGGTGCGCTGGACCGGGACAAAGTTACAAGTTCAGGCTGACTGCGATGAAGTGCGGGCTGGCTACAGGGACTTAGTTATGCCTGCTGAACAAAGTACCACAAAGCATGGTTTGCGGACCATTGCAAGGTTCTGCATCAAAGATGCGTCGCGCATTTGAAGCAATGTGTTGGTTTCAAGATGAGGAGAGGGTGCGATGCTAGAGCCTGCATTGTCGTCAAGGATCCCGTTGATGGGGCTTGTGATGTGTCGTCTGACATTAAGAATGCGCCACACAGTTGGAGCTATGCGTCGGATCAGAGGAGCTGCGAGCCTGTGATGCGGAGTCCGTCATTGAGGCTGACATCAACGAGGGATGCAAGGGCCTGCGCCGAGGATGCACAGCAGCGGTTTCAATCGGGCTGCAAAGGCGATGCAGGTTTTTGCGACGGATCTAATCCATGCGGCAGCACCGAGGGTTGGTTCTACTCAGGTTTGTGCTGCACAGCAGAGAAGATGCATCAATTCCGCTGGATCCACAGAGGCTGGCAGAGCACCCTAAGCCTACATCCAATGGTCCAGGACTTGGGTGGCACCAAGTGGCAGGGTAGAGTCACAGATGGCGGAGTCTAGCTGCAGGTGCCTGTTTGAAGTCTATTGTGTCCCTGAGGCTTCAGATCAGCAGGCCAGCATACTAGCCTCTGAGATCAAGAGTTGCACATCCAGTCCTTCTGACCCAGGCAAGAGAGCAGCAGGTCAGCACAGCAGGGCAGCAGTCCTTCAGAGCAGCAGTCCAGCAGAGTGGCAGTCCTTCCAGCAGCACAGCAGTCCATTTTTCTGGCAGAGTATCCACAGGTTAGAAGGGTACTGAAGAGTTGGTGTTTCAGGTCAAGTATTTATACCCAATTGTGACTATGAAGTGGGGAGAGGCTTCTAGAGGCAGGCCTTTGAAGTGCACAAGTGCCCTGCTTTCCTAGCTCTAGACTAACTGTAGGAGGTATGCAGCCATTTGTGTGGAGGCAGGACACAGCCCATTCAAGTGTAAGTGGGGCTGGGCACAGTTTCTCCCTCTCATCCTGCCAGTGACACCTAAGCTCCCCATTGTGTGTGGCTGTCTGGGCGAATACACAAAGCCAAGCTGTCAATTACACCCAGTCATGTAAACATTCTAAAAGTGGCATTTACAAAATTGTAATTTAAAATCCGACGTCACCATAAGTTTGGATTTTTCATTACAATTCTACAGACACCAACAAGTACTACTTATATATTTCCTTTTAGAAATTACACATATAAAATGTAATAAGGTAACTACAATGTTATCGTATGGGAGAGGTAGGCCTCGCAGTAGTGAAAAACCAAGTTAAGAGTTTTCCACTACCAGGACACGTAAAACTTAAAAGCACATGTCCTACTTTTTAAATACACTGCACACTGCCATTTGGTCTGTCCCAGGCCTACCCTTGGGGTGACATACATATTAAAAAGGAAGGTTTGTGGCTGGTGTTGAAAATGGCCCTTTTTGCAGGGTCATCCCTAAACCTTTTGCCTTCCTCCTGTATTTTTACTGACCTGTTTGTGTTGGTTTTATGACTCTGGGCACTTTACCACTGCTGATCAGTGCTAAAGTGCATATGCTCTCCCTTTGTAAATATGACATGTGAATCGGTATATCCATGATTGGCTTATTTGGTTTACCTGTTAGTCCCTAATAGCGTGGCCTGTCTGTGCCCAGGGATGGTAAATCAAATGCTGCTGGTGGGCCTGCAGCACTGGTTTGCGCCACCCACAGAAGCAGCTTGTAAAGTGTGTCTCAGATCTGCCACTGCAGAGTCTGTGTGCAGTCCAGAACCGCCATCTTGGCAGTGAAGTGCACCCACTTCCCAGCCCCTGAACCTTCCCTTGGCATCATGTAAGTCACCCCTATGGTAGGGTGCATTGTATGTATAAAGTAGGACATGCCTTGGTGTGTGTAGCATGTCCTGGTAGTGAATTACACCCAATTTCGTTTTTCACTTCTGCAAGGCTGCCTGTTCCCCATAGGCCAGAATGGGCAGTTTTGATTATTACATTCTATAATCCTAACTGACCCAAGGAACATGGTAGAACAACGAATTTAGTATGCCTGAGCTCAGAATATTAAAATATATCTTTTAGTGAAGTTTATTTTTATATTCTGTGTTTGAAAATACCACTTTTAAAAAGTAGGTATTTTCTTGCCTAAGCCTTCCAGTGTGCTCTGCTGTTATGTGTATTGGCTGTCTGTTTTTGGAGGGACAGGGCAGGCTGAGTCAGACCTTGGTTGAATAGAGAGATATCCATTTGGAGTATGGGGAGGGGTAGCTCTTTGACCTGAATAGGGCTGTGCCTGGCAAGGTGAATGCTGGCTCCACCTCCTACTGTGCGTCTGATGGCAGACCACCTCTTTTTGAAAGGAAGGATGCAGCCTGGTAAACAAAGTGCTCCAGGACTGAGCAGAACTGGTTCTGGCTGTGTTCAGTGTCTTGTAGCTTTTGAGAACAAAGACTTTTGGGGTATAAATATCTGTGCTGAAACCCCTACAAATTATGTATTGCTCCTGGACAGCAAGAGGAACCTCTGTCCGTGTAACTGAAGGAATCTGCCGGAGGTGACTGTCCTTGTGCTTGTATGCTGTTTCTTGGATTGGCCTGCAGAAGTTACCATTGGACTTGGAAGAAGAGGTAAAAGGACTTTGAAGGAACTTTTATTGAATCTTGCTAAAGCAATCACCCAAGGGCTAGAAGAGAGCTAGCCTCCTGTTGAAGTCTCAGGCACATCAGACTTCACCACCAGCCTCCTGCTTCCTCCCAGCGAGGATTTATATCTGCAGGTGAGGCTCCTGTGAGTTCCAGGGCCTCTAGTTCTACTACAGAGAAGAGAGTGCTGAAATTGTCGCTAATGGCCGTTTGCGAGCCGCCGCAGCTGAAAGCGCACGGAAAATCATCGCGCTGCTGCCGCTGAGTGCTCGCTACCGAAGATCATCGCATCGCACGTTTGCGGGCAGCCAAGTGCTCGCTAAACCCAAAGATCATCGCATCGCACGTTTGCGGGCTGCCGAGTGCTCGCTAACCAAATATCATCGCATCGAGATCATCGCATCACGACATCGCAGCGCGGACGCCGGGCGTCTGCCATTTTCATCGCATCGCATCAGGATCGTCACTCCCTCGCGGAGCACCATTTCTTTGCATCGCAACCTGGTCCCACACGCAACAGGATTGTCGCATCATCTCCTCGCTTGCGGAAAGGAGCCATCGCATCAACGGCCTAGCGTGCAGAAGTTTATCACATCGTCTCCGCACGCATCAGCAGATCGGCGCTCATCCTCCCTAGCAGCAAGGATTCAACGCATCGCCGGCCTCACGTGCAGAAAATCATCACTACAGCTCCTTTGCGACATTTTGGTTGTTTTGCTATAAAATACAGGTACTTTGTAAGCAAAAGGGTCGCAGAGACCACTGCTTTGAACTGAACTCCTCTTTGCACACTTTGAACTATTTTTGCAGCATTTCAAGAGTAACCCTATTTTATAGTATTGTGGCTGTTTACCGTTATTGGTCTTGTGTTAAGTCTATATATAGAGATACTTATTTTTTATAACCACTTGTGTGGTGTCCCTTTGTAGTGTTCCTCACTGTGTTACTGTGTATGGTCATAAATGCTTCACACACTGCCTCCGAGATAAGCCTAGCTGCTCGTGCTACGTTACCACAGGGTTGAGCAGGGGTTATCAAAGGGTGTAGCCCTCTCACTCTGACTTAGGAAGAAGGGTCCCTACTTGGACAGTGGCCAGCTATTGCCAACTAGAGACCCCCATTTCTAACAGCTGGCAGAAGGTTTACTTTGCCCAGTCAAATGGCAGTTTAAACTACACACACATGCTATATAGGCAGACCTCGGACATGTTTAAAGTGCTACTTAAGTGAGGGCACAATGACTGCTGCAGGCCCACTAGTAGCATTTAATTTACAGGCCCTGGACACAGGTACTGCCACTTTACTAGGGACTTTCAAGTAAAATAAATATGCCAACTGGATATAAGCCAATCTAACAGGTTTTAAGGAGAAAGCACAAGCACTTTAGCACTGATTAGCAGTGGTAAAGGATGCAGAGTCCTAAGGCCAGCAAATACAAAGTCAGAAAATCAGGAGGTCTGAAGGCAAAAAGTTAGGGGGAAAACCACGCCAAGGATTCCTGGCCATAAGACAAAAGTTGGCCAAAATCTTCTGGGACAGCTAGTGAAAAACAGGCCCTGTCCCGGCAAATCCAGGACGCCTTGTCATCCTAACTTTCCTGCACCAAACAATACTATAATTAACTTTACGTCCCTCAACCCTGTCTCAGTCTTTACATCATGACGATAACGCCCCTCCCTGGACAGAAAGAAACACAGGAGAATTTAGAGTAAACAATATCCACACTCCTGGGTTCTATATGGTTGGTAACTTACTCAGAATCCTCCTGTTATTTCTTTCTGTCTGGGACGAAGGACACTGGATGCGAGATGCAGAGGGAATTGAGGGTCTGTCTGTGTAGGTTCTTAATTTCCTACATCATCGGATCTTCCTTGGTGAAGACCGACGGTTCGGGCAGCGGTAGCAGACTTCTGGTATTGCCTAATTCTCCCAGGAGGTAGGGTCACTGAGGAGATGGTGGGCAGATCTGGGCCACAGGCAGGGCCAAGGTGCAGTGATTCCTCTCTGCCCAGGTTTGTGTGACTGTAAAGAGTAGAGCAGGAGGCGCATGCGCAGTGGAGTTGGTCAGCTTTGCCCAAGCGCGGGTTTGGTTTCTCCCTTTTCCAGGAAGTGAAAGACCACTTAAAGGCTTGTCGCTCTTCAGGTAGGATGAGCCCTTTCTACAGTGATTTCTGGCTGTTTGTGGTGATTGTTTTGCAGATATTCTTCTGGTCTTGGTTTGGCTCGGTGTTACCCTTGAACTTTGGCTAAATGACTAAACACTCTGCAAAAGAGAGCCATGTTTCTCTGTCCAGATATCAGTCATCTTCTCCCTCTGATAGAGGATCTTTCACCTCTTCTTGCAAGAGGTGAAGAAGGAGTGGTGATGAAGAAGATTAGGAGAGAATTTGAAGGCTTGTGCTAGAAACCCCCAAGGTGTTTAAGAGGGAATCGAAGGATATTGCTTCTAGAGATTCTTTAAGAATTCTGTTGGTGAACTCCTCTTAGCCTCTAATATCTCTTCAGACAGTTACAATTCTTCTGTGCCTCTTGAGGAAGAAGTATGCCTCCAAAGAGATTTTTCAGGATATTCTCTCCCATGTCAGAGAAGGTAGCTGTTTTCCTCCAGTGGAGCTGTCTTTCTCATTTAAAGATTCCCTATGCCTGCCCATTTACTAGCTTGTCTTGGATGTGGTTAAGAATGAGTGTCAAGCCCCCCAGTAGATTTCTCTTTCTCGCTTCATGTCAAAGTTATACGCCCTAATGGAGATGGATACAAAGTTGCTGGACGCAGTCCATGTGGATTCTGTGGTAGCCAGTGTGGTAGGCAGAGTGTCTACGGCAGGAGATAATATCTTGAAGGTTCCTGCAGATAGAAAAAGTGGAAACCTCCTTAAAGAAAGTTTTTTCAGGAATCTATGTGGCTCTCAGAGCCAAGTCTACAGCGCCTACACAACACACTCTCTTATTACTGACTTAAAATCTAATTTTTTTGTTCAATTTACGTCCATGGTGCAACTGCTCGCAGGAAGCAACCCTTTGACCAAACCTACAAGTTTCATGGAAAGTGTCTTCTTTTAATTCTTTTCGTAATCATTAGCAAGTGTCTGGTTCCAAGCCGCAGTATTCCAGACTATGCCGATATCTCGCGGATTGGCGGTCGATTAAATAGGTTTTTTCAGAATGGCAGAAAATCATGAAAGACAAATGGGTACCCAACGGTACCAGAATGGGGTATCAAATAGAGCCTCTGTCCCCTCCAGTCCCTCCAGGACACTTGTGCCCAGGAACTCAATCAAGAAACGGACCTTGATGGAGGGATTTCCCTCGCTTGTAAGGAAAAAAGCAATTTGTCAAGTTCCAGCCAAGTAGAGCTGTCGGGTGATCTACATGATAGGTTTCCTGGTCAAGAAGCCTTCCGGGAGCAATTGTTTGGTAATGGACTTGAAAGACCTCAACTGGTTAAATAATAGGCAGAGAAAGGGGAAGTGGATGGAGGGAGCAACTAGAGCGCTGACCTCCCACCAAAATGCAACTCCACTTCCAGTCATGTGGTACTCAGTCCCTCTGCTCAAACGGCACAGGCCACGGCAGAACAGGGACGCAGAGAGAAGACAGCGAGAGGTAGGTGAGTGCAAATGATACCAGTAAAACAAAGTGGGATAAGAATAAGGTCAGATATATAAATATGAATCGCAAAAAATGCGTAACGTCAAGAATAAAGGCAAACATGTTAAAAAGGTATACAGATTAAAACCATGTAGGAGACAATTCCTGTGGGATACCCATGGAGTTTGGTAAGAAGGACAGTGTCCTCAGTCCGCCACTACACTAACCTCCGATATGGAGATTCCGCTGATGGCTTCGGTGGTGGCTCTTCCTAATCTCCAGGGCCGCTGAAGTTTGCCCTGTTCAGGGGAGATCCTCTAGGGGCATGAGCTGCCCCCTGGGCTAAGTTTCTGGGAGTCTTGATTAATGAAATCTGCAGACCGCTACTTGGTCTTCAGACTCTACTTTTGTCCGATGTTGGACAGGCCACATGAAGGGCTTGCTCCCTCCCCGCATGACAGGGCCCAAGCCCCGGCCCTCCAGGTGTTACCCACAGAAACAACCCGCACCCCGTCTCCCGACGGAACTCCTGCCCCCGGACATCTATGTATCATGGGGCCGAACCACTACCGGCTCCCCCGGCCGGACCAGCCGCCATCTTGGACACTGCACCATGAGGCCGCGTGGCCTCAGCTCGACCCTAACCCTGGGCCTGGCCAGGCCCCGACATCCCGGCACCACCATCCACCCAGGAGGTGAACGGACCACTTGGCAGGTCGATGGGAGAAAGAAGTGTTGATGGCTCTCCCCCGCCAGGTGCCGATCGCCCTCCAGCTCCCCCGGGCGCTGGCTCCACCCCCCTGCTGGGTGTCTGGACTCCCTCATCCCGGACCTCCCGACCTTCAAGTGCGAGGGTCCGGACATCAAAGGGCGCCAGACCTATAACTAGGGCAGCTCCAGAGCAGGAAGGCAGTTGTATCCTGGAGTCGAGAGACACCGAGAAGAACTCATCCTTGACGGACTACCGGCGCTGCCGTAGCCCTGCCTTGTGAACTATCGTCCTGCCTGCTGGCGCTGCCGCGGCCTTCTGCATCCTCCATCCTCGTCGGGACCTGCTGGCGCTGCCGCGGACCGTTGTAACTACTACCTTTGTCGGGACCTGCTGGCGCTGCCGCGGACCGTTGTGACCACCACCTTCATCGGGACCTACTGGCGCTGCCACGGACCGTGTAACGACCACCTTCATCGGGACCTGCTGGCACTGCCGCGGACCGTGTAACGACCACCTTCACCGGGACCTGCTGGCGCTGCCGCGGCCCGTCCAAGCTAGAACACTGAGCTCGAGGATTGTGAGCTATCCATCATCGCATCTACCAGATTGGTAACCAGACTGTCCCGCTACCCCCTTTCCCAAACCAAGAGACTAGAATCGAGGGGACCCCTGAGTCCAGACCTCCTTGTACCATTCCATCGTACCTTAAGAAATCGCTTATAAAGAACGTTAAACCCTATCCTTGTGTGGTGTACATCTGTGGGGGGGAGGTTACTCGTCTGTACGATCGCTGGAGACGGCTCTCCCCGGAGACCTCTCCCCTTGTCCTCGGCCGACCCTCCCGGTCCGTCTAACATTGGTGGCCAGCGGCGCGATCCGAATCAACGCGTAATCGTAAAGAGAGTAGCTCACCCCACGACAAAACCACAATGTCAACCAAAGAGAGCGGATCCACCGAGAAATTCCAGATGGAGAAATTGGAAGAGTACAGCCATCGTGAATTGAAACAATTCTGCATGGAACTAGGCATTGCTACCACCGGCCTGAGTACCAAAGACGATTTCAAGCACGCCATTGAGTCGTGGGCAGAAACCGGGGTCGCCAGATCCCCAGACCGAAACATTGCAGCATCAGAGAGGAACGCCACGGCTCCCGAGGAGCGAGGAACGGGCCTCTCGCAGGAAGAGATCCAAGAAAGAGAAAAAAACAGACTACATGAGTTAGAAATGGCACGGCTCAAAATGGACGGTGAACTAAAATTAGCCGAGCAAAAACTGAACCTAGAACATCTGCGGCTCCGAGAAGAACGGGAAGAAAAACAGAGGCAGAGAGAGCTCGAAGAAAAGAGATTAGCATACGAACACGAGCGCAAACTGGCAGAAATAGACCTACGGAAGCAGAACAAAGAACCGGAGGTGCCCGAGCGACCGCGCACCCCGGGAGCGACAGAAAAGAAAGTCCACATCCCCAAGGATGTCGTTCGAGAGTATGTCCGAGAGGACGACATACAACAGTGGTTCAAGGCCTACGAGATCGCCATGACCTCCCACCGGATCGATCGAAGTGACTGGGGAGCCGGCCTATGGGGGAGGTTCGTCAACGAAGGCCGCGATGCCCTGCTACAGCTCCCAGACCATCAGATGTCATCCTATGACCACATGAAGGCTGCCCTCCTCACCCGATATGGGCTCACACCCGAAATGTACCGCCAGAGGTTTCGAGACTGCACCCGGATCCCGGGTACAACTTGGGTGGAATATGTCAACTATTTCAGCCGAGCCTTCGAGGGTTGGATCAAGGGAAGCCACGTAACGACCTACGAGCAACTTTTTAATCTCATGGTGTGGGAGCACCTCTCTAACAACTGCTTCGTCGAGCTCAGGCAGCACCTCCTCGACAGTAAATTGACTGACCCACGGCAACTCGCCGCCGAAGCTGACCGGTGGGAAAGCACCCGAGTGGGCCGGAGAGGGCCACACGAACAGAACCGGAACAACCAAGGTCAGCACCGTCCCCGAGGAGGAGGAGGAGGCCAGGGGCGAGGAAGAGACACCGTCCCGGCCGCTCCCGCTGCCAGCACCCCGCCCCCGGCCAGCCGGGGCAACCCCCCGATGCGCCCGGGGTTCCGAGCCAACGTCACGTGTCACCGATGCCAGCGAGTCGGCCACTACGCCAATGACCCGAACTGTCCACAGAACCAAACTCCAAAACCCCGCCAGGTAGCTGCCGCCGCCCTGGGGGGAGAACAAATCTCCGAAGAACAAGAAGAATACGAGCAGGCACAACAAGAGTGGGAACCGGCCGCCATGGTTCTAGCGTGCCTAGGGGGAAAAGACATGGTCCCGCGGGCTCCCCTACCCGCCAACACCAGAAAATATAGCCAGTGGGTGAACATTAATGGGCGCCGGGCCGAAGCACTACGTGACACGGGGGCCAGTGTGACGGCCGTCCGCTGTCACCTGGTAAAACCAGAGCAGATCCTGCCGAACATTCTCTGCCCCGTCCGTTCAGCCGACAATTCAGAGAGTCTATGTCGGATGGCCTGCGTCCCCTTCGAATGGGGAGGAGTCTCCGGCATGTTGAAGGTGACGGTCCGGGATGATGCCCCCGTGGACTGTCTCCTGGGGAATGATCTTGAGAGTTCCCCGTGGGCCGCCGTCGAGAGAAGAGAGCACCTGGGGATGTTGGGCCTCCCGGACTGGGCGTGCGTAACCACCCGGTCCATGGCCGCCCGCGCCATCCCCCGACCAGAAGAACCAGAATGGCCTGCACCTCCTCCCCCGATCGCTCCAGTAGAGGACACCGACTATACCGACCCCCCAGAGCAAACCCCCGAAGGGGTCGCCCAGCCCCAGGACCTTCCCGACCTGGCTCAGTAGCGTCAAGAAGGGGGGCCCACCCAGGAACAGTTCCGTCAAGAGCAGAAGACCTGTCCCTCCCTCGAGGGACTCCGCCAGCAAGCCCTCGCCCAGAGCGCAGGGGACACCACCGGAGCCCATTGGATCTATTGGGACAACGACCTGTTGTACAGTGAACAGAGAATCGCGGAGTTAGGGGCCAGTCGAGTGCTGGTGGTGCCCCTCCGTTTTAGAGACTTCCTGTTAAATTTGGCCCACGATGTCCCTCTGGCTGGACACCTGGGCCAGGACAAAACCTATAGTCGCCTGGTGACCCACTTTTTCTGGCCGAAGATGAGAAACGACGTCCTCAACCACTGCCGGTCCTGCCCCACGTGCCAGGCCAGCGGGAAGAGCGGCCGCAAACTCAAAGCACCTCTGCAACCCTTCCCAGTTGTCACCACCCCGTTCGAGAGGGTGGGAATAGACATTGTGGGGCCCCTGGACCCCCGTACAGCACAAGGACATCGGTTCATCCTGGTACTGGTGGACCACGCCACCCGCTACCCCGAGGCTGTGCCCCTGCGAACTGTAACAGCCCCGGTGGTCGGCCGGGCCTTAATGGGGATCTTCTCCCGGGTGGGCTTCCCCCGAGAAGTCGTCAGCGACAGAGGCACAAACTTTATTTCGAAATATATGAAGTCCCTCTGGCAAAAGTGCGGGGTCACCTACCGATTCACGACCCCCTATCACCCTCAAGGAAACGGACTAGTTGAACGATTCAACCGCACGCTCAAGGGAATGATTGGGGGATTGGAAGAGCCCCTCCGTCGCCAGTGGGATGTACTACTTCCGTGCCTCCTCTTCGCCTATCGAGAAGTTCCCCAGAAGTCCCTCGGCTTTAGCCCTTTTGAACTCTTGTACGGGCACCCTGTGCGAGGGCCCCTCAGCCTAGTCAAAGAAGGTTGGGAGATGGCCCCCCTAAAGACCCCTCCAGACGTCTTCAAGTACCTCCTGACACTACGCAATCAGACCAGGCGATTCAGGGAAATGGCAAAAGCGAATCTTGAGGCCAGTCAGGAGGACATGAAAAAATGGTACGATCAAAATGCCTCCTCCGTCGAATTCGAACCTGGTCAACAAGTGTGGGTGATGTCCCCCACCGAACCATGTGCCTTGCAGGACAAGTGGACGGGGCCCTTCAAAGTGGTCGAACGCAAGAGCCCCGTCACCTATCTCATCGATATGGAATCTCCCCGGAACCCCCTCCGGGTCCTCCACACTAACAGACTCAAGCCCCACTTTGTGCGCTCGGAGCTCAGCCTCCTGATGGCTACAGACAGTGGAGCGGAAGAAGACTCCGAGCCTCTCCCTGATCTCCTGAAGACTCGGGAGAAAGATGGTTCCGTGGACGGGGTCCGGCTCTCCGATGCCCTCACCCCAGAGCAGCGCCAAGGCTGCCGGGACCTCCTGCTGCAGTTTGCTACCTTGTTTTCCCTCACCCCAGGGGTCACCCCCTGGTGCTTGCACGACGTGGACACTGGGGACAGTCCCCCTATCAGACACCGGGCATACCGCGTACCAGATCGGGTGCGGGCCTGCATCCAAGAAGAAGTATCCAAGATGCTCACGCTCGGGGTCATCGAGCCCTCGGATAGCCCCTGGGCCAGCCCGGTCGTGCTGGTCCCCAAAGCTGCTGCCCCCGGCACCACTCCTGAACTCCGATTCTGCGTCGACTATCGGGGCTTGAATGCTGTCACCAGGACCGACGCTCATCCCATCCCCCGAGCGGATGAATTGATCGACCGCATGGGGGCTGCCCGCTACCTCAGCATCTTCGACCTGACAGCGGGCTACTGGCAGATCGGTCTCACACCCCGGGCACAAGAACGGTCCGCCTTTTCTACCCCCGATGGCCACTACCACTTCAAAGTCATGCCCTTCGGCATGAAGAATGCCCCAGCTACTTTTCAGCGACTAGTGAACCAGGTCTTGGCGGGGCTCGAGGAGTTCAGCGCCGCCTACCTGGACGATATCGCTGTGTACAGCCGCCACTGGTCCGACCACCTCCACCACCTCCGAGAGGTCCTGCAGGCCCTCCAGCGGGCCGGCCTCACAATCAAGGCCGGCAAGTGCCAAATTGGTCAGGGATCCGTGACCTACCTCGGACACCAGGTGGGAAGCGGTCTGGTGGCCCCTCTGCAACTCAAAATCGCTGCCATCCAGTCCTGGCAGCCCCCAGTCACGCAGACCGAGGTCCGAGCCTTCTTGGGGCTCAACGGCTACTACCGGCGGTTCGTGAGGGGCTATGGCAGCATTGTGGGGCCCCTCACGGAACTCACATCCAAAAACCACCCGAAGAAGATTAACTGGACCCCAGACTGTCAAGCGGCCTTCGAGAAGCTGAAAGCCGCCCTGTGCACTGCCCCTGTGCTCCAGGCCCCCGATTACAGTCGGGAATTCATTGTGCAAACGGATGCCTCCGACCATGGCATCGGGGCGGTCCTCTCCCAGCTGAACTCCGAGGGACTTGACCAACCGGTGGCCTTCATCAGCAGACGCCTCCTGGCCCGAGAACAGCGCTGGAGCACAATCGAGAGGGAGGCCTTCGCAGTGGTGTGGGCCCTCAAAAAGCTCCGGCCCTATCTCTTCGGTACCCACTTCCGGGTGCAAACAGATCATCGACCCCTGCAGTGGCTAATGCAGATGCGGGGGGAAAACCCCAAACTATTGCGCTGGTCCATCTCCCTGCAGGGGATGGACTTCACTGTGGAACATCGACCGGGCCAAGACCACGCCAACGCAGATGGCCTGTCCCGCTTTTTCCGCCTCGACGAGGAGAGTCCCCAAGAGGATGGGTGACTCTCCCCGCCTTCAGCTGGGGGGGACGCATGTTGGACAGGCCACATGAAGGGCTTGCTCCCTCCCCGCATGACAGGGCCCAAGCCCCGGCCCTCCAGGTGTTACCCACAGAAACAACCCGCACCCCGTCTCCCGACGGAACTCCTGCCCCCGGACATCTATGTATCATGGGGCCGAACCACTACCGGCTCCCCCGGCCGGACCAGCCGCCATCTTGGACACTGCACCACGAGGCCGCGTGGCCTCAGCTCGACCCTAACCCTGGGCCTGGCCAGGCCCCGACATCCCGGCACCACCATCCACCCAGGAGGTGAACGGACCACTTGGCAGGTCGATGGGAGAAAGAAGTGTCGATGGCTCTCCCCCGCCAGGTGCCGATCGCCCTCCAGCTCCCCCGGGCGCTGGCTCCACCCCCCTGCTGGGTGTCTGGACTCCCTCATCCCGGACCTCCCGACCTCCAAGTGCGAGGGTCCAGACATCAAAGGGCGCCAGACCTATAACTAGGGCAGCTCCAGAGCAGGAAGGCAGTTGTATCCTGGAGTCGAGAGACACCGAGAAGAACTCATCCTTGACGGACTACCGGCGCTGCCGTAGCCCTGTCTTGTGAACTATCGTCCTGCCTGCTGGCGCTGCCGCGGCCTTCTGCATCCTCCATCCTCGTCGGGACCTGCTGGCGCTGCTGCGGACCGTTGTAACTACTACCTTTGTCGGGACCTGCTGGCGCTGCCGCGGACCATTGTGACCACCACCTTCATCGGGACCTGCTGGCGCTGCCGCGGACCGTGTAACGACCACCTTCATCGGGACCTGCTGGCGCTGCCGCGGACCGTGTAACGACCACCTTCACCGGGACCTGCTGGCGCTGCCGCGGCCCGTCCAAGCTAGAACACCGAGCTCGAGGATTGTGAGCTATCCATCATCGCATCTACCAGATTGGTAACCAGACTGTCCCGCTACCCCCTTTCCCAAACCAAGAGACTAGAATCGAGGGGACCCCTGAGTCCAGACCTCCTTGTACCATTCCATCGTACCTTAAGAAATCGCTTATAAAGAACGTTAAACCCTATCCTTGTGTGGTGTACATCTGTGGGGGGGAGGTTACTCGTCTGTACGATCGCTGGAGACGGCTCTCCCCGGAGACCTCTCCCCTTGTCCTCGGCCGACCCTCCCGGTCCGTCTAACATCCGACATTACAGACTGAGCAATTTCATTGATTGTAACATCCATTTTGGTGTAGGGGTTCTTAAGTCAGCTCTGATGTAATCAGGCCTGCATTACTCTTAGTCCTACTCATCCCCGTCACAGACATTACAACTACCACCCACCCTCTCTCCGATCCTTTGACTGTTGCTTGGATATGAGAGGAGGATTCTGGGTAGCAAAGCTTTTCAACTTTTGAAGGATTTATGCGTTGTGTGCAATGCACCTGGCACCTTCTGTGGTGTCCGCTTCAGGGATCAACAGCTCTGTATTCATGACCCCGGAGAATTCTACTTAGGTCACTTCGCCCACAGTGGTGGAATGATGACTTGCTTTACTCAGCTTTTGGTAAGTGCCATGGTGAAACTGGTATGTTCTGGTTGGCTGAGTCTAGTCCTGAGACAGGCAGGACCTACCACTCCCATCAGGGAGAGGAGATTACACTCCCCGTATAACCTGCGCTCACCCTTGGGTAGCTTGGCACTGAGCAGTCAGGCTTAACACTGAGGCAATGTGTAAAGCATTGGCACAGCACTCTGTCACAACATTGTCAGAACGAGACCCTCCCTAGCAATTATTCTAATTCAATACCACACAGTTATAGGGTGCACCCCAGCTCATAACAATAGCAGAAAAATGTACACACAGATAATTACAACACTTTTAAATAGCCCCGTGGGCTAAGCTGAACGGGTAAAAACCAATGTCAAACATAATATTCTTTTTGGAAAGGACTCAACGTGTAAAGCCACACCGCTGTGCAGTGTAATTTATCACAGGCAGTCACTCCCAAACACTTACTCAGCACTGATATGCGGTGCTACAGATATCAGGCAGCTTTGTATGGCTCCCACTAGCTCCCACACGCACACAGCCCCCTAATGTGGTGCACTGATATCTGGTAGGTCAGTTGATACTGCATTCACAGACCTCATGGCCCAAACCCTCCTCCACCCTTTAGCCAATCCCTACTACCCTAAGGCCAACCATCCCTCTGATACTAGGCCACTCGCGGCAGCAGTCACACTCAGTCAGGGTTCTGGGGAAAAAGGTGGGGGTAGGTAACAGGGCTGATCAGGCGGCAGTCGCCAAATGGAGGTTTCACCACTACTCGGGAAGTACAATTAAAAGACTCCACACTGTGCCTTCAGGCACTAGCCCAGTTACGTGAGGCACAGGGAGTGGGGATCACTCAATTTCTTGACCCGCTTCCGATTGCTCTCTGAAGCATTCTCTAGCCCAGTCAGTTGGTCTCACCACCCAGGCCCGATCCGGCAATACAGAGTCGTCGGCCCGGGTGAGATGAGTGCAGCTGGTCCTCTGCACGCACAAAAAAGGTAACAATGAAAGGAGCTCTAGTAGGATAGATATAAAAAGAGGTTAACTTTTTATCTGTAATCTCTGGTGGGTTAACTCGCCCTATATAATTCCATCATTTTGAGTCATATAATATGCATCACTTCAATTATAGAGGCATTGCTGCGCTGCAGTCAAAGAAGACACAGATTTTCTAATCCAAACATTTACTTATTTCAGAGGGGCGCTAGGTGGCGCACGACCAACATGGCCGCACGCCTGTGAGGCTCCTGCCTTGCCGAGCAGGGTAATACACTTTATCCCCATCCTGAGACGGAGAAACTGGCATACGAAGGCACCACCGGCTGGCGGAAGCGTTGCTGAGTCCAGCGGTACCGTATTTGCCTGCTGGGTGGGCGGCATTCTGGCGGCGACACGGTGGTTGCGTTGGACGGCCCTCCACGCTACAGACCGGAGCCAGGGGGCGGTCGATTGGGATCGGCGAGTCCGGAGCCGCGGTGAGGGAGTCGCTGCCCTAGCGCATTGAAAACTTGGAGGATTGGCGTCACGGCGCAGCTGGCTGCCCTGCGGGGGTCTGGCGGTGGCCGCGGAAGGTGTGCTGGCGCTTCCGCCCGGAGCTTGACGGCACTATCGGTGCTGTGGATTGCGGTGAGGGGACCCTGGCAGTGCTTCGCTGAGGGCGGCCGCCTACAGCTGCGCTGAGAGACATTGCGGCGGCTGGGGGCGTCCCTGGTCGGAGGAGTCGAAGGAGCCCCCCGCTGAGGCCTGATAGACTTGCGGTGTGTGCTCGCCCTCAGTGGAGCGCGGACGGCGCCGACATTGTGGTGTCTTCGGGGCGCATTTTGCCTACCTGACGTCTGGAGACTGGAGATGGAAACGCTGGTCTAGTAGCCTGGTCTGCAATTCCTGGGATCGCAGTGGGACCGGTGACGGCGTACCAGAAGTGTGCCCGGTTGGGAGTTTCCGTGCGGTGGGGAGACATCGCACGCAGGAGGGAAGATGGTGTAACCTGACGGCCATTTTGTGGAGACTCGGCACCCCGACCCTTAACTTGGCAGAAGGTGGGTGACTGCGCAGGGCGGACGGAGGTGGAGAGATTGCGCGGGCGGTGGCTCTCCCATAGCCTCTGGTTGTTCCCTACTGGGCAGCACACTGTTGGAAGGTGACTCCGACACTGACCTGCACCCCTCGTGTACAGCTGCATCCTGAGGGGCACTGGTGCAGGTGATGCGAATGGCAGTGTGATACATCGCTTGGAGCTACCGTCATTTCGTGTTCTACCTATTGCCGTTCACCGCGCATGTGAGGAGAATAGTAGCTTTGCGTGGAGGCGGTCATTTACATACTCAGATTTGGAGTGATGGTGGTGGTGGGCCGCCCCTCTTGACACTTCATTTGTGCTGCTACCTGGATTGGTGAATTGTACGATGGGACGCACGTATACAAAACAGACCAGGCTGCCCTTTAAAGCGCGTAAGGCGTCCAGGTCGGTATCGCAAGAGCATGCTGAGTTGGGCGCCTCGGAGGCACCGGAGGAGGAATGGAAGGCCCTGCTGCTGGGCATGAAACACAGTATTGCATCCATTGGCACCAAGATCGATACAATGAACGAGCGCATGGAGGCTGTGGTACATAAGCTTGACCAACACGAGGAGCGGATAAAGGAAGCTGAGGCCAGAGTATCGAACCTTGAGGATGGGGCTGCTTCCAGCCGGGGGCACATGTCGCAAATGGACAAACTCTTGAAGATAATTGCGGACAAAAATGAGGATTTGGAGGCCCGCTCCCGAAGAAACAACGTCCGAATTCTTGGCCTGGCGGAATCCACAAATGTAGGACGCATGGAAGATTTCATAGAACGGCTGGTGGTGGAATTATTCGGCAGAGAATCCTTTTCGGCGCACCTTACAGTGGAAAGAGCGCACAGATCGTTGGGGGCTCACCCTCCTCCGGGGTAGCCGCCGCGGCCGGTGATAGCCCGCTTTTTTAATTATTGGGACAGAGATGCGGTTCTCCGACTGGCCCGGGAGAAAAAGCAAGTTCACTACGAGAATGCCATACTGGCGTTCTACCCCGACTTCACCCAATCAGTTCAAGACGCCAGGCGTAGATTCTCCGCAGTCAAGAAAAAGCTCCAAGCGCAGGATATTTCTTACGCTATGCTGTACCCGGCACGATTACGGATAACAAATAAAGGCACGCAGCATTTCTTCCAGAACCCGCAGCAGGTGGAGGAGTACCTTAAGCGTAACCGGCGGGTGACATCCAATGGTCCGGAGGCGCAAAGACGTTCTGGGTCGAACTCCCCACTGTCGGACCCGGACTAGGGCCTCTTCGGGGCCCGGGTCCCATCTGGGACTCTCCTGGACACTAAGCTGTGACTGATAGGCCTGTAGTTGGTGATGTATTAACTTCTCCTTGTTTTTTGGTCTCCAGCATGAAGTCCTGCTCGGCACCTCCCTACCGTCCCACGACAGCTGCCCACTTAACAGTGGAACGGTGTGTGGGTGAAAGTAAGGAGGGAGGAGGGAGGTCGTGGGCCTCGCGCGTTCCCTATGTGGGCATCCCCCGAATACTTGAAGTTGTGGGACAGTCAATGTGGGAAATTGACATGGGGAGGGATTCTGTACACGGCATGTTGGGGTTGCCGGTGTGGGAGTTGGTGGGGGGGGTATTTGGTTGTCAGTTGCTTGTTTACCTTCAGTAAAGTCCTTCTGGATGCAGCGACAGATACAGGTTATTATAGAGTACACCTTGGCAGACACCACATGAGATTTTAATAGATTGAAGATTACAACATGGAATGTGCGAGGTTTGAATAATCCCAGAAAGAAAAGGCAGGTGCTTGGGTACTTAGATCGACGTCATATCGAAATAGCTATGTTGTAAGAGACCCATCTAGGCCCCGGTGGTACACCTTTATTTGCCTCGCGTTGGGCAGCACACCGCTGCTTTGCGTGTTACTCCAGCTATTCCTGTGGAGTGGCTATCCTTGTCAAACGGGGGGGTGCCCTTTGTCCCTAGTGGCATAGAGATGGATAGCGGCGGCAGATTTTGTCTAATTTGGGGGACGCTCTACTCTCATGAGGTGACGTTCGCTAACTACTATGACCCCTATTGATGATCCCCAGACTCTTATTAGGTTATGGAATAGAATTCAGGAGATTGGAACCACATATGTCATCTGGGGCGGGGACTTTAATACGACGCTGCAGCCATGGCTGGATAGGTCCTGAGGCAATCCAACGCATTTCACGCTTACGCACAAGATATTGAATGATATTGTAGGGGATAGCCGGTTACTGGACTCTTGGCGGCACATGCACCCTGGGCAACGGGAGGGTACACACTTCTCGGCGGTCCACTCCTCTTGGGTTAGATTAGATTATCTGTTCCTGTCGGTTGGGATGGCGCATTGGCTGCGGGATGCGACCCACTTGGCTCGGACGTATTCCGATCATTCCCCAGTGGTAGGGATGTTACAGATTCCTTTGCAACACTCCCCATATAATAGCTGGCGCCTCAACCCTTCACATTTGCAGGACACTGTGTTTAAAACAGAGCTAGAACAAGATATTCAGGATTTTTTTGAGTGCAATATAAAATCGGTCTCCAGTGTGACCGTTGTATGGGAGGCGTTCAAAGTGACGGTTAGGGGATGGTGCTTGTCCAAAGGTGGGGGCATTCTTAAGGAGTTGCGCAGAGACCTCTCCAGATTGGAGGCTGAGTTGAAAGAGTTGGAACAAGAAAATAGTGGTGATATGGAGGGGTGTGAGATCAGGGCTACCATTCGTAACAAATTGACGGAATTTGGTGTGTTGGCGGACAGGGAGCTTAAATTTAGGGGAAAATCGCACGTGGCCAGGCGTTACAGGGAAGGGGATAGGCCGGGGAAGGCTCTGGCTGCAGCGGTGCGTCCCCCCCGGTTCTTAAAACTACATTACAGAGATACAGGATGGGCAGGGTCAGATACATCGAAATCTCCCGGACCAATTGGCCACCTTCCGTGAGTTTTATAGGGAACTATACACTTCTCAGCGAGGTGCTCCACTTCAATTGCATGAGTATCTAGAGGACACTGCTCTGGCCTGGCTGGGGGAAAATCAGCAAAAATTCTTGAACCTGGAGTTGGAACTAGATGAAATCACTAAGGCTATTATGCAGATGAAATCTGGCAGGGCGCCTGGGTCAGATGGGCTGCCTATAGAATTTTACAAAGCCTATGCTCACATACTTGCTCCCATTCTGAAGGACGTATTCTACACGGCACTGGAGGAGGGCAGTTTGCCTGGGACTATGTGCGAGGCTTTAATAACCTCGCTGTTGAAACCGGGGAAATCCCCTATCTCTTGTGATTCCTATCGCTATTAAATTGTGATACTAAAATACTTGCTAAAGTGTTGGCGACTAGGCTGGGCCTGCTGATGCAGCGGCTGGTTCTCCCCGATCAGGCGGGCTTTGTTCCATGCCGAGCAACATTGCACAACCTGCGGACGCTAGCTGCAGTGCTGCAAGATATTGATCCTAATAGTTCGGCGGTGGACGTTTTCCTCAATGCCACTAAGGCGTTCGACTCCCTGGAGTGGGACTACTTGCTCGGCGTATTGGAGCGTATGGGAATGCCGTACACCTTGTTAAACTGGATTAAGTTGCTCTATGGCCGGCCGGTAGCGTCAGTCCTTTTAAATGGGGCTAAGTCTATGCCCTTTGGTATCTCTAGAGTGACACGTCAGGGGTGCCCATTATCTCCCATATTGTTTGCCCTTGCTATTGAACCCTTGGCGGCGATGCTCCGACAACACCAAAATGATAAATCATTGATATATCCTTCTAGACAACTGCTCATTTCATTATATGCAGATGACATGACGTTGTATGTAAACCGACCCCATATACTGCATGAGATAACCAAATTTGGCGTCATATCGGGTGTGCAAATCAATTGGTCAAAATCGGCGGTCTTCCCCTTAACCGGTAACACTTTCCCATATCCTATGGATTATCCCCTAGTGTGGGAATCGGACGGCCTGAAGTATTTGGGTATCCATATTACCAGAGATAAGGAGGCATTAAAGAGACTAAATTATGGGGCAGCCATAGATAAGATCACCGATGATGTTGCCAAATGGCTAAGACTCCCCCTGTCTATGGCAGGACGGATATCGTTGATTAAGATGGTATTGCTACCGAAACTACTATATTTGTTTGTTAATATCCCATACCACCCAGGGAGATTCTTCTTTAGTACGCTAAAATCACAGCTCACGCGGCCCATATGGAGTGGGAAGCAGGCGCGTCTTAACCTGGCCATGCTTATGTTACCATATCACCAGGGGGGATTTGAGGTCCCTGATTTTGAATTCTACTACTATTGTGCACATGCACACTTTGCCACTTATTGGCTCCACCCGCCGCCTTTTATGCCTCATTTGGCGGTCGAAGATGGCTATATGGCCCCGACACCCCGTCTGGCTACCTCTTCACTGCAGGGAGGGAACAGGCGCGGGATCCATCCACTGTGGATTGTACTATACGGGCCTGGCAGCGGATAGCCCGCAAATTGGGGTCCCCTCTGATGTATTCGCCCAAATTGGTGTTGGCACGGAACCCTGTGCTTCGAGTGATGGTGGAAGGTATTTGTCGAAAGATGCTTGCCGGCCTGCGATATTTCACTTGGGGAGACTTGTATCTGGCAGGGCAGTTTCGCGCAAGGGAACAGGTTTTTGGTGAACATGAACCGACCGTAATGGAAACGTTTCTTTACGTCAGACTCCGGCAAAGCATTAAGGCGGTGACCCCAGATTTCCCCGCGGAGCCGGCCATATTTGCTCCTCTGCATGCTTTTCTGCAGACGTCACCCCTCCGTCATGCAATATCGCTATTATATAAACACACGCAAGATGCGGTACCGACCACTCCCAGTCGTGCTCGGGGAGAGTTGGATGCAGACTTGGCTACTCCATTGACGGATGAACAATGGGAATTTAGCTGCAGGCAGACGATGGCTATTACTGGAAACAGCAGGCTGTGCCTTATACACTTCAAGTTTTTACACCGGTTATACTACACCCCAGCTAAATTGCATAGATTTGGGCTCCGAGATAATGATAAATGTGTACGCTGTGGGATGGCAGGGGCAGGCTTTGAGCATTTGGCTTGGAGCTGCCCTACGGTGGCAGAGTTTTGGGAATTGACGTTCACAGGTCTTTCAAGTATGATAGGGGCTCAGATGCAGCCATGCCCCATGCTTGCTCTTTTAGGACTGATTCAAACTGTTAATACTAAATATAAGAAATTCTTAGCAATGGGACTATTACTAGCTAGGAGACAGGTGGCAAGCAGATGGGGTAGATGTCGGGCCCCCAAGTTTAAAGAATGGGTTACTTCAATGGTTACATGGCAGGAGCAATTACATGGCTATGCAGACCTCCTTCCCATGAGATCGCGTCCAAGGGACATTTGGGGTCCTTTAACTGCGTATCTGTTAACACAAGAAGAGAGGAATCAGGAAAGGAACGCCGACACAACATTGGGGCGGGAGGCGACCTGGGGATTGAGGCTTGTGCCTGAGTAGCGCAGATAGGTGCCCGAGAAGGAGTCGGCTATAATGCCCGGATGTGCTCGCCGGACTGGAGAATGGACTAGGGCTAATATATGGCTTTTGGAACAGGAGGACATCCTGAAGTGCGGAGAGTGGAGGTTTCACATACCGGGGTGGATGGAGTTTCCGCTGTTGATTTATTAGTGGCAGATTGGGGATGGATGGTGGACTGAGTTAAAGATTAATAACATGTACTGTACCTGATTGGACTTTCTGCTGCGATTTCTGTGGCTGTATCGCCAATATTTAGGGGCGGGAGAGGGGGGATGTTTAACTTATCAATGTTGGGGTATGAAGAAGGGGGGAAGCTCTGTGTATTGCTACAGTCTATGTTATGTTGTGATGAATACTCTGATGTACCATGCAATATTTCAATAAAGGTTTTGCAAATAAAAAAAATAAAATAAAAAAAAAAACATTTAATTATTTCAAAGTTGCTTTCCCAACTTTACAAAACCAAAACAAAGTGACAACAAATTGAGAGACGAGACATATCAGCTCATCTTGCAAGCTTTTGGAAAATGTAAAAAGCGGATTATTGCTTAAAGTGTAGGATGATATAGTGACCGCAACGACGAATAATATGTGATTATTAAGGCAAAAAGTATAAAGAACCATCTCTAGGTATCAACGTCTGCTAGTAATCGACCAACTAATACATAACTCAAATTAATTTTATCCAACAACAGTTTTTTGGTCTATAACCTTGTAGGTTTAATGCATGTCTTTTCTTCTTCGAATGACGTTGCCTGGATGGTAAGGTTCAACACATTTCGGCCTTCTGTTTATGGCCGCCTCAGGACAATGCGGGAACAGAGTCACCAAAGCTACAGCCAAGTAGAAGAAAGATCTGAATAAATAGGTCTCAAAAAATGTATGATGCCCCAAGAAAGGGAACGCCTGTCAGCAGACTAACCTGGAAAATGCCCCAATGCGGCATAAAGAAAAGGGGACCTCCGATCTTAACACCGCTGGTCTTGTTTTGGAATACTGGTGCTAGTTGGGATGTGCCAGCGTGGCACATGAAACTCTCAAATGGCTGATTTTGGTTGTGTCTGCAATCCACAAGCTGGCGTATGCAAATACTCAAAATGCCTTGCTCTAAGCTTGCACCAGACAGTTCCAATCACACACAATGCAGAGTCGCAACTTCAGGACCTCCCAGGAAATGAGGCTGGTGCGCTTTGAGGTGAGTCACACTAGACAACTCCAGTCACACACAAAATGGAGAGTTATCAATTCCGCAACTCCCTGGAAATGAGGCACAGTGTCTGGTGCACATAGAGTTGAGTCGCACAAGACCATTCCAGTCACATGCACAGGCGCAAGTTCAGTGGTGCCACACGAGGTAGAATGCAGTACTACTATAGGTGTGTCCCCACCTCCGCGGTTTGCAACCTGTGAATTGGACACCATATGCAATAAGAATTAAGTTGGCATGTCGCACGAGAGAGATGCAACAGGATCGACTATGCGGACCACGCGGGTTCCCACTACCGGTGAATCTGCTTTGTTCGCCCTAAGTTGGCAGGATATGCCCAGACCCTTGAGCACTTTGCCACTGGTTTCAAGCTAACCTGGCTGATGACAGCTGGTTAGCCAGAAAACGATCCCAGGATGCTTGTTTCCAGTCCAGGGAAGACATGGCTTGGCAGTTCGGGCTGGACTGTTCCCATGAGGCACAGGGTCAGACTGATTTGCATATGGCCATGTCTGAACTGGGGTGGCGGAGTGAGCTAAAGAATGATGATGGATTAAACCCAGATCAGTTGACTGGGGGTGAGTGCTTGCAATGTTCAACACTCCGTCCATCATCCCCTTTGGTTTTGCTTTGTTCACCCTAAATTGGCAGGGTATGCCCAGACGTGGGTCCCTTGCTCACTTTGCCACTGGATTCAAGCCAGCCTGGCTGATGATGGCTGATTAGCCAGAAACCGGTCCCAGGATACTTGTTTCCGGCCCAGGGAAGACATGGGTTGGCAGTTCGGGCTGGACTGTTCCCATGAGGCACAGGGTCAGACTGATTTGCATATGGCCATGTCTGAACTGGGGTGGCGGAGTGAGCTAAACAATGATGATCGATTAAAACCAGATCAGTTAGCTGGGGGTGAGTGCTTACAAGGTTCAACACTCCGTCCATCATTCCCTTTGGTTTTTCCACAACCAACAAGACACTTAAGCATATTGAGGCACCACGATTCAGGGGCCACTCTCCTGAGATCCGGGCAATGCTTGTGGGGCTCCACATTATGCAATACGGGCTCCAGGCACAATACGTAGCTCCACGCTCACACTCCGCTACCTGTAAGAATCCAGCAGACGATGTAGGCACTTAGAAGGCACCGCTCTCCAGGTGTCTTAGGTCGATGGTATGGGTCCCTCGTGTTAGGTCTTTGTTGTCCCTGAGACCTCCACTAGAGTCCAGGGGGCAAGCCAACAATCCCTTGGAGAGTACACTTCAGGGTGCCACACAGCAGCAGGTAGTCAGCCCAGGCCATCCACGGTACACATGTTAATATTGGAAAATACAATGTTGATGTATGCCATGATATATATACGCATAACAACAAACTCACATCACTGTTGTCGAATCCACCCGATATGAACTCCCCATCAACACCGAGTCAGAAATACGTGGTCAGGCAGACCCAGGATAAACCCAGATTGATTGCACAGATAGACAGCATTAACACAATTGTCGAAGGAGATTGGCTCCAATGAAACTCATTTGGCCGAGGGGTGCACGTTCCCAATACACCATAAAGTTAGAAGCCACATAAAGGTAGGAACACTCAGCCAATCAGACCACAGCATGCATACTACACGCAGTGGTGACACACTCCCCATGTCGGACATCTGGACATGTTACCCACTGGCCCGCATTGTGTCCACGTAATTTCAAGACCCACCTGCACTCCTTATCAGGTGGTTAGATTTATGACTCTGTGATGTGATCAAGCCTGGATTTCTTCCTTTAAAAGAATGTACAAATTGTTTTAAGATGCTTCGTGAACTGTATATAATGGCAGCCAAAACCAATGTACTTTGAGACAGTCTTCAGACCTCGACTCTCCCAGTCGCAGTGTTTAATTAAACCAACTGTTCCTGTTTTGCCAAACGCCTCTTGTCTTTTATTTTTTTAAGGTAAATTCATTTTCAAGTAACACACAGTCCCCTCCAAACGTCAGTAATCTTCCTTGTGTACAAAAGATTCCTCAAGCAGTGTGTACCACAGAGTCCACGATCTACGATCCTGCTTCCCCGCAAGCACATCTCTGCCCTGCTGAAATATGGAACCATTAGTTAGACTGTAGTGTGCCTTTGAAATTGGGGTGGTTCAGTGGGTTTCCCTTTACACCACAGATGTCTCTCATACATTTCAGTCCTGTCTGCCATGTGGCCTTCGAATGCATATACTAATCTTTAGTGGGGCCATGATCTGGCTTCCCAGAGGCCAAGTGTCAAAACGTCTCCATCTTCATATCTCAATCTTTAGTGGGGCCTTAATCTGGCTTCCCAGAGGCCAAGCGTCAAAACTTCTCCCTTTAATCTATCCAGCCAGGACTTCAAATGGCAGAGGTCTGTCATTCCAGTTGCATGCCCAATGTTTATGGCTGTCTCTGGGGAATGCAGCCCTGCCAAGTGCCAGGCATCTGGTGTGAGACTAACGCATTTTAGTGTGGTGATCTGCATCACAGCACTAAAATGCCAAGTCACAAATTTTTGGCGCCTCCTGACACTGTGAAGCCCAGAGCGCTACACGCGAGCCAAGCAGAGCATGGTTCAGGCTGCTGTCAGACTGTGCCTGCTGCCAGAACTGGGAGCTGGTCTGTCTTCATTTGGCATTCACATGACAGGGAGTCAGGAAGACACACTGCAACAATCTTTCATTTGCCCAATGCCTGCCGAGATGTGAAGCGCCACTTACAAATCGGGCGGGCCGCCTGCGGCGACTGTGCCAGTTATCACAATTTCCTAAAGTTTCTGGCTGGAGCTCACTCACCGCTGCTCACACTGCCGGCAATATTTGGTGTCTGCTTGCAGCCTTTCACAAAATGCCTCTCGAGTGAGTACCCTCGCAGAGGCTGCGGGAAAGACTGAGCTTGGTGCTGTTATGTGGTCAGACCGGACGCGGCTGCTTGAGAGAATTTTGTACCTGCCGCCTCTCATAACGCTACCCCACTGGTACCCGTAGCTCGCTCTGCCAGATCTAGACTATCAAAAGTCTCAATCAGGTATTTCAATACTATTTTTTTTTTGCGTTAATCATCTCTTTGCGGAGCCTGTTACAGTGTTCACTGCTTGGCGTATTATCTGTTGTAATTGAGTACAGTACACCTGACTGCCTCGTACCCCACCAGTTCGTTCTGGGACTCCCAGGCAGAAAGGGAATCATAGCGGGAGCAGTGGTTGCGGGGGAGTGTCATCCGGATACCGCTCGCCCAAATCGAACCTCTATGTAGGAAGGTGGAATCTGACTGCATGGTTGCCCCCACTTTTTTTCTGGTGTTTTGCTTGTTTTCAACTAGTCTGACTGGGATCCTATTAATCAGGACCCCAGTTTATCTGCTTTCGCCCTACCTAAATTGATTCCATGTACTTTAGGTACACTCCAGATTGCCCAGGGCATAGGTAACCCAGAGGCCTCCCAGGGACTGCAGCATGTATTATGCCACCCACGAGAGACCATTCAAAATGACACCACAGGTCTGCTACAGCAGCCTTTGTAAGGTAGTGCAGCACCCCTTACTTAGACATAGGTTCACTATATCTATCCAAATCACTGCACGTGTAAACCTATCAGTCAGCCCTATGGCAGGCCTTAACAATCCTGAAGGCAGGGTGCTGGGTTTTATGTGAGAGGGTGCCCCTGCATGAGCAGAGCCCCTCTGCAGCCTTCGGGAACCTATTTTCCAGGGTTGTTTGTGATTAAGGCTCCCTGTTTTCTGTTTTTACGGACTTTTACAGATAAATACAGACAGAAAACAATGTGTTTTCTGTCTGCATTTATTTTTAAAAGTGGATAAATACAGAAAATTGTGCTTCTTTTAAGTAACTCTCCGTGCTGTCTTTCATGAATTATAGGCCAGCAGTTGCGCAGATGGACAGCATGGGAAATTAAAAAACAGGTTTAAATTTCTTTAAATAATGGCATATGTCTACATATATTTCAGGTATAATGCTAGTATTTAGCAGTGGATGTATTGTTATTTAATATTTGACACCTTAAATAGCTAAAACACGACAGACATCAAAGTATGAGTGCATGTCTATCAGTTAAATAGATATGGAAATGTACAGTTTACAACTTCATTTGTACACAAAACACAAAATACATATGGATAAATACAGATAAAAGGGCCAAAAAATAAATATGGATAAATACAGACGGAAATGGCCCAAAAGTGAATACCATAAAACCGTGAGCCCTATTTGTGATGCAGCCAACCATGTCAAGGTTGAGAAAGCACTGGCAACAACATTAGGTCTGGCTTTAACACCTCCACTCATTCTCTCACCTCACCACCAAAGCCTGGAAGACCCTCTTTCTCCACCTCCGCACCTTCCCCTCCCTGAGCCCCTTCAGGAAGGAACTCAAGACCTGTGTCTTCGACTGAGACCTGCAGCACAGCACCTGGATACCCCCAGGTGATAAGTCACACTCTACAAGTACTAGTTGAAGCATTAATTGATTGCCCAGGCTTTCACCTACCACTGGCTTCACCCCTTAAGGCCTACCCAGGGATGCCCTAGTGGTAGTAAAAGGTGCACTCCTTATTAGGGGTCAGATTTATGACTCTGTGATGTGATCAAGCCCTGATTTCTTCCTTTAAAAGAATGCACAGATTGTTTTAAGATGCTCCGTGAAGTGTACATAAAGGCAGACAAAACCAATGTGGTTTAGAGAGGCCAACCTGAGTACAAGTGCAATTGCGCACATGCAAGCCTGCAATGGCCGGCTTGATACATGTTTAAAAACCTCATAGGTGCAAGTGTGCAAACACAGGCCTGCAATGTCAGACTTGATGCATGTTTAAAACATCAGGGAAGCACCCCTTCCTAAGATGTGTATGAAGGGCGCACGCACTTTCACGCTGCATTTACAGTGGGAAAGTGGCCAGAGCCCTAAGGCCACAAGCATGGAATCCGCAAAACCCCAGTGTTGTCCCATGGGAACCGTCGACCTCTTAGGTAGGGAAAACCCACATGGGGGTTCTTTACTACCTGGGCAAGGAAACACCCATGTGTACCTGCCCTGTCTTTTGCCTACTGCTTGCTCCACCCCTCAGGTCCCACCCTAGGGGTGTCCTAGTGGTAGTGAATGGCTCACCCAGCATTAACTACTCGTTTAGAAAGGCCAACCTGAGCACTGGTGCAAATACGTACTCACCGGCTTGCAATGGGCACATTATAGCACTGCATTGAGAAGTATTTAGTTAAAGTGTTATTTTTATACAACTGGTACTCTGAACTCACATATCTGGAAATGCTTTCATTCCTAATAATGAAGAAAGATGTACAAGCAGGGATGCAAGAGCAACAGCTGTGGTGAAACGCTGCTGGTTATGGTATAAGACGTTACTTGTTGGCATTGATAAGACCACTGTTACACCAGTGAACAGAACCTTCTCTGACGTCACAAGTCTCCTAAAGATACTCAACTAATAAATTCACATCTCTCAGACTGTGCTGCATTTATAAATGGATGCTGTCACAAGACTAGAGCGAAGAATAGCATCTCACACAACCTGTTTTCAAAAACTGAACACCTCCAGATGCCAGCTGAATGAGTCGGGGCATTGACAGATTGCTAGTCAAGAAATACCGGAAAAGACAAAAAGACACAGAAGCAAGCATTCTTCAACTAGGCGTCAAGAATTGAGAACCACATGCCACTGCATATGAGGCTCACCACACAGTGCATGCAGTTCAGAAAAGAGCGAAGGACAAGCTCTTTTCAAAGAGCACTGCACTCGTCATTCAGGTTAACATCCCCAAAACTTCTTGCAGGCCCAAACAGCTGAGACGCCACACTTTACCTCCCCGCCTGGTGAGCGAATGAATGCAATTACCTAGGAAAAAGGTGTCCTGATTGTGCACAATCTTGAATGGGTTCCTAACTTCCTATTAATGCAAAGAACTCTGCAGCACCCAAGGTATGTTTGTCGAGTTTTAATCCCTCTTATAACTGACGTTTAAGTCTCTGGCAGTTCAATCCCAACAAGATCAATGGTTGTTCCAGAAAGGATGGGTATAGGAATCAATACAGGCCATTGCTTTCACTGGCAGCCAGCTTGACAAAGGGGCAGTATGTCAAGAGCTAGCAGTGTATTAAACAAATACATAAATAAAACAAAGTACAAGAGGAAATCGATGAATGAGCACATTGACACGGCACAGTGGTGAACTTATCAGTCTGGTGTGAGAAAAAGATCATGAAATTAAGTTGAAGCATGACTTCACTTCAGGAGAATCAAGTGCACGACAGGGTACCTCAAGGTCTCTCTCCCAGTCGCGTGCCATGGAACTGATCATGCAATTTTCCTGATCCAGCCTGAATTCCCAAGTCCATCGGTGACAACGCAAGAGATCCAGGTCTTCAAAGAGACCATCTTGCACATGTTTGGCTCCCTTTGGCACGCCTCAGGGCCCTGCGGATCTGAGGAGGCCTCCAGTTGGTTCTCAGCTGGCGGTTCCATCCAGACTGTGCTTCGAGCCCCTGTTCCGGGGTCTTCCCTGGCTCTGGGGCAGACACCTACTTAGCCTACTCTCCCGACACAGAGACCTCCAGCATTTGCCCATGTATCAGCTATGCCGGAGGAAAACCACATTGTCCGGTCTGTCTTGGAAGCAAATCCATCTCGGTTGAAATCTTGCCAGCCTCAACCACAGACTGAAGTGACGCTTCGATGACTACGTTTTTCAGACTCTGAACCACACAATGATGACGATGGAGCCTGAGCTACATGATGAGGAGAACTCATTTTTGGACTTCCAGGAGGCCAGTGGCTTAGACACATCTCCTGACACTGGCCGCATCTCTCCACCTGGCCCTTCCATGGAGGACTAGGCATCTTTAGCCATGGGATATGATGAATGACAGCTAGCCTGCGGTCCCTGATGACCTCCAAGCCAATCTTCAGAAGCTCATATAAGACGGCCAAGATGCAGCAAAGTATGTGAACAGGTCAAGCATGGGCACTACTGACTGTTTGGGTTGGACAATTGGTGCCAGTTTGGTGTTTCGGGCCATGCATGGATCACATCCACAGGCCTCACCAGTGATATCTAAGCTTTGTTTATGGAAATGCTATTAAATGGCACCCTTCGCTTCAGAGACAATACGAACTCTACCCTTAAAAAGATTAGGACTACAGTGTGCTCTCTTGGCCTTTCAGTGCTGTGTGGTAATTTTTCCAAAAATATTACCCTTTTTGAGGCTTTGGAAAGGGACATCCCACAAATGCAAAGCCACAACCTGCTTCCACAGCAACAGACCTCCCAACTCTTTTACGGTAGAAGTTGGGGATCCAGCCAACAGTGACCAGGCTTCAGGGTCAATGTACTACACAATCCCCCACCACCACTGCAAAGCCTTTATAGTGTTCCCTCTGTGGCACATTGTCATCGAGTTGGAGGCAGGATAACTTATTACCTCTATGGGTGGCAAAGCACCACCTTAGACAGATTGGTGTTTCAAATCCCCGGGGCGGTTACGCCCCACACTTCTTATCTATCCTTACAAACATGCAATCTACACCCCAAGATCTTTCGGAGGACCACTTGTCTATTCTACGGAAGGAAGTCCAGGCTCTCTTGGACAACAAAAGCCATAGAGAGGGTGCCGGGAGTGGTTGCTATTCCCAATACTTGCTTGTGCCAAAAAATAATGGAGGGCTTCACCCTATTTTAAATCTTCACCCTCTGAACTTCTTCCTCAAAAAGGACAAGTTAGAGATTCTCACTTTGGTTAAGCTCTGACTGGTAGACTAAATGATGGCATTTGATTTGCTGGATACCAGTTTTCACATTACCATCCTGCAGTTCCACAATCCTAAATTGTGGTGCCTAATAGCACAAGCACTTTCAGTTTCCGCTCTGCACCTTTGGCTTCACCAGCGCCCTTCGGGTGTTCACAAAAGGGATGTTGGAAGTTCGGGGATACCAGTCTTCCCATAATGACTGGTTGCTGAAGGTGGGCTTGCTCCAATCAGCTGCTCCAATCAGCCATGAACCATCTGCAGATGATGAAGAACCTGTTAACATCCTTGGGTTTCTCCATAAATGTGCTGAAGTCATGACTGACTCCTTCGCTGAGGAGCCCATTCATTGGAGCCATGCTGGTTACAGTGACATTCCAAGTCGTCTCTCTGCTTTAACGAGCCCTGGGCATTTGGACTATGATCCAGATGTTTTAACCTTCGACTTGAGTCTCAGTGAGAGCGACTCTGAGGCTTCTTGGCATCCTGCCAAAGAACCAGGCCAGGTGGCACATGTGAGCTCTGCATGAGATCTGGAGACACAGGGAAATCTATAGGGTGTCAAAGGAGATTGAAAAACACTTGCAGTGGTGGTTGTTGGATCGCAATTGGACCACTGGCAAACCCCACCCATACCCTATGCAGGGCTAATGGTTGTGACAGATGCATCATTGCTGGGTTAGGGAGGTGAACTGGGAAAGGTAACGTTCAGACAGCTCTAGTTTCCAGTGGAAAGCTGGCTGCATCAATCCGTTGAAGTTGCAGGCAATGCATTCGGCATTAAAAGCCTTCCTCTTGACCATCAAGGGGGCGTCGGGTGTAGGGCATAACAGACAACACCACGGTTATGTGATACTGCAACACGAAAGGAGGAGTGTGGTCATGTGTCCTGTATCAGGAGGCTTTACGCCTCTGGAACTGGCTGAGTCAGAGCATTTCACTGACTGTACAACACCTTGCAGGATGTTTAAACACCAGGATGGATAAATTTGGCAGGCATTGCCCAGTGGGTCACAAATGGTGTCTCCCCTTAAGGCGATCCTGGGCATCGTCCATCAATCTTTTCGCCATTGCCGAGAGCCCACACTGCCCAAACTTCTGTACATTGGAGTGCCCAAGGCAGTTCTCCCTCAGAGATGATTTTTGGGTGGAATGGAGCTCGGGACTCCTGCACTCCCTCCCACCTCTACCTCTCCTGTTAAATGTTCTGAAGATTAGGGACAACCGGGCTCAAGTCATTCTAGTGGCTGCAGGTTGGGCCAGGAGCGTGTGATATCAAGAACTGCAGGCGATGAGCATCTGTTCTTCGATTCGGTTGAAAATTCTGTAGGACCTTCAGCAGCAACAGGGCAGGGTCCTGCACCTGAGTCTGCACAGCTTACACTTCCAAGCTTGGAGATGGGGTAGCAACAGTTAACTGCCTTTAAACTTCCTCTCAATGTAGTGAACATCATTTTAGCAGCCAGGCATCCCTCCAAAACCATCAGTGCAGACACTGGAAGAGGTTTGTTGTTTGGCGTTCTTCACAGCATATCCCCACCTTATAGGCACAGTTGTCCAACGTCCTCCTTTTCTCCCTATCCTTAGCCGAGCAAGGCCTTGCTGTGGCTACTGGTAAAGGTTATTTTTCTACCTTATCAGCCTTTTTACGACAGCCTGTTCAGCAATCTCTATTTAAATCCCCTGATGGGATAAGTTTTCTAAAAGGGCTGACCCACATGGTCCTGCCATAAACTTTTGTGATGCCGCAATGGAACCTGATTTTTGTTCTCCGGTTTCTGATATGCACCCATTTTGAGACAATGCACAGATGTCCTCTAGGGTAATTAACCCTGAAGACAGTGTTCCCCATAGCGATCGCATCAGCTCGTCGCATGAGTGAGCTGCGAGCGCATTCTGTCGAGCAACCGTGTAACATCTGTTTTTCAAACAAATTAATGCTAAGGACCAAGGTGGCATTCCTTCTGAGAGATGTACTGCCCTTTAACACCAGACAGTCTGTCGCCCTGCCGGCATTCTGTGCCTCTCCTCTTACATCAATGAGGAAGAACAACTTCATTATGTGAACCCAAAGAGAGCTTTAAGCTTCTACAATTTTACCAAGGACCATTGGATGAACGATCAACTCTTCGTGGGATTCTCTGGGACAAAAAGGGCAAGTGGTGCAAAAATTGACTATTTCTATATGGATTGTGCTTTTCATAAAGATCTGGTCTGGATTAGCCAAGAAACAGTGTCCGGAAGTCCTGAGGGTTCACTCCACCAGGGCCAATGCTGCTACCACAGCGCTGGCTAGCGGAGGGGCTGTCTTGGACATCTGCCAGTCTGCTGTGTGGGTGTTAGTTCACAAAGCACTGCTGTCTGGATAGGCAGGTCAGGCGGGAGGGAACTTTTGCCTGTTTGATCCTGCAGGATTTCTTGTTCTGAGCCATTCCACAGACCCACCACCCAGCAGGGTACTTCTTTGGTATCTATTCACAAGGTGAGGAACCTGTGGTTGGAAGTATCCATCAGAAGAATAAGTTATTTATCTTTGTTAACACACTTTCTAGTGGATTCTCTATATAACCGGATATTCCTTACTGACCCTTCCGCCTCGTCTGTGGAATAATCTCCTTCTCTCCATCTTAACGTTCCAATTTGACATCTGCATACTGTCAAATCTGATTGAAAAAGGTTTCACGTCTGACAGTGTGGACACATATCAGAAAGAAATTGACATTGACGTGCAGAGGTGGCGGTTATCTGTAGCCTGATGTCACTTCGGGCAGATTGACCTGACGTAGAACCGCACGTCACCTACTAGCACACAAGGGAATTGCTGAGAAGAATCTCCGGATCCAATCTGGCACCTGGGGTTATTCACAAGGTTGGGAATGTGCGATAAAATAGAGTATACACCAGAAGGAGTGTTAGCGAAGGTAAGTAACTTGTTCATTGTGCATCACAAACCACTTGTACATGGTATGCTGCATCTTCATACTCAAGTGATCTGGGTGGTATAATTGTCACAAGAGTACAGTCCAGGGCTCCTATGATGTTAGGGTGTCCAGCAAGGCCATAAAGGTTTGCCTTCACAACATTCTCTATTTGATTGTCCATAGGAACAACTACATACTGATTCACAAGTTGGAGTAGTGCTCCTACTACCTGCTTCAAAATCTTGAAATCCACCAGAGGCAAAGAAATGTACCACCGCTAACATTTATAAGAGTGAGGGAGTGACAGCCCTTAGTCCAATTTTGGACTGTAAAGCACTTCCTGTTACTTCCAATAAGCTGGAGATGAAGTCCATGTGTCAAGGCGATAGTTTGCGAGAATATGTTTCCCTGGATATGTTGTAAGGATTGAGACGCCACCTGATCATATGAGTCTTTCTTTTACCCCTATTGGGTCCTTCAGCGCTTTCTTGTTGGCCCTGCTCTTGTGTCAATAAATCATTCAATTAATCCCCTGCAGATGGAAGTGATGCAGCCAGTGCTCCAGCCACGGTGCTTTGTTGCAGAATGAAGGAAGAAGTGTTGTCTGCACTTATATATGCGGCAATAGTAGTAAATTGATTTCCAGTGCAGTGGTTTAGTTGAAGGTAGGGGGCAGATTTACAAGCTCCATGCACCACATTTACGCCGCAGTTGAGTCACTTCTGTGACGCAGCGGTGGCGTAAACCATGCGCCACGTTGCGCCTTATTTAGATGGAATTTTATAGCATTGTGCCACATGAAACCTGCGTTTTACGTATGCAGATCTGGGAATCGTCTGCATACGTAAAAAGAGTTAGGCCTGCTTGTTCTGCTATGTCTGCTAGAGGCCTGACATATAAGTTGAAAAGAAGAGGACTAAGGATGTAGCCCTGGGGCACACCATAGGGTGATGGGTAAATGTTGGAAGTGTCTGTAACAGAGAAGATCTGGAAAGTGCGGTCGGTTAAGAAAGAAGTAATCCAGTCCAAGGCTGAGCCACAGATGCCCAAAGACTTCAGTGTGTTGAGTAGGACAGAATGGGAAATAGTGTCGAATGCCGCACTAAGGTCTAACAGTATCAGTGCAGCTGTGTCCCCAGTATCGAGATGATGGCGTAACTTCTCTGTGACCCCCAACAGTGTGGTTTCCGTGGAGAATCCGGTTCGAACGCCAGATTGAGAGGGGTGGAGGATTTTGTGAGTTTTGACAAACTGAGAGAGATGGGAGTGAATGTGTCTCTCAAGAATTTTGGAGAAGGCAGGCAGGAGTGAGATGGGCCTATAATTAGAAAGGACACTAAGGTCTGCAGAGGGATTTTTCAGGAGAGGGGTTACCATGGCGTGCTTCCAATGCTCAGGGACTGTGGATTCGAGCAGGGAAGAATTTAGAGCATTGAGGATGACGGATAGATGAGAGAGGTCCAGCTGTTTTAGTGTGGAGATTGGCAGAGGATCCTTCTTGGAACCGAATTTGACCTTTCCAAGTCTGGTTATCAAGGAATCTAGGTCAAGAGGGGGCCAAGAGACAAGCTGAGGAACCGTTAGGGGAGGAACAGTGAGGTGTGGTAAGGGTAAGGTCTGGGGTAAGATGATGGATTGAGACTGTGGGGTTTTGCTTATATGTGAGTTAGCAATTTCAAAATAAATTTAAAATTGGGCAAGATCATCACATTGACGATTAGTTAAAGGCAGAGGTTTTGCTAGGGTCTCAGAGCCGGCAAGCTCTTTAACTAAGCTAAAAAGTGTTCTTGCACAGTTTGTGGCATCCGAGATGGTTTTGGAGACAAAGCTAGCCCTAGTGGAGTTACAGTTGTTGTGGTATAATTTTAATGCTTTTTTGTAGACAACTTTGGAATCAGGTGTGTAGTCTCTCCTCCATCTCCGTTCCAATGCTTTACATTTGGATTTCTCAGCCATTAGAGCTTTGTTAAACCAAGGGGCTGGAGGTCGGTGGTTATTTATTTTTTTATTTTTGAGGGGAGGCACGAGTCAAGAGCATTTAAGAGCCAATCATGTATGTTTCCTGAACGTACGTCAACCGTTGTATCGGATGTGGGTGGGTTGGTGCATAAGAGCTTGTTGAGGACACCTATGTTCAGTAGTTTCCAGTCTCTTTTGGAGACCTTGAGGGAAGGGAAACAGGCATTTGCAATGCAATAGGTCTCGCATTTACGCGAGTTTGAGCCATTGACATTGCAAATAACAATGCCTTTTATATTTGTTTTCGTTTTAAAAACAAATAAAAGGCATTGTCATTTACAATGCCAATAGTTAACTCGTGTAACTGCGAGACCTATTGCATTGCAAATGCTGGTTATAAATTGGTGTCCTATTTCTTTCAGGTTACATGACGGAAGGAGACAAATTAAGACTGACTTCCATTGCCTTTTCTTTAACACGGATTTGAATGGTGCTGTAGGCTCCCGGTGCAGCCCCCATAAGCACAGGCTATTTGTCTCCGTTTGCTTCACTGACTGTGTGAAACCAAAATGGCCATCCATCATCGAAATTTTATGCTGACCTGTCTCTTCTATGGTGACAGCAGCATTAACTCAACCCAGCGAAAAACAGAGCGATTATTACAGAGGAAGTATTTAGAAGTTATCGTCACTTTTGGGTGAGCAAACTGTTATCGTCACTTTTGGGTGAGCAAACTGAGAGAAGCCGGCAAACCAATGTCAATCAATGGCAGATGTTTACTCACAGGCAGTGTCAGTTTATGCTAGGAATTTCCTGACACATGCAGCGCAGCAGCATGGGAACACTCCGTATCACACTTCAGCTTCAAACAGGGCTTAAATCCACTGTGGAAACGGCAGCAATTATTGGGAGCTAAAACCAAACAAATAAAGACGCACAGTGCGCCAGTGGCGGCACAGCAGATGCCAGACTCATGGCGCTGATGGAAAGGGAATACAGATTAAGGAGCTATGGAAAGAGGATCAGCCGAGCAGTGCCCAGCAGGGGGCCCGGTTGCTTTACATGACGCCATGAACTATCAACACGTATGCCGCTCATGGTATTGATATTTAATATGCTTGGCATTTATCAGGGTCATATGTAATGGAAGCCTTGCAGCCACATCATTCATGAATTGCACATGGACTTTTTCGCAGTAGTTCCTATAAGTACCTGCACGCACGATTTGCGGCATTGTGAGTACACGCTTTGGTTTGTTTCGTGAATCTTTCACCTCCCCTGAGAGGAAAGGAAACAACAACAAACCAGCAACAGAGGAGCCCGCGAAAGTGAAAGTGATCGTGATTACGATCGCTACGGAGGAAAGACACATGGCGCTGCGCACGTGCACGTTCACGTGCACTGTAGCTTTAGGCCACGGCAGCACTTTGAAAAGCCCAGTTATAAAATGTCTCTTCGAGCCTTTGGCTCGCGAGACCTAAAAAGGGGTAGGGAAGGACAGGGGCGTTAGGCAGAATTTGGATATAAAGTGATCTGACCAGCATATGGGCGTTGCCGGGTCACAGAGGATGTGAGGAAGGCTCGAAAAAAGGGGGTCAAGCAGGTGGCCGGCACTATGAGTGGGGCCTGTATTTAGTAGGTTGATATTCATAGCTGCGAGGTCAGAAATGAAGTTGCTGCAGGTAGAATTAAGGGGATCGTCAAGATGTAGGTTTAGGTCGCCTAGGACTGAGAAATTCTTGGAATTTAAAAGGAAAGGGGTTATGAGGTTGGGAAAGGATGAGGCCCAGTTGGTGGGGGGTCCTGGCGGGCGGTAGACTAAAACACCGGAAAGTGTGAGATTGGTGTTGAGGGATATTTTAAATAGGGCGGCTTCGCAATTGGGAAAGTCTAACGGAACAAATTTGCATTGAAGAAGATTTTTAGAGATGATGGCTACCCCCACCCCCCACTTTTTGTCACTCTGTCCTTCCTGACGATGGCATAATTGGGAGGTAGTGCTGCTGCCACATCAGGGCCGGCACTCTCGTGGAGCCAAGTCTCTGTGAGGAACAAGGCGTCAGGTTGTTCGTCTAGAAGAAGGTCATGGATCTCCATTTTATGCTTGGGGAGGGTTCAGCAGTTCAAACTGAGGAAAGTAAAATCTTTGATGGGTCGAGCAGTCGAGTGAGGGTAGGATCTAGTACCAGGAGAGGTGAGGAGGAGGGACTGTGATGTGACAGGGGCAAAATTGCAGCAGGGACAGAACTTCACAGCTAGGCTGTCAGCAGTGAACCGGGTGCATTTACGGTTAACTGGGGGGCAGAGAGCTAGGAGTTGTTCAGAAGATAGATACAGCCGATTTATGCACTTTTGACCATGGGTCGTGGCCCCTGGCCCCGTTTGGGCGCGGACGGGCACAGACGGGCTTGCCTTCGGCGCGACAGCGGCGCGCCCGCTGAGCGGAAGAAGTGGCATTGGATTGAAGTAGAGAGGGGCTCCAGGTCACATGACCGTCAGAGCGCCGCCTCCCCCAAGCCTGAGCAGCTGATCGCAATCAAGGAATGTGTGCACACGCCCACATCCTCCACAACAATCAGGGTAGAAGCCCTGCGGTGGACCGAGGTGAGAGCGCGGATTACCACAAAGTGCGATTAAAATGCTGAGTGAAGTATGGGTTTATATTAAAAAACAAAGGACAGAGATTTGTTTTTTTTTAAATCGCCAGAGCGCAACAATTAGACAGCAGCAAGCCTCCGCTTTACTTTTAGGATCTCACCCTTCAATTACTGCGTGCGTCCGCTGCGTGGGAGAAGTGGCATTGGATTTAAGTAGAGAGGGGCTCTAGGTCACGTGGCCGTCAGAGCGCCGCCTCCCCCAAGCCTGAGCAGCTGATCGCAATCAAGGAATGCGTGCACACGCCCACACCCTCCACAACAATCAGGGTAGAAGCCCTGCGGTGGACCGAGGTGAGAGCGCCGATTATCACAAAGTGCGATTAAAATGCTGAGTGAAGTATGGGTTTATATTAAAAAACAAAGGACAGAGATTCGTTTTTAAAAAAATCACCAGAGCGCAACAATTAGACAGCAGCAAGCCTCCGCTTTACTTTTGGGATCTCACCCTTCAATTACTGCGCGCGTCCCATGGTTCCACTTGTGCCACGGTGCGCCGCATTGTAAATGCGGTGCATCCATGGTGGCGCACGGGTAGTTTTCCGTGACGCATCTTTCTTGGCGCATCCCTGCTGATTTGCAGGGATGCGCCAGAAGTTGTAAATCTGCCCCTTGATGTTTAACTTCCTCGATAAATGTGGGTGTGGTTTAAAGCTCTCAATTTGTTTTTTTTTAATAAATGGCTTTTTTTTACTAAATAGTTAGCTATTAAATTCCATTGTCCTGTTTGTTTGAATTAATAATTTACCATCTAGTCTGGGAAGATGATGTTTTTCGGTCCTAATTTTGCAGCTCTGCAAGTCCAAACTGCACTTGCTATAGGTATTCTATTAACAAGCCCATTTTGGCGGGTACAATTTTACTATATCTTGGAAATCCAGATTTGATATTTAACACTTAGTTGTAATTTTAAGGAGTGGATTTAACACAAAAAATGCTTTTAACGTCCCAGAGTAAAACTTGTAATGAGGGCCTTACCTTAGTCTTTCATTTATTTCCATTTTCTTGCATAGGGAGATTACTCACTTTACAAAGGGCATACGTAAGAATAGAAACTAGAAACACTTTACACAACATTGAGTTATACACCTAACTAACTGATGTCTGAAGCCTTGCCTGGCCAGGCTGTTCCCCTGCGCCCCCTTCAGATGTCATTAGTAGAACCAACTCCTGTGCATCCTTTCCGTTGCCATATGACTGTCACAGGCAGGTTACCCTCAACAATGCAGCATCACATCACAAATCATAAAAACATATCACATCCAGTTGCACAACATGTAAAAATGTGTGTTGTAAAAATCACTACAGCTGTCATCCAAGGTGCCAGACTCTGCAGCAAGGTGCCCCCTCATACACAACATGGATCACTGACATAATATCGACTACAAAAATATAGACTTACAAAAATATCGATGACAAAATATAGAATACCAAAATATCGACTCCCTATCTCCAAACAGGAAAGTACAAAAATATAGAATCCAAAATATCGTTGTAAATAATATAGTTAGTCAAAATATCGAATTTTTTAAATGTTTTAAAAGTAATGTAAAATTAATGAAATAATACATATAATTAACTGACACATACTTAAAAATACTTAAATAACATTAAAATTAATAAATAATTAATGTAAGTAAAAAAAAAATGAATACATATATATTAACGTAATATTTATTAAAAATATTCAATATTTTCTGCGTAGGATAGCGGGCGGGTAAAATTTACTATTACCACTCCAGTAAGTGCAATAGTAGGGAAAGCGTTGGATAGCGGGAGGGTAAAAATGACTATTCCCACTCCAGAGAATGCAACAGTAGGGAAAGCGTTGGATAGCGGGAGAGTAAAAATTACTATTCCCACTCCAAAGAGTGCAACAGTAGGGAAAGCGTTGGATAGCGTAGGGGTAAAAATTACTATTCCCACTCCAGAGAGTGCAACAGTAGGGAAAGCATTGGATAGCGGGAGGATAAAATTTACTATTCCCACTCCAGTGAGTGCAACAGTAGGGAAAGTGTTGGATAGCGTAGGGGTAAAAATTACTATTCCCACTCCAGAGAGTGCAACAGTAGGGAAAGCATTGGATAGCGTAGGGATAAAAATTACTATTCCCACTCCAGAGAGTGCCACAGTAGGGAAAGCGTTGGATAGCGGGAGGGTAAAATTTACTATTCCCACTCCAGTGAGTGCAACAGTAGGGAAAGCGTTGGATAGCGTAGGGGTAAAAATGACTATTCCCACTCCAGTGAGTGCAACAGTAGGGAAAGCATTGGATAGCGTAGGGGTAAAAATTACTATTCCCACTCCAGAGAGTGCAACAGTAGGGAAAGCGTTGGATAGCGTAGGGATAAAAATTACTATTCCCACTCCAGAGAGTGCAACAGTAGGGAAAGCGTTGGATAGCGGGAGGGTAAAATTTACTATTCCCACTCCAGTGAGTGCAACAGTAGGGAAAGCGTTGGATAGCGTAGGGGTAAAAATTACTATTCCCACTCCAGTGAGTGCAACAGTAGGGAAAGCATTGGATAGCGTAGGGGTATAAATTACTATTCCCACTCCAGAGAGTGCAACAGTAGGGAAAGCGTTGGATAGCGTAGGGATAAAAATTACTATTCCCACTCCAGAGAGTGCAACAGTAGGGAAAGCGTTGGATAGCGGGAGGGTAAAATTTACTATTCCCACTCCAGCGAGTGCAACAGTAGGGAAAGCGTTGGATATCATAGGGGTAAAAATTACTATTCCCACTCCAGAGAGTGCAACAGTAGGGAAAGCATTGGATAGCGTAGGGATACAAATTACTATTCCCACTCCAGAGAGTGCAACAGTAGGGAAAGCATTGCAAAGCAGTAGGGTAAAAATTACTATTCCCACTCAAGTAAGTGCAAAAGTAGGGAAAATAATAAATTAATATTTTGTTAACAATTAATTAATTATTAATACCAAATCACGTATTACAATTAATTACCAATCACACAAGATTTAATAATTGATTATTTATAAATGCCAATATATTTTTGTTTAATTAATTACCTATTAATAATTAATTAACAACCAATTGTTTTTCAATAACAAACATTAATAAATGCTAATAATACCAATTAATCATTAATTAATAATATATTGATTAACGATATACACAAATTATTTAAATAATTAATTTTTTACAATTATATTACTTTCCACCATATTCCCCTATAAACACACTACCCACTACAAATATTAAATGAATACAATTAATATAATTATCAATTAAACAATTAATACAAATTAATTACCAATTAATACAAATTATTTACCAATTAATAATTAATCAACAACCAATTAATTTTCAATACCAATTAATAATTAACTAATAACAATTAAATTACTTCCCACCCTATTCCTAGGAACCTCTGGAATTCACTGTTCACTTATTTTACATCTTCTTAATTTTCTGAATGCGACAAGGTTTCCTTTTAATTCTACTCATTACAAGTTTCTCTCTACGAGATATATTGTGTTTTCATACTACTCACTCACTCTTCGTTCACTTATTTTTACATTTCCCCAGCACTTCCAGGGACTCCTCTTACTCACTCAGGTGATTTAATTTCCTCCGTCCGTTTCACGAACTACAAATCTGTTTTCTATGTCCACCACCGCCGTAGTTCACGCACACGTGCAATTTACTCTCTTTTAAATGGTCACGTGCCCTGATCACATGATTACGATTCACTAACCTCACTACTGCCGCAGCACTCGTGAGCGCCGTCTTGCTAAGTGATGGGACTCTGATTCTAAGATTCGAACGTAAGTGAACGCTTTTCCATTCGCGCTGATACTGCTTGACGAAAGCTCCCTACTAACCCACTTTTTACCCTAGCGATCTACGATCTGTAACTTAATGGAGATTCACTCCATGACCTCCGTAACTCACACCCATTTAGCATCCCCACCTTCGAACATAGCATGTTTGTTCGTTATGAAGACTCTCCTTAATCTCACCACGGGTTTCAGAGCCAGCTGTACTATTTGAATTCATTCACTAACGCCAACACACCCGGTGGTTTGCAACACAATGGAAACCCGCTGTTATTTGAACACGTTCACCAGCACTACCAGTTTCTTTTACTTTCGATTTAAATAACTTTATTGTTCACCGCACCTTGTTACACAAGTCATGTTTTAATCTGTCATGCATATTTAAACCTATGTATAACGTGATAAATGAGTGCTGCTCCCTTGTCTCCTCCACAGTGCCGCCCCTGATGAAGGGCTCGAACGGCCCGAAATGCATTGGGCATTTGATCAATGAATATTTGAATATTTGATATATGAGTCAAGATTGATAGAATGATGATAATTCTACATCTTTGGATGAACTTCATAAATAAATTTAATTGACTTTGAATCACCGTTTCAGTGTTTGGAACTAAATCTTTGGACAAGGAGAATTGATTCTCTCTTATGAGTGCAACGAGTGACACCCTCCCTTTCCAGGAGTGTGCTTACCCTATTTTCATTAGTCCCAACCCAGGGGGACATACTCGTTTTGCACCTGCAACCTGATCAACTCAACTACTTTGTTTAAAACACGGAGTGCGCCCATTTCTGTTCTTTTCTTATTGTGTATTACCCCGTTTCCTGAGTAACACAGAAAGCGCACCATTACCCCGATGGATGAATTAGAAAATATCTCCGACCGGAGAACGAATACATTTATGTATACTAACGAAGAAACTCAACGTATCTATGCACTATTCGAGGACACTACAGGACCCAGCACCAGTACCACATCCATTCAATCAAACATCAAACAACTATTATACACATCTAAACGAGCAATTAACCAAAAACTACACGCTAGTACTCTCATACGATACCATAAAGTTCAGCGAATTCCAAGAGGACTCAGAATTGCCCTAAAGTCCACCCTGTGTAAAAACAACTCACGCTTTTCTGAAAAATGGGAAGCGATCCTTAACAAATGCTCCTTGGATTTAATACTACTTATTGTGGAAGAATTATCTATACTACTTGAAGACCTCAATAAAGAACTTGATGAACTTCGGCAAGAAGTCTCCAACAAAATGTCAGACACAGATTGGAATGCCACCTTAGCAGATCTTAATAAACAACTGGATGACTACACTAAAGAGATCAACGAAAGAAAATTAAGAAAATTTAAACGCGACAATTTGGATTACAAATTAGGAGAGGTATATACTTGGGCCGAGGCTTATGCCTACAAAAGACATCAACGCAAACAAACCGGACAAAGATCTGAGACAGACGCAACGTCCTCTGATGATTCTTCTTCCAGGGACAGGGCTCCCAGAACTTTCTCAACCTCACAGCCAAAAGAAAGACCAGCAGAAACAGGAGATCTACAATCAGCAGCCAATGAGGAACCTACCACCAGTGTACCAAGACAACCGCATTTTTTAGGGGCAGGCACCAGACCACTAGAAGATCCAGGAGGAAAAACTCACACAAAATCGGTAGCGAAGAATACACGCAGCCAGAAAATCTTGTGATCAACATCTCTAGCTATGATCTTACCCAATTTGAAATTATGACTCTACAAAAAGGAACTTCCTTCGTTCCCACCTACCATTCAAACGCATTGGAGACTGAAATCAGCCTCTTTAAGTTCTTGCGTGTACTCAGACTCAAACACTATTTTAACAACATACTAAAATTGCCGGATATTCCAATACAAAACACCTTGTTAGGACTTCGGAATAAAAGCACCTACAACGCACCAACCAGCCATAAAGTACTTGACGCTTTCGAGACAATCGTCTTAAAAGAGCTCCAAAAAATTGGTTACCACAAGAAAAACAAATTCAAAAACATCACAAAAAAAGAAGAACAAATTCTAAATACTTTAGCCAACAGGTCTGAAATTACCATACGTCAAGCTGACAAAGGAGGGGCACTAGTAATCATGGATACTACCTTCTATGTTGAAAGTGTGTATGAACATGTCAAGGACGCACGAACATATATGCCCGTACCTACGGACCCCACAAATAACTTTCTTGACATTCTCAAAACCATCATCAACACCGCTCTTGAACAAGGGACTATTTCTGAAGAAGATAAAAAATATCTTATCAAAACTAATCCATCTACTCCCTACATTTACATGCTGCCTAAGATCCATAAGCACGCCACAAAACCTCCGTTCAGACCCATTGTTTCTACCATCAATTCACTCCATGAACCTATCGGAAAATATTTAGATAAACATCTTCAGGCTTCAGTACAATCCATGACTACCTACATAAAGGACACTACTGATTTTCTTAACATCTTGGAATCCATCCGCGGATTGATAACTACAGATACCATCTTATGTACAATCGACGTGAAATCACTTTACACCTCCATTCCACATGACAAAGGGATTGAAACTATTGAATCTTTTTTGATCAACACAGACAAACCTAATGATCTTAAAGTGTTCCTCATGGAACTGATGCACTTCACTCTGTATCACAGCTACTTCGAATGGTCCAACACTTTCTACATCCAATGCTCAGGCACTTCCATGGGAAATTGCGCTGCCCCATCGTACGCAAATCTCTACATGCACAGATTCGAATTGGACAACATCTTAACCAATAACGACTGGACTGAACACCTGATCCTCTATAAAAGGTACATAGATGATATTTTTCTTTTGTGGAATGGTCCAATTCAACAACTGGAATCTCTTATTACCACGCTTAATACCATCGACCAACGCATTGAATTTACTCATCTTACTAATACAGAATCTATAACTTTTCTGGACACCCGTGTTACCATCCAACAAGGCAATCTTACCACTCAAGTGTACACAAAACCAACAGATCGCAATAACCTTCTTCACTTTCACAGTTTTCACCAGCCATCACTCAAAAATCACCTGCCATATTCACAACTGCTTCGACTAAAAAGGATTTCCAGTACCAATGAACTGTATGAGTCAAGTAAAACCATGTGTATTTCTAAATTCAAACAACGTAAATATCCGAGTGACATTCTGGAAAAAGCAGTACTGAACACAGACAGACTCTCCCGACAAACACTTCTTCAACCCAAACGACCGATGTCTACACCACAGAGAATGACATTTGTGTCCAAATACTCTACCGAGAGTTTTACCATCAAAAAAACTATATTGAGATACTGGCCCATGTTAAGCACTGAGGCGGACTTCAACAACATTTTTGAAACACCTCCTAGATTTGCGTATCAACGATCACGCAATCTTAAACAAATCCTTTCCAAACCTCGGGATTCTACTACAAGTCCTTACAAAGGTACTCAACCCTGTCTCAATTGTGGAAACTGCAATTGCATCATTAAGGGAACCACAATCCAACATCCACTACATGGTTACCCCATTAAGCTCAGAGTCACTGCTACCTGCAACAGCCAAAATGTCATTTACCTACTGAAATGCCCATGTGGCCTTGCATACGTGGGCAAAACCGAAAGAAAAATCCAAATTCGAATAAACGAACATAAAAGCAAAATAAGAACGCAACAGGCTAAATCACCAATTGCGACTCACTTCAAATAACATCATCACAACATATGTCAACTCCGTTTCCTGATCCTTGAACAGGTTCCTATATTGAAAGGACGAGATAATAACAGATTCCTGTTACAGAGAGAAATTTATTGGATCCACAAACTGAATTCCACCCAGCCCAAGGGTTTGAATGAACGTTATGATTTAGGCTGTTACTTGTAATCTGACCTCCTACATTGATAAGCTGATGATTGTATATAAAATGTACCTCTGGAATTCACTGTTCACTTATTTTACATCTTCTTAATTTTCTGAATGCGACAAGGTTTCCTTTTAATTCTACTCATTACAAGTTTCTCTCTACGAGATATATTGTGTTTTCATACTACTCACTCACTCTTCGTTCACTTATTTTTACATTTCCCCAGCACTTCCAGGGACTCCTCTTACTCACTCAGGTGATTTAATTTCCTCCGTCCGTTTCACGAACTACAAATCTGTTTTCTATGTCCACCACCGCCGTAGTTCACGCACACGTGCAATTTACTCTCTTTTAAATGGTCACGTGCCCTGATCACATGATTACGATTCACTAACCTCACTACTGCCGCAGCACTCGTGAGCGCCGTCTTGCTAAGTGATGGGACTCTGATTCTAAGATTCGAACGTAAGTGAACGCTTTTCCATTCGCGCTGATACTGCTTGACGAAAGCTCCCTACTAACCCACTTTTTACCCTAGCGATCTACGATCTGTAACTTAATGGAGATTCACTCCATGACCTCCGTAACTCACACCCATTTAGCATCCCCACCTTCGAACATAGCATGTTTGTTCGTTATGAAGACTCTCCTTAATCTCACCACGCGTTTCAGAGCCAGCTGTACTATTTGAATTCATTCACTAACGCCAACACACCCGGTGGTTTGCAACACAATGGAAACCCGCTGTTATTTGAACACGTTTACCAGCACTACCAGTTTCTTTTACTTTCGATTTAAATAACTTTATTGTTCACCGCACCTTGTTACACAAGTCATGTTTTAATCTGTCATGCATATTTAAACCTATGTATAACGTGATAAATGAGTGCTGCTCCCTTGTCTCCTCCACAGTGCCGCCCCTGATGAAGGGCTCGAACGGCCCGAAATGCATTGGGCATTTGATCAATGAATATTTGAATATTTGATATATGAGTCAAGATTGATAGAATGATGATAATTCTACATCTTTGGATGAACTTCATAAATAAATTTAATTGACTTTGAATCACCGTTTCAGTGTTTGGAACTAAATCTTTGGACAAGGAGAATTGATTCTCTCTTATGAGTGCAACGAGTGACACCCTCCCTTTCCAGGAGTGTGCTTACCCTATTTTCATTAGTCCCAACCCAGGGGGACATACTCGTTTTGCACCTGCAACCTGATCAACTCAACTACTTTGTTTAAAACACGGAGTGCGCCCATTTCTGTTCTTTTCTTATTGTAAAAATTACTATTCCCACTCCAGAGAGTGCAACAGTAGGGAAAGCGTTGGATAGCGGGAGGGTAAAATTTACTATTCCCACTCCAGTGAGTGCAACAGTAGGGAAAGCGTTGGATAGCGTAGGGGTAAAAATTACTATTCCCACTCCAGTGAGTGCAACAGTAGGGAAAGCATTGGATAGCGTAGGGGTAAAAATTACTATTCCCACTCCAGAGAGTGCAACAGTAGGGAAAGCGTTGGATAGCGTAGGGATAAAAATTACTATTCCCACTCCAGAGAGTGCAACAGTAGGGAAAGCGTTGGATAGCGGGAGGGTAAAATTTACTATTCCCACTCCAGCGAGTGCAACAGTAGGGAAAGCGTTGGATATCATAGGGGTAAAAATTACTATTCCCACTCCAGAGAGTGCAACAGTAGGGAAAGCATTGGATAGCGTAGGGATACAAATTACTATTCCCACTCCAGAGAGTGCAACAGTAGGGAAAGCATTGCAAAGCAGTAGGGTAAAAATTACTATTCCCACTCAAGTAAGTGCAAAAGTAGGGAAAATAATAAATTAATATTTTGTTAACAATTAATTAATTATTAATACCAAATCACGTATTACAATTAATTACCAATCACACAAGATTTAATAATTGATTATTTATAAATGCCAATATATTTTTGTTTAATTAATTACCTATTAATAATTAATTAACAACCAATTGTTTTTCAATAACAAACATTAATAAATGCTAATAATACCAATTAATCATTAATTAATAATATATTGATTAACGATATACACAAATTATTTAAATAATTAATTTTTTACAATTATATTACTTCCCACCATATTCCCCTATAAACACACTACCCACTACAAATATTAAATGAATACAATTAATATAATTATCAATTAAACAATTAATACAAATTAATTACCAATTAATACAAATTATTTACCAATTAATAATTAATCAACAACCAATTAATTTTCAATACCAATTAATAATTAACTAATAACAATTAAATTACTTCCCACCCTATTCCCCTATTAACCCACAACCCGCTACAGAAGTAAAACGCTAAATTAAATTAAAGATATATTAATTAACAATATACACACATCAATTAAATAATTAATTATTTACAATTATATTACTTCCCACCATATTCCCCTATAAACACACTACCCACTACAAATATTAAATACAATTAACATAATTATCAATTAAACAATTAATACAAATTAATTACCAATTAATACTAATTATTTACCAATTAATAATTAATCAACAACCAATTATTTTTCAATACCAATTAATAATTAACTAATAACAATTAAATTACTTCCCACCCTATTCCCCTATAAACCCACAACCAGCTACAGAAGTAAAACGCAAAATTATATTAAAGATTATTAATAATTCCAATAAATTATTATTTAATGTATTATAATTCAATTACTTCCCACCCTACTCCCCTATAAACCCACAACCCGCTACGGAATTAAATTACACAAAAATAAAATAACATAAAATTCATTACTTTAAAAATATTCTAACATACATTACAATATTAATACATACTTTTAACACATATACTAACACTTAAAACACTATAAAAAATTCGATATTTTTAACAACTATATTATGACTGTCGATATTATTTACTTCTATATTATTGCAATCGATATTTCTTACCTGTTTTTCGATATTCTTCACCACTATATTTTGGTAATTCGATATTCTGTCCATTCTATATTTAAAACTCGATATTCTGTCCACTCGATATTTTTTTTTCGATATTATGTCTATTTACCACACAACATATATCTCCCATGACAGCCAACAACAACATTTTCAGGGGGTTATCGTGACTGCCAGGGAGATATGCTGCACTGCTTCTGCCTGTGCAGACACATAACCAATGGACACTGAATTATGTGGGAAGATATGGACTACACTGTCCCCAAGATGTGTTGCAATATAGTGTACGCAGTCTACTTGTTCAACTGTAATGTGCAACATTACCACACATCTACTAACCTCTGTGTACGGTCACCACAGTGGACTCTGTGCACTACCATGTGTAGACTAACATGTCATCGATTCACATACACTCACTATCCTTACCATGCCAGAGCCATAGATAATCTAGATTTAATATGTAAGCACTAAATATGTGTGTCTGAAGGAAGACACATCAACAGCTACTGTTACTTGTCATCCAATCTGAAAGATAATGGTTTAGGAATTGACATGTTACCCTTAAGTTGACACAATAAATGTGTGTGAGACATTTGCCTACAATGGCAAAGAAACTAACCTCATTGTTGACAAAACATCACCTGCATGGCATTGCCACTCAGCTGAATGACAAATACTAAAGACATCACAGTGGACAGCACACTTGTATGTGTAGCTCTGTGTCAACCATTGCCAATACAAACTTGTTTTTAAGTCACACATTGTCATATCACGTACATGACAGTTTGCTTGGTGAATGTATAGTATACACTCAGGCCACAATGCATATAAATGTTTGAATCACGCTCATCATGAGTTTTGACTAATACAACGCCTCCTTTCTTTGCAGCTGACCAAGGTTATGCACGGACTCTGTGAGTCATGACTGGTGAAGTTACTGCGAAACCAAGCCCAGATGACATACAGTGAAGCCCTTTGCCGTACAAGGTCTATTGTTGAGCAGACTTTTGGAGTCCAGAAATCATGGTTCCGCTGCCTTGACTTTTCGGGGGGTAGATTGCTCTACTCCCCACCCATGGTATGTAAGATAATTTTGGTATGCTGCATCTTGCAAACTGTATGCATCAGGACCAATATGCCATCAGCAGAGGAAAATGTGGAAGAGGAAATGCCAGATGATGGAGAGGAAGGAGATGAGGAGCCTCTGCAACCTGCAACATCAGTAGCAGCAACAAGGTGGAGGGGCAATATCATAAACATTTTCTTTACTAAATAATTTTCAAAAGTCAATAGAAAAAATTGGTAAAATAACACATTGTACAACTGTCTATGATGAAACAATCAGAGCATTGACACAGTATAAGGATTTGTATTCTATATTCACAGTACACCCCTGACATACTACATTTGTGTTAGTTATCGAGCAAAGTGGACAAAACACCCTAGAACATCATCGGGTACAAGTAAAATATTGTGCATGCCAACTACCTGTAGTAAATGTTTCTCCATTGCTAGCCACTATGATCATGGTGTGGTACCGTAGATGATGGGCAACAACCGTGTGTGTGTCTCTCCTGATGCTAGCCATGTGTTAGGCTTCATACTTGTGCCTAACAGTAGAGGCCAGTTTTTAAATGAGTACTTTCAGACTAGAAACAAAGGGCCACACTTAGAAAAAGTAACTCAGCGTTCTCAAAATGAGGCAAAATTAAGAAAATGCCTTTATTAATGCAGCACTCTTTAGAGGAAGACAAAATGTACTTATTGTGGATACACAAAGCAAGTAATCAAGACTTGAAATACATCACTGAAAGAGTATCTTTCAACATTCTGGCCAGCAATACTGGGGAGCCCTCACAGACAGGTAGAAGTCTCGATCGGGATCACAAAAGGTCCCCAGTCAAGGCGTCCGTTCCACAGGCGAGAGTCAAAAGTCCCCGTCTTTAATGCCTGCACTCAAGGAGAGATTTCTAGAAATCTCCCCTCCTTCCTTTTGTTGTGCAGTCAAAGCTGGCAGGCCGTACCAGTCTGCGTCGAGGTCACTCATAGGAGCTGTCTAGGCTCCAGTGTTCGCTCCGAGGCAGAGCAGTACAAATCACACACTACACACTACGTTTCAGAAACTGTTTTGCTGTGTGCTATGAAGTGCTGTGAAGAATGAAAACACTCCCACCCTGTAGCTGCAAGATAGATGTCAAAATGAAGTTATACACGCAAAATGGAATCAATGGTCACCATTGTACTTATTGTTTTATGAGGGAACACCCCCCCATACCTAGTCTACATATGCAGTTGAAAATAACATACCCACACGTCAGAACCATAAAGTTGCCTCAATTAACAGAGACAAACCACATATCAGATATTATATGTTGCCAGTGCCACAGTGTTGCAAGTGTACATACGCTGCAATGCACAAGCAACTCAGTCTTGTTGCATAGTGTAGATATGAAGTCATTTACGTAGCCGAACTGTCACCTAAATGTTGGAGAACACACCAAGGCATTCATGGTGACCTACCATACCACAATCACCATGAATAAAGGTCATGGTGGCCACACATGTTGACACTGTCACTGTCTTGTGAGATATGGCCCTTAGTACTCATGTAATCAATTGAATGGACCTATCCATTCTCCCCCTTGGCAATATTTGCACACTTGCACATCAGGACTACAGTGCCCTTGCCAAGAGTGGTACATGGATTACACTTCCCCATTGCATATGTTGACTGTTGTATCCTAAGGGGAAGCACACACAATTTACCACACACAGGAAGGAGGAGAGGCACAGTACAAACACTACTCAAACCTCCCCAATCGCAACTGTAACGCACACAAAGGGGAGTAGTGTTAATGAATCTCTTTGAGAGAGGTGGCACGTGCTTCGTGAAAAACTACTGCCCTCACTCACAAAGTTGTGACATGCTTCATCATCGGGCTTGCTTACAGTACACTCCTGTGCAGACCAAAGCCTCTGGTGGAGCAAAAGGGAGGGGAAGATAATACAAACATATAAAAATAGTAATAAGGATAATGGATCCTGGGATCACCGAAAGAAAAAGTGCAGTGAACATTAAAACTAGTTCAGTGGTGTCTTTTGTAAATAATGTATTCCTAGATCCACTGACTAGGGTTAAAAAAGGTGTGAAGGATGGTGGTGACAGGAGAGTATTAGCAGTGCCTTCATCCCTCCTTACTGCTAGGTTGTCGACATGTTTCAGCTGTTGGAGATGTGCCTACAGGTTGCAGGCCACCACAGCTTTCATCAGGACCTTTCAGATCCCAGTTCTAAAGAAAATCCCTCAGTGCCCCGAGCTGGGAGTCCCCGGAAACAGTTGTTCACTGAGAAAGTAACACACTCCTGCACAATTCGTATTGCTGGCTGGATCAGTTGATACTAAACGGAAGCCAATGTACTAGTGTCCTTATTTTGTCCCCTGTGTGAGTTTGGAATCTTTTTTTATAAAGAACCGTCCACCTTAGGTCATTCACTATGCGGGTATTTTCCCAAAAATGTCTTGTCAGTTGGGTATTGGTTTTCTTGCACCGAATGGTGCTTCTGTGTTCTGTAATGCTTGTCTTCACCTTACGGGTGGTCATTCCTACGTACTGTTTCTGACACCGGCAGAGGATCAGGTAGATCACATGATCAGAGTTGCAGTTAGTGTATTCCCTCTGTTTCCATGGTTCCCACCTCCACTTACTTAGTGTTTCTGGTCTGAAGCAGGGTCTATTTTTTATCATATAGTACCCCATGCCAATTCTGCCCACGCCTGAGGCATGAGGCCCAGAAAAGGCCTCACTAGCTAGCCTATAGGAATCTGTTAGGTTGACCAAACTGTCCAAGCTGTTCTTTTTCTATGAATAGGCCCCAAAGTGTCTCTCTCACACTACATCTCCTCAGCGAGGCCCAGCTCCCCCGGGCCCCCCTCTCCCTCGGTGTGCTCTTCTTCTCTTACACCCACGTAGATACCGCAAGAATAGGGAACTTCCCGAGCTAAAAGAGACATCACGCAATACCTGATGGTGGAGGTCACTTGCCATCTGTCATCTTTCATATTATTGTATCTGTTGCTAGCTTTAATGTAACTAAGACATGCAACATAGCGTGAGAATATGACCTATATCTTCCTAAATGTTCCGCTTTCTTATAAAAGTTTCCCTGAAGTGACGCAAATCCTGTTCCTTTTGGGAAACTTTTTGTAGTGTGGGTGTCACTTCTGTTTTCTTAAATATTTCCAAGAAGTGACCAAAATGCGTCATGTCCTATAGGTCAAAGGCACCTGATAATGTCGTCATTTTGTGGTCAATAGTTCATCATTGAAAGAGTATAAAGATCTGCTCCTCAGTCCACTCGACGGACTACCCCGCTGCAGTGACCCCTTGGGTCGCTAACGCCTGTGTGGGCTCCTTCAGCCATCTATCTAGCATCTTTGGCTGAAGCTCTAATTGCTTATTGTACTTTGAAATTGTCTCTTTCTCTCTCCTCTGCATTGCCCTTATTCTAAAACATTATTGCAATTGCAAAGCAATAATGTTTGTTCCTCCTTACTTAACGTGTGCATCCCTAGCATTGAAGTCAAGTGAATTTTGCATTTTGAAAGTATTTCCATTGATTTAAAATATATTTGCATTGCATGAGTTTGTTCTTCACTCCAGGAATGTGTTTTTAAATGCCAAGAATTTGCTAAGACTCCCAGGCTCATTATTGAATTTTAAAAGGGTTCTTCTTTCATATAAATCAGAAAGCTATTTTTCTCTATCGTTTACACGTCTATTTTGTCATAATTTTGCAGAAGCACCCCCACAAATTAAGCTGCCCCAGGACCATGAAATTTCACCCTTTCATTGAATTTAATATACTTTAAGAATTGTAATTCTTGGTTAGTTAGTTTTCTCATTTCAGGTTTGCCTTCTAGGCACTTGCATGTTTATGAATACGTATTTTTGTGTTGCTGTTTATGACTGATTAAAATTGTGATTTCATTATTCTCTTTAAACTAATACATTGATGAATATATATTTTTTGTTGTGTTAATAAGTTGATGAATAAAAGTGACACTTCAACGTAAGACCTTCGTTTCACACCTGTGTTCATTATTTTTAGACAATCAGTGTTTGAACTGATATAGGCCACCACAGGAGGGTCTAATTCACCCCTCAACAGTTGGCTGACTATGAAGGTCTCGTGCGGACTGCTCTTGCCTACGGCGCGGGCCTGGGACACGCCGGCAGTTGGCCCCCGGACTGCCCCCACCTCTACTCACCACCGGCTGCTGGGTTAGTCAGGGACATTTATTCCCGTGAATTTACTCAGGTCTCTGGTGTGTGGTAGGGAGGGGTGAGCCCCCTGGAGTGCCACCGTCTGCTCCTTGGTCCCCTGTAGCAGTCTGTCCTGTCACGACCACCACCGTCTACGTCTGTGTGTGGTCACGGTTCTCACTTTTTTGCTTCAGATGTTACAATGTCGCTTTTGGTTGAATAGGTCTTGTGGTTATATTTTTTGTAGGTATCCCGGTTTGAGTCCGGAGATGTTCATGGTTTGAGTCCGCGAACTTTCACTTCACATTTGATTGTGTCTCCAAGTTCAAGTCCTGATGGTAGTTGTATTGGTTTTAATTGTGTCACCAGGTTCAAGTCCTGACGATGGTTGTATTGTTTTTATGATTGCTTGTGACGTTATTGATTAGTTGTCCAGGTTTGAGTCCTGATTGTCAGGGTTTGAGTCCGGATTGCGATCTCTTATGTTGCATTTCAAGGTTTGCCTTCTGCCACATTTACATTCCTTTTAGTTCATCTGTATATTTTACAATGCACGTGTATTTTTACTATATTGTGGTTTCCTGGTCTCGGTTGTGGTTTCCTGATCAGGGTCCCTTTTCAATGTGTGCATTCTTTTCCTGCCCTTTTTTGTCCTCTCGGCTCTCATTGTTTCACGACCTTTCCTACTGCATCCCTCTCTTCTCTTTACGAATTCGTTCTGCATGGCTTGGGTGTAGTATTCTTTTCTTCCATGAAAGTCCTTTTTATCTGTAAACATCGTCTCTTTCCCTGACGATTCATCTATTTCTATTTTTTTTTTTTTTTAACTGTGCAGTTCCCAAACAAAAAAGGGGAGGTGTTTCACGTCACTGCCCACTAGCTCTCTGCATTTTCCACCCGCCTTTCTATCTGTACTCCTTTAACATCTTTTTGCCACAAATACGAGTTTATGGGACTGCGTCCGGCAGCTCATATTTGTTTTGAATTTTGGTTGACTATTTAGTGTAAATTGTATTGTTTGAACGTTTTATTATGCAAGGCATGGGAGGCTTCTTATCGCACTCAGATTAACAGTGTCTTTCTTTCATCTGCGTGCTTTCTACAAGGGGAGCTACTTTCCTTCATCATGTTGCCTTGTGGTTTCCTCTCTCAGGCCTGGCAGCGGCCAAGGCCTTTCGACTTCTCTCTCCACATTGTAGAAAGTGCCCTCTGCTCGTCTCCTTTTTCAGCAGCTCTCTCTCCTTCACTCGGTTTGCATTTAGCGTCCCTGGCTTATAGGCCTTTCTCATCTCTTTCTCTCACAGTGGTACCACCGGATTTCGCTACTGTTTGTCTTATATATGGGTGTACTTCTCTCTTACGGTGCAGTCTTCTTAATGCTTTAGCGAGATGTAATACATAGGTTTCTAAACTGAATTTATTGTCTTTTGATCTATTTTAATTTTTTAATGTTTTGGTTACACGGGGTTACTTGCACAGCTCCACGTTGTTTGTCTTCTTTTTAATTTTATGTTTGTTACATATATGTGGTTTTTTGTCTGCTTCCTTGATCGTCCCCCCGCACGCTTCACTCGTGACCTTTTCTGCGTGCTTGGCCACATAGTAATAGGTCTTCCCACTTGCCTATTCCGTCAAGTGGTAGCAAGAGGGGGGAGGAGGGATTTCCCTAGACGCCAATGAGCAATGGCATAATATATTCAGGTCAAATGGACGTAAGAGTCACACTAAAGGATTACATCAACACAAAGTACTGCAGCCCCAAGATAATAAGTACAGAATAATTTACTCCTACCTGCGTCCAAATTCAGCAAGCAGCAGCGGCAGGCACAAGCAGTAGTCCGAATGCTAGGGCAGATCCAGAAAGTACTGCCACAGAGCGCACACAGTTAGAGTTAGCTCATACATGAGAGATTTTGAAATTTAGACCGATGTGAAAGGCAGTTAGTGACACTGGACTAAGAGCAAAGTAAATATTTGAGCAGATGGTGATCATCAGACAGGAGAAAATGATGGAATGGAATTCACGCTAGCTACACCCAATTTTCGTCTTTGATCAATATGTAGGTGATTTGATGGTCACAGGTTCAAATGCTGCCAGGTCTACTGAGCATTTTGAGGTGGATAAAAGGAGTACCATTGAGTTGAGGGAACAATAAGGATCTACTATCTAGCGCCAAAATACCATTCTGAGTGAAAGTGCTCTTTACAAAAAAGACATGTCATATTAAATAGGATCTATTCAGCATAGCGTGAGATTAAACACAACACATGTTTTTAGATGTTACAAGGTGGCAAAGGGTTAATAGGCGTTTTCTTGGGCTGCCGTTAGAAGTAGCTCTCTTGGCTAAACCACAGATTCTGGGTGTTGAGCCAAGCAGGAAATGGTTTCCTGTGGTTAGAAACGATCAGGAGATTGGTACAAAAATACATACATATATATATATATATATATATATATATTTAGTTGGCAGAACAGGAACGAGAGAAATAAATTGCCTAGGATCACACAATTTGGTAAAGGGGGAAGCCGAGATTAAATACAGTGTTTCAGGTTTCACGTTATGCAGTTTAGTGACAGAGTATGTATGTATGTATGTGTATGTATATATATATATATATGTATATGTATATATATATCTTTCCTCAAATCCATCAATGGACATGGAAGACCCAGGGATCTATAGAATAGCAGAGGCACCACATCTTCGTGTTGCATATGAACTGGCGAATAAAACAGATGCCTCCCAATTAACAGATAGTGAAATATTGGGGGAAATGGGGGTACAATTGGACAAACGGATACCAACACATTTTAAAAAGAAATCAAAGTTCTTCCCTGCCCTCCATCCTGGGAATAAAATCAACATATTCTATGATCTGGTACTGGGAGATCTGGAGACGCAAAATGTTTCAAAAAATAACAACCGGGAAAATCTAACTAGGACTGAACACATGGCCATGCAAACATTAAAAAACAACAATGAGATTGAAATAAAACCGGCCGATAAAGGCAGAAATATTGTGGTGCTGGATAAACAACACTACGTAGAAGAAGCGATGCGTCAACTCAATGAAGCAAAAAACTATAAAGTTCTGTCTAGGAACCCTACCAACGAATTAATGTCAGATCTGAACAAGAAATTAAACATATGGCAAGATAAGGGTCTAAAAACAGAAGATGAGAAGGACTTCTTGATGGTGGAGAATCCAATAATGCCAACAATTTACTTTCTTCCGAAAGTGCATAAAACACTAAACAAACCACCAGGGTGCCCAATTATTTCGAGCTGTCGAAGCCTGTATGAGAATGTGTCAACCTATGTGGACTTCTTTTTAGCACCAATTGTTACAACACTTAGCTCCTATATAAAAGACACTGGAGACTTTTTACGCATATTGATGGATACCCAATGGCAACCAACTTACCTCCTGGTGACGATCGATGTGGTGTCGTTATACACCTCAATCGACCATGATAGGGGATTGAATCCCATTCAATATTTTTGAAGCAGAGACCAATGAATGAACTGGAGCACTCTAAAATGCTGATTGATATGATAACAATGTGCCTATATAATAATGTTTTCTTATTTAATAAGAAGATGTATGCACAATGCTGTGGTACCGCGATGGGAGTTTCCTTCTCTCCAAGCTATGCGAATCTCATGATGGGGTGGTGGGAGAGAAACATAGCTTGGAGAGAAGAAAACGATCCTCACATGACGAACGTAGCCCTTTGGCTGCGTTTCATAGATGATCTGTTCTTGTTGTGGAAGGGAACTGAAACAGAATTTCAGGCTTTCTTTACTGAGCTGAATGATAATGATGTTGGCCTGAAATTCACATATAACCTAAGCTCCAAAGAGATTGAATTTCTTGACACCAAGGTCTATATCAAAGATAATCAGATGCACACAACAGTGCATAGAAAAAAGACAGCTACAAATAGTCTGCTTCATGGACTAAGCTTTCATCCTCAAACACTTAAGAAAAGCATACCGTATGGAGAACTATTACGGATGAAAAGAAATTGCTCGGAAGAACAAGAAATGGAAAAGAAATTTGAAGAAACCAAAACACGCTTTTTACAACGTGGATACAAATATACAGACATCAAACGAGGTGAAATTAAAGCGAGACAAAAAAACAGAGCAGACACACTGGTGAATAAAAAAGAAAAACAAAGAAAAATAGGAAAAGGAAAAGAAGGAAAAAGTACAAATTGTAACACAGGAAACAGTAATGAAACAACGCATTCTAATGATAGTCAGCCACGACTGATACTCACCTACAGCAAAGAAAGTTATAAAATTTAAAAAACAGTAACCAAATATTGGAATGTATTAAAAAAAGATCCGAATATAGGCAACACTATAGGAGAGCGGCCTTTGATATCCTTCAGAAGAGCACCGAATATTTCAGATCATCTGGTGAGGAATCATTTTGAAGCCAAAAAAACAGAGTCATGGCTATAGTCAAGATCCAAAGGCTTCTCAAAATGCACAACATGCAAGGCCTGCAAAATTGGCATAAATCTGAAGAACTTAACAGATCGCACCAGAAAAGTATTCGAAATAAAGGAAACCATAACATGTGACTCGACATTTGTGGTGTATATGCTCCAATGCTTCTGTGAAAAACAAGATAAAGGAAGCACGATATGCCCCCTAAAAAAGCGTATATTGGAACATACATGTGCAATTCAAAACATGGACAATACATATGCCATCGCGAAACACATGACCACCCATAGAGGAAATACCTGGTTGGACATCAAATACTCTGGATTGGTAACAGTCCCTCCAAACGAACGAGGAGGAAATCGAATACAGAAATTACGAAGACTGCAATCTCGGATGATAATGAGATTCAAAACCAAACATCCCTTGGGACTGAATAGAGATGAGGAGATGTATGTTCACTTATAATACTGAAAGAATAAACCGAATGTACGAGCCAAGGATGAAATTGGAACTGACAAAAAACTGGTCCAACCTGTTGGAGTCTAACTACTGGATGTTGTTGGTCACACAAACTTTCATAACACAAGAAACTATATGCTGGAACAATCGCAAAATCATTGTGTTTGATAAAATATCATGTTTAAAATGAGTTAATATCAAAGCAATGTAGGAGAGATATTGAATTGTTTGAAAACTTATAAAAGGTTAAGCCCATCAATTAACAACAATTGAATAAATGTGGTGTTGTATGATTTTTATCTAGCTGTCCTGTGGACAGAGATGCCATAGCAAAGGTTGAGGGCCGTCAGCCCGTATTTGAAGATAGGACACTCAGTCCAAAATTACACTCCAGGGATGATCAACTGTTTAAACATGCAGCATTGGTCATTTAAATTCGAGGCTCAGCCAAGAATTAATCTGCGCGTTGTCCTTACTTAAGAACGAGCGCATGATGGATGTAATACATAATATACCCTTTGCGATATGACATCCAAGCCACTGGCCATGCTAGAGTCAATTTAGCCAACTGGTGAATAAAGTTTTCTTGAATATGGTAAAAGATATACTACCAAACCCATAGTGCACCAGTAAAGTAAGCATATAAAAGTAAAAATTGTAAAAGGACTAAGGTAACACACTACCGTGATCAGGAATTACGGTTCGAAACGCGTAGGAGTAAGACACAATTTAAATAAATGACATCGTACCATCAAGAGGAGTGCCGCGCCATTATTTTTGTGATAATATATATCTATATATATATATATATATATATTCACTGAAAAAACCATAGGTTTCACACACGTTATAGTTAGGAATTAGCATTTAAAAAACCTTGCAAATTCACTGAAAAAACCATAGGTTTCACACATGTTATAGTTAGCGGAAATTTTACTGATAAAAAACCAATGAAATTCCCCCGTTATAGTTAGTGCAGGCAACTATAACTCACGCGACCGCAATCCTCTGCTGATGCTAATACTGTATTTAGACACTTATTTGCCCATGTCTTCTTCCATACATTTTTAGCTATACATATATTACAAATATTTTTTTTTCATAAAGACACATATGTCATCAGCAGAAGATTGCGGTCGCGTGAGTTATAGTTGCCTGCACTAACTATAACGGGGGAATTTCATTGGTTTTTTATCAGTAAAATTTCCGCTAACTATAACATGTGTGAAACCTATGGTTTTTTCAGTGAATTTGCAAGGTTTTTTAAATGCTAATTCCTAACTATAACGTGTGTGAAACCTATGGTTTTTTCAGTGAATTTGTACGTTTTTTTAAATGCTAAGTTACTTTACGCCATTCGTGGCGTGCGCGCCCACTTAACGCAGTTCGCGCCCACTTTACGCAGTTAGTGCCGTGCACGCACGGTGGGCACGCGGTGCGCTACGCGCACCGCGTGCCCACGTTACGTTAGATGGGCCATGTACGCACGATGCGCTTCGCGCACCGTGCGCACATGGAGGACATATGATGCACTTCGTTTTGAAAGGTAATATTTTAATTTTTCGTATATTTTATAAGCCATGCACAAATTGCACACGGGGTGGAGAGAGTGTGGATAATTTTTTTTTTATTATTTTTTTAAAAAATATTTTAGTTTATCTCATCTCTTATAAGCCATGCACTATTTGTGCCCTGCGGGCACCAATTGCACACGGGGTGGAGAGAGTGTGGAGAATTTTTTATTTTTTTTAAATCTAAAAAAATGACTTCATAAACACAACAGCTCTTATTAGAGCTCCCTAATATCTAAACTCTTAAATCTGCTTTTCATTTATTTATTTTTATTTTTTTTACCGTACGCTTACCGTAAGCTTACCGTACGCGTACCCCGTGATTTTTTTAAAAATCAATAAATGTTTTTTTTGTACTTTTCTGTCCTTCTTTGACCCCCTTACAAATGTTAGGGGGTCTGTAACTCTCCTCATTGCCCCTTTTTCTTGTTTTCACTCTTTTTTTTCAGAGTGAAATACACAAAATGGCGGCCGCCGCTTCCTGGTTTCGGCCGATTCGAATGTTTACTAAGATCTAAGAGCCAATCAGAATCGCGCTCGCGCACGCCACCGTACGCTTACGGTAAGCGTACGGTAAGCGTACCGTAAGCGGGCTCAGATATACATATTGATTTAAAGGCTATTTTCTCAGAATCTACTGAACAGATTTACACCAAACCTACAAAAGGCACTTCCTTGACCTAGGGACTACCTCTCTGCCAAATTTCGAGTAATTCTGTTCAGCCGTTCGGGCTGTAGCTCGTTCTAAAGGTCCTATGGAAAAATGCATGGGAAAAACGCGTTTTGGGACCCCCCTTTTATCTCAGCCCCCGCTTGACGGATCCCCCCGAGACTTTCAGGGTAGGAGCGGAGCGTAGCGCCCCACCTATTTTGAGAAATTCGCGAGGATTCATCGACCGGCGCCAAAGTTATTCAAAATAGAATGTTGAGGTTTTCCTATGGAAAAGGGGGTCCTAACTATAACTACCTACTGGCGACCGCCAGTAGGTAATATATATATATATATATATATATATATACACATGCTTCGCTCCCCTATGATGGCTGAACGGAAGCAACACTACTGACTTGCAACATCTTTGGGGACATCTCTTAAATTAATTGATTATTTTTCTAAATAGAGACGCATTAGAGGCCATCCTAACACAGGATCACTATGATTGCAAGTGTGTGAGAGGAGGGAAGGAATAATTTGTGGGATATGCACAGCTGTGTGCAGCCTTCAAAATATGAGATGACCAGAGATCAGTAGGGATAGATTACTACAGGTAGCCACCACACCAACTTCCTCCACACATGCCCCAGTGCTAGAAAAATACAAAAAGATAAATAATAGGTGCAGATATAAAGTAGATTTCAATGTTAAAGGACAGTATGCATGGAGTAAGCCGTGCTCAGTATCACAATATTGTCAGAATAATAGGTGTAGATTTGAAGAGGCATTTTAAAAGTACATCTGCAGACTTTAGTGGTGAGTGCATATATTTTACAGTTCGACCACTATGAGTTTTTGTCTCCCTTAAAAGTTTCTATCTCCTGGGAACTATTAGAGTACAATGTTTTGGTTCTTCTTTCGCTCTCGGCTTTCGGAGTCAATCGATGATTAGAGGTTTTGCAACATTATTATTATTAGGTTCTTCCCTGCATCCCCAAGAAGTGTACTGGATGTCCTGTCTTCAGGATGTTTGCATAGATAAGCTAAATATTATTGTTTTCATCACCTCTTGTTTGGTTAGAAATAAAATATAAATAAGAATAAAATATAAGAGGGGAGTAAGATTAGATCCCTTAGATTTCGTCTATAGGCAGACTGCAACAGGAAAGAGTTGTCATGCAACAGACCCTGCTACAATTTCCCACACGTTTGGATCTCAGCCAGACCATGTGTCCATTATGATATTAAAGCAGCAACAACTTTCAGCAATTCCTGAACGGACGGCTTAAAAATAAAATAGGCAAAATAAGCGCCACAATTGAGGGAAATAAATAATTAAGAGAAAGCAAAAATAGTTTATTGCCCATGGATCACCCTGTTTTCATTCACAAATATTCCAATGTCTCACCACCACCTAACATATAACACCGCCATATAACACTGCCATCTTCACAAGCAGATAGCTATAAAAGAGCGCTAGGTATATTACGTTCTTGAAGGGTTTTGCCTACTTGAATGGCGCAGGAGATGTATTATTTTATATGTGTATCTAAGAGAAATAATGTGTATGTATATTAATGTTTTTCATTTCTAGGTTCTTCAGAGTTGGAGTGAATAGTGTTGTAACAAATTAGATTGTAAGGTGGAATGTGCTAAAATGCATTCTAATGCAGTGCATTCACCACGGACTACAAAGGATGGATAATATATAGTAAGAATAAATGTATGTATTGAGGTTTAATAATGAGAATATGAGTATATGCCAATACAGAAGGATAGTGTGCATTGAATAACAGTGCTTCGTATTATAATGTTCTAAGGATACAACGTTTACAGATTTAAATATGTCTTTTAGTATACAGGTGCAGTCTTGAAGGGTGTTTGCAATTAGATTTCAAGGTATGAAGGATTGGCACAGTTTGACAACTAGGAGTATTTTGATTCTCAAAGGTGTTACTATGACAGAGATTTCTTCATCTGTGTTTGCTGTTGGGACAAGCTATAGTACAACATTTTAATTCTTCTTTTGCTTTTGGAGATAATGGATTTCTTTTTAAAGTGTTGTATAATGATGCAATATAATTGTTAGGTTCTTTCCTTCATTTGGAGTTCCCTCCTTCCCTCAGCTGGCCAACATACAGCATGCATCATTAATAACACAATTATTACAAGGCCTGTTGCTACCAAAGAGAGTTTCAATTGTAGAATGTGCTGAACACACCTCCTCCAAGGACTATGTATCAAGAGGTGAAGAATTTATTGATGCAGACGTAAAAAAGGAATAGCAGTAACTGGTTGTAAGTACACAATGATTCGGATTGCTTCTACTACACATGATATCATGATATAAAGATAAAGGATGATGATATGTACTATGAACCAAAGTATATTATTGAAAGGGGTAGAAGAAAAGGAATAATGGGAAAGGGGAGGATGAAGGCAAACAGAAGAGGGAATATGGATAGGCCCAAATGGAAAGATATGTTTACCAACGATAATTCGTGCTCCCATGGCCCGACCTTTTTATGGTTCATCACTTGTAGGACGTGAAGGAATGATCAGACTGTTTTCCTAAATGCTGGTGCCAAGGTTAAATTGGAAAGGGTACTTCCACAGCCCCAGGCCACTTCTTTTAACCACATAAAATGGACTTGATCAACATACCCCCCCTACTCAATCTACAAGTACGTGTTGGTTATTGTGTGCATGTTCAGCACATGGACTGAGGTATACCAATACAAGAACTGCAATGCACAAACTGTTGCCAAATGCCTCCTGAAAGAGTTCATACCGCGCTTTAAAGTACCTATGCTTTTGGGTTCTGACAATGGACCGGCGTTCATCTCACATGTGATTGAGGGGTTGTGCAAGGGGCATGGAGCCACACAGAAACTACATGTGTTCCACGGAAACTACCAAGTGGGAATGGTATCCCAAGCTCATCCTGAAGGATTGCACGTGCTACACAGCAGAGAAAGGAAGAGTGTATAAGCGGACCCCAACGATACATCAACTAAAGACGTCTGGAACATCAATGCCCCAACCCCTCAGTCTACAAGTTGTGACAACGAGACATCTTTACCTTCTTCTTCACTTTGTTTTCTTCATTTTTTAATGTGCCTAAGTAATAGAAGTGCTTGCAAACCTCTCAAATTACTTGAAGACAGGCACCAACGGTTACTTTTTCGGTTTACAGAAATGATTACTGAGGCTCTGCATTTTTCCTCAGCAAACGTTTGAAAAGAGTAAAAGTACAGCAGAAGATAAGACATTCTTCCAATTAGTCACACTAGCCACACGTACCAACGATTGGAACAATGCCTTAAGACTTTCAGAACAATTAGAGAAAATGACCATGGGTGCTACTAGCAGTATTGAACACCATTGCTGCCATTATAATGACTAAGTTCCTTATAGTGTATTCTGATCACAGTGCTATACCTGAGATACTGCTTAAATGACATAGATATATTGTACCAAATTGAATAAATGGCCATTTATAAAGATGGGACAGGGGGACAGTTGACAGTGCAGGATGTTATGTTTGCACACACTGGCCTACAGACACAGAACACAGCATGTGTTACAATGTCATACCTGTCTCTAAATATATGGGCTGTGTCCTAATGAGCGATATGCTCTTCAGCCAGCACACCATGTCCGTAGCAGTTGCACCTCCTGAGAATAGCAGAATCAGCACAGGGAGAGTAAGGATAGAACAGGGAATGTGAATAACTTAGCACTTATAGAAGTTGTAGAAGTAACAACAATAGGACTACACTAAATGTAAGAATTTTGTTCTAAAAAATGAAGAAGAGGAGGGAATGAAGCAGGGTCTATTTTTTATCATATAGTACCCCATGCCAATTCTGCCCCCGCCTGAGGCATGATGCCCAGATAAGGCCTCACCAGCTAGCGTATAGGAATCTGTTAGGTTGACCAAACTGTCCGAGCTGTTCTTTTTCTATGAATAGGCCCCAAAGTGTCTCTCTCACACTACATCTCGTCAGCGAGGCCCAGCTCCCCTGGGCCCCCCACTCTCTCGATGTGCTCTTCTTCTCTTACACCCGCAAGAATAGGGAACTTCCCGAGCTAAAAGAGACATCACGCAATACCTGATGGTGGCGGTCACTTGCCATCTGTCATCTTTCATATTATTGTATCTGTTGCTAGCTTTAATGTAACTAAGACATGCAACATGGCGTGAGAATATGACCTATATCTTCCTAAATGTTCCGCTTTCTTATAAAAGTTTCCCTGAAGTGACGCAAATCCTGTTCCTCTTGGGAAACTTTTTGTAGCGTGGGTGTCACTTCTGTTTTCTTAAATATTTCCGAGAAGTGACCAAAATGCGCCATGTCCTATAGGTTAAAGGCACCTGATAATGTCGTCATTTTGTGGTCAATAGTTCATCATTGAAAGAGTATAAAGATCTGCTCCTCAGTCCACTCGACGGACTACCCCGCTGCAGTGACCCCTTGGGTCGCTAACGCCTGTGTGTTCTCCTTCAGCCATCTATCTAGCATTTTTGGCTGAAGCTCTAATTGCTTATTGTACTCTGAAATTGTCTTTCTCTCTCCTCTGTGCCCTTATTCTAAAACATTATTGCAATTGCAAAGCAATAATGTTAGTTCTTCCTAACTTAACGTGTGCATTCCTAGCATTGCAGTCACGTGTATTTTGCATTTTGAAAGTATTTCCATTGATTTAAAATACATTTGCATTGCATGAGTTTGTTCTTCACTCCAGGAATGTGTCTTTAAATGCCAAGACTTTGTTAAGACTCAAAGACTCAGCATTGAATTTTAAAAGGGTTCTTCTTTAATATAAATCAGAAAGCTGTTTTTCTCTATCGTTTACACATCTATTTTGTCATCATTTTGCAGAAGCACCTCCACAAATTAAGCTGCCTTGGTCCAGTGCCCCAGTACCATGAAATTTCACACTTTCATTGCATTTAATATACTTTAAGAATTGTAATTCTTGGTTGGTTAGTTTTCTCATTTCTAGGGACTTGCATGTTTATGAATACGTATTTTTGTGTTGCTATTTCTGACTGATTGAAATTGTGATTTCATTATTCTCTTTAAACTAATAAATTGATGAATATATATTTTTTGCTGTGTTAATAACTTGATGAATAAGAGTGACACTTCAACGTAAGACCTTCGTTTCACACCTGTGTTCATTCTTTTTAGACAAGCAGTGTTTGAACTGATACAGGCCACCACAGGAGGGTCTAATTCACCCCTCAACAAATGGCACACATCACAGGAACCACATCTTGTGTGTCCTGTGACTGGTGATAGAATACCTAGATACCTCGTCCCTGCTGGTTGTTGGTCATGTATGGATTAGCATATCTTTTAAATGTGCACTTCTCTTAAAAGAGAATAATGGCTTCTCCATACTTAATCCGTTTGAATTTAGGATACGCCAATTTTTTAGGATGAGTTTCTTAATGTGCTGTGAGGCCATGTTAAATGTTATTACACACACAGGTTTATCCGTTTTCTCCTTTTCCAACAGGTTTTCCCTGTTCTAATTATTAGCTATTTTTCTAGCTTTTTTCACCACTCGTCTTGGGTATCCCCAATCTTGTAATTTTTCTGCCAGTAGATCAGCTTCCTGATTGAAGGTGGTGATATCCGTGCAGTTGCGTCGGAGGCGGAAGAATTGTCCCACCAGGAGGTTCTCCCTCAATGTTTTCGGGTGGAAACTCTCAAAAGAGAGAAGGGAGTTTTTGTCAGTTGGCTTGTGGAAAACCTGTGTGGAAAGTTTTCCATCTTTAGGTTCTATCAAGTGATCCAGAAAGGGTAGTTCCGTCTTAGTTATCGTAGAGGTAAAATGTAGTAGGTGGTTCCTGCTGTTCAGCCATTCGAGACATTTCTTCACTGAATCCACATCGCTCCTCCAGATCACTATGATGTCATCTATCAATCTCCTCCACAGTTTTGTATTGTGGGTCCAGGGGTTGTTCTCTTTGTAGATGTTATTTTTCTCGAATGCTTCTTCGGTGATCCCAGGATCCATTATCCTTATTATTTGTATATGTTTGTGTTGTCTTCCCCTCCCTTTTGCTCCACCCCAAAAGGGTCAAGCTACCAAGGGGGTGAGCAGGGGTTATTTTAGGAGTATACCCCCTTGCACCGAAAATAAACGACAGAAGAGTGCCCACTTTGTTATTTGCGGATGACACCCTATTAATTTCTAAATCTCCACAAGGCCTCCAACAAATTTTAAATGATTTCATACCGTTTTGTAATGATAGCTGGTTGTTTTTAAATGAGGGAAAAACTAAATACATGATTTTTAACAAAAGTGGTTCAAAACTCTCTAGTAGATCCATTCAGGCAGGAAGCACCCTACTTGAACAAGTTGATGTCCTTGATTACCTAGGAATACGTGTATCCCCATCTGCAAATTGGGATGCACAAAACGAGAAGGCTAAGTTTCATCAAATACTCCAATGTAATCATATCAGCAAAATACAAAGGAAAACTACCTCACGGCAGATTGCTCTTGCACTTGAAATTTATAATACTAAAGTATTGGGGGGCTTAATGTATGGTATAGAGTTGTGGGGGATAGGAAATATACCGTCTTTAATAGCTGTGGAAAATCGGTTCCTGAAATCTTTGGTTGATCTCCCCGCTAGTACCCCTCTGACACCTTTATATATGGATCTGGCACATAAACAGGTGAGACACAAGGCAATGTACAGATAGATAATGTTTTGGTTTAGGCTATGGACTGTAGAAGAGCTGGAGACCTATCGAGAAACTCTGTTAGACCTCTTTAGATTTCCCAAGGCCCCGGCAATAAACTGGTTTTCCACTCTACGGAAATCTCTGGCAAAATTGGACTTGGACGCCTATTGGTTAAATCCAGAATCTATGAGGCAAATTCCCAGAGAAAAATGAAAAAAGTGTTTTGGGACTCGGTTTCAAAAGAAGTTCTCTCAGCTCCAGTATCCGGCCTGACCGAAGCCTTTCTCAAATCAAAATCGGTCTATTTGAATTTGCACAAATGTTTTTTATTGATTTTTATTCTATACTCCTTTATCTATATATTTTGGTTGATACTTTCTTAGGACTGTTTGCTGTATACGTTTTAGGATCTGTGTGATCGTAATAAAGTTGTAAGTAAGTAAGGTATAAAAATTAGTATTTTTATATAGACTTAACACAAGACCACAAATGACAAAAATCCACAATACTGTACTTCAAAAATGATAGAATTAGCTTTGTTCTCTTTAGATGGTAAATGCGACACTTTGAGTTCAATGTACCTTAGGATGTGTAACGCTATACAACGAAAGTGTTGCAGGGAAGGTGATGCGTCTATTTCTTACATGCAAGAACAGTGATGCGTCGGGTCCCTACTGATGCGTAGGGGATGCGTCGGTTCTTCTCTGCGAGGGGATGTGTCAGTTTCTTACTGCGCTTCCGTGGCGGTGCGACCCGCAACGCCATGATGCGATGAAGATCCGGTGCAATGAAACAAAGATGACGTCTTCTTGACGCGACACGATGCGTGCATGCCCGACGGATGTGCGGCGACTCAATGATACTTCTGAGCCGCAACAGGCCCTGCGACGCCCTTCCTGGTGATGCGGCGGCATCTGATGCGACATCGATCCTCTTCTCCGGCGATGCGAAGCGCTTCGGCAATGATGCGACGGCCGTGCGGTGACTCAACGATTCTTCTGAGCCGCAACAGGCCCTGCGACACTCTACCTGGTGATGCAGCGGCGTCCGATGCAACGTCAATCCTCTTCTCCAGCAGTGCGAGGCGCTTCGGCAACGATGCGACAACTGCAGCGGCGACAAGCTTTTCCAGCGATGCGGCGGCGTCTGGTGCAACGTCGATCCTCTTCTCCGGTGATGCGAGGCGCTTTTGTGTTGTGAAGCGACAGCGGCAGTTCGGCGTCACGCTTCTTGCTTCCATCTTCTTGCGACACGCAGTCCCTCAGAAAGCCCAACACAGCTGCAGGCACTTCCAAAGAGCTGGGGAGCTGGTTGGTGAAGTCTGTTGTCCCTGAGACTTCAGCAGGAGGCAAGTTCTTTTCTCAAGCCCTTGGAGATCCTTCACAAGTTGAATGAAAGTAGCACAAAAATCCTTTCTCCTCTCTTTGGCAGTTAGGCAACCACTGCAGGCCAATCCCCCAAGCAGCACTTCAGATTAGGGATAATCTCTCCTCAGTCTCTCTGGTTCCTCTCCTCAGCAAAGGTTTCTTCTTGTTTCCCAAAAGTGATCTAAAGTTCTGGGGTCTGGGTCCCCTTTTTTATACACAGTTTCTCTTTGTTCTCTGAAGGCAGAGAGGCCTTTGCCTAGTCCAAACCAGTTCTGGATCACTTTGTTGACAAGACTCCTTCTTTCCTTTGACAGTGTAGGCCAGGGACATCAGACGCACCACAGGAGGTGGAGCCAGCATTGTGGAGGGAAGGTACAGCCCTATTCAGGTCCCAGGTGCAACTCCTCCCACCCATCTGCACGCAGATCTCTCTATTCAGCCCTGTGCTGACTCTCCCTGTCTCCTGGCATCCCCCAGCCCCTGTCACTCAAACTCTAGACAAGGAATACACAACCTAGCAGAGGCAGGCTTGGATGGTTAGACAAGAAAATACCTACTTTCTAAAAGTGGTATTTTCAAACACAGAATGTTAAAACCAACTTTACTAAAAGATGTATTTTATCATTCTGAGTTCAGGCATACTAAACTCGAATTTCTACATAGTTCCCTGAGTCAGTTAGGATTAGAAGATGCAATAATCAAACTGCCCATTCTGGCCTATGGGGAACTGTTAGCCTTGCAATAGTGAAAAATGAAAATTCACTATCAGGACATGCCACACACATCAGGGCATGTCCTACCTTATACTTACAATGCACCCTGCCCTTGGGCTTACCATAGGGGTGACTAACTTTTTTTTTGTAAAACCTTTTTATTCGATTTTATAATCATGCATGTCATACAATAGTCAGATTCAGCTGCTGTAGCGATACAATTGATGTCAACATTACTGTGTGAAAGAGCAGCGTGTCACTTAATCAATTAATTAATCAATTAATGGGGGGTAGCACCTCTACTACCTCCATCGGAAATGCCGTGGACACCATGGTAGCGGCTTTTGGTAAGGTTGCTGTGTCTCCCATACCCGTATGACAGTCACTAGTTCATTGTTCCCTGTAGAGGGTATCGCTAAATGGCAAACCAGGTTCTAAACTGAACTTGGGGATTCATAACTTGGGAAGTGAGGGATCGGGGTGGGGGTGGTGGGGGTCGCATGAGGCGGGGGTAAGTGAAGCACAGCTCCGTGTTGTTTCGCTAACTACAGGCACTGTTTTCTACCATGACTGACGGTGTGATTCCGTGAGGGTGGCCTAGGGGGTGAGCCAGTGTGCCAGTGTGATGGGGGAGGGGATTGTGGGTGGATCAGTATGCTCTTGAGCCTGGTTCCGTCTGCGTGTCAGGCGGGGGTTCTGCGCCAGCCGTGTGTGTTCGCTTGAAGTCATGTAGGAGCACCGCCCATTTTTATGAAATAGGATGCCGCCGTATGCCACGGGCTTCCTCCTGGCGGATGAGATCTTCTTCGGTCGCGGCCCATTTCTTTACCACCCCCCCACCATGCTGCCACTGGGGGGCCATCCGGTGCGCGCCAGTGCATTGCTACACTACGTTTGCTTTCTTTCGCTTGTTGCGCTTAAATATACCCAGGGCGCATGCCTCCCACGTGTGGAAATCTGAGAGAGACCTGTGACTGCTTGTAGTGTGGTGTGTACTGTCGTCCAGAGGGTTTGTATCACGGGGCATGTCCAAAACATGTGTATGAATGGGGTGTCCGGAGTTAGGCAGCGGGGGCATTCAAAGCGGGATGTCGGGTAAAAGCGTTTAAGCCGCACCGGCGTGAGATATGCGCAGTGTAGCACGTTAAACTGAGCATTTTTGAATCTTTGGTTGCGAGACACTTTTTTGTGATGTTCTAGGGCCGTCAGCCACTCTCTATCATGGAGGACGCGGCCGAAGTCCTCCTCCCAGCGGAGCCGTAATCGTGTCAGTGGTACGTGTGTAAGTTCCATAATGGATTTGTAGATCGATGTGATACGGGGCCTACCAGTCCCCATATGTAGCAGTGTGAAGGCTTGGCACCATGGTCATTTTGGATAAGGCTACCCTCCCAATGGGAGCCAAGGGTAAGGTCCGCCAGAAACTGATTTGGCTTTTAAGTCCTCGGAGGGCTCGGTAGTGGTTGCCTTCCAGGAGGTCCCGTGGCTCATGGTAGAGTCTGACACCTAAGTAGCGCGGGGCGTCCCCCGTCCACGCCAGTGAGGCATCTCCCAGCCGAATTTCCTTGTGTGGAGTATTCGGGTGTAGGGGATAGATAGAGGATTTCTCCCAGTTCACCCGCAACCCTGCGGCCCTCTCGAAGTCTGTGAGCATGGTCCAGAGGGTGGTGAGGTCTGCTGTGATGTCACTGACATAAATGAGGAGATCATCCGCATAGAAGGAGACGCAATGGGATGACCCGGTGCTCGCCCACCTCTCGTAGTCGTGCTGCCAGTGGCTCCATGGCAATGGCAAATATGACGGGGGACAGGAGGCATGATCGGAATGGAGGAGGAAATGTAGCGACCTATTCTAACCCGCGTGGTGAGGTCGGTGTACAATAGCCGGGTGTATGCTATGAATTGAGACCCTATGCCCACCTTCTGGAGCACCTCAAATAGATATTGCCATGCCAGGGCGTCGAACGCCTTCTCGAGATCCAGCACAAGGCTCGCCGCATGTGGGAATCTGCCCCGCACCCTATCCTGGATCTGGAACAGCCGACGTATATTTTGGGAGGGGTTTCTCCCAGGGAAAAATCCGCTCTGGTCCATGTGTATCAGTCTGGGGAGTATCTCTGTGAGTCTGTCTGCTAGGATCCTCCCTAGAATCTTGCAATCCGTGGTCAGGAGGGTGATAGGGCGATAGGAGGCCCGGAGCAGAGGATCCCGATCGGGTTTGGGAAACGTTACCAGCACGGATTCCCGCATAGATTGAGGGAGTAGTCCCGACTCTAACGCCTCATGAAAAACCGCGCCGAGCTGCGGGACCAGCTGCTGAGAGAATGTGGAGTATAATTCTACCGGGAAACCGTCATGTCCCGGAGCTTTGTTTTTGGCTAGGCTACGAATGGAGAATTTGATCTCAGCCGTTGTAAGTGAAGCGTCTAATGTCGTTCGCTCCTCGTCTGTGATTTGGGCTATGGTGTCCGTGGTTAGTATATTTCGGTTATGTTCCCCCCTGTTCCGGGTCGGCTCCTTGTATAGTATGGTGTAGTATTCGTGGAGGGCAGATAGAATGTCAGCTTGCGTGTAAACCACCTCCCCACCACCTCACGCGCACACAGCCCATGGCTGTGTGCACGTGGGCTGGGGAGTGTTTGGTGGGGGGGTAGGATCTATCTAGTGCAAGATCTAGGGAGCAGTTGTAATCTCCTCCTAGTATCCACGGGGAGGATGTGAACCTCGCCAGGGAGCTTGTTAGGGTCCCCCAAAATGGTGCCTGGTCTATGTTGGGGGCGTAGATGCTACCCACGAGGATGGGCTGCCCATCTAGTAACCCCTCTAGTAGCGCATAGCGTCCCTCGGGGTCCACCTTTCTGCGGGTTTCGCGAAAAGGCACTCCAGGCCGAATCCAGACCAGCGCTCCTCTCGCAAAGGCGGAGTAGGTTGTGGCGCAGAATGTACCACGCCATTTCTTCTGGAGTTTACGCAATTCCTCCTGAGTGAGGTGGGTCTCTTGTAGGGATATGATCTGCGCTTGTTGTCGCTTAATATACGCATATATCGCATAGCGTTTCCTGGCTGTGTGCATCCCCCGTACATTTAGGGTTAGGATCTGGAAATCCGCGTGTGCCCTGATAGGTAAGACATTGTGCCATGGTAGCATTGGGTCTCTGGGGGTGTGGAGCCACACATCCCTTGCCCATGGGTGTCGCTTGCAAAGCTGTGTGGAGCTGTGGATGTGCGCCCCGCCCTTTACATGGGAGGTAACAAGAGGTCATGGCACATGGGGAGGGTGAACTGAGAACTGGGGTTGGGGAACAGTCCCAATACTGGGGACCTATCGCTGGGAGCGATACGTCCAAACTGGGTCTCCAGGAGGAAGAGAGCGTCAAACAAAATACAACCAAGGGGTGGTGCGTGCGTGCGAGGGTGGTCCATGGACGGACGTGTGAAGGATCAATGTGTGTACCATAGGGGTGACTAATATGCAAAAAAGGGAAGGTTTAGGGACTGGCAAGTGGGTGCACTTGCCCAGTCAGCATGGCAGTACCAGACTGCACACAGGCTCTGCAATGGCAGACCTGAGACACACTTTACAGGCTGCTTCTGTGGGTGACACAACCAGTGCTGCAAGCCCACCAGCAGCATTTGGATTTACAAGCCCTGGGCACACTCCGTACATTATACTAGGGTCTGACAAGTAAATCAAATCAGCCAATCATGGAGTCACTAATCCATACATCTATTTATAATAGGGAGAGCATATGTACTTTAGCTCTGATCAGCAGTGACTAGGGGCATAAAACCAACAAAAACAGGTCAGACAAAATACAGGAGGAAGGCAAAAAGTTCAGGGATGACCCTGCAAAAAGGGCCAAGTCAAACAGGTGGGATCATGCCAAGCCAGACACATAGTAGGCCGATGAATTCCCATGCATTTGGTACTTTCCTCTGGCTGGTGTGTCATTACCTGCCAAATATGTTGCAACATGGGGGTTGTGTGATATAGGGGTACCCTGTGAAATCCCTGAAGCTGAGGTGCGAGAGCATCAGGCAACAGATGTTGCGTGTACATTGTGTTGACTGTGAGACCCCACAACATAAGCATTGCTGTGCAGATGTTGTGGCCAGGGAGGCTGACCTACTACAGTATGTGGGCATTGCAGTTGGTGGACAAACATGTAAGTACATATATTGTTTTTGATATCTTGTGTTTCAAATGCAACCATTCTTACTTTTATGGACCATTATGTATGGCTCACTATGGGGGGCGTGGCTAACCGCCAAACATGGCGTTGCATAATGGTAGAGCTCTAGTCTCGGGGCCTGGCGTCCCCTCTGCATCGACTGAGAATCCGCAACATCGGCCAGCATGGGCAATTACTAGATCCCAGAGATAACCGCGCCTCTTTTACTGCTAACCTTGCTTCTCGTAAGCAAGGACTATAAGTACAAAGTGCGTGTTTACGCACCGGTTGCAGGGTTTCAAAACATAAATAAAAGGCATTGTCATTTACAATGACAATAGCTCAAACTCTTGTAAATGCGAGACCTATTGCATTGCAAATGCTTGTTGCTTGCAGGAATCGTGAGGCAGGAGACTAGCCTTGAAATCGGTAGTCTCCCGCCTGAATCGGGAGGGTTGACATGTCTGGTCCCTGGACCTCAGAAATATCCAAGGCCTGCAGAGAAGGCTCGGCATTAGTGGCTGTTGGGTGACGGGCAGGGAGCAGAGAAGGAAAAGGTCTCCGTCTCTTGCTTCCTGCCCGGAAAAGACAAGGAAGGTGTCCGCTTCTGCTCTGACGCTGGCAGCTGCCCCCCTCCTCCCTCTTTCTTGCTCTTATTCCCTCTCTGTCTGTCTAGCTCCTCCTCACTTACCGAAAACTGTGACTCAAGAAATGGTTCTCACCCTCTCTTTCTTCCTGTCGTTCATTTGTTAGCCTGTGAAATGGATGCAAAAAAGAAAAACACTTTTGCTGGAAATGCCGTTTTGACAATTTTCTATTCCAAAGTGCAACCTTGGAAATAAAAGTTTCAAAATATGAAAAATAAATAACTAAATAAAGCAAGATGGAGTGTTCTTAAAGTGGCCAGATTGGTTTTATTCACACCCAATCACATTAGCACCACTTCACAGAGTATGCCAGCAAAGCGCTACTTTTGTTTTCTCGTCTTTCTTTGAACAGCATTGTTTTCCCCCAGTGGGGGAGTGCACCATTCCTGGAGGTACTGCAATACCTGGTTGATGGGAGGATTGGAAAACAAAATGTGTATGGCTGCTTTGTGTTCACTAATGTGGTCTTTTTAAACCATACTGCTAACGTTTTGTAAGCATATGGGCAGTGCACATTGAAATGGGTGCTTTCTGGGCCCTGTAGTTATGTCCTTAACTTTTCAGGCAAAAATACTCGTTGATTTCTGAATAATGACCGTAAAAGCGTTAAGTTCACCATGTTGTTCCTGCTTACATTTCACATGCTTTATTTAATCTTTCATTCCCTATGAGTGTTTGCTTTTTCCAGGATGTTGTTACTTTTTCCTTTAGGCAGCATATTGCTCTTGCCTAGTGTGTAATTTGAACTGAGTCGCATCCAGTTGTTTATAGCAGGTCAAATTGGATTGTAGTTGAAGGCAGTGTGAATTTCTCTCAGTGGGGCGGTATGGTGTTCAGTGAGGGAGCGGACGTAGCACTGGGGGCAGAGCTGCCGAATTTAGAACTGGGGAACCAGGTTCAGCCTTCATGACCAGTCCCCCAGACCACTCTCCTGAGGGAGCACATTCACAAGCTAGACCTTAGAAGGCCCCGCAAAACCGGAGAAGCCCTGGTGTATTAGCAGAAGGTGGACCCTAGTGGTGGCAAGTGTGGGTTCACCTTGAAGGCTTGCCCACCACAATCCATACTGAAGTTTACCTCCAGTCTTGCGGGCAGGCCTATCTAGAGCAACAGTGACTCTGTCACTGGGGTCATAGGACAGCTGAGAAGAGCTGGCTCTAGGGTGGTGCGACCCGTGTGACCGCAACGGGCGCTGACTTTGAATGGGGGCGTCGCATATTATGGTTTTAAAACCACTTGCTGCCTACTTCCTGGCCTCCAGAAATTTTCGGCAATAATAAAAATGTCACGATAAGTCCAGTGAATAAACTTCTTCCTAGAGCAAGATCGGAGTTTTGTCTAGTGGAAGATTTGACTCCTGGAAAGATAGCGCAGAGGGCCTGCAGCAAAGAAAATGTACCAAGCCCATCACAAAGTGCACATATTGTAAGTAGGTCAGTGGGTTACTGCTTTTGTCAGTGAGATCCTTCAGCTACTTGCAGTTTATAAGTTAAAATCCTAACATAGAACACTGAGCTATTAACTTTCTTCTAAGAGCTGCATGCAAACTGCAAGGTATAAACTAGAGCAGTATCGTTTTTTTCCCTAAGCCTTTGATTATCCTAATGTTGCAAAAAATGTTCATTTGGATAGAAATCAATAACGATTATTAAAGAGAACCCCCAACCATCGTATTAAGTTTTAAATTCTGAGTTTGTGTTTCTCCAGATCAATCACTATTAATCTATACTGCTTACTAGTATGGTTGTCATGTGACTCCTACACCTTGTAGTCCTTTGTCTTAGGTAACATTTCCTATACAGTGATTTACACACATAAGATTGATTGTCTCTGTGTATAGTGCTGACGACAGAAACTCCATGCCTCGGAGACAAATGGCTTGTGCTTCCACGTTTACGCATATTTGGAATATTCTGTGTTTAGAAACATAGCACCCTTTGTGAATTTATTTTAATGTCAATAACTCATACTAATCGTTAAATAATCATGTGTATCCATTGGTTGAATTATATAACATAAGCTGTAACTGGTCAGTGAAATGCCAAACAAATACTAAAGATTGGGATGTTTTGCGCATCCTGGCCACACCTCTGACTCCGCCCACTGATCCAATCCTCAGGTTATTCCTGCCCTCTGATTCTCCGCCCACAGTTCCCACTTCGACCACTGCCTCCACATCCAAATCTGCCTCAGAACCAACGCACCGAAGCATATCCTCAGTACGAAACCAAAAGCACACAGTTCTTCGGCACCGACCACTCCAGCACCGAAAGTGAAACAGGCATTGGCACTGAAATGCTAGACATTCAGATGGAAAAAAACACCAAGACAATTCTTGAGTCAATCAAGAATGGCTCGATCCGAGGCAAAATTCATTACAAATTCAGCCCGGTACAAAGAAAATCGTTCTGCAACTGGCAACACCTCCAATATTAAAAAGATAACTGGCCTTCGAGGTCACTATTAATCCTGCTCTACAGCCTACAAACCAAGGAGAAAAAGGATATGGCCACAAGCCCCTTACATGATACCTCTTCCAACCTCTCCACCACCACCATCACCTCCACATGCCTATACTCCTCCACCTGCTTCACCACAGCAGTCAGAGGAGGGCAACCTTACACCTCACACACACTCACCTGTCAGGGATGATACTGAGGACATAGGAGAGGATGCACATCCTACAGATCCTTGGGATGCATATGATTTAGATCCATAGGAGGATACCAACCCTGACCTCTACCCAGCATGCCCACCCCCGCCAGATGATGTTTCAGCTTATCAAGATTTAATAGCAGGAGCTGCAGCATACCACATATGGACCCCACAGAGGATGGCTTCCCTTTTGAGACCCTCACCACTACACAAAGGAGCTCCCAATATTTGCCAATGCTCGAGGGAGTTCTACACCACGATTCAAAAATCCTGTAGGAGCAAGGATTATAGCACAAAAGGTAGACACAAATACAAGGCAGCACCATCTGACCCCATTTACATCAGAGGCCAGTTAACCCCTGACTCATTAGTGGTGGCCAATGCAAGTAAGAGGGCAAACTCCCAGACAACAGGAGATGCACCTGCCCAGACAAAGAATCAAACTTAATTGATGAATCGGGTAAACGGGAGGCTGTGCAATTGTCTAATCAATGGCGGATAGCCAACAGCCAGGCCTTATTAGCACGGTATGACAGAGCACACTGGGACAAAATGAAGGGGCACCTCCAATATCTCCAAGAAGAGTATAAAAAGTGGGGGTATGTGTAGGAAGGTGGATATCTGACTATGGTTACCCCCAACTTTTTGCCTAGTGTCTAGCTGGTTTTTCGACTTAGTTGGCCTGAGATCCTGCCATTCAGGGTCTCAGGCTGTCTGCTCTCTCTGTAAAACGGACTCCATGTACCCTAGGTACATACCCAATTGGTAAGGATCACCTTATTGGACCCTGTACAGTGTACCCTAGGTACCCAGGGCATAGGTGTACCCTAGGCCTCCCAGGGGCTGCAGCATGTATTATGCCACCCCTGGTCTGGCCTTCCAATCAGACACAACTAGGATAGCTGGTCTATAAGGTTGACTTTACAACCAATCACCATAAGGGTATTTGGACTGATATAAGGTGTACACTATAACTAGTGACATCATACATCAGGCCAACTTCTCACATTATGTACTAGGTAATGAGGGCAAACTCATTACAAATAATTTGTTCAAATGTGCTCTAGATTCTGCTGACACAGCAGCAAGAGGCATTAATACAAGCATCCTCTTGTGCAGACATGCTTGGCCCCGTGTTTACCGGTTCAAAACTGAGGTTCAGCAAGCTGTCCTTAATTTATTGTTTGATAAAGCACGCCTCTTTGGACCACAAGTAGATGCGCCCTAGAAAAGATGGAAAAGGACACTGATGTCGGAAAGTCTATGGGTTCCCTGCAGTCACCCTCTTTTTGTGGGATCTTTAGTCACCCCAATTTTAAACAAGGCGCCAAACCTGCATCAACCGACACTTCTGGGTCACAATATAAAAGCCAAGGGCAAACATAAACCTCTGGAGGCTTCCACAGAGCACTTATAGAGGAAACAATTACAAAAGGCACCGCCTAAGAAATAACACAAGTACCGCAAACACTTCCTCCAAACAATGACTACCTCACCATTCCCACCGATCATATAACACCCATCAGGGGACATCTGCAACAATTCTTCCCAGAATGGCAAACCATTACAACAGATCAATGTGTGTTGGACATTATCCAACACGATTACTGCCTGAGCTCATCACAAGTCCTCCAAACATTCAACCCAAAAAACACAAACTTCCCATACAACACCAACTTCTGCTCAAACAGGAAATAACAGCTCTCTTACTCAAAGGAGCCATAGAGCCAGTACAACCGCAACATCAAGGAACAGGAATATATTCCCTATAATTTCTTATTCCCCAAAAAGATGGCTCACTTCGACCCATTTCAGACCTCAGCCCCTAAATCACTACATTCTTTCGGAACACTTCCACATGGTTACCCTACAGGAAGTAATACCCCTACTACAAAAAGGCTACACCATGTCTGCATTAGACTTCAAGGGCGCCTACTTTCATTTACCAATTCATCCTGCTCATCGCAAATGCCTACAATTTGTCTTCCAAAGACAACACTGTCAATTCAAAGTGCTCCCCTTCAGAATCACCACCGCTCCACAGGTATTCACAAAATGCCTGCCAGTAGTTGCAGCACATATGCGAAGAGAAAACATTCACGTATTCCCTTACTTGGACGATTGGCTCATAAAAGCCAACAACTCCCACATTTGCAATCAATATACCCAAAAGACAATCAGCCTACTACATCATCTAGGGTTTACCATCAGCGTGCAAAAATCGCATCCCCAGCCATTACAAATACAACAGTACTTAGGGGCCATTCTAAACGCGCAATTAGGGTTAGCATACCCAAATACAGCCAGGATTCAAAACATTCAAACACTAATCCAACAGTTTCACACAGGGAATCAACTCACTGTCAAAACAGTCATGCGCCTTTTAGGCACGATGGCATCTTGAGACCGCTGCAAAAATGCCTTTCACACCAATGAAATCAGTCACTGGGTCAAATGCACGATCTAGTGTTGGTAGAACTCACAATACCTTTCCAAAGGGCGACCGTTTCTAGACCAAGTTCCCAAAGCCATTCTTATAGTTGATGCTTCTCTGACAGGAGGGGGAGCTCATCTGCAAATTCTAACAGTTCAGGGTATATTGGATCCGAAACACCAGGGTCTCCACATCAATTACCTAGAGCTTCAAGTTATTCACCTAGCATTCAAAGTGCTTCTAACTCACCTAATGAACAAGGCTGTACTGACCGAAACAGACAACATGACAGCCATGTACTCTCTGCAAAAAACAGGGGGGGGCTCATTCTCTGGAGCTATCGCACCTAGGACAAACAATCTGGCACTTTGCAGTGCATTACAACATTCATCTCCTAACAGAACATGTACCAGGCATAAGCAATGAAGTTGCAGACCTCCTCAGCAAGACGCAGAAACAAGTCTACAAATTGGAACTCCACCTCAATTGATCCAACCATACTTTTACAATTGGGGGTTTCCACAAATAGACTTACTTGCAACCCCAGAAAACCCAAAATGCCCAAACTTTGCGTCCAGGTTCCCATACCCACTATCCAAAGGCAATGCCCTATGTATGAACTGCACAAAGGTAAAAAGAAAACGACTGGCAAGGAGGAAAAGATATATGTATATCTACTTCAACATAGGGAACTCCATATTGCCCTATTAACAGTACATAGTCCTGTTGTTAGTTCATATTCCTAATTTCAAAAAACAAATCACATACCATAGACACATTTTTACGAACTTTCAGTTATTGTTGTATTGATTGTTTAGTCATCATTATTTTGATATTATCTTTTTCATCTTTTTTTGGGACATACAAACATATATGCAAACGACAAATAAGTACACATCACAACACAATTCATAAATTCCTTCTACCCATTTGATAGAAAAAACAGTGTCCGCCTATTAAATAAAGGAAATACACTTTGAGGTCGTCTTATATGCATATGAACTGATCAGGGATATTTGCCTATGCTTTCACCCCTCTCCCACTGCTTCCATTTGTGGTCAGAAAGCTCAGGCAAGCATCACTCACCCTAGTGCTCGCAGCTCCAACCTAGGCCTGGCAACCATTACTAGAACTCTAAAATTCCCCACGAAAAACTTCATGGACCTTCTCGCTCAGAAGCATGGCAAAACCAGACATCCCAATCACAAGGAATTGAACCTTGCAATATGGCTCCTGAAGTCATAGAATTTAGATATCTAAACCTTTCACAACAATGTAAGGATATTCATAAGGAAGCTCGCAGACTTACAACTAGAAAATGCTACTTAGTTAAATGGAAGAGATTTGTGCTTTACTGCCAGCAGCAAAAAGTTGACCCTTTAGAGGCGCAGGTACAAACGAGTCTTTATTATCTGCTGCATCTTCCAATATCAGGTTTAGCCTACACATCAATACGTCTACGCCTTGCTGCCATTGCGGCCTACCTGCAAAATAGAGAACATTTATCTTTATTCAAAATACCAGTCATTAAAGCATTCTTGGAGGGACTTAAGAGAGTAATTCCCCCTAAACTCCCTCCAGCGCCAGCATGGAATTTAAACATTGTACTAACAAGGCCATTGGCGCCTCTATGTGAGCCACTACATTCATGCCAACTCCAATACTTATCTTGGAAAGTAGACTTTTTAATAGCTATTACTTCACCTAGACGTGTCAGTGAGCTCCAGGCACTAACCTTGGAAGAACCATTTTACCAACTCCATAGAGACAAAGTCTTGCTCACAACAAACCCACATTTTCTTCCCAAAGCTATCTCTCCTTTCCATATTAATCAATCAATAGAATTACTTGTCTTATTTCCGCACCATGATTCAGTTTCAGAAAGAGCCCTACATACTCTCAACGTTACAAGAGATTTAACATATTATATCAACAGAACCAAAACATTTAGGAAAACTAAGCAATTATTTATTGCTTTCTCATCTCCTCACACTGGAAATGCAATTTCAAAGAATGGAATGTCTAGGTGTATAGTTCAATGCATTCAAACTTGTTATACTAAAGCTAAAGCCTTTTACCTGTTCCCCGCTAGGATCACTCAACTCGTAAAATAGGAGCCACTATGGCTTTTTTAGGGAACATTCTTATTGCTGACATTTGCAAAACAAAAGACAGTTCGGGCTGGACAGTTCCCATTGGGCAGAGGATCAAGACTGATTTTCATATGTCTGGGTCCAAACTGGAATGGCATGGTGAGCAAAAAACGATGGATTTAGGCCCAGATCTCTGTACTAGGGTGAATGTATGAAATTGTTCTGAATTCTGTCCATCAATTGTTTTTTTTTGCATTTGTCACCCCGAGTGGGACGGGTATGCTCAGATGTGCGTCCTGTGCTCTCCATGCCACTGAAATCAAGCTATCCTTGCTGAAAAGGGGTAAAACCCCGAAACCGGTCCTAGGATGCTTGTTTCCAGTCCAGGGAGGACCTGACCTGGTAGTTCGGGCTGCACTGTTCCCATTGGGCACAGGATCAAGACTGATTTGCATCTGGCTTGGTCCAAACTGGAATGGCATGGTGAGCAAAAAAACGATGGATTTAGGCCCAGATCTCTGTACTGGGGTGAATGTATCACATTGTTCTGAATTCTGTCCATCAATTGTTGTTTTTGCCTTTGACATTTCCAAGCGGCAACATGGTCCACACCACACACTTTCACAAAACATTATTGTGTGGCTGTCTTAGCACGTCAACAGGCTAATGTTGGACAAGTAGTGCTCTCTTTCAAACAACTGCAACCCCCATAGGCTAGCCACAGCTTGGGGAGAGGGGCTGCTTTACAGTCTATGCACAGCATGTGTATCTACAGCCACACATGCCTCGAATGGACTAAGTTACTTACCCTGTAAGCATCAGTCCTTGGCGTGTAGTGCTGTAAATTCACACACACCCTCACTCCTCTCTGAATGCCTGTATAGGTCACAGTTTACTGCTTTACATCATCTTAATTCACATTACTAGCATGTACATCAAATTACTAATACTTGCTCTAACTCCATTCTCACCCGCCTTCGGCAAAACAGTCTAACAATGGGGTCAATGGCCATGCGCAGTATCACCGAGAGGAGGAGTCACACATCCTCATGACTCAAAAACATTCTTCAAAGAAAAACAACTTATAAACATCGGAGACCAACACTAGCTGATGGACTTATGCACAGCATGTGACTCTATCGCCCTACATGCCAAGAACAGATGCTTCCAGGGTAAATAACATAGTCCTACAGACTTCTGCCTCATATTCTCGCCAGCCCCCACTTTATGCAGAGTGCACTGTTTTATAGTCAGTGCAGCACATGTTATCTACAGCAACATATACTGCAAACAGAAAACAATACTCACTCTGTAACTATTGGTTTGTAGCTTCTAGTGCTGTGGATGCACATGCGCCCTCCCCTCTCCCTGGATGCACATGCACCCTCCCCTCTCCCTGGATGCAGATGCGCCCTCCCTTCTCCCTGGATGCACATGCGCCCTCCTCTCTCCCTGGTTGCACATGCGCCCTCCCCTCTCCCTGGATGCACATGCGCCCTCCCCTCTCCCTGGATGCACATGCGCCCCCCCCCTCCCTGGATGCACATGCGCCCTCCCCTCTCCCTGGATGCACATGCGCCCTCCCCTCTCCCTGAATGCACATGCGCCCTCCCCTCTCCCTGGATGCACATGCGCCCTCCCCTCTGCCTGGATGCACATGCGCCCTCCCCCTGGATGCACATGCGCCCTCACTTCTCCCTGGATGCACATGCGCCCTCCTCTCTCCATGGATGCACATGCGCCCTCCTCTCTCCCTGGTTGCACATGCGCCCTCCCCTCTCCCTGGATGCACATGCGCCCCCCCCCTCCCTGGATGCACATGCCCCCTCCCCTCTTCCTGGATGCACACGCGCACTCCCCTCTCCCTGGATGAACACGCGCCCTCCCCTCTCCCTGGATGCGCATGCGCCCTCCCCTCTCCCTGGATGCACATGCGCCCTCCCCTCTCCCTGGATGCACATGCGCCGTCCCCTCTGCCTGGATGTACATGCGTCCTCCCCTCTCCCTGGATGCACATGCGCCCTCCCCTCTGCCTGGATGCACATGCGCCCTCCCCTCTGCCTGGATGCACATGCGCCCTCCCCTCTGCCTGGATGCACATGCGCCCTCCCCTCTGCCTGGATGCACATGCGCCCCCCCCCTCCCTGGATGCACATGCGCCCTCCCCTCTCCCTGGATGCACATGCGCCCTCCCCTCTCCCTGGATGCACATGCGCCCTCCCCTCTCCCTGGATGCACATGCGCCCTCCCCTCTCCCTGGATGCACATGCGCCCTCCCCTCTCCCTGGATGCACATGCGCCCTCCCCTCTCCCTGGATGCACATGCGCCCTCTCCTCTCCCTGGTTGCACATGCGCCCTCCCCTCTCCCTGGATGCACATGCGCCCTCCCCTCTCCCTGGATGCACATGCGCCCTCCCCTCTCCCTGAATGCACATGCGCCCTCCCCTCTCCCTGGATGCACATGCGCCCTCCCCTCTCCCTGGATGCACATGCGCCCTCTCCTCTCCCTGGATGTAAGCCCAGGATTCAGGTGTTTTCACACATTATACCTCCATTCGCACTGCACCATCTTACATTTCCTGTCTTGCTTCACTGTATTCCACTTACTTTACTCGTCCGTTCGAGGGAAAATACAGTCTGAAGTGGGGTATTTTCCCTTGTGTATTGCTGGTTTTAGGGCGGGATCACGTGTTGCCTCATATACTTTGCAGTAAAACAACTTACAATTTCCCCATTCAACACTAGATGGCAGGAGTGTGACAGCTTGTGAATCTGCAGCACCACAACCTGAGATTTTCATATTCTGTTATTCTTTCTTTCTTATTTTCATTAGTATATTAATATTATTTTAATTGATTTTCCTCCCTATTTCTGTTTTCCGGTCATTTCTTTCTATCTCTTTCTTTCATTTTGTTCCTCATTCTTTCAACCGTGGCTCTTTTTACTCGTGTCTTTTTTCTGTTTTTTTTAATTCATTTCTCGTCTTCATTTCTTTCCTTTTACTATTTCTTCAAACTTGATCTTTTTCACTGTCATAATTTCTTACCCACTTTTCATTCTTATTTTCATCCCGTCTGACCCTTCTTTCCCTTTTCTTGTCTCCCTCTTTAAATATTATTTCTTCTTTCCCTGGTTTGAAGGATGTCGACCTGAGGCGGACAGTGGATGAGAACGGCCGTACGGTCATTACTTTGACCTCAGCATTTTGAATGACGTCATGGAGCAGACATCTCTGCAGCTTCAAGAAGCAATGGAGAAGTTGCTCACGGATACCTATTGATGCGGATAAGCTGTCTGAAAACCAGCAAGAGAGAGAGGAGCGAGGAAGCCCCTTGTACTTCTGTATCTCATCTCAGTGTCTTCAGGGAGGAGACAATGCCATTTAGTTTTAAAGTGTTGTATTTCCCCTCTCTGACCTTTTCAGTGGGGAATGATAAACACTTGCCCCCATCCCTGCACATATCCAATCTCTCACATTCCGGGTCAGGGGAGTGAACACCCGACCTTCATTTTGTATTTCAACTTCCCTTTCTGTCTAAATTGAAATGCACTTCTCTCTCTCTCTTTCCCTCTCTTTTTCTCAAGTCACTCTCACTTGTTGTCGCTCTTATTCTAACATCATTGTGTTCCCTAGAAACCCCATCCAAGGTCCAGTAGATCCGGTATTTGCTCTTTTGTACATATTGTCTGTTTGTAGCTCCTACCCAAAAGGAGTCTGAATTGTATTTTAACTTTGTAATATAGAAAACCTAAATTATTCTGCCAAGGACTCTTCCTCAGACCTGTAGAAAAGAATTTTATGTACATTTCAGTATAATGGACTTGAACACAGTATTATGAGTGGGAAGTAAGGGTTATTCGTCCAACTGAGCAGATAACTCAGCCCCTCTTCATGAAATTGTGCCCAACGTGCTTAACACACAGCAATGACTTCTCACTCCATATATGGCCTCACTGTCAGCACTGTTTCTTCCTGTGGTGCACTTCTGTCTGTCTCGTTATAGAACATTTTCCATCACACTCTGTCCACCCCAGATAATAACATGAATCCCAGCGCATCAACATCTCCTTAAAGCACATTTTTAACAAATAAACCAAACTCCAACCCCCCCCTAAACCCTCCAATCTGCATCCAAGCCCTACGTTCTCCGTTGGAGATCTCCAGCATTGACTCGTGACTCCCTTCCTCAAGCCACACACGACTACTAGGAACTGCCAATCTCTGAACAATAACTCAGGCCCATTTCAAGTCACTCTCCATCCAACAAACCATCTAACTTCCCAGACACAAATCTTTATCTAGCCGGTTGTATGATACAACCACACATGCCTTAACAACGCGATCTGTACCACGACTGTGTCTTTACCATGCGTGCCTTTACAACAAATTTCATTGTAAAGCTATGATTGCTAAAGGGATATGCCTGGTAAATTGCATACCTCTGTCCCCTCGCCCTGCACCCTAATGCTCTAAAACCCAGCCCTGCAATCCACCCCACCCCAGCCCTTAAAACGGCCCGATTCCCCACCCTGAGCCCTAACACTCGGCCCCAGCAAAACAAACTACCCCAACCTCAGCCCCCCACCCTCTGGCTAAAACGTCCACCTAGCCATTAAAATTGCCCCTTCCTCTCTCCCCTCCGATGCCTAAAACCCTACCCCCTACCAAAAAACGACCCGGTCCCCAGCTGCCCCACACTGAGCCCTAAAACCCGGCCTCAGCACTTAAAACTCCCCCACCCCACTTCCCTGAGCCCTAAACCCCTGACCCCTGCCAAAAAAATACCCTCCCCACCCTGAGCCCTAAAACTGACCCCACCCCTAAAAACTACCCCCACCCCAAACCCAGCCCCACTTACCCGGACACACCCCGAAGCTTCCTCTCCTGATCCTTCCTGTTCCTCTCCCTTCCCATCCGCACATCTAAACTGCTGCCCGCCTTAACCACGCATGTGCGCGGTTAAAGCATCTGCGTGGTTTAGGCAACCGTTGTTCCTCTTCCATTGAAATGGCACACGTGTAAAAGCTTTCTAAAGCCACCTTCATCTGACTTGGGCATTCTTATTTGAAACTCCCAGAACCCTTCAAAGCTTCCACCTGTCATTCAAGACCCGGAACCACGCTTTACAACCTTTATTCAAGACCACAATAATCACCCCTACATTTTTCCAAAACCATTTTTCTCTTTTGTGCCCCTAAGTTACAGTCAAGACACAAAATGTGCTCAGTGTATATTCCGTATCCAATACCACGCCATCAGTGTGGCCGGATGCAGCGGCACACATGCAAAGAGGAAATAACAAGGAGAAATAAAGATATTTCCCCTCTTCGTTACGCAGGCCTCAGGCAGGCACACCATTCTGGCGCGACCCCATGACTATAACTCTTTGTAAATCTGGGTTTGTGTAAACTGCATGAGTGGATGCACGGTAGCACTCCGCACCACCCATGGAGCGCCTCCCTGATGCAAAGCAACGCAGGACAGCGCAATCCTCTGCGTTGTGTTACTTTTTTTTTTTTTTTTTTGAAGTAGCTGAAATCGACATTTGCATTGCTTTGTAAATTATAAAATGGGTTTTATTTTGGGTCTGCATCAGAAAACGGACTCAAACTTGATGCAAAATATTTGTAAATCTGGGCTTAGATTACTTGGACCACCTCAGTCTCCTGTCTGGAGTTGTGATGGGTGCCATTGTGCTTGTGCACTCGCTACAGTAGTGGTCTTTCCAATTTTTACAGCCTTCTTTTTTTAATGTTTTTCCTCTATGTAGACCTCAAGTGACACTTGAGTTATTTAGCTCTGGGCACATGTTGATAATTTACCATTTTCTTAAAAAAAAAAAATCTTTATCAGGTGCTACAACTCTCATCCTTTGGCATCTATTCATTCAAGACCGTATTTTGTTTTATTACTCTCTGGCTGCCCTCTAAGCGATTAACCATCTCACAAGACCACAGAATACTCTGAAGGCAGACCTTGACCCAAGGCACCACATCCTTCAACCAAAGCCCAACCTCCACACAAGACCCACATCTAACCTAAGAGTTTCTTGTCTACAAGTGAGTAACCCTGCCTCAGTTATCAGTCTCCTTCCATTTTCGACTGTCCTCCAGCCATATGCTCCAGCCCTTACAGCTGTGCTATCTGGTCATGGCTTGGATGCCCTTAGCCAACGGCTGTCTAATGTAGATCCAGGAAGGTCGGATAGAGATCCATACAAGATAAACTTACATACCATGGAAATAATTTACATGGAAAGTAGTTATCCTTACATCTTACAGGTATTCTGCCTTTCTGGACCTAGGTTGGACAACCTCATTAGAAAATATATGTGCTGTAAATTGAGTCAACAGTTATACTGATAGAAACTGAAGACAGGCTTTTCCTGTTCTTCCCAATTGTGTGCTTTTGCCTGTAGATGGCATAGCATCATGTGTTATTGCTGGGGGGCAGGGGTGTTATTGTAGATTTTAAATCATCTTAGGGCTTAGACCTTTGCTGATATTTGTGGGCAAGCCTGTGTGAAATGTGCCATATTTTCTTAAATAGTATTTATTAGGTCTCCGGATGAGACGCACTATTTATCTCTCAATATAAGCCAATTCTGTAGGTTCAACACCCTTTCCCACCCCTTTGACGTGTGTTGCTAAAACTCCTGCAACCACCCATCACACAGTCTACACCGGCAATAGAGCTTAAGGCCTGGTGGAAGTGAGAGGAGGAGAATAGAAAAGCCCTGGAAAGAATTAAATGAAAGTTAAAATATTAAAAGAGAAGGCGTAAAGAAGTGGCAAAATTGAGGCACTTGAAATAAAAGGCATCCATATGTGTTGGAAACGATTACATTACAGGGATGAAGTGTTGGTAAACGTAAGGCAGGGTAATGTGAGTCACAGGTCCCACTGTTTGCAACTCGTTGTTTTAACACCACGGTGCAGAAATAAAGTAAGGGCATGAGGGATCTGCAGTATTGCTTAAACACAACAGAGCTACCCCCAGTGAGGGGGATCTAGGTGCAAATGTTTCTTAGTTCGTGAGTGCAGGCATCTCACAAAAAGTGAAGGACTGGTCTCAATTGAATTGTACAACCATTAAAGTTGGAATAACAACTGCACCTACTGAGTAGAAGGCTGTGTGCTTTGAAGGCGCTTCTCATTACCTGGAGCAGGGCTCTTCACGGGAAGGGACATTCAACAGTGTCAAAAGATGTCCTTGACGCTCAGTATCATTCATGAGTAGTTGCCTCACTGATTGGAAACTATTACTGGGACTGGATTCTTGTACCTCACAACGTCTGTGACTCACTGGCTAACAGCCTCACTCACTGTAGAGGCGTTTCAACACTCAGAGATAGTTTTCGATCCCTCATTGGGAGTCTGGTTTTCTTAAGTGGGGAGACGGTTGCACTTATGAAAGAGCTGCTATCAGATCTGATGTATTGACAACAATCTCTTTTATTCATTGTTGGTGGACATTATTTTCCGTCGAGCTTAGGGTTCTATACCAGAATCATAAGGTCACTCTTTAGGCGGAGCCTATGTAGATCCTTTGGTGTGACTGAGACATGCTTTGATTTGTTTAGTCTCTTGAGGAGCCATGCTGCTGTGTGAAGAATGCCTCTCGGGGTGTCAGTGAACTCTCTGGGGTGCCATAGAGCACGGCATTGCCTCCTTCAAGGTGGGGGAGGACTAGGACTTGAATTGTCATTCTGAGGTCTTTTCCTGGGGAAAAAAGGTTTCACTTTTTTTTCTGGAGAGAGTTGGATCCAGAATTTATTTTTTAGCCTTCTTGGCAATGTGTTTTGTGAGTGATTGGTTTGAGTTGAGGGTGAATCTGAGAGACTTACCCTTTTCTGGCAGCTGGGCTGCAAAGACTGTTAGGTTCGAGTTGGCGTGCTATTACTAAACAGAGATATTTGGCCTTCATGGGGTTTAGCATCAGGTATTTTGTTGACATCCAGGTTTGGGCGCATTCAAAACAGGTGTTGAGTCTATGTACGCCATTGATTGAGGAGATTTTGAGACAGCGTTGGGTGTTGTCCGCATACTGGTGTCTGCACGGATGGCTTCCAAATGTGCCTTTAACGGTTGGAAACGTGATTGCAGGATGCATCCCTGAGGACCTCCACAGGTAATGTTGAGAGTCTGGGGTCCAGTACTACCTAATAGAATGAGTTGCTATCAGTTGGTGAGGTGGAGTGTGTACTATTGTAGGATTCTGCCAATGAAGCCAATGCCAATTTTCCAGGTGTGGATCAGAGAGGTTGGTGAGGACCATGAGGCCAGGGTAGTTTTTGTAGTTGAGGAAGATGATTTCATCAACTTCTTGGGGCATGGTTGTTCCAGCCTACAGCATGGTCTGAACCCCGATTATAGTCCTGACGTAGGTTATTCTAGTTGTTCCGGTGTATCTGGGTGGCGACTGCCTTCTGAATGGGTTTTCCGACGAATAGAATGTGGACTATTGGATGTAAGGTGGTCCTTGAGACACACTATGCCTCCGTCTTTAGGCAGGAGTCTGAGAACCTTTAACCGAAAGGCTGGACTTCAGAAGAGGGGGAGCGGATTGGTTAGTAGAATATCTTTCTTGTGATTTCTTCATCCTCAAAGCTCAAGACTGGCCGTCAGCAAGGTCAGCCAGGACTGAGATTTCAGCATCATTGCGATGGCTTCTTGAGGGGTGTAGGGCCAGAGTTGTGAAAGACATCATCATGACAATACCCCACCAGGATCTCTTTTAAGTCCTTCCTTCTAGATGGTAGCTCTGAACATGAAGGTGGGCTTAAAGAATAACAGGATTCCTGAACCTTCTTTCTGTTTAGACTTTTGTCCTGGATATTTTGTATGATTCACATTTCAGATCCTCTTCATATGTCCTCACAGTTCATGGTGGTGTTATCTGTGATGAGGTCCAGTGTATCCCTGATCGGAGATTTCCTACCATGGTGCATGGTGAACGTGGACATTCACGGGAGTGTCCCTAACCTACTGTGGCACAGTCAGACCCTTTTTTGTCACTCGAATTCAATAAAAAAAGAAAGTAGATTTAAACCATCTGAATGTGTCTGTCTTTATTGTTTACATCTTTATGAACTCACAAAATGTCACTCTCAGTTCTCATCTCCCCCCAATTTTCCCATCACAAAAGACAATATTTCTTCAATAACCATCACAGCATTCATCTTGCCTCCACCAATTCTATGTCAAATGACATCAGCTTTGAACTGAGGGCTTGGGTGTGGAACACGGCAAGATGGAGGGGAGGATTGAATCCACAGCAGAAAGTTTGTATAGAATGAGGAAATTGTCAGAAGATCAGAGGCTATGAATATGCAGATTCGAACAGGATCTGACACCTGATAGGTAGCTAAAGCACTTTGGAGCCTATTTACGAGAATGTCGTGCAGCGCAGCACGTTACCTTGCTGTGCTGCACTGCATGGCAGGGAAAGAGCAGGAATGCGCTGCATTTAAGGCAATAAGGCTCCTTTCTGCCTTCTCCCCTGCGCTGGCACCCTTTCTGCAGCCTAGCACCAACGCAGGCACCCTTGCAGCCATGCTGTGTTGCATGCAGGATTGCTTTTGTGCAGGAAGGGGGACCTTCCTGCACAAAAGCAATCCTGAGCGGCATATAGCTCTTTATATCTGTCCTGCAGAATGCTGCACACAGAAAGACGAAGTAACAAGAATTAAAATTATTTCTCCTTGTTACCCTCACTGAGAAGGTGTATCGTTTTGGCGCATTCCAGGTCTTCCAGTTCTGGTAAATCTGGGAATACGTCAATAACCATGGAAGTTGCGTGGGAACACTCACACAGCGCCCATGGAAAACATTCCCAGTGCAGAGTAGGGCAAAGCAGCGCTTTGTGCTGCGTTGCCTTACTCCAGATTATGGAGTCAATCGGAACCACGCAAAGCCGCCTTGCATTGCTTCATAAATCGCATGTAAGGCTTGATTCAGTGACATAAACTGGCTCATAAACACGCCCCTTGATCCTAAATCCAAATCCAAAAATCTAGCAAAGGGCAAATTCCCTAGTTTTAGAAATGTAAGGAACTAAAGTACAGCACAATTCTGAGTTAGCTTTGCAAATTCCAGTGCACACATAGTTACCCGTGATTCACAAGAGGAAAGGGGATATCATAACTGTTCCAGTAGAAGGCCTCCGAGCTTTGCAACTACTTGTGCATTCATGGTAATATGTATAATAACAATAATTCTCTGGAGCATATTGCTGATTTTTGCCTCATGAATATTTATAAAGGGAGAGGCAAATCTCAGCATAACAGCATAACACAGTGCTACTCCAGCATTGTGAAAGCGTTTTTAGCAATGGGCCAATGAACTCCTCTGTTTGGTGACCACTCACCTTTCTGTGCCAGTATGGGCCAAGTTGTAAAGCTGCTCTTCAAAGAGTAGATGGTAAAGACAACACAACAGTATCACATAAATACTGCAGTACCTAACACATAGGCACAACTAAATTGTCTGCAGTTTCCCTTGCTGTGCAGTCTCCTGCCAGCTAGTGTTGGGTTTGAAACACCTCAACGTGTTTTTCTTTACAAGTCTTTAGTTTTGGTTTTAGGTGTGCATCAAATAATTTGTGATCAGTTCTCTGAAATGAACAATGCACAGGGCCACGGGTTCCACCATAGATTAAAATGTACTGTGTCAGGTTCAAAGTTGTTGATACTGCACGGCAGTGGTGTTGTTTGTGATGCTCCACACCAGACTCCCTTTGATAGATGGGAGGAAGGCGTTCAGGGCCAGATGGATCACCCAAAGCTCAAAACAACTGATGTGGAGATGGCTCTCCACTGGAGACCAGAGTCCTTTGATATCCATCTACCCTAGGTGATACCCTCAATCCAGCACTAATGCAACTTTTACAACCTTGAAATCTGGGTGGGGAGGGAGGGTGGTCTGCTGCAGATCCCGAGTTGTCTACTGCGCGATCTGAATGGAGTCAGAGAGGCAACCCTGATACTGGGTCCAAGGTCAAGAGATCAAGAAGCTTCAGAACTATCCTCACCAAGACCCAGGATTGAGCCCAAAACATCGAGATCATATCCTAGATTATTGCTTCGGCAGTGGAAAGGCCTTGAACACCGCGCTTCCAAAACAAAACCTATGAAGAGAATAGGGTTCAAGTGGGGCTTCAGCTTGTAGATGGAAATCTCCCAAAAAGTGAGGACTTTGGCATTCTCTGGAGGTGGTCTACAACTGACTGTGGCAAACGTTCCATGAGCAACGAGATGTTGAGGTACAGAAATATATGTATCCTCGACTTCGATGATGGGCAGCAACCTCCACCACGTAGTACTTAAACAAACGGGGCAGAGTGGGGTGCCAGATCCTCTACTAGGTGGCCCTACATCTCTGAAGGTGACTGGGCTTCAGAACTTGTTATTAGTTCCCAACCCCCTGGTGAAGTCCCTGTCTGCCAGAATAGACGAGCCGAGTAGACGTCGAAATTCAGACCATGAGTGGCAACTCAATCCTTGGGTGGCACACAGTGACGGCTCCCCCATTGGGGCGTGGGGGCGTTGCCACACTGCTTTCTCGCAGTGCAAGAAGCCAGAAACATAAATGGTAATAACTACCATTTTATGTTTCTGCTTCTTGCACTGCGAGAAAGCAAAGTGCCTGGTTGGGGGTGGGGGCCGAGCAAAGAGTCAGTACGCACAACAGTGGGCAAGCCACTCCCCCCCTGCCCTCGAGCAGGACCACCCACTGTCCCTTTTTCTCCATGTAGGCTGCTGCATACAGCAGCCTACATAGAGAAAATGGCCAGGCTGGGGCGCTCTCTGCTACGCCTCACCAATCACAACGCTACCATTGCAGCATTGTGATTGATTGGTGGAGGGGAGGGAGGCTGCCATGACGATGCAGGAATTGGGAAAGCGCAAGGCAGGACGGCGGGAGTTGGGAGTCGGACCCATCCAGAAGCTGAGGTGTCAGCGGCGCAGGGCGGTAAGTTACGTTTTTATTTTTTCATTTTATTAAACGAACCCCTAACTGCCCCCCATCCCCCCCGCGACAACCCCATTTCCACCCTCCCCTGCCCCACCTGCCCGTCATGCCGGCCGCTAAGCAAAGCAAATTTAAAGAAACACAAGGCCAGACCGTCAGAATCTGGATGAAAAGCATATCTCTCTAATTGTTGCGGTACTTTATATGATTATATTCTGATGATCACGAGACATGATCAGAGGTACAATTGTAATTGAATTCTGTGTATAGGTTGAGATTCTCCATGCAACTACTAAACTGAGAAAAATCCTAATTTTAAGGCTTTCGGTATTCACAGAAGGCATTTAGCAGTCCTAAAGTTAGGACTCCTAACTTCTGTGAATACCGAAATGAGTAAGTGCCTTCTGTGAATACCAAAATGAGAGTGCCTTCTGTGAATACCAAAATGGTAGTAAGTTTAGGATTTTGTCTTAAGTTAGTTCTGTGAATCGGGCCCTCAGTCTCCCATACAATTACTCAGACAATGAATCACTCACCCATACAGCCACTGGCGTACCCACTCACACACTCATAAAGCCACTTAGACACCTCCTGTCACAGTGGTAGATATTCACAGAACCAGTCACTCACCCATACATTCACTGAGACATGTAATCAGTCCCTTATACAGTCAGTTATGCACTCACTGAATCATCCATACAGACACTCATACACCCACATATTCACCAGTACACCTTAATATAGACAATTAACACTCAAACACTCACAGTCATTGGATGATGTTATCAGTGATGTCATTTGAGATGTCATGAGTGATGTCACTGACCATGTCATGAGTGATGTAATATGTGAGGTCATAAGCAATGCTTTGCGGGGGCGTGAGTTATAGTTAGCTCAGTAACTATAACGGCTGAATTTTACTGGTTTTGTACGAGTGTAATCTGAGCCTAACTATAACGCCCCTGTAACCTTTGTTTTTTTCTGTGAATTTCTAAGGTTTTTTAAATGCTAATTTCTAACTATAACATCCTTCTAAGCTCTGTTTTTTTTCACACGTGGTGGAGATGTGAAACTGGACATTATGGTAGTCTACTGGGAGACTGCACCACCGCGATATGCGGGGCCAAGACAACTGTGATATCGGATCTCAATATGGAACTTTTTAGCGTGGAAAAGCATTTTTAGCAAACAAAAATATGCCTATAATTGTGCTGGATGTCATTTTACCTATTTTAGGAACATTGAAATGTTGTGCAGACTACTGATCACAGAATGCATTGGGGTTATCATGCCAAGCTCACGTGGAGCGAGATGTGAAAGCTCATGTGACTATTTAAATCGGTAACTGCAATACGATTTGTTTGTTTTGCCAGCTGCCCGTGATCAAGGACTGGAGAAGTCCGAAACACATTGGGCCGGGATTGGATTCTTGCTTGCTGCCAGATTAAAGTTGCTTAAAAGAGAGTGCGTCTCCCCTTTCTCTGTGGCGGAGATGTGAAACTGGATATATATATATTTATATTTGTATGCAATGCATATATATTTTGTTTGTTTCAGTGAAAAACCGAAGGTTAAAGTGACTTTTTAGGGTCCGATTTAAGTCCTGGTGAACGGCCCATTGTTCCGCCAGGGCATAGAGTAAATTACTCTGTTACCCTGGTGGAGGGACCTCCCGCAAGATTTCTAAATGACCACCAAGCTGCCGGTCATTTATAAAGCAATGGCAGGAATCGCGGGTTCCTGTCAGTGTTTCTTCCTGTTTGGTGCAGGGCTTCATCAGTGGGATGGACCCGTGTACCTAACAGGTTCTTCTTTTCATTTCCAAAAAGAAAATCCCAAAACAGGATATTTTTGGTGGGGAGAAATAAAATTTTTGTAGTATGTGTTGGCTGCAGAAACACATCCTATGCACACTCCTGCCATCTAGTGTTGGCTTCAGACTCTACAACTTGGTTTTCTTATTACTAGCATGGCAAGACTCTCCTCGAGAAAATGCGTGTGTTATTATTATTTAAGGTTTTGTAGAGCGCGTAGTAACCCTAGAGCATCCCAGCGCTAGAACCTGAACTCAAGGGGGGTCAGCGGTGGAGGGGGTTAAGGGTCAGGGAAGAGAAGAGTCTTCACTGCCTTCCTAAACTGAAGGAGATTGGGTTCAGTTCTCAGTCTCCGGGGGAGGTTGTTCCAGTGTTTGGCCGTGTGGACCGAGAATCGGCGGCCTCCGGACCTGGCTTTATTAACTCTGGGGATTGTGATGAGGTTCTCTCCGTGTGTTCTAACAGCTCCACTGTTAGAGTGATTTCTACCCAGGCTTGGACAGATTGCGCAGGAGCTCTGTGCATCTTTGACACCTTCACACTCCGTGGAAGTGCTACCGCCTCGTAGCGGTTTGTACTTGAAGAATCCACACGACGTCTGCAACCTCTGCTTGTCGCTGGAGCACAGCGATTGGGACTGTGTTGCCTGCGACATGTTCAAGAATAAGAAAACCCTACACTTCACTCGAGGCCACAGGGACAGACAAGGAGGTGACACGCAGCCTTTACCGTTGCAGCAGCACTCGTCTCCAACAAAGCCTTCCATGCCTGTGCAGGCTATGGCGCAGACAAACCTGTGATGCCACAGCTTCCATCAGGGTCGACAGAGCAGCTGGAATCACTCAAACGTGCGGCGTCGGTGCGGCATACCCACCTGGAGCCAAGCTATACATCCACTCCGAAGAAACCATTGGAGCAGAGCTATATGTCGACACCGTAGAAAGAGTCGACGTCGATGGAATCGACATCCCACGCTCTGTTAGAGCACAGGAAAAAAACAGACTTGGCACCAAGAAAAAGTAAAACAACAAGCACTGCCCATATGGAGGAAAATATCTTCGAAAATCTCCGGGAACTAATGGTTTTAAAAAAATTCTTTGGAGGAGGAACATTTATATGAGATGGCCCACAAACTGAAATGGATGGACAGTGACCTTCCACAGCCTCTTCCAAGGAAGAAATGCATGGAGCATACGGCCACTAGTCCGATGCCACTTGACATTACACCACCTCCACAACCAAAGTCACCCTAATCCATACATACAGGGAGCCCCAGTCAAACCAGTCATGACACAGACTCACAGGGAGACCCTCACCAAAGCCCAGACCCTTGGGACGCATACGATGTAGTAGTACCAGCCCCAGACTTTTATGTGCCAGTCTCAGTTAAGGCATCACCACCGTATGATACTTCCTCCTGTCATAGTGTTATTCAGTGTGCTGCTGAATACCATGAAGTCCAGATGCATAATATGGAGGAAGAAACCGACTTCTTAGTCCAGACACTCTACAAGACAGAACGCTCCATTCAATATTTACCTATTATAGGGTCAAAGCTGAAAGTTTCTACAGAGATATTCAACAACCTAGTAAAATCAAGGGTATTAACACCCTGCATTGACCAGAAATACAAGCCATCCCCTACTGACCCACTTTATATCCAGGGACACCCAACAGCTGACTCTCTGGTTGTAACAACTGCCAGGAGGAGGGCAGCCCCCCAGAGTACTGGAGACACACCTCCTCCTGATAAGGAAAGCAAGCGCATGGATAAGGCAGGAACACAGGTTGCAGTGGGCCATGCAAATCATTGGCGCGTAGCCAATGCAGCTGGTTTACTACCACGATATAACAGGGGTGACATGAAAGAGTTGCTACAGCATCTCTCAGAGCAGTATACAAAGGGAGGAGAGAAGTTAGTAACTGAAGGTAGGCAGCCCTGTAATGCTAATATATGTTGCGCATTAGACAGTGCAGGCACCGCAGCAAGAGGAATACATTACTCAATCTTTCTGCATAGGCATGCCTGCCTACGTATGTCAGGGTTCAAACTGAGGTGCAACCACACCTGTTTAATGACCCATTTAATGAGGAACATCTAAATAAAAAAGGACACAGAAACTGCAACATCCATGGGTGCACTGCAGTCCAGTACTCCACGTCAGCAGTCCTTTTGCAGATATCTGAGTTGAGGGACCACCAAGACCACCACCTCTGACAACCAGACATACCAAAGGCAGGTAGAAAACATATCACCAGCAAGGTGGTAAAGGTTACTACAGCGGGAGCTTCAAGGGGGGTAACCAGAGAGGCAGATGTAGAGGAACTCCTCGAGAAGGGAGCCTCCACCTCCATACATTGACTCACCATACATTTACCCCAGACATAGAACATGTGTCGGAGGAAGGCTGCAGTAGTCTCACTGTTTGTGGCCAGAAATAACATAAGATCAGTGGCTACTATCCATTGTACGTAATGAATACTGCCTGGAACTAACCTGCAACCCCCATACATTCCTCCATGCAAACGAAAGTTCAACCCTCAGCATCTTCACCTTCTCAAAGAGGAGGTATAAGCTTTCCATTTAAAAGGTGCCATAAAGCCCGTTCCACACCGACACCACGGCAAGGAGGTATATTCCCTATACTTTTTAATACCCAAAAAAGGCGAGATGTTCAGGCTGATACTGGACCTATGCTCTCTAAATCGTTATATTCTGTCAGAGCACTTTCAAATGGTGATACTAACAGATGTAATACCACTGCTGTAAGAAGGCGCCTTCATGACGGCGCTCGATCTGAAGGACGCATACTTTCATATGCCGATTCACCTGGCATATCGCTGGTACTTCAGGGTTATGATAAGTGAACGTCATCACCAGTTAAAAACCCAGCCATTTAGGGTGGCAACAGCCCCAAGAGTGTTTACCAAATGCCTAAGAGTGGTGGCAGCCTATTTGAGAAGACACAACATTCATGTCTTCCTGTGTCTCGACGACTGTCTGATCAAGTGTTCAAGACGACAGAGATGCCTGCAGCATACACAGGCCACCATTGATCTGTTACACAAATTGTGTTTCACCATAAATGCCACTAAATCTCATTTACAACATGTACAGATACATCCATATATGGGAGCAATCCTCAATTTGGTCCCAGCCACAGAAAACCCCAATGCCCAGAGAGTTCTCACTCTCCAAAGCCAACTGGCTCTTTTTCGCCACATCATTGCCTGCCATTCAGAACAGTGATGCACCTTCTGGGCATGATGTCCTCTTGTATAGCAATAGTTTCTCATGCCAGACTCTACATGCAACCTTTACAGGAGTGTCTAGCATCTTAGTGGCTCAAGCATGGGGCAGTTTAGAAAACCTAGTGTTGCTTCAGCTGAGGATCCTTCAGTCACTGCACTGGTGGGGCACAGATAATCTCAAGGGCAGGCCTTTTGTAGACCCAGTCCCCAAGTGAATATCCCCGCAAATCCATCACTCATAGGGTAGGGCACGCATATAGAGGACATCACGGTTAAGGGGCCGATCAGCAGCAAACGCTACACATCAATGTGCTGGTACTCAGTCAGTCAAAGCTTTTATTTCGGTATAATACCATAAAAAGACATAAATACATATATACATTTAAAACATGATTAAATAGCATTGTGTAGAGTGCAATCCATTTAAAACATTAAAACAATTTCCATAGAACATACGCAGTTAAAAACGTGATCTTTTCCACGAAAAGAAAAATATTAAAATTAATCCAGGGCCAAAGATATACACATTACACCTCAAAGTACTATGATGGTAATATAGATAATACTGAATCAGAACGATGAGAGGCAGAGGACAAAAATTTGGACCTTGCAAACCACATTGAGAGAAGGAATTTAGCCATTACGAACACTATCAAAGGGGTAGTATCATATTTCAGAATTCTGAACACCTCCTTGTAGTCCCTGAGACCCCTAGACTTACATAACTGGATAATCCACTTTTTTCTTGCAATAATATATAAAGGGCAAAAGAGAACAACATGTAGCTCTGTTTCACAGATAGCAGAACATAGAGGGCACGAACTAACGGGATCTACAACATTGCACCATCTGTGAGTGAGATCTCTCAACGGGAGCGAACCGTGTCTGAACTGGATGTAAAGTTTCTTTGCCAATGGTGGTTGGATAACGTCCAGGAAAACTTCAAACTGGGGACTACACTTAATATCCAGAAAGGTGTCAGTAAGCCTACCCAGGGAGGAATGGAATAGGATACCCTTCCTATAAGATTTCAAAACCTCCCGCAATGAATTCTTCAAGAGTGTACGGCAGGTCGCTTCCGGGGCGGACCATAAATTCCTCATCCCAATTAGGTTACAAAGGTTCTTTATGTAAGCAAGCCAAGGAATCTTATCCGATTTTCCCCTTGCCATAATGTCACCAAGATCGTACCTGTAGCTTACCAACTCGGGCGTTGACCAAAGACGCCTCCAGAACTGAAGAGGACGGTTCCGGGCAATCTCTTCTATGGGAACCAGACCCAGATCCCATCTCAGAGGAATTAATGGGGTGCTGACAGGTAGTTTCAACAATCTCCTGATAAAAGAATTCTCAATAGATGAGAGGGAAGCGGGGGTGGAATATCCCCATAATTCAGCACCATAAAGTGCTCCTCCTCTGGCTTGGGATTTATAGATTTCCATAGGGGGGCCCAAAGGTTTAAAAGAGGAGTTATTAAACACCTTCAGGATTCCCCCCACTGATTGGGCTAATCTCAAATTTGCCTTCGCCAAATGGGACCCCCAATTCATTTTATCATTAAGGGTCACCCCCAAATATTCAAACGTGGCAACCCTATCCAACTCAACCTCTCCCAGTTTAGGATGGGGGCAATTAAATGAATTAGAACCGAAAACCATAAATTTGGTCTTCGAAAGGTTCAGTTCCAGATCCCTGATTTTACAAAAGGAGCAAAAGGCCTCTAATGTACGCTGGATGCCCATGTAAGATTGGGATAACAGGAGCGTATCATCAGCGAACATTAGGGCCGGGACCTTACGCCCCGCCAGTACAGGGGAGTCCAGGTCAGCGGAGCGCAGTAGATACTCGATCAGCCCATTGATGAAAAGGGAGAAAAGGGTGGGGGCCAGGACGCAGCCCTGCCTCACACCCTTCTCTACCGGAAATGGCCCAGAGATTTCCCCGCATCTCCCATATCTCACCCTTGCATAGGTGCCTGAGTGGAGGCGTTTGAATAAATGGCAAAGGTAGGGGGGGGCACCCATCTCTAGCAAGAGGGCCCAGAGTTTTTCCCTTTGCACCATATCATGCATGTGCTGGTACTCGCAGCGATTCAAATGGCTCTAAAAGCCTTCCTCAACAGTATAACCAGGAAGACCGTTCTTCTACGAACTGACCATATGATTGCCATGTATTAGATTCAGAAACAAGGAGGAACACACTCAACAAAGTTGTCTCAGCTAGTACAGAGCATTTGACACTGGGCTATCCACCATCATATTCACCTCTTGGCAGAGTAAGTCCCAGGAGTGGACTAATCGGTGGCGGACCTGCTAAGCAGGATGCACCAACAAGTCCATGAGTGGTAACTCCACTCGAGTCCTCCACCGCTACTTCCAGCGGTGGGGGACACCGGACATAGATCTGGTTGCAACTGTAGAAAATGCAAAACGCTAAAGCTTCGCGTCAAGGTACCACCATCCAAGGTCCCTGGGCAATGCTCTTTGGATGAGTTGGTCAGGGATATTTGAATATGCTTTTCCGCCTCTCCCACTCATTCCATATCTTGTCAGGAAACTCAGACCGCAATCTCTCAAGATGGTTATAGTAGCCCCCACCTAGGCGCAACAACCCTGGTTCACGACGCTCTTAGAGTTGTCCCTAGTACTGCACAAGAGGCTTTCCCACAGACAAGACCTTCTCACTCGCAGCAAGGACAGGGTCAGGCATCTAAATCCCAAACAACTCAACCTAGCAATCTGGCTCCTGAAGTCATAGAGTTTGGGTACTTACAATTGCCTCCAAAGTGTATGGACATTTTACGGGAGGCAAGACGTCCCACCACAAGAGCTTGCTTTGCAGCTAAATGCAAAACACATTATAGATTACTGTATAGCCCAGCACATAAACCCTTGGCTCCTACTATACAACAAATAGTATGCTACTTGTTACACCTACTAAAGTCACATTAGTATATACTTCTATAAGACTGATCAGTCACTTTTTTGAATACATGTCATTAAGGCTTTTCTGGAAGAGTTGAAAAGAATATTTCCACCACGTGCATCACTGGTACTCTTGGAACCAAAATGTTGTTGCTACACGGTATTACACAGTAGATGGGCACTCCCTTTGAACCAGTGCGTAATTGTCCACTACAGTGCCTCTTTTGGAAGGTTGTTTTCCTAGTAACTATAACCTCCATCAGACGAGTTATTGAAATCCATTGACTTACCATAAAATAACCTTACTTCCAGATTTTTCAAGATAAAGTATTTCTGCAGACAAATCCCAAATTTCTTCCCTAGGCGATCTCTCCTTTCCATTTAAATCAAACACTGGATTTACATGTTTTCTTCCCGAAGCCAGAAACGGTGGCTCAGAGAACAAAGACTTAATACAGTAGATGTTAAAAAGGATATTAATGTACTATATTGAAAGAAGTAGACCTTTTGGAAGAACACAACAACTTTTTGTGGCTTTCTCAAATCCAAGGAAGGGTAAAGCCATTCCTAAACCAGGTATTGCACAGTGGATTGTGAATTGTATTCAGATTTGCTACATTAAAGCCAACCATACATTACCAACAGTTCCACATGCACATTCTACTAGAAAGAGCGCTGCTGTGTTGGCTCTCCTGGGCAACATCCCGGTAACTTATATCTGTAAAGCAGTTACTTGGTCAAATTCACACACATTCACTAACCACTATTGCGTGGATGTCCAGGCATGACAGCAATCCCTTGTGGGACAAACAGTCCTACAGACACTTTTTCAAACACCTGCACCATCTGATGCCTAGAGCCACCACAAGAGGAGTACTGATTTACTGTCTATGCATAGCATGTATATCTGCTGCCAACACATGCTACAAATGAAGTAGGTTATTTACCTTGTAAGCATCTATTCGTAGCGTGTAGTGCTGCATATTCACATGCACCCTCCCGCCTCCCCAGCAGGCATACGCTGATGTCAGATTTACATGCATTTTACACTATAGATAAAATATGTAAATATTGTTTTGTTTATTACATACATATTCACTCTTTTATAGTAATTTCACTAGCTCCATCCTCACTCACCATTATGGTGGGAACAATCTAACAATGGAGCCATTGGAACATGCAAATTATCTCCAAGAGAAGGAGACTCAAGGTCATATCGGTAATAAAAAAGACTTCTTCAAGAAAAACAAGTTATAGCGTCCGAGCCCAACACTAGATGGCAGGAGTGTGCATAGCATGTGAATCTGCAGCACTACACACTACGAACAGATATTTACAGGGTAAGTAACATACGCCACACCGCCTTTTTTGGCAGTGAAAATTGGCCTGTTATTGAGCCCATCTAAATTAGGTAAGTGGAATGAAAGATCAGCCACTGACGGCCCATACTCCAGAGGGCCGTCGGAGGGTATTAATCCAGGTGGAGACAGTGTAGTCTCTGCCTTGAATAATCCTAAAGTCTGCCCGCATATAAGGGTGGGCTGCATTCTTGGCGATAAGGATACTCCATCGCCATTGCAACGGAATATCCTTATCACCAAAAATTAAATCTGACCCATAGTTAGGCGAAAATGTAATTTAAAATGCAACGTTTTAAACAAAAAAAACTGAAATTCAACAGTTATAGTTCAAGTATCTGTAACTTGGGCCCTAACGATGTACAGTGTTGTCATGAATGATGTCATCAGTGGTGTTATCAATGATGTCATAGAACATGTCATAAATGATATAATATGGGAGGTCATAAGTGGTGCATGGCAGTGCATTTTTGGATTTAAAAACGTTACATTTCAACTGACATTTTCACCTAATTATAACGTAATTTTAACCTTTGTGTTTTTCAGTGAATTTCTACATTTTATATGTAAAGTAAAATATTACAACCATACCTAGCTATAACGTCATGTTAACCTTTGTTTTTTTCCGGGAATTTATAGGCTTTTTTTAACATAAAGTAATATTTTTATTACCGTACCTAACTAGGCCTGCCCCCCACCTTGCAGGGCCTTTGGCGCCCAACCCCCACAGCCAACCATGTGCCCTGCTATGCATGACCTGTGAGGGATTTGACACAGGGCCTAGCCACAGTTCAAGTCCTGCGTTCAACCCTGTGCTACATACAGCTTCAGGCAAGACCTTGTGGCCAACTCCATGTCATGCATTGCCAAAGGCCTGGTTAGGTATGGCTATCCGCCCCACTGTTCCCACGCTCCAGGAGGAGGCAGACCTTGAGGGAGATGCCCTGGAACCTACAGGGGAACAGGTAGCTGAACTTGGGGACCTGCCTGAGCTGACCCATTGGCAGGAGGAAGAAGGACCCTCCAGGGAAGAGTTCTGTGAGGAGCAGAAGAAGTGCCCATCTCTTGTGGGTTTGTGGCAGCAGGCTGCAAACTAGGCAGCAGGTGATCAGTCTGGATCACATTGGATCTACTGGGAGAATGGTCTCCTGTATAGTGAGCCTAAGGTTGCTGAGTCTGGGTCAGCCCGTGTGCTGGTGGTACCCCAGCACTTCAGAGCCTTCCTTCTGGGGCTGGCTCATGATGTGCCTTTAGCAGGACATTTGGGGCAGGACAAGACCTTTGAAAGGCTTGTCACCCACTTTTATTGGCCCCAAATGCACAAGAGTTCAGACACTCATTGCAGGACCTGTCATACTTGCCAGGCAAGTGGAAAGAGTGGGAGGAAGCGCAAGGCTCCTCTCCCGCCATTCTCTGTTGTCAGCACCCCCTTTGAAAGGGTGGGCATTGACATTGTGGGGCCTTTGGATCCCAAGACAGCCATGGGCAACAGGTTCATCCTGGTCTTGGTGGACCATGCCACCCGGTACCCAGAAGCCATCCGTCTCAGGACAGTGAAGGCCCCCGAGGTGGGACGTGCACTGATGGGGATTTTCTCCTGCGTGGGGTTTCCCAGAGAGGTGGTGTCAGACCGAGGTACCAACTTCATTTCTAAGTATATGAAGTCCCTGTGGCAGGAGTCTGGTGTAACATACAAATTCACCACTCCTTACCACCCCCAAGGTAATGGGCTGGTTGAGAGATTCAACTGGACCCTCAAAGGCATGATTATGGGTCTTGAGGAACCCATGAGGCATTAGTGGGACATCCTCTTACCATGCCTTCTCTTTGCATACCATACCGTGAGGTGCCACAGAAGTCCCTAGGGTTCAGCCCCTTTGAACTTCTCTATGGTCACCCAGTGAGAGGAACTTTGAGTTTGGTCAAGGAAGGCTGGGAGCAATCTCCCAGGAAACTTCCCCAGAATGTATATAGCTACATGCTGGTCTTCAGGAACCAAACTAGGTGATTCCGAAAACTCGCTGAGGCGAATCTGGAAGCCAGCCAGGAGGAGATGAAGGGGTGGTACGACCAGAATGCCACTCTGGTTGTGCTTCAGCCTGGTCAGAAAGTGTGGTTCATGGCCCCAGTGGATAAGTGGACTGGACCATTTGAGGTGGTGGAGCGCAAAAGTCTGGTTACCTACTTGGTGGACTTGCGGTCTCCCAGGAACCCCTTGCGGGTCCTGCATGTCAACCGCCTGAAGCCTCACTTAGAGAGGTCCAAAGTGGGCATGCTCCTAGCAACAGATGCTGGAATGGAGGAGGAGACTGAGCCTCTTCCTGACCTCCTGTCTGCAAGAGAGCAAGATGGGTCAGTGGATGGAGTGAACCTCTCTTCCACCCTGACCCCTGAGCAACAGAATGACTGTCACCAGTTGCTGGGACAGTTTTCTGACCTATTCTCCCTAATTCCCATTGTCACTGATTGGTGCGTCCATGATGTAGACACTGGGGACAGTCCTCCCGTTAAGCACAAAACTTACAGAGTGACTGACAGGGTGAGAGCTTGCATCAAGGAGGAAGTCTCCAAGATGCTTGCACTGGGGGTGATTGAGTCCTCTAACAGTTCTTGGGCCAGCCCAGTGGTCTTGGTCCCAAAGGCTGCCGCACCGGGTGTCACACCAGAACTGGGGTTCTGTGTGGACTACTGAGGGCTCAATTCAGTCACCAGGACTTACGTGCACCCCATCCCCAGAGCTGATGAGCTCATTGATCGGTTAGGGGCTGCCCGGTACCTCAACACGTTTGACTTAACGTCTGGGTACTGGCAGATCGCCTTGACTGATGAGACAAGAGAAAGGTCAGCATTCCCCACACCAGATGGGCACTGCCAATTCCGAGTTATGCCCTTTGGGATGAAGAATTCCCCTGCCACCTTTCAGAGGTTGGTCAATCAGGTGTTGGCTGGACTGGAAGAGTTCAGTGCCGCCTACCTGGGTGACATTGCAGTGTTCAGCACCAGTTGGAAAGAACATCTGCGCCACCTCTGGGAAGTGTTGATGGCACTGCGGAGAGCAGGCCTCACGATCAAGGCAAGTAAGTGCCAGATCGGGTAGGGTTCCGTGGTGTACTTGGGGCACCAGGTTGGGCGTGGCCAGGTGGCGCCCCTACAGTCCAAGATTGAGACCATCCTAGCTTGGGAACCCCCCCAAGACCCAGACAGAGGTGAGAGCCTTTTTAGGACTCACCGGGTATTACAGGAGGTTTGTCAAGGGGTATGGCATTATTGTTGCACCCTTGACAGAGCTGACTTCCAGGAAGCAGCCCAAGAGAGTGATTTGGACTGACACCTGTCAGAGAGCTTTTGATGCCCTGAAAACTGCCATGTGCATGGCGCCCGTGCTCCTGGCACCCAACTTCTCAAAAGAGTTTATCGTTCAAACAGACGCTTCAGAGCATGGTTTGGGGGCTGTTTTGTCACAGATAAATTAAGAGGGCCTAGATCAACCTGTAGCCTTCATCAGTAGGAGGTTACTTTCACGGGAGCAGAGGTGGAGTGCAATAGAGCATGAGGCATTTGCTGTGGTCTGGGCACTGAAGAAGTTGAGACCATACTTGTTTGGGACTCACTTCCGGGTTCAGACAGACCACAGGCCCCTCAGATGGTTGATGCAGATGAGGGGTGAGAACCCAAAGCTGTTGAGGTGTTCCATATCCCTACAGGGGATGGACTTCACAGTGGAACACCGCCCTGGTTCAGAACACGCCAATGCTGATGGTCTGTCCAGATTTTTCCGCCTTAGTGATGAGAACTCCCAGGAGGTAGGGTAGTTCTCCCCACATTTCAGCTGGAGGGGACACGTGTTAGACCTAGCACCATTGGTAAATTGATGTACAGATTAGTGGCTCCATGATTGGCTTGTTTGGTTTACTTGCCAGACCCTAGTACAGTGCACTGTGTGTGCCCAGGGCTTGTAAATCAAATGCTGCTGGTGGGCTTGCAGCACTGATTGGGCCACCCACCGGAACAGCTTGTAAAATGTGTCTCCGGTCTGCCATTGCAGAACCTGTGTGCAGTCTGGTACTGCCATGTTGACTGGGCAAGTGCACCCACTTGCCAGTCCCTAAACCTTCCCTTTTAAACATTTTAGTCACCCCTAAGAAGTGCAGGGTGCATTGTAGGTAAAAGGTAGGACATGCCCTGATGTGTGTGGCATGTCCTAATAGTGAATTACAGCCATTTTTGTTTTTCACTATTGCAAGGCTACCTGTTCCACATAGGCCAGAATGGGTGTAGTTTGATTATAACATCTTATAATCCTTACTGACTCAGGGAACTAGGTAGAAATTCGAGTTTAGTATGCCTGAACTCAGAATGATAAAATACATCTTTTAGTGAAGTTGGTTTTAACATTCTGTGTTTGAAAATACCACTTTTAGAAAGTAGGTCTTTTCTTGCCTAACTATCCAATCCTGCCTCTGCTAGGTTGTGTATTCCTTGTCTGGAGTTTGAGTGACAGTGGCTGGGGGATTCCAGGAGACAGGATGAGTCAGCACAGGGCTGAATAGAGAGATCTGCATGCAGATGGGAGGGAGAAGTTGCACCTGGGACCTGAATAGGGCTGTGCCTTCCCTCCACAATGCTGGCTCCAAATCCTGTGATGCGTCTGATGTCCCTGGCCTACACTGTGAGAGGAAAGAAAGAGTCTTGTCAACAAAGTGCTCCAGGACTGACCAGAACTGGTTTGGACTAGGCAAAGGTCTCTCTGCCTTCAGAGAACAAAGGGAAAATGAGTGGGACATTCTTTCTTGCTGCTGATCGTGAGGAGGTGCAGCAGTACTGGAAAAACTGTTTGTGCTTTTGCCCGTGTCTTTGCCAACTGCTTTTGCCCGTGTCTTTGCCAACTGCTCGCCGGACCCGCTCCGCGGGTCCCGTTTCGCTGTCTGGGGATATTGACTTTGCCTGCACCAGGACTGGCGCTGAAACGCTGTGTTTTAGGAAAGGTGAGGGTTCAACTGGCTACAGGGCTGCGAGCGTATATACAGGGACTTCATCTCCCAGGAGCCCCTGTATGATCAATTAACACCACCTGGTCCGCTCTCCCTGCATGCCTGCCCCGCCCCCTAATCACGAAGGAGTAAAACCTGCCGCCTCCTGAGAGTCTGAGGGACATTCTTTCTTGCTGCTGATCGTGAGGAGGTGCAGCAGTACTGGAAAAACTGTTTGTGCTTTTGCCTGTGTCTTTGACAACTGCTCGCCGGACCCGCTCCGCGGGTCCCGCTTCGCTGTCTGGGGATATTGACTTTGCCTGCACCAGGACTGGCGCTGAAACGCTGTGTTTTAGGAAAGGTGAGGGTTCAACTGGCTACAGGGCTGCGAGCGTATATACAGGGACTTCATCTCCCAGGAGCCCCTGCATGACCAATTAACACCACCTGGTCCGCTCTCCCTGCATGCCTGCCCCGCCCCCTAATCACGAAGGAGTAAAACCTGCCGCCTCCTGAGAGTCTGAGGGACATTCTTTCTTGCTGCTGATCGTGAGGAGGTGCAGCAGTACTGGAAAAACTGTTTGTGCTTTTGCCCGTGTCTTTGCCAACTGCTCGCCGGACCCGCTCCGCGGGTCCCGCTTCGCTGTCTGGGGATATTGACTTTGCCTGCACCCGGACTGGCGCTGAAACGCTGTGTTTTAGGAAAGGTGAGGGTTCAACTGGCTACAGGGCTGCGAGCGTATATACAGGGACTTCATCTCCCAGGAGCCCCTGCATGACCAATTAACACCACCTGGTCCGCTCTCCCTGCATGCCTGCCCCGCCCCCTAATCACGAAGGAGTAAAACCTGCCGCCTCCTGAGAGTCTGAGGGACATTCTTTCTTGCTGCTGATCGTGAGGAGGTGCAGCAGTACTGGAAAAACTGTTTGTGCTTTTGCCCGTGTCTTTGCCAACTGCTCGCCGGACCCACTCCGCAGGTCCCGCTTCGCTGTCTGGGGATATTGACTTTGCCTGCACCAGGACAGGCGCTGAAACGCTGTGTTTTAGGAAAGGTGAGGGTTCAACTGGCTACAGGGCTGCGAGCGTATATACAGGGACTTCATCTCCCAGGAGCCCCTGCATGACCAATTAACACCACCTGGTCCGCTCTCCCTGCATGCCTGCCCCGCCCCGCCCCCTAATCACTCTCTCTCCCTTCATAGCAAGCTGATCATTCCGCTGCGCGGGAGCGCCGCGGGAGCATCCCGGGAGAAGCCCGGGAGAAGGGCGGGACCGTCTGAGGCCGTCCGAGGTCGACTGAGGCCGGGCAGGGCTATTCCCCTTACATCTGGTTCTTAAGTTGTTCATTTATTGTAGCCTAGTATTGTCACTAATCCGGTAATGGCATTACGCTCTGGGAAGGAAAGAATTGCTCAATTGCCAACCACGGGTGGGGTGGTCAGTGGAACAATGGACCAATTCCTAAAACGAGCAACAGTGATTTTAGGTAAAGAGATAGCTCTTACTGAGAAACTTCTGTCCCTAGATCTCAATACTGGGAAACGCTCATCCTTAGGCCCTATTGGGTCTGCGATCTCCCCTGATCCTTCAAGATTACCCAACCCTATTATTACCCAGGAATCTCGTTCCTGCCTAATCTCTACGATTTTGGTCGCGGACATTTCAGCGGTTTGTTCTACCCCCAACGTTTCTCTACCCAGCATGATTTCTAGTAGCCTAGTCAGTAGAGTCTCTAGCCCTTCTCCGCCACATAGACCCACTACAGAAACCCAAATAACAGGCTCACTGGTATATACTAAACCCAGCAAAAGGAAAAGAGGGGGTGGCCCGCAGAAGGGTGGAACTGCTAAAATGCCCAAAATCCCCAAGAAAACAGGGAAAGCATCGATCCTTGACGATACTACCCAGCCAACAAATCCAATTTTGGTCATAAGAGGTCCAGCCCAACAGACCCCCATGAGTGGTGCTGGTGATGGTCCTTCGGGCAAATTGGAAACCTTATATAAATCCCTGATCTTACCCTTAGTGGAGAGAACAAGGTTGATTAATTTGAAATTAGACAAGTTGGAGAACCTTGTTTTGTCAAACACAGATTTACTGCACAAATTAGCAAAAGGAATGGATAACCCTAATGTATTGACTGCTAAATCCCAAAAAACAGGGACAGAAAATGGAATAGGTGCTTTAACGCCAGTCGTAAATGACATTCCTAATTCCCAAGAAGTACAACATAGTACGGAGATCCCCCATGTTGGCAAAACCACTACAGTTACCACAAAGGCTAGAAACACTGGGGTGGGGGCGGTGACTAAAACAAAGGTAGCACTGCAAGTTCCAGTCCCAGGCAGTAGGTCATCTGGGTATTCTCGGTTGGAGAAGGAGAAAAACAAGCAGCGACTGCCCTGTGTAAACCTTCCCCCAGAATCCACACCTTATACTATCATTCTGGTGGGAGTCCCTCCACTGGGGGAGGATAGACAAGAATCAGATAGAGAGCTAAAAAACAAAGTCATATTTTGGCTTAATAAGAAAAGATCTCTCCCTCCCTTCTCTAATACTGAGATACTGTGTGTTAGAAGGGTGAATTGGGTGGGACAATGTCCAAAGGATTTAGAGGGTGACTGTATTACCGTGAATTTTAGGGACCCTTGGGTGGTTGATTTTATTCGTAGAGAGCCAAGATTTGGGAGGGTAGGAGACATACAATCTTTAGGTCTGGATTATTTCTACCCTCGCTCAACTAGTGGCTCTTCCTATTTACCCTTCAAACCATGTAGGAGAAGACACTCGGGGGGAAATCCTGTAGTCCAGATGGAGCGACACCTTCCTTTGTCCAACCGTTATGAGCCCCTTATAGGTCTCGAGGGGGTTGATAGACTTTCACTTAGGCAGGGCAAAAACAGTTGGCCGTTGAATCTTGAAGTGGCCTCTATGGGGATTGGTACTTCTGGGGGGGTAGTAGCCGACCCTGATGGATTAATTTTAGGTGGCCTAGTGGAGTTGGTGACGGCGACAATGGAGGGTGTGCAAGGAAAAAGACAGTCTGCACTTCCAACCAGGATAACTATTGAGAGAGATCCCTTGTCGGAGAGTGGTGGGTTATCGAGCAATTGTCTTCAGGCTATTGAATGTTCACAATCCCCTAGTATAAATACCCCGCTTAAAATAGTTTCCTGGAACATTGCGGGGTTGAAAAGCAAGGTAGGCCTAGGAGAGTGGGCTGACTTTGTGGACAACCATGACATTTTATTATTTCAGGAAACCTGGGCCCTTGATCCTATTTATAGACATGGGTATATCAATTTTTATAAACCTGCCCAGAGGAGTAGAATGGGCAGAGCTTCTGGGGGACTAACCATTTGGGTGAGGCAGTCACTTAGTTATAGGACCAATGAAGTGCTAGTGGATAATCCTGATATCCTCGGGATAATGCTGACGGGTCCCAATCTCCAGGAGATTTTTATTGTGAACATATATGCTCGCGGACTCCCTGGGGGACGTAGTCCGTTGGTCATTAGAGAATTAGACCTCCTCCTTAATAATATCGGTAGGGATAAGTTCGTGGTAGTGGCGGGGGATTTTAATTGTACCTTCGAACCGCTCCAATGTGAGGGAGCGGATATATTTGCTGAAGAAGATGTGCAATGGAATATCCCTTCCCTCGAACTAAAACTGATTAAGCGAGGGACAGAGGCAGTACTTCAATGGATGGGCTTGTGTCTTGAGTGGGGGTTGAGAGCGGTTAATGGCCGATCACATTCTGATAAAGAAGGCCGGGCCACATTCGATAATGTCACCAGTACTAGTCGAATTGATTATATTTTAATCGGTGTAGAGTACTGTGTGCTATTGGAGGACATGTCAATAATGGCTCGACCTGAGAGCGACCATAACCCGTTAGTGCTTGGTTTAAATCTAAAGGATTGCCTAAGGAGATCAAGTCCGACTGAGTGTGCAACCGTGGAGGCAATTTTAACAAACGATAGCAGAAGGCTTAGGTGGAGCAGGATAGTGGAGGATCCCTCAATATTAGATAGAATTTCATTGGAGGTCTCTTCCACCATATCTGCCCTACAAGCACTGGCTGACCCATTGGACCATCTATCGTATATAACTAGACAGCATGACAAGCTTTTTGGTGTTTTAAAAAGTCTTTTTACTACAAGTTTTAAACATATAAATTTAAGGGTCCCAAAATCAGGGAAAAAATGGTATAATAATTCCTGTAGACAGGCACATACTCATCTGATTAAAGCCCTAAAATCTAGAGATGTAACAGAAATTAGGATGGCTAGGCTCGCGTATAAAAAGGTACAAAGAGAGTCAAGGAGAGAATGGGATGATCTGCATTGGCTGGACTTGTATGAAGCCAGTAAGTTAAAGGACCAGACCAAGTTTTGGCAGATAGTCAAATGGGGTAATAATCAGGACTGTCAGATCCCGACGAATTTTGTCTCTCCTGAAGTGTGGGTAGAATATTTTGAGCACCAGTTCAGGAGTAGTGAACCAGAAACTGTGTGTGGTTTATCTGTTTTTCCTTTAAGTGAACCACTGTTCTGTCAACCTATAGTTTTTGAGAACACAGATGCAGAGTTTGCACTGGGTTTGATCAAAGCAGGTAAAGCCCCGGGTATAGACTGTATCCCGGCCGACTTATTTAAATTTGATTTAATGAATTGGGTCCCTTACATCACCTTTATGGCTAATGCCATTGCAAGTGGTGCACAAATTCCGGATTCATGGCGTGGGGCAGAAATTTTACCTATATTTAAGAAGGGGGAACACTCGGCCCCGGAAAATTATCGACCTATAAGTCTAATAGACTCAATACAGAAACTTGTAGCTAGGATGGTGTTGGTTAAAATCCTTGAATGGATGGAGATCGAGAATATATTATCTCCTATGCAGGCAGGGTTTAGACCTAACGTCAGTACAATTGATCAGGTGTTCAGATTCCTTCTTATTTATTGGAAGGTGGTGACATTGGGCGGAGGAATTATTTACGCAGCGCTTGTAGACTTAAAGTCTGCATTCGATCTCGTACCAAGAGAAAAGTTATGGGCTGCCCTAAGAAACATGGGAATGCCGCCAGCACTACTGGATATAATAATAAGATTACATGAGGCTAATTTCGCCCAGGTGAGATGGGGCAGGCAAGGACAGATAACAGAGAGGTTTCCAGTCACCCGCGGCGTTCGCCAGGGATGTGTCCTTGCACCGACACTGTTTCTGTTATTTATTAACAGGGTCGTGCAGTACTTTGTAGACACTCCTACTGATACCCCTACTTTCGGTGGTACTAACTTTCCACTTCTCATCTTTGCGGATGATACCCTCATCCTATCTAAGACTCAAAAGGGGCTCCAACTCGCCATAAATAAGTTTGAGGAGTTTTGTAAAGTCAACGACCTTCAAGTCAATGTCAGCAAAACAAAATGTATGGTGTTTACTGGAAATAAGCCACAGAAGGGTCATGTCAGGATGAATGACGTTGAACTAGAGCAGGTGGAAGTTATGACATATTTAGGGATCGTACTCGAAAAAAAGTTAAGATGGAAACCACAGGTTGATGTCCTGTCTCTGAAATTTGCCCAACTATCTGGTACTTTAATCAAGGAACAAAGAACCCCCATCACCAAAAGGATTGGCCCTGCGTTAAGAATTTATAATGCTAAAATAAGCTCAGCAATCCTATATGGTGCAGATCTTTGGGGCTCTTCAGACTTGTCTTCCCTGGTTAAAGTCCAAAATAAATGTTTACGTAATCTTATTGGCCTGCCCCAATCTAGTCCCTTGAAACCCCTGTTACTAGACCTGGGTTGCTACCCCATTGATGAAGTGGCACGGTTTAGATCCATTGCTCTGTGGAGAAGGATCTGGTCAACACCCGAACTCGCTATTTTTGCAAAAGAGATATTAGATGTTAGATCCATATTGGGATCTGCTAATATCCCCTGGTTTAGAAATGTGAGATCGATATTGGTAAATATGGGTTATGATCAGCTATGGTCGGATCCCAGAAATAGCATTTTCCTTCAAAAAAGGATTTCAAAGAACAGTACTGGGCGTCCATACGTCATCAACATATAGTCCAGTCAGATCCTACTTCTCTTTCTGGTAGATTTCTGGAACACAAGCTTACTCCCTCTTTAGAGGAGTATTGGGATGCAATTACTAAGACCTGTGACAGAAAATTATACCATCAGTTTAGGGTGGGGTCACTTCCAGTGAAATCCTTTACAGCTACATGGCGTGGTCAGACGAATGAGTATTGCCCTTGGTGTAGGGACAAAAAAGAGTCCATAGGCCATGTGTTCTTTGTTTGTCCATCCTACTCAGCCCCTAGAAGAAAATGGCTTAAACCCATTTGTAAAAATATGAAAACTCGGGTGAGTCAGGAGGCACTATGGCTCTTAAGGACTAATACATCGACTCCAGTGGCCATAGCTGTTGCAAAATTTTTAGGTTGGACATGGATTATTAGAGCCAGACAACATTGTAATAGTGGCTAAATAGTCCTTGATATCAGTACATATTTCTATACGTCTTTTACTGACAATTTAATTACTTTTTAATTCTATTTTACTGTGTATTACATGTTTAATTCCGCTTATTAGTGATGATTTGTCCTAAATGAACTCTTTTATGTATTTAATCTATCTTTACGACTTTTTTTAACATTATGATTATTTTGACATCTGGAGTTTTTAGTCATGTGTGGAATGTTTTATTGCATGTCTTTTATGATGAAATAATATCGAAATAAAGACGTATGAAATGAAATGAGTATAAATATTGGGACCCAGACCCAAGAATTTTAGATCACTTCTTGGAATCAAGACGAACCTTTGCTGAGGAGAAGAACCAGGAAGCTGAAGGAGGAGACTACCTCTGTGCTGTGTGTTTGGGGGTTGGCCTGCAGTGGTTGCTTCATTGCCAAAGAAAGGAGAAAAGGACTGAGTGTGCTTTTTATCAACTTGAGGAAGAATCTCCAAGGGCTTGAACTAGAGCTTGCCTCTTGCCTGAAGCCTTAGGGATACAAGACTTCACCACCAGCTCCCCCCTGAATTCCCTTGCTGGGAATTGAAGTGCCTGCTGTTGTGCTGGGCCTTCTGAGAGACTGCGTGTCACTGGGAGCGGGAAGCGCGACGCAACGTCGAGAAGCGTGTCACCGCCGCAGCAGCTGTCATCGCATCGCCGAAGAAGCGAGCTGCCGCTGTCCTCATCGCATCACCGAAGCGCGGCGCATCACCGGAGAAGCGGGATGCCGCCATAGAGGTCGCCGTCGCATCCCCGGAGAAGCGCGTCATAGGGTCTGTCGCAGCTCCAAAGATCATCGAGTCGCCGCACAGCCGTCGGGCGTGCAAACATCGCATCAACTTTGTCTCATCGTAACCAAGACACCATTTTGTCGCATCACACTGGAGAAGAGTATGGCATCGAGGTGCCTTCTTGTCGCATCGTAGCTGAGAGCAGTAAGAAACCGACGTATCACCTCCCCACACAGTAAGGAAGCGAGCATCAACTCCCCTGCGCAGCAGTAAGGACCGACACATCCACTCCCCTACATGTATGGAACAGACGCATCACCTTCCCTGCGACCCTTTTGTTTTCTTTGCGTTACGCATTCAAGGTACATTGAGAGTAAAGTGTCGCATTTACAACTTGAGAGAACTGAGCAATTTTATAACATTTTCAAGTGTATTTTTGAGTACAGTATTGTGGATTTTTGTCGTTTTGGTCTTGTGATAAGTCTGTGTGGTGGCCATCTGTAGTGTTGTCACTGTATTACTGTATGTGTTCACAAATGCTTTACACACTGCCTCTGAGATAAGCCTGCCTGCTTGTGCCAGGCTACCAAGGGGGTGAGCAGGGGTTATTTTGAGAGTGTAGCCCCTCACCCTGACCAGACGCAAGGGTCCCTATTTGGTCAAAGGTATCTACCTCTGCCAACTGGAGACCCCCAAATCTAACAGTGACGCAAACCAGCTCAAAACGTTTTTTTTTCATTTACTCTCCAACGCAAAACTTGTTGTGAGCTGGAAAGTTGCCTAAAAGTAACACCAAGCAGAGATTATGCTGCTTTGCATTACTCTACATCAGAGGAGTGTTAAATGGTTGGTGCAGGGGTATTCCCAGACAACCATCAATGCTTTCTGACACAAAACCATATCTACTAACAAAAGTAGACAGGGTTTTGCGCCCAAAAATAATGACACTTTGAAGCTGAGTTAAAAGGAGAAATAGTTTTATTTCTCCTTTCTTTTCCGACTTTGCATGTGCGCTGCACTGTACAGCACACATACAAAATAGGAAAAGCTTTACTGTTTGTCTAGGCATAGTATTTTGTACTGGAAGATTATCTTCCCAGTAGAAATGGTATGCTAGCCTCATGTAGACAGTTTTGCACCATGGTGCAAAGGTCAGTGAGTGTCGCTCGACAGCTGGATTGTGCGCCAGTGCTAGGGAGAGAGGAGGGGGGTGCCATATACCTGTTGATATGGCGCTGTCCTCCTTTCTTCCTGTCACGCAACGCAGTCAGCAGCTTTAGGAGCTGTGCCGTGTTGTGTGACAGCCAGGGTCGTAAATCTGTCCCTAAGTGTTTTACAAATTCATTAGCTTACCCATCATGCTAGTTCCTGAACATAACAAGGTGGTCCTGTATGTTGGAGTTGACTGGTGTGCTTGTGGACATGCTGAGTGTAACCAGGTTCATGGAAGTTTTATCTAACCGACCTCTTCCAGCAGTCTGGCATAACCTCTTGAGCCTAAAAGAACACTTCTTTCTCAACCTAGGAAGGTCTATGGGAATTTAATAATGTAAGGAGCCCTGCATTTCTCTTCCATGTCACCCAGTAGCCACTTTAGGTGACATTGACAGTCTTTCCTTTGCAGGCATACTGGCCAAAGCCACACACCTGCAACTTTACAACACTAACTCCATACTACTTGAGATCCCAGCCTTCAGGAAAATAGAGTTTGAGCCAATCATTTTCATTCCAGCCTTCAAAAAACAACTCAAAGACTTGCTCTTCAATAAGTTCTTCCCTAACGCAACAACTCTCTACATGGATTGGATGCTCTGTAGCAGAACTGAACCCATTGCTTATAAAGATGTTGTTTATTAACTGTACCTTCTCCTTGACTACAGCTGTTTCTAGACTCTGGACCAGTTGTCCCATGTTGTAAAGCATAATTATTCTTCTGGTACTGGATTAGGATGGGCCCTGACCCTCCACTTTCTGTTGTCCATGCAGTGTCCTTCTTGCATCCAGTCGTGCTTTGTTATTTGTGTTGACTCCTCTGATATGGACCTAGAGTGCAAGTCCCTCAACATCTACCTTTTTGCCCGCATATCCCACTGTAACTTACTCGCAAGTCTTGAGTCCCAGCTTTCTACAAGTTGCCAGCATGCTTTCCTACAGTTAGTTTTCACTAGAGGTGTGGCGCTGCGGCCAGGGCGACTGACTCAGGAATCAGGGGATCACGGTTCGATCCCGGCGCCGGCGGCAGATTAGCCCAGCACCATGTGACTCTGGGCAATAGCTTGCTTAATCTTCCCGACGGCCCCCAGCGCCTAGAGACCCTTACGGGTGCTTGTTCACGCTTTACAAATGTGGATTCTTTTTTAATATTACTTACAATTTATGCTGTGTTGTGTAAAGCACTCAGGTGCTCTCCGGCTTAGTACACGCAACATAAACATACAAACCTGTAAATACAGTAACATAAATAATACTATCTCCATCAAGGAGAGGTCCAGCTGGTACACACAACATCTAATGGTGACAGAGTTCTCTGAAGCACTGGCTGAACATTCCCAGATGGGGCTGAGTCTTCTGTCCCTCGCCTCTCTCACAGTCTGATGGCTGGGTCTCACTTTTCTAAGTGTTAAAGAAATGGGGGCCATATTATCAAGGAACGGAGATAACATTATTGCCGCTTTAGCGGCAAGAAACTGCAGCTAAAGCGGCGATAATGGGCTTGATAATATGCCCTTGTAAATTCCCATGGAAGCCCATGTTGACACCAGAACCTGTGCTTCTATGGTAATTCACAAGGGCATATTATCAAGCCCATTATCGCCGCTTTAGCTGCAGTTTCTTGCCGCTAAAGCGGCGATAATGTTATCTCTGTTCCTTGATAATATGGCCCTGGGTTTCCTGGTGAAGTCTTGAGCTCTTGGACTGACCAAAGAGGGTCTTCTGACACTGGCATACTGTGAGTGGGAGCCATATAAGTATGTATCTGTATGTTATTTCTATAGTGCAAAACTAGCCAAAAAGCAGCGGAGAGCTGTACAAGGTCAAAACAAGCATAACCTCAAGGAATGATAGGAGAGGTAGCTGGGTGGGGGTGTCATGCTCAAAACACTCACTTACGGCAAAGCTCCACACAGCTTAGTGGAGGGTCCGGGGGGGTCAACCCGTCCTTCTACCAAAGTGTTTATCTTTCCCCGGAGAGGACTACAGCTCTCATGTTTTCAAGAGGCTGCTAGGACACCAGAGTGCTGTGAGTGGGAGATGCAGTCAAACAACTCATGTTCCACAAAAGCTCTTCCTTTGACTTTTAAGCCCCTAAAGTGAAGGAGGCCAGCGGACCCTTTATTTGGCCCTTCATTCCGTCCTTGATCTCAGTGGGTGGTGGGTAGCCCTCTTCCACACTATTCAACCAGCTGTCCCACTCTCTTGGTGCTCTGTTCAAGGTAGTGTTATGACAACATTCCATTATCTCTTGTTAGTGTTCTCCCTCCCCAACTCCAGGATGCTCCTGATTTTCTCGGCCTGCTGTGACCTTAACTTCTATGTTTTCAGCAGTTTCCGCCACTACAGTGAAAACTCTTGAATGTGGTAACCTTCCTGGATCGTTCAAGGGAGCCTTGGTCTGACGTCTCCAAAGGAGCTACATGGAGGCCGGAATGGCCATAGTGGGCGCTGGGTATTTCCCACGTGGGCCGATGGGGTGGGAGTCGGTTTTGTGCTGCCTTTGGGGGCGGTTTTGCAGCAGTGCTGCAATACCGGCCCACTGTAACAAAAGCGGGAGCGGTGCTTCTTACTAGCATCCCCCTTGTCCCCCGCTCCCAGGGCTGGTCGAGCAGAAATCTGCCAGGGCTGGTTGCTGTTCCCAGTCGGGCCCTGGCTACATCAGTCCCACTCCAGTTGGGTCTGTTTGCACGTGATGATACCCCTTCAAGCAGACTAGCTTGGATCATTGCTAAACTTGTTCAGTATTCCCTGCAACCATTCTTCCAAGAGCCGACCTTCACTAGATGCCTCCTCCACGATACCCAAGGGCGTCACTGGTGCCACTGAAGTGCCCTCCCTCTCACCCTGGCATCCCCATTCGTTGAGATAACTTCTTGTCGCGGCTAGCGATGTTGCAGAGGGCCTCCTCTCATTCATTGTGGGCTGTTGGAGGCCGCAGCAATGGTCCTCAGGATGTAATGGCCTACAGCTTAGAAGGAGGTGATGTCACCCTCTTGCAGTAGCACTCCACTCTAGTGGCAGGAAAGCGTAAGCTCTCAGGCAATAACGTACAGAATAAAGCACGCGCATCAAGTTACATTGCCTTGTCGGATGCCATTCGCAGTCTGCGTTTGGCGTGGCCTGGAAATACAAGAGCAATCGAAATGTCCATGTGAATATGGGTATCAAGTGTAAACTTGGAAAAGCGCCCACATGGGACTCATTTTGGAGAAACACAATATCATACGACAGGGGTTTCCACCCTCCAATAAATCAGAGAAAACATTACTTACAAGACAGAAGAATTCTGTCAAGAATCAATCTAGGCACAACACAGGAAAGTCAACCAGTGTGTCATTGTCATATTCAATTCGTCCGAGTTGAATTTTATTTCGATAGATATAAAAATGTACAAATATCAAGCTTACGTGATCAGGTGAGTTGTGAGATAGTTATTCCCCAGTAAGCACAGCAAACACCAGAGTCCTCCTCCTGGGCAGGGACAGGCAATAGCGGGAGCCAAGCACTTGGTGACACCCCTATTGTTGAAACGCAGCCTCCGGTGTCCAGGACCGCAGCGCGTTATTTGAAGCTCCAGGGAGATCGATCACAGCTGCTCTGCACAATTGGGATTGAGGGATGAGAAGTCCCCAGCTGCGATATGGACACCCCCAGCTTTTTAGGTCGAGCCTGGGCAGCGTATGTGCTGCTCAGCGAGCCTTGTTGTATTGGAGTATGTACTTGAAGCCCCGCCCACTCTCTGCCCATATTTGTCATTTGCTTGTGTCTTTGTCCTTCGTAAATGCTGGCTTCTGATTCGTTATTAGGCTTGTTTGTCCCTCCTTAGTACCGCCTTATCTTCATTTGTAACCTCCCATGAGGACTGGCCCTTTTAATTCAGTTGTTACACTGTACGTCTTCTTTTGTCTGTAAGCACTATTTTCTTTAATGAGTTTCTCTTACTGCAGGATAGCAGGAGGATCTCTCATGCGCAGTTGTGACCTCCAGCTTGTTTACCGTGTAGCAAACGGGGAGCTCTGCAGGGGCATTGGGAGACAGAAGGGGGCAACTCAGCGATGCCTTTAGGGAGGTAAAAGGTGCGTGATGTAAATTCTGCTAGATCTGGTGTATATATTTTCTGACTGAACATCTATTTTGGACATGAAAATGCGTTAGGTTTGCTCCTCCGCTCACTTGCTAAAGACAATGACTTCAACAAACGACTCTTACCCTATTTTCGTGATTTGTTCCTCTGTGAAATGGTTCCAAAAAAGAAAGAAACTCTTTGGCTGCAAATATCTCTTTGGACACACTCTCCCACAACCCCAACTGCAAAACCGACCAGAAGGATTTGGAGAGCTTTAATGAGCAATTCTCCAGTTCCAAAGTGTCAGCTCGCTGCTCTTTGCTCCTCCGCTCAGATTACCTGTGAAGGGTGTGCTTCCACCCCCAGTTTAACGTTACTCTCACTCATTTGCTTTTCACCCCCTACCCACCACATTGCTCAGTCTATTGTTTGCTTCCCTATGCCCTCAGTGCCCCTTACTCCACTGTGTTATCATTTTTGCTTCCCCACACCCTCTGTTTTACTTCCCCACACCTGCACCGTCTGTGGTCCGTCTGCTACCTTCTGTTTGCAACGCCGCACCCCACACACACTTTTAAAAAAGCATTTGCAATGCAATAGGTCTTGCATTTGCAAGAGTTTAAGCTATTGGCATTGTAAATGACAATGCCTTTTATTTATTTTCGGAGTTGTATATAGCGCAAACTGCACCCGAAGGTTTCGGGTATCAGAGCGCTTTACATTAGCACCGGTTGCGTTACACAAGGACACTTTAATTTTTGTTAGGCACGGGGAGATTGATTGATTTGCCCAGAATCATAGGATGTTGAGCATCATTGCAGAGACTCGAACCCGGTTTCCCAGATTTGAGGTCGACTGCCCTAGCCACTAGACCACATCCTCTTCCCTGTTTTAAAAACCAAAACATAAATAAAAGGCATTGTCATTTACTATGCCAATAGCTCAAACTCGCATAAATGTGAGACCTATTGCATTGCAGATGCTTGTTCTTATAAGTAGATTTATTAGAGACAGGAAACTGCTGTCGTATTATATTGTGTTTCTCCAAAATGAGTTCCATGTGAACACATGTTCCAAGTTTTGTCTTTGACGCGCATCAGCTGTAGAAGGCCTCAGCCAGACAGGCCTGAAGCCAGGCTTCTAAAGTTAGTCGCTTGGATGGTACACAACTGCGCTGCAGCCTACAGGTGTCATTCTACCTCTTGCCAGTATGGTGGCAATACTGAAAGTTACATACACCAATTTTGATTTGGAGAGCAGAGCTATGCGTCTGGTGCCAACAAAAGATCAAGCTTCCTCAATCAACAGTAGAGCTACCTCAGCAAAACACAACATTTACATGCCCGGGCCTCAGACAGCAGAGATATTCCTCAAGTCACACTGAACCTAACAGCTTAAGTATCAGACTCCAGACCAATCTCAGTGGCTCAGCTATCAGACAGTAGACCCATCTCTCAAGCTGGCCAAATCTTAGACCATAGAAATGTCCTTCATCATATAATGTTTCTATTTAATCACCAATAACACATAATCCAGTTGCTTTTTTGTTCTTTAACCCTTCATGCTCTTTTTATCAGCAATTCATTGGTAATTTTCAGTATTCAGTTTTCACATAGGTTCTTTTGATTGCCCGTATTAATTTCATTGTGCAGCAAATCTTAAATTAGAACTGGGCTTTTATGCACAATATGGTTCACCCTTTCTCTATTCTCACCTTTCGGGATCCCCTCTGCCTCAATACACCTTCGTACAACTTGCAGAAAGCTAACTGGGCCAATAACAGTACTTAGGGCCCCTAAGGTTTGTAAGAATACTAACGTGCATTGGGCAAATTGGTGACACTTGTTCTGTTGTTTTCTTTGTACAGAAGTTTTCAAATCAGATGATTTTGTCAATTTGACTGACCACAGCCAATGATGATAAATGCACCATTTCCCATACTAAGTGTCATTGGAACTAACGCAGCACCAACACACGTGTGGAGCGGGCCTAAATTAATCCATTGCCTGGGCCCTTGCTACTGTGGGGGCAGGTTACCCCAACGCAGGGTCGGATTGGTAAGGCGGGCACCTGGGCAATAGGCATGGGCCGGTATCTGATGTGTAGTTGTCGGCCCCTTTTTCAGGTCTCGCCAAGCGATGCAGCACATGCACTGCTTCCGAAGGGGGACAGGAGATGTGAACGTGCCCGGACAAGAGATATGCACGCATAGGGCTCCCTCCGTTTCAGCACAGCGTGTGCATGGCGCGCTTTCACTTTCCTAGTTTGTAGCTCTGCTGTCTGCTCGCCTGCCTGTGTCTGTGGGAAGTGTTTGTGCTGCTGCTGCCTGTGCTGTGCCTTGTCTGCTTGTGGGGGAAGTATTTGTCTTCTCGCATGCCATGCCTGTGTCTGAGGGGGTGTTCGCACAGCTGCTGCCTGCTCCTTACCCGGATGCTGGCGCATTCCTCCTTTGAAGAAGGCCGCGCGCTCAGGTGGCAGGGAGCGGTGGGGGCCGCTGCTGTCCGAGGCTCCCGTATCAGCATCCCGAGGCCCGGCTTGGAAGCAGTCAGCTGTACTCGTCTGGCGATTAATGCGCTGCTTGCTGGGGGTGTTGAAGGGATAAGGGTGAGAGGGGCTACTCCTGGCCAATGTAGCGTGCAATTGCTCCAGAGTAATATGTTCATTAACTTAAAGCACAGGCAAAAACCCTTGACAGCTGGCACCGTCGAACGTACAAGTGCCTGCAGGAGCGTGCGCCAGTGATTCATGGCAGAGATGAGCGGGAGATGCACCGTATCCAGCAGGGATTCCTTTATCTCCGCACCCGCTACATGTGTGTGCAGAGACGGCAGCCCACAGAGCGCGAGTGCTTAGGTCTTCCATTTTTTCGTTATTATTATATTTTTATTACATTTTGATTGTCCCCAACATACTCGACTCATTGTGTTCTATCCAGCCATTACTTGTTGCGCTTGTGCCTTTATACTCACATGATGTGCTGCCTCCAGAAATCGACTATGGAAGGCAAAGATGAGATTTTTGAACGGGCCATTACCTCGCCTGACATGTGACCGACTGTCCCAAACCTATTACCTGTGAGATGAAATCGCTAGTCACATATTTTCAGATGTACCCCGTAGCCTCTTCTACAAAATAGAAGCCCACTTTCTAAAACGTCCTTATCTGAGGCGTTATATTCAGGGCCAATGGAATTATGCAATTGTGTGGCCATGGCTTTCCCGCATATTCATGAATTTGCCGAATTTGCCATACAATTCATCATTTTCTGCATAATTTGCAGCTTTTTACAAAAAATGAGTTTGTATCTCAAATAGATTAGACGTTAATAACAAAGGTGCCACGCAATGGCCAGCCCTTTTGTGCTGGAGCAGGTGAATTTTCAGTTGCTGAATGCTGTGTTAGACTGATACTAATGAGGTGAAACCTTTTCCCCTGACAGAGTTCACGTGTTAAAAAAAAAATCACAAAATAGTGACGTAATAGTGCCACAAAAATTGGCACTCTGTGCCTCATAATGTTCTTTTTCTGACGTATAATTTAGTCTTCTCCTACCTCATAATTCTAGTGACCCTGGTTATATTCGAGTCAGTGGACGGGTGCAGGGCCTTGTCAGCATTAGTTTCGACCCTATAATGCATGAGTAACTGTGTATCGCCCTAGACTCATCAACAGGTCATTAAATCCAGCAAGGTTTGAATAGGACCGTGTACCTCTCTGCAAGCAATCGTCAGTTGACTTTCAATCCTATGCTGCTTAAATAGGACTGTGTACCGCAGCGACAGCTAGAAAGGACATTAATGTGCCGAACCTCCCAGTACACACACTGCAAACCAAGCAACCAGACACCTTTCAAAAAGCCTCTAATGAACAGGGTAGCAGGCAAACTGAGCGATAGGCAAACTGAGCGATGGATAAAGCTGAAGACCCCGCAGGAAATTAAATGGATAAAGCTGTAGACCTCGCAGGAAGTTAAATGGATAAAGCTGTAGACCCCGCAGGAAGTTAAATGGATAAAGCTGTAGACCTCGCAGGAAGTTAAATGGATAAAGCTGTAGACCTCGCAGGAAGTTAAATGGATAAAGCTGTAGACCCCGCAGGAAGTTAAATGGATAAAGCTGTACACCTCGCAGGAAGTTAAATGGAAAAAGCTGTAGACCCCGCAGGAAGTTAAATGGATAAAGCTGTACACCTCGCAGGAAGTTAAATGGATAAAGCTGAAGACCCTACAGGAAGTTAAATGGATAAAGCTGAAGACCCCGCAGGAAGTTAAATGGATAAAGCTGTAGACCTCGCAGGAAGTTAAATGGATAAAGCTGAAGAACCCGCTGGAAATTAAATGGATAAAGCTGTAGACCCCGCAGGAAGTTAAATGGATAAAGCTGAAGACCTCGCAGGAAGTTAAATGAATAAAGCTGTAGACCCCGCAGGAAGTTAAATGGATAAAGCTGTAGACCTCGCAGGAAGTTAAATGGATAAAGCTGAAGACCCCGCAGGAAGTTAAATGGATAAAGCTGTAGACCCCGCAGGAAGTTAAATGGATAAAGCTGAAGACCCCACAGGAAATTAAATGGATAAAGCTGTAGACCCCGCAGGAAGTTAAATGGATAAAGCTGTAGACCCCGCAGAAAGTTAAATGGATAAAGCTGAAGACCCCGCAGGAAATTAAATGGATAAAGCTGTAGACCCCGCAGGAAGTTAAATATTGGACTGTCTGCCCTCAAAGTCTTTAGTTCTGTTCCATTTACGGAAGAAGAACATTCTTGTGTGGTACCTGTCTCCATTCTGTGTAAATGTGTCTATGCGTTCAACAGTGTATCCCTGGTGGGCAACATAACCAGCACTATCACATTCCCAGTAGCGGAAGAGACATCATACTGCATTTGAGTGCCCGCGGTCTTTTACCCCTGAAGACATTGTGTAATGTGACCTCATGCAATCTTTAAAGTGATGGGCCAGCGTATTTCTTAAACTGTCTGTCTTGCAGCATTTGACCCTTCAGTTTTAATGGTTCGCTTGGCAGAGGTCAGATCTGCATGTATAGCACCCGCTGCGGTTGAATCCTTCAATTCCTTGTCTTTGAGGTCTTTTATCTGATGATCCCATCCCTTTCTCTGTGGGGTTTCCCAGGGCTTTTCACTAACACCGATGCCCTTTAATCCCTCTGCCCACTGCACAGCTATACTGATCCTGTTGTCTGCCTGCAGTGCTTCACCCATGCAAAAGACACCCATACATAGGTGCCATTGGACAAGGCTTGTTTGTATGCAGTCATGTGTGTTTGTCTGTTCCTTGGAAAAAGCATGAGGATCGTAGGCTGGTGTGGCGATAGTGAGGTGCTTCTGTGATGTCCTTTTTAGGTCGAGCCTATGTAGCGCATGCGCTGCTCTGCTGCATGCTGTATTGGAGTATGAAATAGAAGCCCCGCCCACTCCCCGCCCATATTTGTCATTGGCTTGTGTCATTGTCCTTCGTAAATGCTGGCTTCTGATTCGTTAATAGGCTTGTAAGTTCCTCCTTAGTACCGCCTTGTCTTCATTTGTAACCTCCCATGAGGACTGGCCCTTTTAGTGTGGTTGTTACATAGTACGTCCTTTTTAGTCTGTAAGCACTATTTTCTTTGAATTTCTCCTACTGCAGGCACTACATGCTTTCCTGCAACATTCAGCGTGCCATGCGTGCTTTCATTTTAAGAGCAGCCTGGGACAATGGCGGCCACTTCTTTGAATATGTCTTAATTAGCAAAACAAAAAAGGCATTGTCATTTACAATGCCAATAGCTTAAACTCTCACAAATGCGAGACCTATTGCATTGCAAATGCTTGTTTCAGGGGCGTAACACAGGCCCCCGCAGCCCCCGCGGTGCGGGTGGGCCCCCAAGCTCCAGGGGGCCCCCTCACCTCCCAGTGACGTATGCCACCTGACATCAGAACACAACTCCTGCAACACTCTGCCCGTAAAATATGTCCTGTTTCCTAGGCAAACATTTTTTTTTTTTTTTTAAAGAAATTAAATGCATCACGAAATGGCATATTTCCTCTCGTCTCTCAAATACATAAACCAGACTTTTGACATTAGTGTCAACCCAAACGAGAGCGCTTTTAAGTCCTCTCAGTATAGGTTAGAATAATTTTTTTTAATGAAATCAAGATCTTTGAGTCAAAGGTTAGTGGTTATGGCAGTGGTGTTTTTTGTTTATTTGTGCCTCTACAGTTTGTTGCTGGGGTGTATGAACCAACCAATGTACTAGCCCACCACAGATTACAGTGAGCAATGCCATCACTGCGGCACAAGTAGACTAAAGGAGTGAGAAAGAAAAGATGTAGGAGGAATCAAAGGAGAGGGTAGAGGACAGAACCAGGTAAGAAAGCATGAGAGAAAGATAGCGAGGATGGAGGAGTGAGAGAGAGAGAGAGTGTGCAACAAAAGTAAGAAGTGAAAGTAAGAAGGTGAACAAATAAAAAGAGGAAATCGAGTGGAAAAGAAACATATAGAAGAAACAGGAAAGTGGATGGAGGGGAGACAGATGAACAGAGAATACAGGGGAGAGAATAAAAGTTAAGGAGAAAAAGCGGGCATAGAGAACAGCGTGAGAAAGGAGAAGAATGGATGGAAGTGCTAGGAAGGAGCATGCAGAGAAGAGAAAGGAAGAGGAGGAAAAGCAAACAGCGAGAGAAGTTTGAGAAAGGAAGAGTGGATGAAAGAGCAAGGGAAGAGAGTGCAAGTGAGAGAATGGGATGTGGTAAATTGGACAGAGAGTGGGGAGAACTAGACCAGCTTCAGTGCATCCAGCTGGTTCCGGTTAGCAAGTGTGCTGATCTCTCAAGGTGGCATTTATTTCCATTACGTGAAGTTGCACTCTGTAAAGCACTGCTCCTTTACCCTGTTACCTAAGTTTGAACCATCACCTTGCAATGCTAGGACAGAACTAATGGGCAGATTAGCACATAGTTAGGGGCATATGTATCAAAATCTCTATTTGAGATTCTCAAATAGCGATTTTTTTGAGAATCGCTATTTGGGAATCGCAAACGAGATGCAAGTAAAAATTCGCAAATTGTTAGCGATTCCTTGGCATTCCTTAATTGCGATTCGCAAATGCGAATCGCAATTAAGGAATACCTTCCCATTCATTCCTATGGGCCAGGAGGACCATAGGAATGAATGGGAAGACATCCTCAATTAGCGATTCGCAATTAGAGAACCGCAAATTGAGAATAATTTCAAGGGTGCAAGGATGTCATAAGGACACCCTGATGCACCCCTGAAATGAGCATATGTGCGCAATTGGCGCACATACATGCCCTAAGGGCATGTATGTGCGCCACATGACACTTTGAAAAATGCCAAAAAGTGCATCTTTCAAAGAAATCGCAAATTACCACCAACTTGAAGTTGGTGGTAATTTTCACTTTCTTAAGGAGTAATCGCACAACTTGGATGCTTGCTACATCTCATTTATGGAATCGCAATTTGCAATTCCTTAAATGCAATCGCAAAATAGAGAATCGCAAATTTGCGATTCTCTAATTTGTGATGCCCTTTTGGGATGATACATCCCAAAAGGCATTTTCCCGTTTGCAAACGGGCCGATTCTGAGAATCGGCCTTTTTGTGAACGGGAAAAGGGCTTGATACATATGACCCTTGGTGATTGTGCTGGTCTGTAATAGAACAGCACTGTTTTGTCTGCTGTACATTGCACCCCTCTCATTTTGTCACCATACTGCATAAATTATTTCAACATTTTCAAAAGGGCAGGGGACACAAACTCAAGCGGTCTCTAAACACTATTCATTTTTTTCTTCAGAACAAACTCTTTTAAAAATTCCGATTTATCTTATTGAAAGAAGGATTTAAGATATTGCCCTTAAATGAGAAAATGAAAGATGCTGATCTCTATTATGGGCGTTTCTAGACCATTACATTGCACACAAAAAAGCATTTCTATAGTTTCTCAATGCGGGTGAGATGATGCATTTGTTCTAGCAATGAAGTCTCGCTCATAGTGTGACTTATGGCATTGGAATGTCATTCATGAGGACACTGAAAACATTTAAATGTCGCTTATGAGGCAGCAGAAAACCTGGCAGCTATGGCAAAGGCTCTACTTTTCAGCAATCGCACTGTCTTCAGTCTGCACAAAATTGTGTTAAGCTTGATAAGTAAGGTTAGTACAGCTGAGAGCTCTTCATTGCGGCGAGTCGCTGTCTGCAGTACATTTAGGTGCTTTGCAAGCCTTTTTAAGATCTTAGAGTTTCTTGTTGCTCAAATGGGTGTAGTTTCCGTTATTTAAACGTTTCCCTAGTCTTCATTCCTTGATTTTGCTCGATAGAAAGTGTCACTCATATTCGATGAATGTCACTCATAATTACAATGGAATTATGAAAATGTCACACATAAGCAGTGTGAAACCTTGGCAGCTATGGTTGTGGTGCGTGTGACTTAACCCGGCGTCTTCACACGTGTCATTCAAAGTGCTGGTTGTTCAGTCTTGTCTCTTTTTTTTGCACACGCTGCACTATAACTAAATGAAAATTAATCCACCATGTCGATTTGCAGAGGGAAAGAAAAGTGTGGTATTATACATGATACATATCCATGGGTTGCTTTCAGTGTAAGTTAGCTGAGCCATCTGTTTCTAAAGAGCTGGGAGAGGGGAAGGCTAAAAAACATAATGAAAACTGAAGATAATATGGACACTTATTGCTGGAAGGCCCTTTATGTAATATATGTATTTTTTGGGGTCTAGTTTACATGATTTAGATTTCCAATTCTTTACTTTATCTCTTACTCTGTTTTCATTCATCCAAATGTACTCTTAAATGACAGTGCTACAAAAATACAGAAACACTCTCCACAAAATGCATATTAATGAGGCTCCAACACAATCAATCATTCTCAGGACTTATGTAATGATTTGACAATATTTTTAAGGATAAAATCCTAAAAATATGGTCCAGTTTTGATTAGACTGTAACAGTTTGTGGAAGCTCAGGGAGTCAAGTTACTTCCTATAAGCCTAGATTATATTTGACGGAATATCCTCCTATAACTACAGACACATCGAGATCCCCAATGAATACCGTTAAATCAGGCTCACCCTCCGACCCTTGCACCCCTGGGGGCATATTCACAAGCCCCTATCACCACCACAACGTCACTTTCAGTAGGGGCCTCGCCTTATTCACTTAACGTGGCTTTAAGCTGCCTTGTGAATAAGGCCCCTTTCACGCTGTGTTTAGCGTGAAAGGGGCGTGCAGTGGGTGTTGTGGTGGGCGTTCCACCGCAACACCCATTGATTTTAATGCTGCCCCTTATTCACAAGGGCAGCGTAAATAGGAGGTAGCTCCAAAATTAAGACCAGGAACATCCTGATCTTAAGTTGGCGAAACGAGAAATGCTTTATTTCTCCTTGTCTTTGCTTTTTCCATGAACACATGGAAAAAGCAAAATGCCATGGTTTATTTATGTACAGGAAGGTGTCCCTTCCTGTACATAAACAAACTTTTTAAACATGCCCTTTTGTAACTTGTGTGTGCTGCATGAAGCAGCACACATGTAAGTTACAAACTGGCATTTTAGGTTTATGTGCAGGAAGGGACACCTTCCTGCACATTAACAAACCTCCCTGCTTGCAGACATCCTTGCACTCTGGTGCAAGGGTGCCTGCGTTGGCGCTAAGTTGTGAAACTTAGCGCCATCGCAGAGGGAAACGCAAGGCTGCACAATATCCTTGTGAATATGGTGCAGCCTTGTGTTTCCGAAGTGGTGGAGAGAGGCGTTAAGCCAAGAAGGCTAACGCATCTCTCCGCCACTTCCTTGTGAATATCCCCCCTGGTTATTACATTTTGCTATTGGTCTTGTGACCCCGAAACTTTCGGAAATTTGTAATAAGTCTCTGACCTCTGCTGAACTCCTGCCAAGATGGAAACGTGCTTTTATTAAAAATCTGTGGATATGACTATCCTCTCTACTTTCAGACCTATTTCTTTATTAACATTCCAAACTGAGCTATTTGAAAAGTTTGTTAACTCTGAGTTAGAGTGACCAACCGTCCGTAAATTTCACGGACCGTCCCTCATTTTGGTGTCATGTCCGTTGTCCGTAATCATTCCTTTTACGGACGCCTTTTGTCTGTAATTTTGAAGATCAATTACAGCGAGATGTGCTATTCCCCTGAGAAGCGCCAGGAGATTGAAAGTTCTCAGGGGCCAGGTCGCACTTCTCTGCTGAACTCCAGAGGCTGCAGCAGCCCCTCACTGAGCTTGCACACACTGGAGACAGGCGCATTGTCATTCTGACTGAGACTGATTATCCCCTTTTGAATGACAATGCTCCGTCTGCCTTTAGCATATCGTGTGAGTGAGTGCCTTGGAGGCCAGTGACTCACTTGGAGCCAGTAGATCATAGTTGGTGATTACAGAGGAGCTTTCCCCAAACAGAGTACTGTGGAGAACTTGCGGCCTTGTGTAATTTGCCAATGTTGTTCACTGACACTGAAGGGGCAGGGGCAGTGATGGGGCAGGGCTGGAGAGGTGACGGGGCCAGGAGCGTAACACAGGCCCCCGCGGTGCGGGGTCCAGCGAGCTGCAGGGAACCCCATCAGCACAGTACTCAGGCCTGAGACCTCAGGATTAAATCCGGAGCGGGCCCCTCCGTGTACCTTGCAGGGGGGCCCCCTCAACTTTCGTTACACCACTGGCTTGTTTCCCAGTGTAGTGGCGGATTTCGACTGTGTCTGTGCTATTCGGACCCCGACAGGGGCCCAGTGGGGGCCTGAGCGGCCTTTTTGGAGACAGACGGGCCCCTTTAACCTCCCTTTTACGAACGATGCGCAGGTGTCATTCCCGGTCTCTCCCTGGCCCGGCCCATTAATGTATGCAGGGATTGAGCAGTGGAGGAGGGGCCGAAAAGTAGTAGCCTCACTTATATTCAGGTGTGGTTAACCATTGAGAACTAATCCGTGCAAAAAGAATCCTGGCAGCATTCGCATTTTTTTTTATCATTTTGAAGATAAGAAGGCATGCCTCTTTTAGAGAAACCCCCTCCTTCTTTTCATAATGCCTGAGCAGTTTTTTTGCGAAAAGGCACAATCCACAAATTTGGGCCACTCAGCTGCCAAGTTTCCCAGATCCATGCATGGTGTTCTGATCCAATCCACGTTTTTTTCCTTTGAATTCTGCCCAGTAAGCACTGATTCTGTCACTTGCAGTCCTGTTTTATAATGGACTATGCAAGACTACAATTCCCAGAATTCAAAGATTAAACCTCCACATGAATGGACCCGGGAAACTTGGCAGTGCTGGCCACTTCGTGTTTTCAGGGTGCCGGGGCCTATTCTTGATCCCAATCCAACCCCGCCCCCAGGTCCCTCCCTACTTTAGGTATGCTTCGCTGTTGGCGTGTATGGAGTCCGAAAATGTGGTGTGCAAGTGGCTGCATATTGTGAAGTTGTGCAGGTGTCTGCTGCGCCGCTGTGTTCTCGTGGTGCGCCTCCCCCAGCGGAGATCAGAGCTAGAGAGGGCAGCCTGTGTTTCCCAGGCGCCTCCGGGTCGCCGGAGCACTTTGGACCGTTCCCGCCCCTTCCCGGCACTTTATCCTTCACAGCCTGGGCCCCCACCGAGCACTCGCGTGTGTGTTTAGCCTGCCTGTGACTGCGCGCTCCTTTCCTCTGGCAGTGATGGTCTGGTTCCTGCCTGTGGTTCTCTTGTCTCTGTTAGTGCGTCTTTGTCCCTGGTTGTGTTGTACTTGTTACGGGCAGTAGAAGCGCGTGTCCCTGGCTGTGGTGCTCTGGTCCCTGGCAGTGGGAGCTTTGATCCCTCTCTGTGGGTGCTTTGATCCCTGGCTGTGGTATTCTAGTCCCTGGCAGTGGGAGCGTTGATCCCTCGCTGTGGGTGCTTTGATCCCTGGCTGTGGTTTTTTAGTCCCTGGCAGTGGGAGCTGTGGTCCCTGGCAGTGGGAGCTTTGATCCCTGGCTGTGGTATTCTAGTCCCTGGCAGTGGGAGCGTTGATCCCTCGCTGTGGGTGCTTTGATCCCTGGCTGTGGTTTTTTAGTCCCTGGCAGTGGGAGCTGTGGTCCCTGGCAGTGGGAGCTTTGATCCCTGGCTGTGGTATTCTAGTCCCTGGCTGTGGTGTTCTAGTCCCTGGCTGTGGTGTTCTAGTCCCTGGCTGTGGTGTTCTAGTCCCTGGCTGTGGTGTTCTAGTCCCTGGCTGTGGTGTTTTAGTCCCTGGCTGTGGTTTTTTAGTCCCTGGCAGTGGGAGCTGTGGTCCCTGGCAGTGGGAGCTTTGATCCCTGGCTGTGGTATTCTAGTCCCTGGCAGTGGGAGCTTTGGTCCTTCGCTGTGGGTGCTTTGATCCCTGGCTGTGGTATTCTAGTCCTGGGTTGTGGTGCCCTAGTCCTGGACTGCAGTGCTGTGGTCCTGGGCTGTGGTACTCTTATCCCTGAGTGTGGTACCCTGACCCCTGTCTGTGGTACTCTGTTGCCTGACAGCGTATTAATATCCTGGCTGTGGTATTCTAGTCCTGGCCTGCGGTGCTGTGGTGCTGTGGGTACTCTTGTCCTGTTCTGTGTTGCTCTGATAAATGGTTGTACATGTGCTTGTCTCTGGCTGTAGGACTCTGGTTCTGGACTGAGGTGCTGTGGTGCTTTGTACCCGGGCTGTGGCGCACTGATCCCTGGTTGTGGGTGCTGTAAGCCCTGACAGAGGACACTCTGGTCCCTGGCAGTGGGTGTTTTGATCCCTGGCCGAGGGTTCTTGTGCTGTGGTATTCTAGTCCTTGGCTGTGGTATTCTAGTCCTGGGCTGTGGTGCTCTGGTCCTGGACTGCGGTGCTGATCCCTGGCTGTGGTTCTCTGGTCCCTGGCAGTGAGTGCTTTGTCCCCTGGCAGAGGGTTCTTGTGCTGTGGTATTCTAGCCCTGGGCTGTGGTATTCTAGTCCTGGGCTGTGGTGCTCTGGTCCTGGACTGCGGTGCTGATCCCTGGCTGTGGTTCTCTGGTCCCTGGCAGTGGGTGCTTTGTCCCCTGGCAGAGGGTTCTTGTGCTGTGGTTCTCCGGTCCTGGACTGTGGTTCTCCGGTCCTGGGCTGCGGTTCTCCGGTCCTGGTCTGCGGTCCTGGGCTGTGGTGATCTTGCCCTTGATAGTGGTCGTCTTCTCATTGGCTGTGCTGCTTTGGTCTCTGGCTCTTGTACTCTGGTTCCTCAATCCTTGCTGTGGTATCCTAGTCCTGGGCTGTGGTTCTCCGGTCCTGGACTGCGGTTCTGCGGTCCTGGGCTGCGGTTCTGCGGTCCTGGGCTGTGGTGATCTTGCTAGTGGGTAGTCGTCTTCTCATTGGCTGTGCTGCTTTGGTCTCTGGCTCTTGTACTCTGGTTCCTCAGTCCTTGCTGTGGTACAGTTGTCACTGGCTGTGGTTCTCTGGTCCCTGGCAGTGGGTGCTTTGTCCCCTGGCAGAGGGTTCTTGTGCTGTGGTATCCTAGTCCTGGACTGTGGTTCTCCGGTCCTGGGCTGCGGTTCTCCGGTCCTGGTCTGCGGTCCTGGGCTGTGGTGATCTTGCCCTTGATAGTGGTCGTCTTCTCATTGGCTGTGCTGCTTTGGACTCTGGCTCTTGTACTCTGGTTCCTCAGTCCTTGCTGTGGTACAGTTGTCACTGGCGGTGGTGACCTGGTCCTTGACAGTGCTGTTTGTGCCATGGCGCTCGCCCTGCTGCTGCTTCTGGGCCTGGTCCTGTTGGCATTGACCCTCATCTACCACAAGTTCTTCAGCGGTGCGGGGTCGCCGTTCAATGAAGCCCACTTGGCCCCGCCCAAACCCCTGGTGACGGACCCGAAGCTCAGAGACAAGGTGCTGAAGCAGGGTAAGTACTACAAGTGCCCACGAGTTATGAGGACTTTAGTTAACAGTTTAGATTCAAAATTATAAACCAGCCATGATTTAGAAGGAACCGCGCATGCGCCATCTGAAGAGGAAGTGAAAAAGAACACATGCACGAGCATGCACCAGGAGCAGTGCACGCGCCAGAGGAGCCTGTCAGTGGGCCTCAGGGGTGTCCACCTTAGGCACGGGCCGAGGATACCCTACACCTATCTTTACAATGGCCTTTCTTCCTCAGAATTGCAAAGACACCGTTCAGCCACAAGGAAGCACTTCCCACTGCAGGCTCGTACATGCACTGTTGGTATTATGGCTGTGTGCTGATCCTGCACCATTGTAGGCTCGCCATGAATACACATTTCAGATGCTTGCGGCCAAGTGTTATAATTAATGCTATAATATATTTCTGAACAAATCCATTTATGCAGTCTCAATTCTAGACATATGGTAAAGAACAAATTGCTTCCTTCCCATGGCCAGACCCATGTGTCCTCTTCTGAGCTGCTGGTCGTGGGTTTGGTGTTTGTCTCAGCTCATACAATCCGACTCTGCAGAGTGGGAACTTATCGGGTGTGATAAATACCACTTATCAGGGTATAGTGGACACCCGCAAAACCGGCTCGAGGGGGTGGGGGTGGGGTGTTACTGGGCCTCACTAATTTGTTTTCTGGCCCTCTTAACTTTCATTCCTGGCTCACAGGTTATTGCAATTTAGAAGGCGAAACTAATAGATGCAAAAACACAGCTGTGGGGTGTGGACCAAACGAAAATCTAAAACGACCTAAATCGGTGACAGCGAGAAAGAACAAGCCTTGGCAAAGCTAATCGGCCTCAGCAATGCCCGAGCTATTTGTCTTGTCAATGCAAATGTCTTTTAGCCATGTTGTCTAGCACCACATTTGCTGTTCAGCATAGCTGAACGTTGCTAAAAGCCCAGAATCACAGGATGTTGAACCGCTGCTGTGTTTCTGTTGAGTTTATTTTCCTGCCCCTCCTAACAAAAAAAAGCATTGGCATAGCCAATAGGTCTCGCCTTTGGGACCTTATAAGTGTTTAGCTATGCAACAGTTGCATAGCTAAATACTTATAAGGTCCCAAAAGCGAGACCTATTGGCTATGCAAAGCGGCCATTTGGCCGCGAAAGTGAAAGCAATCGCGGCAAGCGCGGCGCGCGCGCCCGCGCACATGCACTGTAGCTCTAGGCTGGCCTGGTAGCACTTTTTGGAGCCCTCTCAATAAGTCTCGCCAGACCAGCGCATGCGCTGGGTCAGGCAAGACCTAAAAAGCGCTATGCGTGACCTGTGCTGGCCGCACCATAGCACTTTTTTCAGTGACTTCCAGCCTGCTGAACAGCAGATGTTCTGCTAGACAGCACAGCTAAAAACCATTCAAATTAACAAGGAAAATAGCTATCGCATTCCCAAGACCGATTGGCTTTGCCGATGCTTCTTGATTGCTGACAGGGTCTTGCTCAACAAATGTGAGAATCAGTTGAGCTTTAAAGTGAAGCAAGGATGTGGTGTAATGGCCTGAGCTGTCGGCAGGGGAACTGGGGAACAAATCTCGGGGTCGGCTGAACAGTTTGTGATTCTGGGCAAATCACTTACGCTTCGCCTTGCCTGCGACCATGCATGTGTCATTGTGTAATGTAACTGGTGAGCACGTAAAGTGCTCAAAGACCATCAGCTGGTGCGAGCACTAAGGTAAGATGGAGAACGGGACAAGCGCTCCAATACATCGGAACGTGCAAAAAAATAAACAAGTGTTCGTTTTTCAACTACTTTTTAAGAAATGCACTCATTTATGTACACGTGCATGCATTTAATGGTATGTGTGTATGTGCACAAGGGAGGCAGCCTGAAAACACAAGTACTCCTATGGAGTGCTTGAGAACAAAGAAAAAAATAGCTCCACAAAGCGGGAGCAGTGTAAGGAGACATGTACTTAGTCCATGCGCTATGGGAGGGCCAAACACAAGAAGAGGGCATGATGCCATGACGAATGACATCAAAGAAAATGAGCGACGCTGAAGTTTACCACAGGAGATGGGCGGACTGTAAGCCCACATATGGAACACAACACATCTCTTCAAGACAGCGTATGCGCCGTCTAGCCAAGACTTAATAATGATTAGATTGGTAAAGAAAAAATAAGTTCAAGTTTAACGGATTGAGTCAGCACAAAGGAAAGAAAGTAATATGCAAATAATGAAATAAAAAAGGAAGGAGCACAAAGGGAAGAGGGTACAAACATCTCAGGAAATAAGTAAAAAGAAAGAAGTAAATCAAGCGCAGACGTAGGGTGAAAAGATGAAAAGGAAAGAAATTAAAAAGAAAAAATGGAAGGAGAGAGAAGGAAAGCGGAAAAATCCCATGAAATATCAAAGGCGAAATGTGAGATGCACGTATGGAAAAGAGACAAAAAGAATTAACAACTAGACGAAATACAAAAAAAAAGTAGCAAATAAGGTGCCAAGGAATGTCAGGCGCTTGATAAGAATAAAGAGCCATGAAGAAAGATATAAAGCTAGAGAAAAGGACAGATGGAGTGAGAATATACAGAAGGAAAGTAAAATGGAAAGAAAGAAAGAATGAAATGCGCTTAAAAACAAAAGAAAGATGATGCAAAGAAGAAAGGAGAGAAATAGGTCAATAATAGCAAACGTGTTGTCTTTGCAAAATTCCTTTAAAACAGTGTTATAATATGCATAATTTTGCACCATTTTCTGCAAATTTTCTCCAGAGGTGCAGTTCCCATACTTCAGAGGAATGGTCGGTATCGCGCACTTTACCTGCACCTCTAGTTCTATGTATGGGTCAAAGTCGGGGGTATTTTATTTTGCTGGCTACTCCCTTGCCACCTAATTATGAGTTTTGTAGTCTTTTGCTCATCTCAACATATCTATATGTCCCAGTTAGTACTAGGCATTTTTCACCTTGATCAATATCGCCAGGTTCGACTTGCCGATGTTTGTCGCTGACCTCATCATTGCGATATGTGCGGTAACTCATGCGGTCCAGCTCTCTGCCCACTTTTACTTCTTCTTTGATCTCTTTCACTTTGCTCTCTCTGCTTCTTTGTTACACTTTCACCTGTAATTTGTCTATTCCCCTTTTGTTATCTTTCACTATGATGTATCCTTTTAGGTTTCATTTCCCCTTTTCTTTCTCATCCTCTTAGTTTCTTTCTCTTCACTCCCTCTTTCTCTATGCTGCATATGTCTATTTATTGTTCCACTGGCCCCACTTACCCCTACCTTCTGCTCTTTTCCATTTGCTCTTTCTTCCATTTTGATTTCGCTACCATTGTTATCGCTCTTCACCTCTAATCTCTGTTCCCCATTGTTCTTTCTCCCCTTTGATCTTGCTTGGCTTCGCTATTTCCTCCTAACCCTCCTCTGCTTTGCAATGTATTCATGTTTACGCTCCCCCCACCTTTGCCTGTCTTTCTCTTAATTCCCAGTTCTCTCTGGGTGCCTTTTGTTCTCTTAATCTTTGCTCTGTCTTCTCATTTGCTTTTACCCATGACCTTTTCTTCTTCCTCCTCATTCTATCGTTCTCTTTTTCACCATGTTCTCACCTCTCATTCTTTGACTCCCTCTAGGTTTCGTGCAGAGTAAGGTCCCCTCTCACCTGGACGCTGTGGTGATCGGAAGTGGCATTGGTGGTCTGAGTGTGGCAGCTGTGTTGGCAAAGGCGGGCAAGCGAGTGCTGGTACTGGAGCAGCACGACCAGGCAGGCGGGTGCTGCCACTCCTTCGAGGAGAAGGGCTTCGAGTTTGACGCCGGTGAGGAGCATTGGGCACAAGCTGTAGGGAGTGACCCCATCTACAGCCAGACAGCGATCACACTCACGCTGTATGTAGAGCCTTCTATCAGAGCTTACAAGGGGGTTCAGCTGCCTACACAGGGGTTGCTGACAGCAAGAACTTCCCCTACAACATGGGTACTCGCAAACCTTTTCCCGGGGGCCCCAAAGTTTGGTCTATGTTGTGTCCGAGTGCCGCACGGATGCCAGCGGGCGGTGTACAGTGGGTGTAGGGGAAGCAAAGGATGTATATTGTGGCTGTCTTTAGAAATGAAGATGTTCCTAAAGTTAAGAGCCTAGCTACGTCATTTCCCTAACTACAATTTACCTTTAAATTATTGATTGCTGTATATTCAATGTTGGCGCTGAGTCGAGTAAACACCAGCCCAGGTCTGCTGCTGCCCAGGGGGTCGCATGTAAAGGTCAGGAGGGCCGCATGCGGCCCCCGGGCCATACTGAGTATCACTGCCCGACACAGTTGTATGCACGAAGATGTGTCTTTCATGCTCAAGCTAGTGCTTTATAAATTAAATGCATTATTTTATACTGTGTACAACTGTTGATGATTTAATAACCTCACAAGGTGTGCTGTAACATGACCTTGGGCTTCTACAGCATCACAGGAAGTGACATCATCAAAGTGCAGAGCCTATTCTGAGAATGATTAAAATGAATAAAGTAGCTATAGAATGTGTCTGAAGCTAGTAAATGGTATTTTAAATAGTAAACTAATTTTAAGAGCGTTGAAAGTCTGCTTGGGGCTGCTAGTAACACGAACGTGTTTCTGCCTTATGCCAGGAGCTGCACCATGTGTCTGAATGGTAGTAATACAAAGAGGATGCCACTGTATGCCTGGTACTGCTCACTGTGCCTGACTGGGCCGCTGCCATTGTATGCATGCCAGGAGCTAATCAGCATGCTTGCATGGCAGTAGTATGAGGGTGCTGCCATCACATACCAGGAGCTGCTCAGCATGCTTGCATGGCAGTAGTATGAAGGTGCTGCCATCACATACCAGGAGCTGCTCAGCATGCTTGCATGGCAGTAGTATGAAGGTGCTGCCATCACATACCAGGAGCTGCTCAGCATGCTTGCATGGCAGTAGTATGAGAGCGCTGCCATTGAATGTCTGCCAGGATCTGCTCAGCATGCTTGCATGGCAGTAGTATGAGGGCGCTGCCATCATATGCCAGGAGCTGCTCAGCATGCTTGCATGGCAGTAGTATGACTTTGCTGCCATTGTATGCATGCCAGGAGCTAATCAGCATGCTTTCATGGCAGTGGTATGAAGGTGCTGCCATCATATGCCAGGATCTGCTCAGCATGCTTGCATGGCAGTAGTATGAGGGTGCTGCCATTGCATGTCTGCCAGGAGCTGCTCAGCATGCTTGCATGGCAGTGCTATGAAGGTGCTGCCATTGTATGTATGCCAGGAGCTGCTCGGCTTGCTTGCATGGCAGTAGTATGCAGGCGCTGCCATCACATACCAGGAGCTGCTCAGCATGCTTGCATGGCACTAGTCTGAAGGTGCTGCCATCAAATGCCAGGATCTGCTCAGCATGCTTGCATGGCAGTAGTATGACGGCGCTGCCATTGTATGTATGCCAGGAGCTGCTCAACATGCTTGCATGTCAGTAGTATGAAGGTGCTGCCATTGTATGTATGCCAGGAGCTGCTCGGCTTGCTTGCATGGCAGTAGTATGCAGGCGCTGCCATCACATACCAGGAGCTGCTCAGCATGCTTGCATGGCAGTAGTATGAAGGTGCTACCATTGTATGTATGCCAGGAGCTGCTCGGCTTGCTTGCATGGCAGTAGTATGGAGGTGCAGCCATCATATGCCAGGGGCTGTTCAGCATGCTTGCATGGCACTAGTCTGAAGGTGCTGCCATCAAATGCCAGGATCTGCTCAGCATGCTTGCATGCCAGTAGTATGACGGCGCTGCCATTGTATGTATGCCAGGAGCTGCTCAACATGCTTGCATGTCAGTAGTATGAAGGTGCTGCCATTGTATGTATGCCAGGAGCTGCTCGGCTTGCTTGCATGGCAGTAGTATGCAGGCGCTGCCATCATATACCAGGAGCTGCTCAGCATGCTTGCATGGCAGTAGTATGAAGGTGCTGCCATTGTATGTATGCCAGGAGCTGCTCGGCTTGCTTGCATGGCAGTAGTATGGAGGTGCAGCCATCATATGCCAGTAGCTACTCAGCATGCTTGCATGGCAGTAGTCTGAAGGCGCTGCCATCGAATGCCAGGAGCTGCTCAGCATGCTTGCATGGCAGTAGTATGAGGACGCTGCCATTGTATCTATGCCAGGAGCTGCTCAACATGCTTGCATGTCAGTAGTATGAAGGTGCTGCCATTTTATGTATGCCTGGAGCTGCTCAGCTTGCTTGCATGACAGTAGGATGGAGGTTCAGCCATCATATGCCAGGAGCTGCTCAGCATGCTTGCATGGCAGTAGTATGAAGGTGCTGCCATCATATGCCAGGAGCTGCTCAGCATGCTTGCATGGCAGTAGTATGAAGGTGCTGCCATCATATGCAAGGAGCTGCTCAGCATGCTTGCATGGCAGTAGTATGAAGGTGCTGCCATCATATGCCAGTAGCTACTCAGCATGCTTGCATGGCAGTAGTCTGAAGGCGCTGCCATCGAATGCCAGGAGCTACTCAGCATGCTTGCATGGCAGTAGTATGAGGACGCTGCCATTGTATGTATGCCAGGAGCTGCTCAACATGCTTGCATGTCAGTAGTATGAAGGTGCTTCCATTTTATGTATGCCTGGAGCTGCTCAGCTTGCTTGCATGACAGTAGTATGGAGGTTCAGCCATCATATGCCAGGAGCTGCTCAGCATGCTTGCATGGCAGTAGTATGAAGGTGCTGCCATCATATGCCAGTAGCTGCTCAGCATGCTTGCATGGCAGTAGTATGAAGGTGCTGCCATCATATGCTAGGAGCAGCTCAGCATGCTTGCATGGCACTAGTCTGAAGATGCTGCCATCAAATGCCACGAGCTGCTCAGCATGCTTGCATGGCAGTAGTATGAAGGCGCTGCCATCATATGCCAGGAGCTTCTTGGTGTGTCTGCGATGGTATTACAAGCATCACAGACCTGCGCTCTTGTTTGCTGAGGGGTATTGGAGACTGTGAGCGTCTAGTCCCTACTCTGATAATGGAAGAGTTATTAGCTACTCCATCCTGCATTCATCCATCTTCTCGTCTGCAGTAGTCACTGGGCAAGTAGAAGAGCTTAAAAGAGGCTACAGTTGTGAAGGCAACATAGAGAGGACAATCTCCGCCTCTCCTCAACATACCCTTTTCTTGTAGACTCAGATCTACTTCAAGATGTGCCTGAGGGCAGCCCCCAAGTGATGCCCCTCATTAACCTGCCTCGCCCATCCGAGTGTGCCTTTCAGAAAGTGGGTAGGGTCTTTTCCAGTTATGCATTGATAAAGTAAACACACCCACAATGGAACCCTTAATCCCCCAAAAACCTCTGGCCTGAACATATTTAAGCACCTGGGCAATACCATCCCAAAGCCAACGAACCATAACCATGCAGGACTAACAGCACTGTAACCGAAAACTGAACGTTTAGGGGCCCTGCACTGTGTTGTATTGTATTGTATTGTATTGTATGGTAGCATTGCTAACCAGTTTATATCCTTGCTGAGGCCATGGAGTGCTTTGACTTGTGTTAGGTTCCTGTAACCCTTTCAGAATAGATGGTTGACGGTGTTTAATGTAGTGTAGCCTGCATTGGAAGTGATTGGTGGGGCGCAAGAGGGTCATACACAGGCCCCATAAACGGTGTGGTAAACGTTACTACAGCCTAACATGAAGGGATGTGGCAAGTCCAAGAATTCACACCACCTCGCATTCGAACATTTTACGCATGGTCCGTTCCTTAAAGTTGACCCAGTTATTTAAAAAAAAAATGTTTTAATGCTTTTTATTGAGTACCAGCATTAACACAGTATAGCTTTAGACATTACGTTTACATTGGGACAGATATTAAAGTACATTCAAGCATTCAAGATGTATGGTAGTTCCTAGTTCTGGATTGTAAGCGTTATCATCAATCAATCAATCAGTTAATTTGTAAAGCGCACTACTTACCCGTAAGGGTTTCAAGGCACTGGGCGGGGGGGGGGGGGGAGGGGGGGTGCTGCTGCTACTGGTTGAAGAGCCAGGTCTTGAGTCGTCTCCTGAAGGTCAGCAGGTCTTCGGTTTGTCGTAGGCCTTCGGTTTGTCGTAGGTTGAGGGGGAGGGTGTTCCAGGTCTTGGCGGCGCGGTGGGAGAAGGACCTGCCTCGGATGTGGTTCTACGGATGCGTGGGACCGTGTCCAGGGCGTGGTCAGCAGAGCGGAGTTTCCAGTTGGGTACGTAGAAGGAGAGTCGACTGTTGAGATAGGCTGGGCCGGTTTTGTGGAGTGCCTTGTGTGCGTGGACCAGGAGCTTGAAGGAGATTCTTCTGTCAACGGGGAGCCAGTGCAGGTTCCTCAGGTGGGGGGTGATGTGGTCACGGCGCGGGACGTCGAGGATCCGGCATGCAGAGGCGTTCTGGATTCTTTGCAGTCTGTTGATGAGCTTGGACGAGGCTCCTGCGTAGAGGGCATTTCCGTAGTCGAGTCTGCTGCTGACTAGGGCCTGGGTGACTGTTTTCCTCGTGTCTGTCGGGATCCATCTGTATATCTTGCGGAGCATACGGAGGGTGTTGAAGCAGGTAGAGGAGACTACGTTGACTTGTTTGGTCATGGTGAGTTTCGAGTCGAGGATGACTCCCAGGTTGCGTGCGTGGTTGGTAGGAGCCGGGGGTGTCCCCAGTGATGCGGGCCACCAGGAGTCGTCCCATGCTGAAGGGTTGGGCCCAAGGATGAGGATCTCTGTCTTGTCTGAGTTCAGCTTAAGTCGGCTTTCCTTCATCCAGTCGGCGACGGCCTTCATTCCCTGGTGGAGGTTGGATTTGGCGATGAGGGGTTCATCGAAGCTTGTGCTTGTGTCCCAGTTCCTTTGTACGTTTGTACTCCCCGCTCACAGAGCCCGTGGGTGGGGGGACAGAGAAAGCAGAGAAGTGAAGGGTGAGGGGGAGAAGAAGGTGGGTGCTCTCTGGTCTCTAGAGCTGACATGTTTGCAGGCTGCAAGCCCTGCGCTACCTGTGCACTCGTGGGTCCCTTCCTCCCGCACCTCCCTAATCACCTGACGTGGCGATCTCAGGTTGGTCCAGTGGATGAGAATGAAGATAGCTTTGCAGCCGTTGCCAAAGATCCCGAGGGCGAGCCTCAGCCATCAGCTGCCAGTATTCGGACAATTGGTCAAGGCACAACGCTGCGTCCTTAAGCCAATCAAAAACGTGCGGGCTCCTGCGACGACCCCAACACATCACTATTCTCCTCTTGGCCACAGTAACAGCATAGCTGCTAATTTCCTGATTGTCGCCGGCTCCGCGCACACGTATCCAAGCAGCTCTATCAGGGTGGAGCGCTCAAAATTGAGTTCTAACAATGCCTCCAGGACCTCAAATGTGGTTTCCAAGTATGGTGCAATATCGGGGTAAGACCAGGCCATGTGCAAGAACGTCGCATCTTGAGCCCGGCACCTCACACATCTCGCATCCTCACTCAAGCCAGGTTTTTGCAACCATTCAAGTGTCCTGTATAGTCTGTGTATGAACTTAAAGGGGATCATCCTCAACCTGTAATTAGGGGACAACTCCCTGGCCTGCGTGCAGCAGTAGGCCCATTTACCTTCCTCTATGGGTATTCCCAGTATCCCTTCCCACTCGCATCACGCCGGAGGGACGCTGACAGGTGGTGTGCGCGGCATGCCTGAGTATAGCCGGTGACAGGTTACCTAGAAAGGCTTCTAGAACCTGGAACATTGTGGGTGCTATCGGGAAGTGGCAACGCAGCGCCACTCGGAGCTGGTAATATATCATTCTGTCAAGTAGGCCCATTTTCTCTCCTGCAAGCGCGCTGTCAAGCGATATGAATGACGCATCGGAGAACGCATTCCCCACAGTGTGTAACCGGAGTTTCTCAGTCTCTGGCATACTCCTGCGTTCTCCGAGAAAGGTAACGCCGGGTGTCTCAGCAGTGGCATAGAAAGGGTGAACATTGTCTCTAGTTGCGCCCTGCATCTCAACTCTCGCCATGCCCAAACTGTGCATCCAGCCTTGTTTATCTCCGAGCGCGGCCTAGTCTGTGGTCTGTAGAGGGCCATGTGTAGTGGTGTTGGAGCTGCTTGGTCGTGTTCAGGGGCTGTGTGCACCATGAATTGAGTTGGGTAGAGCCAGTAGAACCCAAACTGGGCACGCGCACAGTTATAGTATAATTCCATGTCTGGGGCTCCCAGGCCCCCCTGTTCAAAAGGCATCGTCAAAGTCTCCCAGGAGAACCTGGGTTGTTTACCCACCCAGGTGAGTGTGATCAAGTTCGAGCTCAGTCTGCATCTAAAATTGCTGTTAAGAGATACCGGGAGGTTAACAAATACATAAAGAAACTTAGGGAGCAATACCATATTTGCTATGGCTAGTTGTCCCTCGAGGGACAGCGGTAATGCTGTCCAGCGGCCTAAGCGGCTCTCTAGCCAATCCATACGTTTCCCATAATGACATCGCCAGAGCTCCTCAATGTTGCAGCTGAGCCAGATTCCCAGATATTTCACCGGGGTCTCTGCCCAGCTAAGCAGCTGTTCCCACTGGACCTGGTAGTGACCCTGGTCAGCGGGCAGATAACCGACTTCCCCCAGTTAATGGTGATACCCGATAAACCGCCAAATCTTATGAGTTCCTTGATCAGAGGCTCTAGATTCTCAGCTGGGTGCTTAACATACAGTGTGCTGGCAAGATCAGAGTAGGGGCCTGCTGCACCAAGCCGCTCCTCTCTGTTTCCTGCGATCTCTGCTGATTCTTCACGGGAGGGTGCTGAGCGCCCCCCCCCCCCCCAAGCTGCGCCTCTCACCTTCTGGTTCGGAGTTGGATCTCCCAAAGTGTGCGTCTATCCCGGCCGGGCCGCAGTCAAGTTGGACTTGCAAGGGGTATCAGCCGCGTCGTCTTCCCCTGCACCGCTGCGGCCCAGGACTTACTGCTTCAGGGCTTTCAGCTCCCCCCCCCCCGCTGTCCACCCTTTGGGCACTGGATCCACCACACGGGCAACACCAAGATGACCCGGCTGTTCAGATGTACACGGCCCAGACCAGGGAGGTTGAGTCAGGCCTCTGCACCGCCTGTCCCTTACCAGCCCGCCCCCCGGGTCTAAGCAGCCGAGGCCCCACTTCTACGCGGCACGTGACCTTACTTGCGTCCACCTGTCCCCTAATCACCAATCATTGACCAGGGGAGAGGCAGGGGCTTTATGTGGTTGCACCTTGAGGCACCAGACTGTCCTACATCACCCTAGCACAGCGGTGTACGTGTGGGGTTTTACAGAGCCGCCATCTTGCCATCTCTCGCAGCTCTGCTTGTCTTCTCGCTGTTACACAAGTCCTGGACTCGATCAGCCTGTGCCTCGGCAGTTGTGCGACTGTCACCTTCGGTTTGGAGATGCAATGTCTCTCTGAATTGCCGGATTTATGTCGGATCGCCCATCCAGCCTGCAGAGCCTCACAGAGTGGTGGCCATCTTGCAGCTCGGCTCACTAGCGCCCCAAGTTGAGTCCGTCATTGAGTGCACAGCATTTGAATAGGTGGATTCAACAAGGGAGTATATCGTATAAACTGCAACCACAACAAAAATCGACAGACACCCAACCCCTGGATGTACTGCTAAACTAACAGGGCATATATCATGTGAGGTCCACCCAGAAGCATAACCTTAGTGGCACTGTTAGCCAACAAGGCTTTATACCATGCATAGTCCACCCAGAAACAAACAGTGACTACCCCTTGAACACTGTTCAGCAACCAGAGTATATAGGATTACCGTAGGGGCGTCCGGTGAAGGACAGTAACTACCAGTGACAGAGATTAATTTGAGTATACCTCATCACACTTTTGGGCATTCTATGCACCCTGTGCAGCATATAGTTCATGGTCCATAACAGGATATGCTATTGATGAAGGAATGCATCCAGTCCCGACTGCAGAAGGGCCTGAAAGAGCCATCTAGTCAGACAAAAATATCCAAGAGAAAGCCTCACCCAGGCACGCTCAGCGGTGCAGAGCTAGAATATCACTGTATAAACATCGATGCACAGACATGTTTTAAGATTGGCTTCAGGAGAAGCAGAAAAAAGGATCTGAAAAATGTACAAAAAAACTATAAAACGCGTCAAGGTATCGTGTTGGTGGAGCTTTTTCCATTAAAAGTGCCGATAAGATGGATCAAGGCCATATGAGTCCCAAAGAAAGCGGGCCCATGGCAGGGAATTGTATGAAAACCAGCATAGGAAAATCCACACAAGATACGATTCAAGTACATATGGGGCTTATTTAAGATTAGAAGGATTACAGAAGGCAAACATAGTTGGCCAGTTCAAATCTAAATACTGAAAACGCAAATAAGTGTAAATTTGCATAGGCAACAGAAGCTGAGCTCTATTCTAGCTAATAGCCAGAACTAAATATGGGAAATAACGAGACAAAGAGCAATTGTCACAGGTGCTACTCGGTTTAAAAATCAAGAGCTAATCATGACAAATCTCTAATTATTGGATCAAAAAGAAGACCGACATGGGGTCTGTCCCTATGAATGAGGGAACATCATAGTCACACATCTCAAAAAACCGTTCTTATAGGATCTCACCTACAAAGAACCAGGCTCTAAACATATTGTGTAGTAGCACCATGGGTTATGCTCTTAATGTTATATTAAAAAAAGCCAAAATCATTCAGAAGTTTAAAAGCTCACTCTAGAAACCCCTAAAAATGAATAAATATGTAGAACAAGTGGAAGAAACATTGCCTTGTTGAAGAACATCCTTGAAGAATGAAACATTAGATGCATGTTCCTCCGGGTGCTAGTGAATTGTTACAGTGAAAATAAACATCACCCTAAATCAGGGCACGTGTCAGCTTTTTTAAAGAAATTAAATACAATGTAGAAACAAAAACATGAACATAGTTCACAGTGCTACTTTTTAACGCCATGCTTCCAGTGCAATCAAGCTGACAAATTAGTTTTGTGGCACACTTATGCTAAATTAAGCAAACAATTTTAAGAATTCCAATCTCATGTGCTCTGTATCACTCGACCTTGCCAATTTTCAGTTTTGATCTTTCGCTATTAAGAGCTATCATGTCATGTACAACCCACAACTTCTCTCTATTTTACCTTCAAAAATCTTAATTTCTGCAAACAGCCATCATTGCAAGTCATATTAAAATGCTTATGTGTAATATATGCAAAGTGTTTCTTGCAGAGAAATTTTCAACAATCAAAAAAATACATTCAGAACAGATATATTTCCTAGGGACAACAATATTCTATATTCCTTCTCTTGACTTTTACACTGCCCATCACTGTGCCCCCTCAGGTTTGCACTATGTGGGTCAGATGCACCCCAAGGGCATGCTTCGACTGATCATGGACCTGCTGACTGATGGTCAGCTGGACTGGGCCCGACTGGACGATCACTATGAAACCTTGTTCGTGGGAGAGCGGGAGTACCACCTCTGCGCTGGCAAGGAGACATTTGTCACCAACCTGGAGGCCCAGTTCCCCCAAGAAAAGGAGGCCATCAGAGAGTTCATGCGACTGATGAAGGTAAGGCGGTCAGAGGGTCTGCCAAAGGTGACCATCAGAGAGTTCATGCGACTGATGAAGGTAAGGCGGTCAGAGGGTCTGCCAAAGGAGGCCATCAGAGAGTTCATGCGACTGATGAAGGTAAGGCGGTAAGAGGGTCTGCCAAAGGAGGCCATCAGAGAGTTCATGCGACTGATGAAGGTAAGGCGGTAAGAGGGTCTGCCAAAGGTGACCATGCGGATGCTTTCTATATGCCAAGTTCAGGTCGGTCCATTGTAAGGTTACAATACTTCTATTTATGTATGTTTCTGCAAATATTTGCTAAAGGCCTTAAAGGTACAAATGCTGTCTGTCACTGAAAAAACACAAAGTAAAAAATTATCCCTAAAAAAATTTAAAGCAGAAATGAAGGCTTAGATTAGCTCCACAACTTTGGCACTGAAGTGGACGACTGCTAAGTAGGTGAAAATATTGGTTAAAACATCCTGTTTTAAAAGTACAAAACCCCTAAAATTCACTAGTGTTGTGGTCATATTATCAATGATGTCACAGAACATTTCATGAGTAATGTAAGGTGGGAGGTAATTAGCGGTGCATGGCAATCGCGCAAGTTACAGTCACTTTAGAGCACTTGGAGGAGGATTTCAGTGTCTTTGTTTGTTTCAAAAGGTATCTTTTAAAACAAACCTGTAACTGACTATGAAGCTTTACCCAGCCCCTCTAGCTCTGGAAACACTCAGTGGTGTATGTCTCATCCACTTCAACCCCCTTCCACAAGCATTTGTTTACAACACCATACCAAAGTCAACTCCACAGTGCCACAAATCTATACTTTTGCATAACTGCTGTGTAGGAAAATTCCATGTGCATAAGAAAAAAGACTCAAGCTGTACCCAATGAACATGTCCCAAGGATCTTTACACGTGATGCACTTCTTGTGGGTGAATGTGTGTTACACAAGTAGGCCCAGCCTTTATCAAACCTATGTATCGTTCACAGTTCCACAGATGATACAAGACCATCTCTAATAACAATATTAATAATTCCCAATTTATCCCCAGAGCTCTGCTTTCCCGTGCCAAGGTACCCCAAAGAACTGAATAGCTGACACTAGACACTACCATGTGGAGAGAAATCTATCAAATTCTTCACCCCCTGCAGAATTTGGGGGAGAGGGCTCAGCACAGACAATTGACAAGTGTTAGTGTGGGAAAAGCTGATTAAATGAAGCAAGTGCGCATCACAAACTTATCCATTCCTAGGCAAATCACCTTACAAACCTGTCGACTTCACTGTACATCATAAACCACCTACTGTTTGGCCTACCCCCACTCCTAACAGCCCCCTCACAATTCTCCAACTCGACTACCTGTCACTATATCTCTACTCTAAAACCTGTACTAACCTTACTTCTTCAAACTACTCCACAGCCCCTTCAAATTGCTTTACCCACCTCAACATCAATAGAACTGCTTCAAGCCATGAAAACCTGTTGTCAGACCGCCATACAGAACAAGCATTTGCAATGCAATAGGTCTCGCATTACTGAAAGTTTGAGCTATTGGCGTTGTGGATAATAATGCAACGCCAATAGCTTAAACTATCAGTAATGCGAAACCTCTTGCATTGCAAATGAACAAATGAGTGGCTAGAAGCTCTCAAAGTTCAAGACACTGGAAAAAGTAATTCCCCATTAAAGCAGGTGGCAGATAACCTGTAAAGTCAATAGTTTTTTTCAAAGCGGAAAAGCCTCAGATCTACAATGTACATGTGCATGGCCGTATATATATATTGTAGGGAGTGTACAACCATGCCAAGAAATTTCTAAGCATGTTCGGTTTATAAAGAAAATGAATAACCGATCCAGTTGCATGAAGTTTCACGGTATACCAGAATTCCGATTTAAGTTCACTTAGATTTGCAGGTATTTTCTATGAAAGCTCAGCAACCAATAATGACATCATTCTGATGAAGGGTTTTTTAGATTTTAATTCTATTGCCTACTATATCTGAAGTATTTTTCCTTTTTGCACAGCCATGCCTTCTGATCTGGGCCATTAATTGCTCACTAATGCAAACTACAAAGAACCGGGTCCCACAGACAAATACGGCATAAAAGGAACGTTTATCAAATAGATAATGTCAAGAATCAATTGAGGGAATCAAATATTTTCCATTTTGCGGTTAATCTAGATTTTTTTAGAAAAGGGGCACCAGCATTTAATTGACTACACCTGCTTGTGACAGTCTGCCACAAGGTGGCACAGTCTGGCTAATTTTGAGATGGCCACAACAACAGGTAATTAATTCAATATAGATTAAAAAAGAAAATGCATCGCAAGATGGGAGATTGCCAGTAAATGGCGCTCAGGTGTAGACACGCAATGAGATACAAACACACAGTGCTAACAGCTCGTTTTGCAAAACATACAACTCAAAACAAAAGCTGCACGAGCATGCCAAGTACTCACTGTACAGCGCGGAGGCTTCGGGAAGAACCTAGGCACATACAAAAGGCGGACGCTCCATTAAGCAATAACCCCGTGAAGCAGAACAAGTTACGTGTGGGTGATCCCATGAAAGAGTTGAACAAGCATGAAGTGGGGGTGGCAAATGGTGTGCACTTTCGCAACCGCTTTGATGTTTTCAGTGGCCGCGCGGCTCGCTGAGAACATCAAAGCGGCCACGAAATGATCACGCAGGCTGCCAAATGGTGCGCGCGCCCGGCGCACATGCACTTTAGTTGGCGGTCTGAAAGCACTAGTTTGCACTTCCCAATCCCCCGTTTACAAAAGCTCTCGCGAGAGCAGCGCTAAAGCGCTGGCTCAGGCGAGACCTAAAAACTACCCACAGAGTTTTCTGCCTCACTGCCACCCTTTGCTCCCTTTCATTCTTCATCAAAGTCTCCCAACTGCCCAGTGGGCCCTCCACAGTTTCACTCCTAGAGTCGCAGAAAAGCAGCACGTAATTGCAAAAAATATAGGCCCATGCGCATCATCCATAAGTGCACCCCCTCCCCCTGGAAAAATTGCGCAACGTTAAACTTCAGTTCTGAATGCACAATATGCCCTACTCTTTCTTCTCTCTACAGTTCCCTGTTTATCTTCCTCCCTCCTTTGTCTATTGGTGTTGGCAAGTCTGAGCCTCTCCTTACCCTCCTTGCAATCAACGCTGTGCATAATGGGAAATGCCAACTCCTTTTCCCGGACTAAGCCCTTTCCCCAAAATGGATTGCTAACACATCTGGATATCCATTTCCCCCTAGAAACCTGTTCACCGCTGGCAATAGCTCTTTCCATAACCAGGGGCGAAGCAAGAGGGGTGGCATGAGTTTTGGGGGCGGCGGCCTCCTACCCCCGCTCTTACCTGCAGCAGGGCGGCAAACGCAGGAATTGCCACCCCCGCTCTTACATGCGTCTGACGCGGGATGGCAAACACAGGGACAGCCATAGGTGGCCAAAGGTCTAGCTACGGCGCTGTCCATAACATGCCTCTTTTTTGTGTAGTCTCCAAATCCCAACTGTTCTTCATAACTTCTCCCCGACGCTTACTTTTGCCTATTTTATGAGCGAATATCCCACTATCTAGAGGCTCATGCCTTCACGCTTCAGGCCTGGAAAGGAACCTACAATGAAATAGCAGAAACAGTTATGTATTTCTCCTGTTATATTTCCTCCACATGATGCACACATCTCCTGCTTCAGTCGCTGCACCTATCTGGAAGGAATGTGTCCAGTATTTTGTTGCAGGAAGTCTCGGCCTTAAGAATACCCTACAATACACCACCAGCAGCTAAAAGGCCATGACTGCCGCTCCATCCTGGTGCCGAAACACTTTACCTGACCTATTCTGGACCTGTCGCTCCAACCTTGTCCCCTAGTGTACCGGGGAAAAACGATGTCCTGGGTATGCACCTGGTCTTACCATCGCTCTTTTAGCTCGTTGATCTATTTTAGGCCTACTTACCTGAATTAAAACCTGATCCTCACATATATCCAAATCGTCCCACGCCCTTACCCCACCCCCCACAGTTCCAAAACCCGAAAGGTCACAAAAAACGTCCAGCACATAAATGCTGAAAATAAGTCTCATTCGCTGCTGCAAACTCCCTGCAAGCTCTCCATGACCCTACACAATGTTGACCACTCCAATGGTCTCCTCTTTCACCCTCCATTTCCCTTTTCCTTTGCCCAGCCTTCCAAAATCTACTGACCCAATTCCCCCGCAGACGGGGCATACCCCCATAGCATCTTACCAACAAAAGCAGTGCCCAACAACGTTCCTGCTATCGCCACCTTTAACCAACATCTCTCAATCATGTCCATAATAAAGTTAATGACTTCCTCCTCTTCTTGTCTCTTCCTCACCCCAGACTGCAAAAACAATCTCCACACCTGCCCCATCCTTGTAGACTCAGCCACGAAACCCCCTGCCAATTGCAGCATCTTTGTTTTCTTATCCACCGCAGCCCTGGCTGCATCGGTGTTCTGTTCTTGTCAACACCCGAAGCAAGACCACCGACTCTCTGCCATTTGAACATTTTGAAAAGTCAAGAAGTGCATTTTTGCATTCTGAGTGAGCAAGTGGTGAAACACTACCTCATAGGGGCACACCTGCAGCGTGATCCCAAGGAAGGGGCTCCTTGAACTGTGAGGGGTCCACCCTACCTTCAGCAACAATGAAAACAATGGAAATCCATTATGATAGTCTAGATCTCAAACATATGTTAACAGAATGAACAGCTATCTATATAAGGGCGACAGGAAATGTTGTCAGGCACTGTATTCTCATATAACTGATCACCCAAACAGTAAACCATATATGTCCGAATGAATGTTCAAGATTCTGGGAAAATACCCAAATTGATTTCCAAACAGAAAGTCTTCATTCAAGTTTAAGCTAGTCTCCTTCTCCAAGTTGGCACGTCATCCCAATGATACAAATCGTCTCAAAATTCCAAATCCCGTTAAACAGCCAACGTGTTTTGCGAACTTGTTGCTTCTTGTAAATGTGTTGTAAATGTTGTAGACTTGTAAAGCGCACAGCTACCCCAGCAACGGGGCGTCCTGCCGCTGTAGACCGCTGGGGAACCCGTCCTGGCTATCCCTGTGAGATGGTCCCTTTCTGGGTATCTCCAAGCTGAAACCAGGCATCCCCGGCGTCTGTGGGGGGCCGTTGTAGAGATGAGGCAAGCTTAATGCCCAGAGTTGCCGAGTGTGTTCCTGGTTAGAGTAGGTACCGAGGCGAGAATTATCGAGTCCGTTTTGACCCTGGTCCACAACCCTGCCGCGTCGGGAATTGAACCCTGGTCCCTGGCCGATTCTCTGCTTACGGGCTTAAATCTTAAGTTAAGGTAATAAATGAAAGTCATTACAGTTTTTCTTTAGAATAATTCAGTGATTTTTTTTTGATTAGCAGCCCAAACTCATCGGCAAATTTCTTTAGATAGCATCACAATGACTTCACTTTAAGATTGCCAACAGGGATCTTGGCATTCATCTGCTGTGTCCCTACTGATTTTCTTGACAGGCACGCATTCGGAAATAGCATGGCCTTGGTTAAGCTTCCTTTCCAACTATATCTATAATATTCTGTGCTTTAATTTGACAAAGCTTAGATGATTCCCTACACATCAATTTTCCAAATTAGAATGAAATAAAAATGTATTTATTCTATTCCATTGGGCAGAAGAGTTGGCCTAAAGTCTAGGGCGGTCGACCTCGCATCTGGGAAACTGGGTTCGAGTCTCAGCAATAATGCTGAACATCCTGTGATTCTAGGCAAATCACTTAATCTCCCCGTGCCTAACAAAAATTAATGTGTCCTCATTTAACGCAACTGGTGCTATGTAAAGCGCTCTGATACCCAATTCGGGTCAAGTTCGCGCCATATGAAACTCCTAAAATAAAGTAAACAAAAAATTCCTTTTGAGTTATACAACTACCCCCATATGGGTTTCGTTTGGTATAATTGACTTTTGAAGCTCCTGCTCCTTAATGTTCCCTTCTAATAGTTCTGTGTTTTCCACAACATCACCAACAGCCCATTCAACCTTGTTCTTTATGGTTGAGAAAAGCCATATTACTGTTCACCTACAAGCCACACATATCTGTTGTGAGTAATCACCTTGCAGGTGTCTTCTCTTCCTTGTAGCTCTTGCAGTCTGAACCAAATCCTTACAGCTCCACCATATCCCCCCAATGACTATTTAGTGGCCCTTAATGACTATGGCATGCAGGAAGAATTCCCCTTTACTCCGTTTCCCAATCGTCTGAATCTAACCCGTGTCTGTACAACTCTTTCTCTGTTTCACATCTTTAGCGAGGCCCCTTGCCCAATCTCCCTTTGTGCATTCTTGCCATTCTGTGGTCAAATGTTCTTTGTGTGCATTACTGCGTTTCTCTGGTCAAACCTTTAATTCAACTGAGTCTCACGGTGCTGTAATCAATACCAGTACAGCTCCAAAAAACGCATCTTAGTAAGCATAAACAGAGAGGAATGACAAAAGAAGTAAGTTGAGATGGAGAACTAAAGAGACGCAGTATAGTGACACAGTGACCAGTTAGACAGCCAGAGTCTGTTTTTTTTTATAGACACCAGTACGCTTCCCAGTGCTAGAAAGGTCTGAGATCTACTTTTCCATCTTGCCTTGCTTTGCTACTCCAATGCTACATAAAGGGGTTTTTGTTCCCCCTGTCACAATTTTCTTCCACATCAACCTCACCAGATCCTACCTACAATGCCGGTACATGAAAAGACAAGAACCTCCTAGCTGAAGATGCAAGAAAGCTAGTAAACCCATGCACAACAATGGCATCGCTCCTGCAGCTTTGGGGCGGCCATCTTGCATTACTTTCATCTTGCCAATGTTAGTGAGGAATGTCTTGAAAGAACAGAAGGGAGGAGCCTTTCTAACGAACTGTACCAGCCTTGTCTGTTGCCATAAATAAGACTTTATCAAGGACCTTAAAGAAACTGCAGTGTGTGCGCTTCGGTGCCATTACTTGTGCTTGATCAAAGGGTATTGACTGCCCCTAGACAAACCTTCGCAGAGTGAAATTTGTCCATTATGGAGAAATTCTATTCAGTGGAAGGCGGCTGCGGGCATCGGGGCTGGACACGTCATTCCCATGAAGCGATACATGCTTCCTTGATGTCAGTTTCACAGTGTGCCCTTTTTTAGGTCTCGCCTGGCGTTAGCAGCGCACATGCGCTGCCCTCGCCATGCGAGGCCCTTTTGGAATCAATACGGATTACAAAGCGTGCACGCGGACTGACAGAAGATGTGCACGCGTGGCGTGGGATTACACGTGACACCTCTACACAACGTGCGCATGGCGCGCTTTCACTTGTTTGCTAATTGCTATTATATTTGCTGTCCCCTTGTCACCGGCTCTCTTGCGGTGTCATTGCCCGATACTGACCTAACAAGAATTGAAAATGCAATAGGTCTCGCCTTTAATTAAGTCAAAGCCATTTGCTTTGCTAATTGCTATACAATACCATTAGCAAAGCAAATGGCTTTGACTTAATCAAAGGCGCGACCTATTGCATTTTTAATGCTTTTTCTCCATTGCAGCACTGACCCTTTAAGGGATAGTGACTGCAACACAGACACTGTAGCAGTGGAGTTATTTGTCTCTTGTAGGTCTCCATCTATGAATTTACAACATGGTTGCAGGGATTCACAGAAGGATTACTGCCTCATGGAAAGTGACAAGGCAAGATTGCTGCAAATCCTTGCCGCCAGTCTCTTGCACTGTCAGGTTGATGCATCTGACACTGTACAATAAACTGGATCAGTCCCATCTCAGATGCAGTGAAAACACAGCACTTTTCAACGTGGCCATCGCTCCATTTGCACCATGTCTTTTTTTACAATAGCACTACAATGATGTGTCAAAGCTTTGTATTAACAGGGTGTATTATTACTCAAGCGATTGGTCATCTTTTTATTGACTGCAAAAAGTCACTTGTGATACTATGTGAGCATTTGATTTTCAGGTGATCCCAATACATCAATAATAGGAACCTTAACCAACTGAGGTTGTATATCAGCTGATTGTGGGTATAATTGTTAGTCGTATGCATGTTGGCAAAAACAGTAAAGTACTTGATCTATTAAAACTCATGTGTACACGATTCCTCTCTTATTACACTGCAGTGACCTAGAATCAAGCCCCGTGTAGACAGCTCGGTCTTTGCACTAAGGCTGGGCTCGTCGACCCACTGAGTAGTAAAATCCAGCTAGGATTTTAATCAATCAATCAATCAGTTAATTTGTAAAGCGCACTACTTACCCGCAAGGGTTTCAAGGCGCTGGGGGGGGGGGTGGGGGTGCTGCTGCTACTGGTCGAAAAGCCAGGTCTTGAGTCATCTCCTGAAGGTCAGCAGGTCTTCCGTTTGTCGTAGGTTGAGGGGGAGGGTGAACCAGGTCTTGGCGGCGCGGTGGGAGAAGGACCTGCCTCCGGAAGTGGTTCTACGGATGCGCGGGACCGTGGCCAGGGCGTGGTCAGCGGAGTGGAGTTTCCATTTGCTATGAACATGCATGAGAATAAAATGACATACAATGATTTCTTTCGCAGTTATTTGCATATATGTGCTAGTGCTGAAAGCCTGGCTTGATTTTTACCATTTGTTGAGTCGACAAATTCCGCTCTACTTTCTGTTGACCTAGTCTCTTCCATGTTATTTTGAGTAACATAAAGAAGCTCACAGCTGGATCTTCTTCCCTGTTTTCACAGCTCACTGCCACCCGGGTTAAGCTGTTCGCCATCATGAAGATGATCCCGCTCTGGCTCTCCATGGCCATGATCCGCTCAGGTCTCGTCCACTGGATCTCGCCCATATTCAAGCTGGCAGTATCCAACCACACTGAAGTATTGAACCGGCTCACCAGCAACAAAGACCTACAAACCGTCCTCAGCTATATCTTCTATGGTGAGCGGACACTACGTTCCTTTGCATAATCCGTGCTAGATCCTTCACTGTACTTTGGTGAACTCCGTTCCCATTAGAAACTGGAAGAGACTCTGTAATGGAATATTCTCTTACTAAGAAATATTGCTTATGCAGTTCTTCTCCTAATGGGGTGATATCCATTTTGACACACACCTGCTGCAGCCCCACTACTGACCTGATAGCATGTATCCCAGATGGGTCACTCCAGAGAAGCTTTTGAAAAACTTGTCAAACTCATAATGAGAATCTCTCAGTAAATAAAAACCCTTCCTTCATTAAGGCATCTCCAAAACCAGTAGTCTCAATTACAAAATGTCCTACTTGAGAACAGGCTACTGATGTCTCCTGCTGTCCATATCCTGAAGGAATATTGCCTTTCTCAACTTCCCATCCCATCCTTGTTGCCAAAATGTAGAAAAGAAGCAAACTTCCCATACGGGTGGAAAAGCAGTCATGCCATGCAGAGAAAGCCCAGCTACAAATGACCTTGTAGCTTTTTGGAATGCTTCACAATCTTGAGCAAATCCATAGAAACCGCACACGGGGCAGAGATGCTTGACAGAATGAGACTGCGTATTAGGAGAGACAACAGACTGACAGAGAGCACTAGACAGGACAGGACATACATTACAACACACACCAAAGGATGTCTCATTCTGTGGCTGTCTCTGTCTCCCATACGATTCCTTGACGTGTCCTTCCTCCATAGGAATGGCATTACTCAGTACCCTTATACAGTTCCTTCTTCTGATTGGCTGCATGCATTTACTTAGTTAAACTTCTGGAGTGAGTTGGTTTATATTTTCCACTGTCTGTCTTTTTATCTCAAATCTTATTTAGTGTTATTGGTAATTAGCACTCACATAGCACGATTTATTAAAACAAATTCAGTGCATAAATAATAGACACACTGTGCAAGTGCAACATAACATCATTAGAATGAAGTAACACCAAAAGGTGAGATCAATTCAAATGGTAAATGCTCACACTTCTTTGTGAGCACTGAGCATATGTAGGCACTGACCTAATACGTCATGTAGACAGGGGTAACATCAGCCTTCACCTTCATACACATAGGGAATTGAAAGATACTTTTGAGCAATGGGCATCATCCTAGATGTCTTGTCGCACATCATTAGCTGGTTCCCATCTTCTATTGATAGAATCTCCACTTAGTCCCATTATTCCTCATTCCACAAAACTCTTTCTGAAGGACCTTTTCCCGACAGGTCAATCTTCATCCAGTATAATTCTCTTCAGCTTTCCTTCTGTTAAAAGGGCCATCCAGTGTGCAGAAAAAAAACTGTCCTCTTTCCCCCGTCCTGCATCTCTAACAATGACCAACAGCAGGCAGTCTAGAAAGTTTGTTTGTCAGCTGGAGTTTTAAGATCGATTGTATTGTATTGTAATTGCATTTATATAGCGCTTACTACCCCTGACGAGGCATCGAAGCGCTTTTTTGGCGAGTAGAACTATAGTCCGGAACCCATAAAGGATTAATGTTGAATTAGTATAGTGAAATAAGAAAGTAATTTGAGTGATCGATAGGTTAGTCAGTTATTTGGATTGTGACATCATTCAGCCTATGGCCCCTTTAAAGGCGATCTTGAATACTACCAGCAACCAAGGAACCAAAGAGAATTTAAAGGTCCCTAGCAGGGGAGCTGATTATTGTGGATAACCACACAAGGCCTTGGCAGTGTGACGGGCCATGAAACGAACAAGAGGGATACTGGTTTTGAGCCAGAGGTGTGCATCGCACAATACATGAGCACGTGCTACCCAATTACTTCTCATCATTGGTGATCTGGACGTCAGAACTCCGGAAGAATGACAACGGATTAGAGAATTGAAATCAAATTAGTACATGCTAAAATCAGGACTAAGAAATACATTTGTGTACGTTCCACGTATATTGGGACTAGAAGTCGAGGAAGGGAAGATGAAGGCTATAGAATTCCTAAAGAGAATTGCAAATTTGAACTGGAGGGAACACTACAAGATTGGAATTGGGATTTCTCCTGGATTAAATATTTTACTGAATGATAAGTGAATTTGTGGGATAAACTCCAGGGAAACGTGTGGAATAATATATCTCAAAATAAAATTAAAAACACCAGAGGGTAGATTTGGGAAGATTTGGGAAGAGGCATTGTACGTACACATAGGGAAATGTAAAGCTAGAGACCATGTAGGGGTTCTGTCGCAAGAATAAAGTAGGATCTGAAGTAGCTAGGCGGTACCAGATGCAAGGTCTTTATCTTCTGTCCGATTAATGTCTCTGCTTTTTCCATGACATCCCTGGCATAATTCGACCGGCTTCTGTCCATGGTGCAGTGCCAAGAACAAGGGTTACTTAACTGAGCAAAGAGCTCAACCCATCAGTTTTCTACACCCCCGGGTACTCCTTTTGCAGCCAGATATGCGGTTGCTTCACCATATGATAAGCGATATCTGGTTCACCTAATGAATATATGATCCTGTTGATCAGATCCCTGATAAATCAATTAGTGCTGCGTTATCGTCTCACGCCCTTAGCTGTATTTCATGAGTCCTAAGGGCACTGGAGATATCTGTCCTTATCTTCGTCTCAGCGGTGCCAAGGGCATTCTCAGCACACAAGGTGGTTGTTTACTTACGCTGCAGAAAATGTGCACCACGGAAGCATTTGTTTCATTGTCTAGAACAACTGAATGTTGAAGGATTGAATTGTGTTTGAGTACATACTGTTCCAGATGTTGTTGTGGCCAAAAGTATGGAGCTGCTCTCTCTACCAGCTGTAAGTGTTGGGCAGAGAGGGCATCACTTATGTGATCTACAGGAGATAAGATGCTGAGCTGGGCACCGACCGCAAGCACGCCACTTAGCGCCTAGAAGGCCCAAGTACAGATGGAGATGCGTGGAATGTTGCTGCTAGAGATGATTCAGGTTATAGTGCGTGTATAGTTCAAGATATGGAACATGACACAGCAGGCTGACCGTTACTTCAGCCTGGTTATCAGAAGGAAGCTTACAATGGGGATTTTCTGACTAGGAGACGGGTAGGCCCGCATGCGGTCAGTGGTGATAGGATCTTCTGCTAACAGCGGCACGTTTCTAAGCCACTGTAGGTGGCCGGAGACTGGAAGCATGCCTAGATCTTGTGCCTTGGCACAGGGAATAGGCATGTGTCCATAAAGACGATACCTGTGATTTTTTTGTCAGCAATTATGAACCACTTGCATAGCATTCACTGGTTGACTTCATGTGGATGCAACAACAGTATTTGCTCTTTTTCTAGACTTGGCAACTTTTGAAATTAAGAGCAACTTCTCATGCCAGGCAGTCTGTGTTGGCAGTGCCTACCTTTTCAGTGGCTGCCAGAGATTTGATAAGAAGTGGAATCCAGTCTTCCTGCAGATTACAGTTATTGTAGAGAGGAAGGGAACTTTAAACAATGCCCTGATTGTATTATCTTTGGATGCTTGTTGCAACCATTAAATTTCCTAATTTCACGGATTATGATTGCACACACGGTACCGCGTGGAAGCAGCCGGAGACTCTGGTGGTGCAGGAAGGAGATAAGGGTTTTCTGTTCTGTGCATCTAAACAAATCTTTAATTTTCAATGGAGAGGCGAGCGTGGCTACTGATTGGTTATTTAGGATCCATCGTGAGCTCATTGCGGATGATGTTGGTATCACTGGGAGCGTAATGCCGAATTAACAACTGTGCTTGAAGACTTGGTTTTTTGGGTTGATGTTTGGGTTTGTTGTTTGCTTCTACTCTGAATGCAGGGTGAGGAGTCATTTGGTAGATGATCTGTCTAATGTCCTTAGCAGGTTCAAATGTGCATTCTTGAGGCTAATGACATTTCTGATTTAAAGATCTGACATCAAACAATTCCATAAAATTGAAAGTCTGGCCTAGGATGAACAAAGATGTTGCAAAGAATGAGTGGTTGGGGTGGACCCTGGGAGAAACCACAAGAGATGCAGATGTTCTTGTGCACACCAAGAGCACAGGTGTGCTTTGTTTCTTGTCTCCCAAAACCCACAATGGCCCCTTACGGTAACATCCGCTAGGACTGAGCCTCTGCTGGCATGTTGTCCGAGGATTTGTTTCCATCTTCTTTCCGGTTTAATCACTCTTCGATTCTTTTGTGTGGTGTTGCGTCATTCTCAAAGCCAAGAGATTGAAATGCACTCTTTTCTCACCAGGCTTATCCTACCAGGCCCTCGTTTTTTTTCTGTGATTGTAATGTGACATCTCTAAACAGCCTTCCCATGACAAGACCCCTCCCTCCCCCTTGCCCACAAGCAGCCCTTGCTCCACCATACTACAGCCTCAACCAAGCCTTGTGTTAATGTGAGTGTTCAGGTCCCAGGCCAACCTCACCTCAAGCAAAGCTCTGTGGCCTTCTTGAGCCAGCTGTTTCCCACCAGTGTTCCCTCGTCCAGACCGGGCCTCCATGGCTGCGTCAAGACACCTCTCAAACCTCAAGAATGCATATTATAAACCACCACAAATAACTAGTTGAGGACTTATAGTGCTGAGAAGCGAGTCATTTTACATAACCATGCGCTGCCAGATAGTATCAGGCTTAATTTAACTAAAAGCTTAAATAATCAAGTTTTGAGTCTTTTCTCGAAGCTCGCCATGATCCCCTTAGGTCTACGGTAACCTCTCCAGGCCTTAGCTACTGTACTGGGAGGGCCTGGCCGCCAGGCCTGTGTTTTTACCACCACTAAAGATCTGAGAGGTCTGTCCTGGCACATTTTAGCGCTCATAAAGCCCAGGAATTTCCAGTTTTTTTTCCTTGGTGGACAATGTCTACTGCGATAAGGACAAGTGACTTTCTTCTGGGAAACTAGCAACGGGCGGCACGGGTTGCTCAGTGTTTATATGACCGAGGTGATTAAGCCGCTGATAAACCAATTAGAGATGTGTGAGCTGGAGAGTTGCCCAAGCCTCGGTTGTGGACCTCCGAGTCCAAACTGCAGGGCAGATATCTGTGTACAGATGGGAGAAGCGGCGTCTCCAGCAATAACACTGATTAGAGACCGAGCGCCCTGTACACCCTGCCCATGTTCGACGTTACAGTGCAAAGGTGAATGCCTCTATCTTCAGTGATTTCCTCTGTTTCTATCACCTCTCCTTCCACTTACTGGCTCGCTCTTTCTTTCACACCCTCCTTCAGACGCATACTCGGTTTCTCGCTTTTTCGCCCTCTGTTTCCCACGTTGTTCACAATTCATAATCCAAAAGACACACATGTACAGATACAGGGGCTGTGGGTCAGCCCTCTTCATTCATTGGTCTGGAAAGTGTCATTTACATTTTGCTTCCTCACGCGCAACATCAGGCATGAGGGATGGGTCCGCCCACTCCATCCGTTGCACCAGTAGCGGCTCCTGGAGGGAGCGCTGCCGGCGGTGATGCGGGGCGGGGGAGGGGCAGGGTGGGGGGTAGTAAACTCCGAATACGGCCAAACAGAGGCAAGTTAACAAATAAATAAATAAAACGAATTTCATTGCTCGTGCTGCATCTGCCTCTTATTATGAGGACATCACCCTTATCCGATGGTGCAACCCACACACAGCAGCAGAACCTACATTTTTATATGCTGTTGGCAAGCGAGGGTGGAAATGTTTGACGTGGATGCTGCTGTACTGCTGTATAAAAACAAGCTATAGCGTGGAACCCAGGCCCGGTTCTAGCGGGTGGGCCGGGTGGGCCAGGCCCACCCAAACATGAGCCTGGCCCACCCAAACAGGAGCCTTGGCCCTCGCACTGAGGGTTTGAAGGTAGGCGCGCGCCATTGGGCTCAAGGTGCTCCAACCGCCCCCCCCCGCCCCCCTCCTGTGTGTCAGCCCGGGCTGAGACAGCTTCCCGGGCGCACACACACAGACAATTTTAGAGATTATCGCAGCCGCACCCCAGTACTTTACAGGTCTTTAAAAGACCATTTACATGTTAACGAGGCTTTGTTTATTTTTTCACCCCTTCATCTCCACTAGGGGCATGGCGAAAGGTAACAAATTGTTTCTTTGACAACAGTAACCTTTGCCTACTGTTCTGCTGTGTGGATATTTCTTTTTCTATGCAGCAGAGAAAAGAAGTTTGTATATTCCTATTCACCTTTCCTGACCCCTGCAGCTGCTCATTACACCAGGCTGTGACACAAAGTTTGACTCATGGAGTAGGTAAGAGAATGTGTTACTATTTGTTTTTCTTTTTAAAATCTGCACAAGCCCAGCAGGACACATACTTCATGTGCGCTTCATTTAAACAGTTTTTATCATTATCGTCGCCGATGCAGGACAACAATAAGACAACACAACATGCCCAGATAACGCTGGTGATGAATGATCCTGCTGGAGAGCAATCGTTTGTCTGTTAGTAGTTTTTAAATGCAGATGAACTGTATTTTATATGGATAGCTCAGTGGGTTACTGCCTTTGTCACAGCGATCCTTGTGCTACTTGCAGTTCAGAAGTTACAATCCTATCATAGGAGAGTGACCAATGAACTGTCACCAAAGAGCTGCAAACAAACATGAATGGTATAGTTAGATCTTCACTTTTTTTGTTTTGTGATACAGTTAGACCTTCCCCGGTCTTTCATTGTTCTAATGTTTCTAAAATGAGTATGTTTGGGCAATACTCTTTAAATCCTAAGGTTGTGTTTCCCCAGACCAAACCCTCTTAAAATATACTGCCCACCAGCATGGATGGCATGTGATTCATACACCTTGTAATCCTCATTGGCTTATGTGACATTCCCTGTAGACTGATTTACATACTTGTATGAGTCATTGTCTCTGTATAATGTGTGCGTGGTGTAAAGTACTGACACACACTACACTGATATGAGTAGAGCTATACAACAAATGAAATGCATATGAGAGAGGAGCTACGCGCAGCTCAGACCAAGGTGGGGAGGTGCAGCTGACCCCGATCGAGACGGAACGCGTAGGCACGACCAGGACGATATACATGGGGGCCAGATAGAGCCGACTACTGGGAAGACAAGTCTCTCGGGACACCACTGGAGATCTCAGCAGCTAACGGACTACAGCACACACACACTCTAACTCTCTTAAAGGTCCACAATGTTATGGTATGTTATGGTACAATAATTTACGCTTATAATGATGATTGTTACTTGTAATGCAATACATGCAAAACCCTAATAAAAACATGTCAATTAAAAAAAATGAGAGAGGGGCTACGGAGCGATGAGGGGCACTGGTGGAGGGTGGCAGTGAGGGAATCCGGGGAGGAGGTAGTGGGAGGGGCTATGGAGCGATGTGGGGCACTGTTGGAGGGTGGCAGTGAGGGAATCCGAGGAAGAGGTCACGGGGTGGAGGGGGGGGAGCTAGGGAGAGATGAGGGGCACTGCTGGAGGGTGGCAGTGAGGGGGTCTGAGGGGGAGGGGCTACAGAGAGATGAGGGGCACTGGTGTAGGGTGGCAGTGAGGGAATCCGAGGAGGAGGTCATGAGGGGGAGGGGCTATGGGTAGATGAGGGGCACTTGTGGCGTGTGGCAGTGAGGGAATCCGAGGAGGAGGTCAATAGGAGGGCCATGGAAGGATGAGGGGCACTGTTGGAAGGTGGTAGTAAAGGTATTTATGGAGAAATAGGTTATTGGTGTGGCGCAAAAAAGACTTTCCCTTTAGCGCTGAAGCCGGCCCTGTCATGGCCTTTCTGTTTTTGTTTAGTTAATTAGCAGTCGGGTCATAAGGGCAACTGTGGAACATACTTTAAAGTGCGTGCTAATTATATTTACTACTATATTCAATGTTTTAAGTTTGAAGGTGATTTTACTAATGTTTTTACCGGGAAAAATGAAAGTGGAGCCCGATGGTGCCTGATATGGGGCTGGGGCTCAAGGTCAGCTGTGAGATAAGGTGCACTGGAGAGGAGTAGTGGATAATCAAGCCTGTAAGGGGGTGCGTTGCAGAGTCCGGGGTCTGGTGGAGGTAGTAATGAAGAGGGATTCTCCCTGAAGGCTCGCACAGAGGGAGCCTGTAAGGGAGTGCGTTGCAGAGTCCGGGGTCAGGTGGAGGTAGTAATGAAGAGGGATTCTCCATGAAGACTCGCACAGAGGGAGCCTGTAAGGGGGTGCGTTGCGGAGTCTGGGATCAGGTGGAGGTAGTAATGAAGAGGGATTCTCCCTGAAGGCTCGCACAGAGGGAGCCTGTAAGGGAGTGCGTTGCAGAGTCTGGGGTCAGGTAGAGGTAGTAATGAAGAGGGATTCTCCCTGAAGGCTCGCACAGAGGGAGCCTGTAAGGGAGTGCGTTGCAGAGTCCAGGGTCAGGTGGAGGTAGTAATGAAGAAGGATTCCCCCTGAAGGCTCGCACAGAGGGAGCCTGTAAGGGAGTGCGTTGCAGAGTCCAGGGTCAGGTGGAGGTAATAAAGAAGAGGGATTCTCCCTGAAGGCTCGCACAGAGGGAGCCTGTAAGGGAGTGCGTTGCAGAGTCCGGGGTCAGGTGGAGGTAATAAAGAAGAGGGATTCTCCCTGAAGGCTCGCACAGAGGGAGCCTGTAAGGGAGTGCGTTGCAGAGCTCGGGGTCAGGTGGAGGTAGTAATGAAGAGGGATTCTCCCTGAAGGCTCGCAGGGAGGGAGCCTGTAAGGGAGCGCGCTGCAGAGTCCGGGGTCAGGTGGAGGTAGTAATGAAGAGGGATTCTCCCTGAAGGCTCGCACAGAGGGAGCCTGTAAGGGAGTGCGTTGCAGAGTCAGGGGTCAGGTGGAGGTAGTAATGAAGAGGGATTCTCCCTGGAGACTCGCACAGAGGGAGCCTGTAAGGGAGTGCGTTGCAGAGTCCAGGGTCAGGTGGAGGTAGTAATGAAGATGGATTCCTCCTGAAGGCTCGCACAGAGGGAGCCTGTAAGGGAGTGCGTTGCAGAGTCCCGGATCAGGTGGTGGTAGTAATGAAGAGGGATTCTCCCTGAAGGCTCGCACAGAGGGAACCTGTAAGGGAGTGCGTTGCAGAGCTCGGGGTCAGGTGGAGGTAGTAATGAAGAGGGATTCTCCCTGAAGGCTCGCACAGAGGGAACCTGAGAACTGTCACTTGCCTGATACTACCACCTCAGAAACCTCCTCTTCCCATCAAAGGAACATTACATGGTAAACCTTGTAGAAATGATGGATTGTAGTCACGAGGTAAGTTAAAGTAGAAGTTTATTGGTAAGTTACAAGATGGTAGTTGCAAGTAAATAAGTTAACCAGGCTAGTTCAAGATCCCACCAGGAGCTGCATCTTTGCTGCTCAGCCTACTCCCTCTAACTGTCATTCCACCAGTCCACCAGGCACACCAACATTCCACAGAGTCATCACGCATTCCAACATTCCATACACACATACTCATGCATACTGGCTGAGCAGCAGGAAATGTAAGTACAACACATCCTCTTCCCTTGAGAAATCAAAGAACCAAAAATAGAACAAGCCTATATGAGAGTAGCACCAATATGCAGAGAGCTTGTTAGAACATTGCATCCAAAAGAATATTTTAGGTGAAGAAAAGATGCAAGATGAGGAAGGACCTTGAAGCTGCAGAAAAATAGGTACATATTGCAGAAGAACAGAGGATGGAAGAATGAGTGAAAGTATACAGCAAGGAAAAGAGTGCAATGCAGAAAAATAGGTACATATTGCAGAAGAACAGAGGATGGAAGAATGAGTGAAAGTATACAGCAAGGAAAAGAGTGCAAATGAGAAAATACGAACATAACATAGCACATCCCCTTCCCTTGGAAACATAAAGAAGAAAATCCAGAAATTGGAATAAACGAGAAACTGCAAATATGAGATAAAGAGGGAAAACATATAAGCAATTCACATGGAAATAAGAATTTCAGATGGAAAATGAGAATAGGAAGAAGGCTATCCTCTAAACAACTATATTAAATTCAATTATAGCATGCAAATACTTGCAAGGTTGGGAGAAAAGTTGATACCAATAAGGTATATGATCCACACTAGTCACCCATTTCAACACACCACGCAATAAAGAGGGCAAGGTGTAGGACTTGGAGAATGGAGGACACCCGCGGAGTGTAAATTCCAAACCATTCACACTGTTCTACACGCCACAACCATATAAGGGACACTAAGGAACCTATAATGCATTTAAATAAATGCATACAAAATAATCAATTATAGGGTACACTGCCCATTGCGCACCAAAATATATATAATGTATAGGGAACACGGCCCATTGCGCACTATAAATTTAAGAAAAGAGTACACTGCCGATTACGCACCGAATATTTTAAGAATTGTGTACACTACCTATTGCGCATGTATGCAGAAAAATAAATAAATAAATAAGTGTAAAGGAAAAGTAACCCACACTGCTAGGTAAAACAAATATACAGGAAATATACAGGTAATGCAAGTGTAAAAGGGTAAAAAACCCACACTGCTAGGTAGAGCAAATATACGAGTTCATACAAGTGTAAAAAGGTAACCAACCCACACTGCTGGGCAAACAATCTATACTAAAGTTAGGCACAAATGCTGTATAAGGTGAAATCAGTGTAAAGGGTGCGCGCACCACCCACGCTGAAAGATAAAAAACAAGAGTATAGAGACCGGTTCTAATACCCAACTACCCTAAAGGAAAAATCTAAGCTTAGTGCCCTGAAGATATCTAGATCGGCCAAATCATTAACAAATAAAGCTCACACTAAATGCATACCACGTAAGCAACAACTCAATTAAAATATGAGTAAAAGATAGAATAAAACACAGTGTATATAACAGATTACTTAGTGTACTAAATAAGATAAGAAGTGTGGTACACCTCCCCTTACACACCACTTGTCAAACACTTTAGAGTCTCATTTAGATTAATACATAAGTCATTACGAGCACATTGAATCGTAGTTCTAAACCAATAGCAGATGACAATATATATGAGAAAAGAAGGACAAACGCCGGTGAGCGAAATCTCTCACCCGAAAAGTGTTGAACATGTCCCACGCCGATTAATAAGTCCTTTAAATGCTAGGAGTTGGAAGAGAAAAACTGCACCCTCTGGCGGTTGACAACGATGTTGATAGTTTTATGTCATGGAAAGGTTGCCGAAAGGATTGTAGTACCAATTCACCTCATCCAAACATTTACGGTGAGTTGCGCAGCTTGACTTCAATACGTCAGTGTTCACTGAAACTGCAAATATGATGGATTGATCGAGGGTAGCACAGCGCAGGAGCACTAACCTCGAATGAGTGCGAAGAGCTATGGAGCATACTTAGGAAGCTGCCAGCAAACACTAAAAATGATTCCTTGGTGTTGAATTAAGTCAACGGTCAATATAACTTTATTGACACGCAAAAAAACAAACGTGGTTGGCAGACATCGTATTGTGCGTGAAATTGCTGGACACGAAGGAGAGCGCCAAACACAAAATGGCGGCACGCACCGGTGACGCCGCGCAGGATGGCTCCCGGCACCACCGTGCTGCAAAGCGTAATGCATTGAAGCTTTGGAACCAGCAAACGTCACAGAGGAAGCACAGCAGCTTCGCTGGACACTGGAAAGCAGTAAGACTGCACGCGCAGTGTCCACACACAAGGTGAGCGCGTGGTGTGGTGATTTGAACTGGGCGATTGAACTGTCACATGTAGAGGGAACGGTTGGGGCCCAAATTAAAATCCAAAAGTTGGGCTTACCTCCATATGTCCGCAACATCACGACTTCGATACCCATGAGAAGTCGAACATTCGGCAAACAAAGATAAAAAACGTACAGTGCAGATCTCGCTTCACCCAAAGCGTCGCATTAAACACTCCTTACACAAAATGCCCTTCGCAAAATTAAACATTGCCATGCGTTCTTCTCTTCACCATTGTCTCCGAATGTCTCTGAATGTCCAATCGTGTAGCCAAACGAGAAAATATGCCAGACCTTGATGTCTGCTGGTTAGCGTCGTATTCGTTTCTTCTGTAATATAAAACCACAAGGAATGTGAAGCGCCCTGGGTAGGCTGTCCAGATGGTGGAGGACACTGGTGGGATTTGCGAGGGCGTTCTTTTCCTTGATCTTTAAGTTGCTTTACTTTGCTTTGAGTAGTGTCTTGTATCAATACAGTTAAAAAAAAAATGTAAGTATCTTCACCTTCAGTAGTCTTGTCACGCAGGGTTTCTTCCAGATCGTCGCCAATGTAGAAATGATGGATTGTAGTCACGAGGTAAGTTAAAGTAGAAGTTTATTGGTAAGCTACAAGATGGTAGTTGCAAGTAAATAAGTTAACCAGGCTAGTTCAAGATCCCACCAGGAGCTGCATCTTTGCTGCTCAGCCTACTCCCTCTAACTGTCATTCCACCAGTCCACCAGGCACACCAACATTCCACACAGTCATCACGCATTCCAACATTCCATACACACATACTCATGCATACTGGCTGAGCAGCAGGAAATGTAAGTACAACAAAACTCTTTTTGAGAGTGATAATATTTAGAAAGAGATTTGGAAAATAGTGCGTTTTACTGGGTCTTGTAAGACTTAAAGAGATAAAGGAGGGCCCTGAAGCAGGCCTGCCCAGACATGTAAGAGACAAATCGAGCCCGCAGTGGCCCACCCGAATGCACCCTTGGCCCACCCAAATAAAAATCCCTGGAGCCGGGCCTGGTGGAACCCACCAGCGATTCACCTATCTATCCATCTGGACACATGTTGTACACACACAGACGTGGAGGCACTCGTGGCGCTTTGTGCGACTTTAAATACATGCACTGTATATGTTCTGATTGCTACGTGGCTTCTTTTTTCGAAACTGTAACTATTGGAACATAACACTTCATGTAACCCCATGGGGCAGTCGATGACTTTTGTGAATTAATGTATAAATGCATATCTCTAGCAGATAAAGATCGCAGGAGTTTAAAACCGTGTGTGTGTGTGTGTGTGTGTGTGTGTGTGCGTGCGTGCGTGCGTGTGTGTGTGTGTGTGTGTGTGTGTGTGTGTGTGTGTGATAATAGCGCACACCAGCGTTTCCTTGAAGAAAAGTAAGTCCATTAGAGTCGCGCTCGTCGCCACAATTGTGAAAAGGTAAAGAGTTTCGGAAAACCATGTCGGCATCTGCCTATTTTGTCATTCGAATACAAATGACAAATTTCATACAATTTTTCTATCTTCCCACTTCAGGGATGTTTAAAAAAAAATAGGTATTTTTGTAATCCGTTCCACAAAAGGCATATCTCCAGCTTGCTTATAAGAATTTCACCGTCAACTTGAGTTTCAAAACACTCAAAATTGCTTCTCGGAACCCTGTTCAAATTTCGAAAATCGAAGAAGACCTGTAACCCCCACACAGACAGTGCAGTGCCACAGTAAGGCACATTTTATCTGCAATGCAACTGTAGCGCTCACCGCAGCCAGTAACACGTGTGTATGTAAGTATATCAAACAGGCATTCATTCACTCCATCCAGACGCCTGTGCTCTGACTGAATATGCACTGATCGCCTGTTGCGCTTTGCACAAAGCAAGACGACGCCGAGCGGAAAGACAGTTTCACCTTGCACCGCGGAGGCCTTACTGATGGGGCACCCCAGCTGACAAACTGCGCAACTTTGGGGGAGAACTTCTAGACGGTTACATAACCTTGACTTTACACCTTTACAAACAGGCGGGAAAAATAAAAAAATGTTTTGAAAGGAAGGAAAATAGTAAAAGGTCCCTGCTCCGTTTGCATTCCTGAATAGTACTTTATCACCCTAGAAAATAGGTGCAGGCGGATTTCATGTACCTGGTGCAAGAGAGGGGGGTTTAGGCGTGGGGCACTCACGACCAATATGTGTAGGCCTGTGTGTGTGACTGTGTGTGCATATGACGCCACTAGACGGTGTATGCACGCAGATTCATGCAGTGAGCATCGCGACGTGCGTGTGCGCCTGAGGCACTGTGGACATGTCTGCACGCACCTTCATGCAGTGAGCATCGCGACCTGCGTGTGTGCCTGTGGCTCTGTGGACATGTCTACACGCACGCACCTTCATGCAGTGAGCTGCGCGGCGTGCGTGTGCGCCTGTGGACATGTCTGCACGCACCTTCATGCAAATTACACAATGAAAACACAGTACTTTGCTTCAGCCAAAAGTTGCGTACACTGCTATTTGCACCATCTCAGTCCCTCAGCCTTCTAAAGTTGATATATTGAAAACACCACGCATTTTACTAAAACATTAAGGTCTTTGTATCGTTTTCATCCACACTTACAAGATCTCCAATCGTTGGGTACATCAAACGCTCTCTTTTCTGCTTCGGCACCGGTTGGGTCACATAGCTTAAAAACAAGTCAATAGCTCTGGCTAAGCACTTGTAAGGTCCCAAAGGCCAGACCTATTGACTATGCCAATGCTTGTTTTTTTTTAGTTACCAATCCGTGTGGGATCGCTAACTAAAAATAAAATAAAATGCGCAAAAGCGTGTGTGTTTTTTATTGTTGTAAAGTTGGCAGGTGGTGGAGTGTAAGCTAGAAGGTGGAGGGGAGGAGAAAGAAACGGGGGGGGGGGCAAACGGCGATGCAACACAGGGCAGTGTGGGGATGGAGGGCCAAAGCAATGTGAGAGGGGGCTCAAAAGCAATGTGGGAGGATGAGGGTTGGAGAAAAGCAACACAGAGGACATGTGTGAGGAAGCGATGGGGAGACGCACGTTAGTGAGAGCAAGAGGGAGGACAGGAGAAGCAGTCACGCAACACAGAGCAACACATTGTGCAGGAAAGCACCACACAAGCGTGACACATCGAACAAACAAGCACTCCAGTGCTTCACACAGAAGAGAAAAGTAGTTCTTGAAAAGCAAGCAGTGATGCCAGTCAACCAAAGAGACGGTAAAGATGACGAAACAGCCCTCAGGGTCATGTATTACTTTACGCGCCACAAATGGAAGAGCGCGGCGTATCAGGCCAGCCACCCCTCGTGATCCTCCGGTAAAGCCAGAGTGCCAGATCCCACGATAACCATAGCGCGCCAGGAAGGGGCAGTGATTGCCTACCAGGTGGGTCTCCTGGAGCATCAGTATGTCCACAGTGTGCCGCTGGGCATATCACAGGACTACAGTGCGCTTGACCTTATCTAAGATGCTGATAACATTCCAGGACATTATGTGGAGCGATGCCATCCCGGTATAGCTGTTAGACATAAGGAGACTGAGTGGAGGGTCGGACACCCGGCTTGGGCAATGGGTGCGGGTGAGGCGGTGTGTTCGTGCAGGGTAGCGGGTGTAAATCCACAGTGTCGGCCTCTATGGGTTCTTTTCGCAGCTGAGAAGAGGTGCTGGTACAATAAACAAAGGAATCATGCAATACAACTCGGGACAACAGCCCCCCCCCCACCCCACCCCACCCCAACCCCCACACCCCTCCCTATACTTCAGGAACGGAAGCATCTGTCGCCCTAACAGTGGAGAACTAAGAGAGAACCAAACTAGAATGCTTGGGACTGGGGAATCGTGAAGGACCCCTCATATGAGGATGTGCATAACCGTGTCCATCAGGAATTGAAGGAGTGATGAGCTGATGCGCGGTCCCCCATCGTGTCCTCTGTTGGCCGTGTCCATGCCTCCTCCGGGGTGTCAAAGAGGGTTCTATTGGAAAACACAACTCGCAGGCGAGCCGGGAAGAGGAGCCTGGATTGTATGTTGAGAGCGCGCAGCTTCTGCTTGACTTCCCCAAACGAGCGGAGCTGACCCTGAACCTCACGAGTGTAGTCAGGGAAGATCATGATCGTTTGACTTTCATATTTAAGGTGTTGCTGCTTATGGGCTTCGGCCAGAACAGAGTCGCGGTCTTTAAAATTGAGGATCTGTATTATGATCGGTCTGTGAGGTACCCCTGGCGGCGGCTTAGGAGCAAGTGAGCGGTGTGCCCGTTCGATCGCGAACCATGGGGAGAGGGAGCCCTCGGGCATCCATGAGCGCAACCACCGCTCCACGAAGCCTGCCGCCCGGCCCTGCTCGGCACCCTCCGGAAATCCCACCAAGCGAAGGTTGTTGCGACGGGACCTGTTTTCAGCATCCTTCGGCAATCTTGCACTCCACCGAACATTGCGAGGCATGGATAGCCTAAAGGATGGTGGACAGGTCCACAGCGGGTGGGGCATCTTTGTCCATGGTTCCCCCAGTCGCCCCAGAGTCCGTGGTAGTGAACCGGTCTATTGTAGTCTGAGTGACAGGGGTTTTGGTTGGCTTGTCTCTACCCATGGCCGTCACCCAGCATTGTTGTAGGCCCAAATGTCTCCCTGGCAGTCAATGGGGCGGAAGGAAAAACGGGGATGAGAAGGGAGGGGGAGAAAGGCTGGACCGCTTCCCGTCTCTCCACTGGCCGGTCAACGGATACTTCTCCCTCCCCCCCTCCATCCCCCCGGCAGGGTCATCCGCACCCCCACTCAAAAATTCAGACATGTGGAGTCCCAAAGGTGGTGCGGGATCCACATCAGGACCAAGTCTCAAGGGATGGCTCAGGTGAGGGAATGGAGCACAACACCTGGACGTGTGTGGAGAGGGCCAGCCGGAAAGCGGGGGGCAGAAAGACCAACCAGGCTGCTCACTGGCGCCACCCAATGCGGTGGCCGAAATGTCCCCCAAAGCGGCTCTGGCTACCCCCGCTCACCGGATCTGCAGCGGCCAACAAGATGGGAGGCATCCACGTAGTATGGCACTAGTGTTCAAATTAGCCGCAGAGGTGCCCCCGCACGTCACCAGCACGCCAGGTAGGGGGAGCATGTGGAATAAAGTTATCTAGCGGGCCCGGTCCACTGTACCCATCCGGCGGGCACAAGAAACCCAGCACTTCCAGAGCCTTAGGTCGGGATGAGGGTGGGAGAGGCCTCCCCCTGGAAGGAGATGGACCCCCGCCACCCGGATTGACGGACGAATCTCCACAACCCAGGGCCGGTCAACCATGGCAGCAGATCAAAGTTAATGGACGACCCCGCTCCTCACCTCCACAATCCGCTGTGTGCTGCAGTACAGTAGTCTTCCGGAGGGCCTCGTTGCCGGGAGAGGGGCCTACGTCTAGTCCGGTCCTCAGAGGATGCCGCAGGGGGGGAAGGGCCTCACATCCTCCTCGCCGCTGTCCGACCAACAGCTGAGGGCACCGTGAGCTCAGGAGCACCCAGCTGGCTCACGGCACAGCCCCGGGGCTGGGAGTCCAGACCCAGGGCCTGGATCTGACACCCAGCCAGGAGCCAAAGCGAGCTCCGCAAGACCAAGACACCAGATGGCGCCGGGGCAGAAGCACCTCTCCGCGCTGCCGCCCGATCGATGGCCAATCACACGCCTGAAGACAGCAGCGCCACAGGGACCTTCTCCGATGCGCAGCGAGATGTCCCGGGGGGGAAGGGCTTCACCCCCCTGTCGCTGTCCAACCGACATCTGTGGAGACCAGAGGCTCCACTGCACTCAGCCGGTGCACGAGCCCAGCCCCCAGAACCACCACCTCCAGATCCAGGGCTTAAGACCGGCACCTAGGCAGGGGCCAAGGCAAGTACTGCTCAGGCAGAGCACCAGCGGAGGGGCTGGGGCCGAAGCACCACACCGTGCTGTCATCTGACCGACGGCCGATCGTGCGTCCCAGGTCAGCAGCACAACTGAAGCTGCCATCGATTCACGGCTTGCAGGGCCTCCCTAGGCCGCCCCCAGAGTCCCAAGTCTGTCGGGCATAGACTGGTGCTAAAGGGGGGAGCGGCACCACAGGTCCAATGAGGATGGTGCCAGCAGCCCTTCAGGGACCCACCTTTCGCACGACACTGCACTCCGCTCCAGAGCCCAGGCCTCAGACAGATCAGGAGCTCACCGCCGCAGGGCCGCCATCTTAGGTTCGCCGCGAGGCAGGGTTCCAGCAGCAAGGACAGTCTGTGGCGCCTAAATGGTTCCAATACCACTGCCGAAAGGGGCTCCGCAGCCCAGGGCAGTCAGGCAGTCAGATCTCGGGTTAAAGGATTCCCGGATGATAGCAGATTAGGAGTGGATGACGGAGGGGTCCAGAGCACTCCTAAGGTGCTACTGCCATCTTGACGCTCCTGGCCACGCCACCATTACAATCACATTTATTAAGCAAATCATTTAAATAGGTGGGTGGAAACACAAATGAGACCCAATTAAATAAGCAAAGGAACTCGGGCACTAATATGTGAAACAAACTAAAGAGTTTGTTAGTCACAATTAAATCCAAAGCAGCACTTCTGCCCCTTACTATGTACATTACAATAGGGTGAGTGTGCAAGAGTCGACAACGTTTCGATCCTTACAAAATAACAGGATCATCATCAGGACATTTACCAATGATGCCTGAGATTTTCTACACAGTGGTAAAAGATAATAACTGTAAGAGAAGAAGGGGAGAAGAAAGGAATGAACGAGTTAATTGCCAGTGGGACAAAGTCGATATGGATACCACATACATCCACACTTGAGGGAGTGGGATCCCTTCGGTGCCTAGGGCCAACCATGCATGGGTTCCATTTAAGGGAAAGTACATTATGCAAGTGGCCCAGAGGGGAAACCATACTGCAATGCCACTAGCAAGTGGGAGGTAACGAGCTGAGTATACCTGGTTGTGAACTCAATTCACCAAGGATCAAGCAAGGATCACATGGAAACAAAAGAATTCTGAACCACTCATATATTCGAGACCCGGTGTGCCAGTAAGTCCATCTCATAGGCTGTATAGACAAAATTAAAGCAAATTACCAAGGGAAGGAAATGCTATCCACAAGAAGTAATGCAAGAAATTGGGAAAAAATTACCAAATATATGGGACCAGGCCGTCCGCTGAACAAACAGATCGTGCATGTCAACCAGAGGCAATCTTTAGGGAGCGCTTGGCTGGTACGCTAAGACTGCGGAATCTGCATGATTTAAATCATGAAGGGAGATACCAGTAAATACATGAGTGTTATTCATAATATGTAACATACCCATAGCGTAACACATAACACCCAGACCCACCGCTTCAAGCCACAATAATGTGGGAAGCACTGTTTACAGCAGAGTACCAGCATCCTGTTGCACTCGGCAGAGGGGCCAGAAAACATAAATAGCGCAGTAATTAAATGTATTGTATACCGTAATATTGAGTTGGATTTATGATAGGAAGTTTCACCTTACCTCCTCACAAGTGCCCAAAGGGTCTACAATGATACCTCAAACAATGATGATGCCCGAAGCAACAATTGAAGGTAAAGAGCCGGTGTAGATTAGCGCTCCAATATGGGGTTATTGCTTCCTGGTGACAGGCTGGAGTGGTGTGTGTGGGAAGGTGGAATCTGACTACATGGTTACCCCCAATGTTTGCCTGGTGTTTTGCTGGTTTTCGACTTAGTTTGACTGGGATCCTGCTAATCAGGACCCCAGTCTATCTGCTTTCTCCCTAAAATGCATTGCATGTACTTTAGGTACACCACAGATTGGATTCTGGGGTACCCTTATAAGTCCCTAGTATATGGAATCCTATATACCCAGGGCATAGGTACCCCAGAGGCCTCTCAGGGGCTGCAGCATGTATCATGCCACCCCTGGGAGACCATTCAAAATGACACAACAGGTCTGGTACAGCAGCCTGTGTAAGGTGGTGTATGCACCCCTTACTTAGATATAAGTTCACTATATCTATCCATATCACTGCACATATAAACCTATCAGTTTATATGCCATCAAGCCACTCCTGGACGTACCAACGGACCTTTCAGCTGCCACGCCTGCAAGTTCTCATGCATCCGATCCTGCCCCGCACCCACCAAGCCGAACACCAGCAGTACCCACCTCAAGTGCATCCTGCTCAACACCCGCTCCGTCCACAGACACGCCATCGAACTCTGGAACCTCCTCGACGCCACAGCCCCTGACGTTGCCTTCCTCACGGAGACCTGGATGAACGCCTCTTCAGCTCCCGACATCGCCATCGCCATCCCAGAGGGCTACAAGATCGTCCGGAGGGACCGAAACGCCAACCAGATGGGAGGAGGCATCGCCATCATCCACAAGAACACCATCCGTCTCACGACCAGCACCGACAACACCCTGACCAGCGCCGAACACCTGCACTTCCAGATCCACACCAACCCGACCACCACCCTCAGAGGCACCCTGATCTACCGACCCCCTGGACCACGCACCCAATTCAGCGAGGACATCGCCGACTTCGTCAGCCCGCTTGCCCTCCCCTCCGCTGACTACATCCTCCTGGGAGACCTCAACTTCCACCTGGAGAACAACAACGACCGCAACACCAGCACCCTGCTCGACAACCTCGCCAACCTGGGACTCAAGCAACTGGTGTCCACCCCCACCCACCTTGCCGGACACACTCTCGACGCCGTCTTCTCATCCAGCACAGACATCGACTTCAGCCACGCCACAGAGCTTCACTGGACGGACCACAGCTGCGTCCACTTCACCTTCAAGAGAACGCCGACCCACCATCACCAACAACAGGCCGCCCGCAGAAGCTGGAACAAGATCACAGCAGACCAGCTCGCCACCTCCCTGAGCCAGCACCCTCCTGCCAGCTCAGCGAACCCCAGCCAGGCCGCCGACAACCTCACGAAGTGGATCAGCAACTGCGCGGACGAACTCGCCCCACTGAGGACCGCGCCCAGCAGACCCGGCAGCAAGAAGGCCCCATGGTTCACCGACGAACTCAAGAGCTCCAAGAAGAACTGCCGAGCCCTCGAGAAAGTCTGGAAAAGGGAACCGACACCGGACAACAGGACCTCCTTCAAGCTTGCTACCCGGAAGCACCACCAGCTGATCCGCGCCGCCAAGAAAACAGCATTCAAGGACCGGTTGGACAACAACGCACACAACTGCAAGGAACTCTTCAACATCGTGAAAGAGCTTTCCAACCCCAGCGCAGGAAACAACGACATCACCCCATCGCAAGACCTCTGCAACTCCCTCGCCTCATACTTCCACAACAAGATCACAGACATACACAGCAGCTTCGACAACCAACCAACGCACAGCATGACCGAACAACCACCCCCCACCACCACCCTCCACGCCTGGACCCCGATCAGTACCGAAGACACCATCCGCACGATGAACTCCATCCACTCCGGATCACCGACTGACCCCTGCCCTCACCACGTCTTCAACAAGGCCGACGCTGTCATCGCACCCCACCTGCGAGACATCATCAACACATCCTTCAACACCGCCACCTTCCCGGAGAGCTGGAAGCACGCCGAACTCAGCGCCCTACTCAAGAAACCAACAGCGGACCCCACCGACCTCAAGAATTACCGCCCCATCTCGCTTCTCCCGTTTCCAGCCAAAGTCATCGAGAAGACCGTCAACAAGCAGATGGCCGCCTTCCTCGAGACAAACGGATCCCTCGACCCCTCTCAGTCCGGCTTCCGAGCCAATCACAGCACCGAGACCGCCCTCATCGCCGCCACCGATGACATCCGAGCCCTGATGGACAATGGAGAAACAGCGGCCCTCATCCTCCTAGACCTCTCCGCGGCTTTCGACACGGTCTGCCACCGCACCCTAGTACGGCGCCTCAGCAACGTCGGAATCCAGGACAAGGCGCTAGAATGGATCATCTCCTTCCTCGGCGGTAGAACACAGAGAGTCCGCCTACCACCATACAAGTCAGAGGCCTCCGAAGTCATCTGCGGCGTCCCCCAAGGATCTTCTCTGAGCCCCACCCTCTTCAACGTCTACATGAGCCCCCTCGCGGCCATCGTACGCAAACACAACCTCAGCATAATCTCCTACGCCGACGACACCCAGCTGATCCTCTCCCTGACCAACGACCCCGCCGCCGCCAAAGCCAACCTACAAGAAGGGATGAAAGAGGTAGCCGAGTGGATGACGACCAGCCGCCTGAAGCTGAACTCAGACAAGACGGAGGTCCTCATCCTGGGCTCCTCACCCTCCGCCTGGGACGACTCCTGGTGGCCTCCCGCCCTGGGCACCGCACCCAAACCGACAGACCATGCACGCAACCTGGGCTTCATCCTGGACTCCTCCCTCTCCATGACCAGGCAAGTCAACGCCGTCTCCTCGTCATGCTTCAACATCCTACGCATGCTACGGAAGATCTTCTGGTGGATCCCCACAGAGACCAGGAAGACCGTCACCCAGGCCCTCGTCACCAGCCGACTGGACTACGGCAACGCCCTCTACGCCGGCACCACCGCCAAGCTCCAGAAGAGACTCCAGCGGATCCAAAACGCCTCAGCCAGACTCATCCTCGACATCCCACGAACCAGCCACATCTCCGGACATCTGAGAGACCTCCACTGGCTCCCCGTCAGCAAGAGAGTCACCTTCCGCCTCCTCACCCACGCACACAAAGCCCTACACGACCAAGGCCCGAGCTACCTCAACAGCCGAGTCAACTTCTACGCTCCCAAACGCCACCTCCGATCTGCCAGCCACGCCCTCGCCGCCGTCCCCCGCATCCGAAGAGCGACTACAGGAGGAAGGTCCTTCTCCTACCTGGCCGCCAAGACCTGGAACTCCCTCCCGACCGACCTGCGCCTGACCCAAGACCACCTCTCCTTCAGGAAGAAGCTGAAGACCTGGCTGTTCGAGCAGTAGCGGCACCCCCCCCCCCAGCGCCTTGAGACCCTACGGGTATGTAGCGCGCTCTAGAAATGTCTTTGATTGATTGATTGATCAGTCACCCCTATGGCAGGCCTTATCAATCCTGAAGGCAGGGTGCTGGGCTTTATGTGAGAGGGTGCCCATGCATGAGCAGAGCCCCTCTGCAGCCTTCGGAACCTTTATTCCGGGGTTGTTTGTGATGCAGCCAAACCATATACTCTTAAGTGCATTATAACCTCGCGGTAAATGCTAACTTTGGAATGGCTGCATGGAAACATGTTTTGTTTGGTGTCAAACACCTTGGAATCATACCTCCCCACCAGTAACTGGCAGGGGAGGTATGATTCCACCCTACTAGAGGGAGAAATATGATTTAACCGGTACACCCGGTACCAGCTTCACAGAACCCTGGCATCACAAAATGGATGCTGCCAGCCAGAGACACGAGTCTGCCCTCCGGCTGCTAGATGAAACTCTATCAGGGGAGGCTGGACAATAGGTTTCCTGTCACAGGGAGGTGTGACCACCTCCCAGACAGCCTTTAGTGTATTGGGGCTGGGTGGGTGAACTCCAAGAGTGCTTTGACGTCTGCACTGGGGGCACATTTGGTGTCCCTGTGCATAGTCCAGCTCAAACCGGTTGCAGGGGCTGCCAGCCCCTGCTCTGGCATGAAACTGGACAAAGGACATGGGTGTAGCCACCCCTCTGTCATGACCCTCCCATAGGTGGGTCCCCAGAGTTTGTCCCACCCCTTCCTTGGGTATAAAGTAGGAAGCCCTGGCTATAGGACTTTAGATTTACCTGGACAAAACTCTGCTACAGAATCCCAGAACTTCAACTATCTACACGACGTTGGATGACCGAAGAATCTCCCTTGGAGTAAAGGAGTTACTCCCCTGCAAGGCAGGCACCAAAGACTCATCTGTCCAGTTTGCAACTACACAGCTCCTGAAGGACTCCGAAGATTTTGCAACACAGGAGGTGGGTTTCTAAGCTTCCCCGAGGCCAATCTGTGCTCTCAGCAAACCTGAGATCCAAAGCCCTCGTGGGGACAGTGCAACCTGAACCCCTGGACACCGTGCACATTTGCAGCAGCATATGCTTTTTGGTGATCCCTGGGGCTGTGCTTTGGGCTACTTGTAGTCCAGAGCCCGAGCAGTGATTCCACTGAAGATTACTGGCCTACACTCCTCGAGTGTCCCGTGGGCTGGTATTTAGTGATTCCTCTCGAGGTACCTTCGCGATCCTTTGTCCGTTGACTTGTGGGTCCCTGAGAAGGGTACTTTAACTTTCAACGGGCTTACCTGGTTGCTCCAGACTTGCCCTAATGCTCCATCAGTTGGGGAGTCCACAGGATCTTGCTGGTCCACACCGAAGCCGTTTTACTCTCACCGCGTGGGTTGCCGTTGCCCAGGCTTGTTGGTTTCCAGTCTGGACACTGACCCCCTACGACATCCTTCGTGGGACAGCTCGCCTGCGGACTGTGGTCTTCATCAACATCTCCTGGTCCCCGTGGCAGTGGAGTCGAGCTTCAACTCTTCACACCTGAACCACCCGACATTAGTAGGCATTGGTCTACCGTGCCCCTGGTCACCCTGAAGTGACCCAGACTCTGTCCCCTCTGTTTTCACATTCTTCACATCTCCGATCCAGGCTTGGATAATACCGGACACTTTTCCTCTTCACGGCAGCAGCACTTTGCAGCAACTCTCCATTGAAAACCACAGATTCCCGACACCATTTGACACCCATGCACCTGGCTTCCCTGGGTTAGGTAACATGAGTACTCCGGTGCTCACATGGGTGCTGGCCTTAGGACCTTCTTAGTCTCCAAGGGTTTGCTCCAACTCCTCTCCTAAGTGTCCTTAATCTTTAAAATTCCAACCACGACTTTTCCACAGGATTGTACGCAGCTCGCGGCTGTGTTCTCACACTGCACGCATTCCCTGTGGATCCCCTGTGTCACTACCTTGGGTGCTGCCTGGGGTCCCAGAGATTCTACGTGCTCTAGGCACTGTGTCTAGTCAAGTCGTGGTTCTTATAACACTTTCCTAATATATGGTTTGGTCTCCCCTGGGGCCAATTGTATATTATGCTACTTACTGTCATTTTAGTGCTTTAATATTGTGTATCTTGTTCTCTAATCTCATAAAGAGGTTAGTTGAGAGTGTTTAGAAATAAATACATATATTTTATATATACCTTGTGTGGTTCTCCTTTCATTTGGTCATTCAGGAGGTTATAATCTGGTAAACCAAGCTGTTTTACATTCCTTCGAGACTTAGCCTGAAGGCTGTTCTCCATAGCTACCACTAGGATAGCTTTCAATAAAGGTTGTCTTTAACCTAATCATCAATAAGGGTTGTTTGGACTGGTGCAAGGTGCCCACTTTAATTAGTGGACAGCATATACCAGGTCAACTTCTCACAGTGTTTGTGGTGGCAAATAGCACAGGGCTTAGACACTTACAGAGGACGTGGCCCTGTATTGGAGCTGTCTGCTGATGTAGCTGGCATTTGTGACAGACAAGGGTATAGAGTCCCTTTGCCATTTGTTGCGCTGCAATGTGGGTGAGTACTCTAGGGTTGCAGAAGAACAAAACCCGCAATGTTGGGATTGTTCAGTTTTATTTGTGACCGGTATGGTATGGAGGTAGGTATGGACTTTTTTTGCTAGTGATATCTTGCAAGGTAGAAGGGCCTTAGCGGGTTGCAGGCACAGGAATCCTACAAATGCATATTTCTGGTGTGTTAGTACAGCATGGGTACTGGTTTGTGATGTTATTGTGCATCAGGATGTACATAGGTGTTGCATGTTGGGCTGTAGTGTGCGCAGAGGTGTTTTCTGAATGTGAGAGTTGAAGTATTGAAGTCGTAGTAGAGCATTATCAGCTGCCAATGTGGCATACCTGTCTTTCAAAAGGGTGGTGTGTGGGATTTTACTTTGTGAGTACTTCTTGGCGTAGTGAGGTATGTGTCATCTGTGCAGTTTATACCATGAATGTAAGAGCTTTTCTGCTGAGGGTAGAATTTATAAAAATTGAGTGATTGATCTTTGAGTTAGAGAGCTGCTCCAGGAGACAGATTAAGAGTTCAAAAGAAGATAGAATGAACTTGGAGAAACAGTAGTACCTGATGGGGTATGTAAAGTTCAACTAAATAAGATATTTATGTTTCTAATTATGTATCTGTAATGATTATTATGGAATTATCAAATGTACCTGACCATGTGCGTTCTCCATTATCTGACCCATGCTCTATTTGTGAATCTCCATATTATTATTTGCCTTTCCACAGGAGTGCCACCAAATAACTCCAGTTTTTTCATCAATGCCCTCCTAATCCATCACTACAAGCGTGGAGCCTGGTTCCCACGAGGTGGTTCCAGTGAGATTGCGTTTCACATCATCCCAGTCATAGAGAGGGCAGGCGGTGCCGTGTTGGTTAGAGCTCCTGTTGCACGGATCCTCCTGAATAAAGAAGGGGCAGCTGAAGGTGAGTGCTGGGAGATGGGCTTCTGGGCAAGTGGAATCACAGAGATTCTTGTAAATTATCTGCCTTATGACTCCAGTTTGTGTGTGTAGGTCAGATATTTTTAAGGGGCTCTGGAACTAACAACACGCTGATCCTTTTGATCTTTGCTGTTACCTGAGCAGAGGAGAGAGCACTTCGCCCTGAACTTTGAGGGCGGAACCTATGTCCCCTCAAGATACTACCAAGATGTGCTTTAGAAATGCTGTGTGTCAGGCTGGGTAGCCCATAGTGGGTAATTCTATGGACCAGTGTGCTGTCTACATGAGTGCAAGATCAAGGTCTCTAGCAATCCGTATACTAGGTACTCAGTTTGCAACAGAAAGTAGGAGGTCACTCAAGTGTCAAGCAAGGAACACTGGATTGATGAAGATAAGCTGCTCCAGCCAGGTGGGAGCACACTTAACTGTGGCCTGCTCCCGCTGGCATCGAGGAGAAGTGGTTCTTGTGCCTACCTCTGCAGGATTCAGCGGGTGAGTGAGATATGGGTGGTCCAGGTCGGAACAGGGCACCCACAACATTTATTTAGAACCCTGTGCCAGGATGAGCGCTCTCTGGGCAGCCTGTGGGACTGCAGGGGTCTTACGGCTCCCCCGGCAGATCTCCAACAATATGGAATCTGGGGGTTTCCCGGGGGAACCCACAAAATATAAATGCTAAAACTGGTCATCAATTATTTACTGCTCCGACACGGAGCACCTGATTTTTATTTTTTTATTTTTTTAAACACACTTTATTTAGATACCATCATATCAAAATCCAATGCAGTGAAAAATTACATGGGGCGGTCATTTTCTTCTTATCATAAATACAGTTTAAATACTTCACAGGGTTACCATCTTTTCCCCCTCCCTCCGTAAGGCTGAAAAAGGGGTATCAATAAGGTCTGATGACCTCACGTATAGCTGCCCACTGCAGGAATGGCAAATAAATGCATAGCATAGTGTTATTACTTTATCCAGTTAACATAGATAACAAATGCAACTTTGTCCCTTCCCACCCTAGCCCTCCCATCCCTCCCACTCCTGGTCGTACAGTATCTTCTATGTCCAGTAGGACCTCAGAGGGGAGTACTAACAGGGTAGCACAGACTGATACTCAGTAATCATGCGATGTATGGGTCACAAACTTGAGGCCTACTGTGGTATAGTCACCTATTCCCTCTAAGTGCCTACGAAACTTGAGTACCCGGAGGGGGCAATAAGTCAAGTGATTCAAACTCGTGTAGCATTGCCTCCCAGACCATGGAAATGGGCTGCTTCCGAAGCCCCTTCTCCTCCTCCCTCCTAAGTGCCGCCCCTTCGGCCTTTCCCCAGTGTATCATATCAGCTTGCCAACTGGATAATGCTGGACACCTGGGGGACTTCCACCTCATAGTAAGAGTTCTTACCGCTGAAATGAGGGCTAGGTCTATGAATCTCAGTCATACTTTCTGGACTCTCAAGCGTTTGCGGTGGCCCATTAGGCAGTTCAGGGCGTCATCTGATATAGGGGTTTGTGTGGTTTCGCCTAGAGCTTGACGGATTCCCTCCCAGTAGTTCCGGAGATGTGGACAAGACCACAGCATATGGAGAAAGTCCGCCTCATCCCCTTTACAGTGGGGGCAATTGTGTGAGGCATCAGGAAACATACGATGGATCCGCTTGGGGGTGAGATAAGCCCGATGTAAGATCATGGTCTGGATGAATTTTAGTTTGGCATTGCGGGAAATTCTTTTGGGGTGTTCTAGCATGCACTGCCAAGCCTTATCAGTAATCTCCGAGTTAAAGTCCCCAGACCATTGCTCTCTTAGTGAAGTTAGCGGGATCGCAGCGTGCGTCCGTATTCCTGTGTATAACCAATGCACCAAATGTCCCCCCTTACCCATATGATATAACAGATGTACTAGGTTGTGCTGTTGGGGTTCGCTGCGTTGCTGTGCCCATGTGTTCTTTATGTAGTGGGATATAGTGGCGTGCAATAAATCTAAACGGGGCGAGGCGCCTGTGGTCAGTAAGACGGTGTCGTGGTCCATCAAGTGTCCGTCAGTAAAGAACGCTCCAATGTCCTCTACTCCAACATCCATCCAATCCTGTATACTGGTCTTCGCTAGCCTGCCCTGTGGTGTAGGGATACCTAAAAGAGGGATGTTCGGTGAGTAAGGAGTCGTCATAGAGGCGTATGTCAATGCCTTCTTCCAGCATTGTAAAGCGGTATACATAAGGGGGGCTGTCCGAGGGGATCTTAACCTTGGGCAACAGCAGAGAGTGTAGCATCCCCCGGTCCAACTCCCCCGGTGAGTACCCAATTTCTTGTAAATGTCTCCCCGCAGTCCAATAGGATAGCCACTGGAGCTGACTAGCATAGTAATAGGCACGGAAGTTGGGAACTCCTAGACCCCCACCTCCGCTCTCGAGTTGTAGTTTCCGTAGGCTGACACGCCTGCGGCCCTTGCCCCAGATAAGGTCCAACAACAAGGTGTTTAATGTGTTAAAGGTAAACTGTGGGATTATGACCGGTAGGTTCACAAAGTAGTATAATAGGCGAGGGAGCATCACCATCTTAGAGATGGCAACCCGCCCCATTACTGAGAGCGGTAGGGAGGCCCAGAAGGCCACACTGGCCCGGAGTCTCGTTATGGCTCGTGTGATATTACCTACTATCTGATCTGCCTGTGTTCTATATATTTGAATACCTAAGTATTTAAAGGTGGTGGGTGCCACTGGCAAGGTATAATCACCAAAGCGCAGGGTATCTGGACCTGGTCTATCCCTGAAAAAGAAGACCACAGATTTCTCCGGGTTTATAGCCAGTCCCGAGAGGCGCTCAAAGGTGTCAAGGATATCCGGCAAGGGAGCGTTGTCGGCCGACAAGTCCCGTAAATAAAACAGGATATCGTCTGCGTAGATGAAGGTCAGGTGGGTCACTCCATCGATTGGTATACCAAGCCGGTCTACCGACCTTCTGAGTGCTATCACTAAAGGTTCTAGTGCGAGTACGAATACACGGAGCACCTGATAATCACCTATGTGGAATAATTTGTATATGTTTTATAGCTTTGTGGTGCCTTGTTTTATTTATTTATTTATTTTTATTTATTTGAGTTTTATATAGTGCTGGCTAGACCCGGAGGTATTAGAGCGCTTTACATAAGGTTCCACAAAATTAAAAAGTTACATCAGTTACAAGTTACATCAGTTACTAGGAAAACGTTTCAAGAGAGTAGAAAACGAAATAAATGGAGTTTAGAAGGGTAAAGGGGTAGGAGGCAGATAGGATGGAGAGACAAAGGATAGTCTGCCCAAAGTCCGGCTGGGTAGGTGACGGCCGAGGGGGGGGGGGGGAGTCCACAGCCCATCTGCTCTATAGCTATCAGGTAGCTCCACCGGGCATCAGCCAAACAGCTAGGTCTCAACGGGAAAACAATTAAAGAGTAAAGAGGAGGGATAAATGGAGCATAAAGGGGGTGGAGTAAAGGGGTAGGAGGAAGAATACAATGGACGCAGTAAGGTCTGCCCAAAGTCAGGCTGGGTAGTTGATGTCCGAGGGGGTAGTCCACCGCCCATCTCCTCTTTAGCTATCAAGTAGCTCCACCGGGCATCGGCCAAAAAGCTAGGTCTTCACGGTCAGAGGTAGGTTCACAGATTCAGTATCCTTATGGGTAGGCCGGAAGGGGGATGTGTTCGAGGTCTGGTTGATGTCACCGTCACTGTCGTGGTCGAGGTAGGGACCACTGTGGCAGCCATCTTGAGGTCAGGCAAGGGATTCTGACCTTGGAGTTAAAATCAGCCGGTGCCCATTTTAGTCTTTCGCTTGGGGGGGGGGGGGGGTGTTTGTTGTGCAATGTAGATGCGAGGAGCTCTCTGGCCCCACTGCTTGCTGGGGCATCCAGGCCAGGTATCGATGACTAATGGTGTTTCCTCATCGGGTTATTTGCTGTGCACAATCGGGCTTCACTTCATCTTGCACTCCTGTCCTCGAGGCATGTATTGTGACTCTTTGGAGGCCGCTTCTGCTCCCCAGTATTAATGTGTGCCAGTCACCAGGAGGAGCCTTTCCATGACCGTTTAGGGCAGGTAACAAACCACAGTGTCTCAAACAAGGGTATTATTTGAAGGTCAAGTATATGTGGCACAATTAGTAGCGACGTATTAAATCCAAAGGGGGAGAAAACCAGGGAGACATTTTCTTGTAAATGATAAATGTATTTCAATCGACAAGCATGTTGGACATATTAAACTTCATATGTACAAGCACATGGGGCAGTAGCACTGCGTTACATTGAATGACATGTAACCTACAAAATACTGTGCATAAGTGCTCGTGAAGAATAGTGACGGCGCAAGTGGCACGTGACGTGGTATATACAGCGATAGTGATGGGTGCAACAAGAGATAAGTGGGATTTCAAGAAATTCTTTACATATTTAGGATACCCAGGCAATTAATGGTATATGGATATAAATGAGTGGAGTATCCGTAAAGGGGGCACCAGGAGTTCCCCTGTGGAAGGCGACGTTGTTTCGGCCTGCAGAGGTGTTAGGCCATCATCAGGACCAGGTTACGTTTTATTTAAATTGCAGTGTCGAGATAGATGGGGGGTTTTCTGTCCAAGAAGTTGCTAGGATGCCACTGATGAAACTTGATAATTGATAGAAACGGTGTAAAGAGATTACTTGGAATGAGAAGGGCTGTTATTCGTACTGTTTGGATACAGCAGCGTCGGCAATAATGAATCTGTGCAGCCGGCATTATCAATGAGAGGGAAAACTAGTAAGGAGCAGAGAGAGAGAGAGATAGAGAGAGAGAGAGAGAGAGAGAGAGAGAGAGAGAGACAGAGAGAGAGAGAGACAAAGCGACAAAGCCAAAGCCTCAAGGTGGGTCTGAAAGGGCCTTGACCAGCCAGAAGACTGCTTGCAGGTTAGTCCTAGGGGGGGACTAAGGCTAACCACCTGCGTGTGTGGATAAAATAAAATTGTGGATTTGACTAGTTGTCTAGTCCACCGCTTTCTGAACCACTGTACACAGCAGATTAAAAGGTAACAAAGAAAAAAATTATAAAAATAAGAGGCAAAGAGGGGTTTGCTTGCTCCGATCTGAACTAAACCTACAAAAGGAGCGCACATAACACCCAATGAACAATATTTCTGTAAACTACATTTAGGACTAGGGCGGGCTTTAGGGCAGTGTGGCTGGTGCGGCCGCATTGGGCACTGTGAAGGGGGCGCTGACCTCAAGGGGGGCGCTGTGTTTTGCAATAACTTATGATTGGAGAGATGAGGGGCAATTATGCCCAGTGGTAGTGAGAGAATCCGAGGAGGCAGTCATGGGGTTTGGGGGCGCCAAAAATGATTGTTGCACTGGGCGCCACGAGTGCTAAAGCCGGCCCTGTTTAGGACACAATATTTCTGTCCGACAATACTTTTACTTTTATTCTGGCATACAGCTACAGTAGGCACCAGCTCCATGCACTGTATATACCACAGAAACAAGAGCTCAGAGGTCCAAGCTCCAGGAGATGTTCAGTGAGTTGGCAGACAGATCCACGTCATATAGTCTCAAATTTGGGCAGTTAACAGACGCCCAATACCCACTCAGGTTTCCCTCCTCAGAGAGCAACGTGGGATACCTGGATAGCTGAGATTGCAGCCTACAATCAGGGGTTTCAGGTGAAACCTCTGGTGGGCGGGGGTGCAAACTATGTGGATTCCCTCCAGACATCCTCAAAAAAGGAGGGAGAAGAGGAAGACGTTTGGGATGGGGATGTCGTGTTTTGGCAACACTCATCCTCCTTCGTACGAAGCAAAACCGATTTTAAAATAAATGTTTATGACCAGTTATGTGTACCTTTACAAGTAGATGCACTGGTAACGTTCTTTAAGCTTTTCATTCTGTTTCACAAAAACTAATCTCCAGAGACAATTGCATGTAATGTTTGTCAACATTACACTGAATAAAAGAAATATACCCCGTCAGCCCAAACCTCTGGACTGCATATTAAACAAATAGGCCAGAAAGAAGTTCTCCTATGTGCACCTATTGGGTTTTTTATTTTCAGCATTTGTGCTCTTCACAGTCTTCACAAGCAGTGTCCTGGTGCTAGGCTGTTGAGGCAGAGGCAGCTGAGGGACTCTGATCCTGGGGGGGAATAGCATGTGATGATGGCAGCTGCACCAGATGGTGGGGCCTTTTGTCTTTACACAATGGAGTTAATAATCCTATATCACAGTTGGGATTTTTGAGGGCATGAATGTCTAGGAAATACCAAGATAGAAATTACTTTATTGCTGATATAGACCAAGCTCTGGGTCATTTCAAAACCCTTTAACTCTATCTTTGTTTTCTCCTAGGTGTAGCTGTGAAGAAGGGCAATGAAGAGATCAATGTGTTCGCTCCAGTGGTCATCTCAGCTGCTGGAATATTCAACACCTATGAGCGACTGCTGCCCCCAGAGATCAGTGCCAAGCCTGGTGAGTGCTGCTTACTAAGGGAAATAACAATTTACTTCAAGTTGGTTGGAAAGTCAGGAGTTTAGATAACATAAAACTCCTAGTAGGGTGGTGGAATACATAATTGGTCCCATAAGAGACTTTGGTACAGCGCACACCCTCAACTCACCTAATTGAAGGCGGTCTCAAATCTGATCGTGTATAAAACAGAGGCTTGGTTAAATAAAGTATTACCCTAGGATCACACAATTTGGTCAAGCATGGAATCCGTGATTGATCTCAGAATTTTCCAGTTTCACACCACGCAATTCAGCCACTAGATGGGTATCTCTGACATCAAATGTAGGAGAGTAGGATCTGCTTCTTATGGTTACCCCCACTTTTTGCTGATGTTTCACTGTTTTTCGACTTTAGTCTGGCTGGGGCCCTGCTATTCAGGACCCCAGCCTAGCTGCTTCCTCTCTAAATTGATTCCTAGTACCTTAGGTACACCACAGATTGGATTCTGGTGTGCCCTTATAAGTCTCTAGTATATGGTATACTATGTACCCAGGGCATAGGTACCCCAGAGGCCTACCAGGGGCTGCAGCATATATTATGCCACCCCTGGGAAGCCCTCCAAAATGACACCACAGGTCTGCTACTGCACCCTGGGTAAGGTGGTGCATGCACCCCTTACTGAGATATAGGTTCACTATATCTCACCCTATCACTGCACATTTAAACTTACCAGTCACCCCTATGGCAGGCCTTATCAATGGGTTTCCTGTCACATGGAGGTGTTCTTACCTCCCAGACAGGCCTTAGTGGATTAGGGCCAGGTGGGAGCACTCAAGGAGTGCTTTGAAGTCTGTACTGGGGGCACATTTGATGTCCCTGTGCATAGTCCAGCTCAAACCAGTTGCACGGGCTACCAGCCCCTGCTCTGGCATCAAACTGGGCAAAGGAAATGGGTGTAGCCACCCCCTCTTTCCTAACCCTACCATAGGTGGGTCCCCAGAGTATGTACAACCCCTTGCTTGGGTATAAGAAAGGAACCCCTGGCTACAGGACTTTAGATTACACCTGGATGAAACTCTGCTACAAAAAATCCCGGAATTTCGACGATCTATATGACTAGATTTCCTGAAGAATCTCCCTTGGAGTAAAGGAGTTACTTCCCTGCTTGGCAGGCACCAAAGACGCATCTGTCCGGTCTGCATCTCCGAAGCTTCTGCCAGACCCCGAAGTATTTGCAACACAGGACATGGGTTTCCAGACTTCCCAGAGGCTGACCCAAGTCCCCAACAAAGCTGAGACCCGTAGCCCTCGTGGGTGCCGTGGAACCGTTATCCCTGTAAGCCGTGCACATTTGCAAGTGCATCAGCTTCTCGACGTCCCTTGAGACTGTGCATTGGGTTACTTGTAGCCCAGACCCTGAGCACCTTTTCAACCGAAGATTGCTGGCCTACACTCCAGGAGTGTTCCGTGAGCCCGCCCTTTGTGTGTTCGCTCGAGGTTCCTTCGTGATCCCTGGTCCGTCGACTGGTAGGTCCCTGTGGAGGAAACTCTTACTTCCATTGGCCTTTCCTGGTTGCTCCAGACGTGCCCTAACTCTCCATCACTTGGGGAGTCCCCAGGACCTTGCTGTTCCACACCGAAGCATCTTTTCTCTTCCTGCGTGGGTTGCTGTTGCCAAGGCTTGTTGTGTCCAATACAGGCACCGACACTGCAGCACTCGACATCCTTCATGGGACAGCTCGAATCTAGCTCTAGGTTGTTCTCGTTGCCTCGTGGTCCTCGTACCTGAAGAGTCAAGCTTCCCCTCTTCACACCTGAAGCACCCGACATCGGTGGGCATTCGTCTATCGTGCCCCTGGTCACTGGCAAGTGACCCAGACTCTGTCCCCTCTGCTTTCAGGTTCTGCACATCTTCGATCCAGGCATGGATTTCTTCGGGCACTTCTCCTCTTCCCGGCATCAGCACTTTTCAGTCTTCTGCCATTGAAAACGACGACGCGACTCGACCCGACACCATTTGACACCTATGCACCCGGCTTCCCTGGGTGAGGTAACATGAGTACTCCGGTGCTCCCGTGGGTGTTGGCCCTAGAACCATCTAAAATGCGTTATGAGCAAAGGGATAAATAAATCTCTGCAGACCCGCTGAGTTCCCTGTTGTTTTTTTAAGTGAACAATCTGGTGTGATATATAGATATATATATGTATATATGTAACAATATAGTTAGATTTGGTTTTAAGACCTTTACATATGTTAAAAACAGGAATTCACTGGAAAAAAAAGTGGTGTTATAGTTAGGTGTTGGAGAGAGACATGTGCTAATGTTAAAGAACCTCAAAACACTGAAATACATCAGTTATAGCTTAATGTACTAACTATAACTTGCACTGCCATCACGCACTGCTGATGACCTCAGATATTCCATTACTCATGACATGTTAAATAACATAATTGGTGCCATCACTCACGATATTTCAGTCATAGCCTCCAGCCAGACCCTGCATCTAATCAGCATCAGGACTTGGACTCAGCTCCTAGGCTCTGAAGCGGTCTTGGACCAAGCCTCCACTGCACTCAGTTGTCAGCCATACATAAGACAAAGTCTCAGTCTGTGCCCAGGGTCTGCCCCCGCCCGTTCACAAGTGGCCAACTCACGCTATACACGGTAATTGGACATACACCATGGAGGTTTTCTGCAAGGTCTGGTAACACACTAGACCCTGCCTTCAACATACAATAATGGTTGGGCTGTGGTATTGCCTAATTGCATGCCTTATGCCCACCTCTCCATGATCACCTAACACCTTATTTGCTCATTCTTCAGCCCTTCATAGGAAAGGTTGACCAAAGGATCTGTTGTTCAAAGATGCTCAGCAGTCAGCTCTCGACAACTGACCTCCTACACTGCACCCATTCTTTGGGTGCATACACATAAAAAAGACAGTGACCTGATTTTGAAGCCTACTATAGAGCATCATATTTATTGATTACTAAAGAATGGCGGAACAATACTCAGTGTGGCCCGGCGTATGCGTCTGAAAAATGGGCCCTGCGGGGACTCCAGTTCCACTTCCTCCTCCACGGAGGGGGGAGCTACCCCCGGCAACTACAATAGGGGTAAAGACATGGAACCCCCCCCGGCACAGATGGGAGAGAGTGGCAGACTTACTGAACAAACACCGCTGTACGGCTGACATACACTGAGCTTTAGAAGGGTTTCAACACCATTGCTGTCAATTTTATCAATATTTGCACCTGCCATGCTTCACACTATACATATCAGGTTAGAGGATTTACTCGAGTTTAATTTTATGGTGGGAAAATTGCTCCTAGGGGACCTGGGAGACCATAAGGTCACCAAAATATACCAATCCCTGATTAACAATCAACCTGACTATTCCAAGAACTACAACCTGCCGACCACATGAGTGATGTAATATGTGAGGTCACAAGCAGTCCATTGCAGGGGGCGTAAGTTATAGTTAGCTGAGATAAATAGAACTGCTGAATTTCTATAATTTTGTGTGTGTAAAATCTGAACCTAGCTATAATGTCCCTGTAACCTATGTTGTTTTTAGTGAATTTCTAAGGTCTTTTAAATTCCCTTTTCTAACTATAATGTTTTTTTCAGTTAATTTCAACATTTTTTTAATGCTATTGCCTAACTATAACGTCCCTGTTACCTTTGTTTTTTTAAGTGAATTTCACAATTATTTCTAAAATATAAATTGTTCTACAATTTGATCCATAGGTTCAGTTTACTAATATATATTTTCACAAGTTAAGGTCACTTACGTAGTCTTTCTATAAAGGCAACGCATCAGTCTTTCTTTTTTTTAAATTTATTTTATGAATTTGAGGATCCGTTGCAAATCTTCTACAATAAGGGATCTAATGGTTATATTGCATGCACACATTCAATACTAAAACAACAACACATTTAATACAAAACATATGCTATTGCAATTTCTATAAGTGTATCACTGCCTGTGTGAGAGTGGCTGTGTGAATGACAGTGGGTGTGTGAGTGGCTATATGGGTGTGTGAGTGGGTGTAAGTGGCTGTGTGGTTGTGGGTGTGGCTGTTTGGGTGTGTGAGTCACTGTGTAGATATGTGTGATTGTGCGAGTGGCTGTTTGGGTGTCTGAGTGCCTGTGTAGGTATCTGAGTGGTTTAAGGGGTCTGTGAGTGAGTGAGCGAGTGGCTTATAGGTGTGTGAGCATTTATGTGAGTGGGTGTGTGAGTGGCTGCATGGGTATGTGAGTGACTGTGTGGGTATGTTAGTGGCTGTGTAAATCTGTGCGAGAGTGGATGTGTTTTTTTATTGGGTCTGGATCCATGTATCCACCACAGAGCACACAGGGGATCACGCTGAATGCCGCTGTGGATCTACGGATCCCTGTGTGCTCAAGACAGTTTTTGGGACAACTTCTTGCACATGAGGGTCCCATATAGACCCCTCCATCAGTCCATTGGCTCAGCATTCCCCTTCTATCACTTTTAAATGTTATTTCCCCTCCCGGGAACCAAGTCCCGATGAACAAAATGGCGGGCACAACTTTTCTCACAGGATGCGGCCAGTCGATCACGGCCTTGCTGTTGGTGGATGGATCTGCTGATCTGCCGTGGGGGATCCACGTCTCTAGATATACATAATTCTTTAACGTAAATAACTCCAAAACTACTGAACAGATTTAAACCAAATTACAAAATGAACTCCAAGATCTAGCTTTCTGCCAAATTTGGTGTAATACCATTCAAGAGCTGTAGTCGTGTCTAAAAGCCCCCTGAGAAACTACATGGAGAAAACGCATTGTAGGCCCCCTCCCACTTTTTCTCGGCCCCTCCTTGACAGATTACCCAGATACTTTCGCGACAGCAGCTGCAATGCCTGCCAAACTAGTTTTACAAATTTTGTGAAAAATTTGTCAAACAGCACCAAAGTTATAAGCAACACAAAATTCTTTCCTCCTATGGAAACTAGACCCTCACCCCCAGTCACAGATCTGGGTTGAATCCATCATCGTTCTTTAGCTCACTTCACCAACCCAGTTTGGACCCAGCCATATGCAAATCAGTCTTAACCCTGTGCCTCATGGGAGCACTCCAGCCCGAACTGCCAGGCCAGGTCCTCCCTGGACCGGAAACGAGCATCTTGGGACCAGTTTCGCGGTAACACCCCTCATCAGCCAGGCTAGCTTGAATCCAGTGGCAAAGTGAGCAAGGGACCCACGTCTGGGCATACCCTGCCAATTTAGGGCAAACAAAGCAAACACAAGGAGATTATGGCATGATTGTTTTTGTCTTTCATTTCAAGTTTAAGCAAATCACTCAAAAGAGAGCAAATTTAAAGGGTGGGGGGGGGGGAGTTACAAAATCTTGCATAGGATAATATATTTTTGCCTTATCACAGATCAACATGAAATTTGTCAGGCTCTAACCATGTTCCGCTTATGCTTCATTTATTGAGTATCACACAAATTTATCAAGGAGGGGCAGAGTTAAATGGAAGGGCAAACAGGAGGGGGGGTCAAAGCATGTTTATTTGCAAATAATTTGATGCTTGCTAATTAGTCAGCAGGATAATAAAGCAGCTATTCGCAAGTTGAGTCCAGTTCAGGAATATATGGTTTTAAGTAGATCTGACAAAGAAGCAAATTGAAAGGATGTTTCAAAAATAATTTCATTAGCTAATACCTTTTATGCCGTGTCATGAACCTGTATAAAACTTTGGCGAAACTTAGCATGTCTACCTTGCCCTCATTGTAAGGAGTTTCAGGCAAATCCATCACCAAGGGGCACGGTTGGGAGAGGCATAACAGTTTTCATTTGCCGCGCATCAGAGTAAATGGCACAATAACAGGTTTGATTAACATAACTGGAGGCACTAGATAAGGTTGTCCACTATCACATCTACATGAAACCTGAGGTTCCTACACTGGGCTTAATGTGCTAATCAGATCACTCGCATGTTATGATTATTCTTTCTATTTTTAGATTTGTGCAGATACATCAAGGGGGGCATTTTTAAAAGAGGGTTATGTGCTAATCATCTGCTGAATTTTATATAAAGTCGTGGAATCGCAATAAATGCATGGGCAAATTAACAATACAACTTTCCAACTATCGATTGATCTAAAATGTAACCTCCTCCTAACCAAACTGAGCATCTCTCTACATGCAAATTTTCCGGCAACTTCCGAATGGATTTGCACCAAACCAACAAGAGCACAGCCCTTGAGCAAAGTTTGAACTTTATGCCAAGTTTGGTGTAATTCCGTTCAGTCGTTATTCATATGAATCGGTGTAGATTTCTCAAATGCTACCAAAGTTAGTAAGGAAACCTAACTAACTACACTGGCTCTAGTGTCGCCAGTGTAACATGTATATGTGTGTGTATTTGCGAGAAGGCGAGAGAGGGGAGAATGAGTGAGAGAGAGGAAGAGAGAGAGAGAGATGGATTGTGTCCCACAAGCACCCCACACACCAAATGTGGCCAGAGTAACTCCATCTTGGCCTTGAGGACACAGAGAGGCCAAGAGGAGATGGATTTGCATCTACTACGAACTGTCTTTCATAACCGGGCACAAAAGTTATACTTCTAAACTTGTAAAGAAGAAAAAGAGAAGGCCTGTAATATAGCTTTATTTTTTAGTAAGACATCCCTTGCAGATGTTCATCGTTGTCTCTTTTCTAGCTAGACATGTCTTTCCTCTCTGTGCTATGTCTCTCCCAACAGAGGTGACATCTTTTAAACTTCCTAAGGGGATAAAGTTGTATTTCAGGAAGTGGCGCCAGGAGCAAACCTGCAGGAAATATCCTCTAATGAACTGATGTTACACATCTGACACTGTGAGAAAAGCAATAAGCAGTGTAGGTAGAGGCTTGGAACTGCAAGTAAGGATATGTAAACTTTGGTAACTCAAGACTCGTGGCGGGACGTGCTGATTAATGGACGCTGATTGCAGACAACGACCTTGACTATGTACCTACAAGGCCATGGCATCATTTGTGCTACCAGAATACTCGGAGTCTCGTGTGACATTAATATTATTTTTAAAATATATTTTACAAAACATATTGCCCCGTTGGAGGTAATAATAGAAATTCAACACACAATAGGCTGATATTTCTGAAACAATACTTGAAGTCTTTGATGGTTTGTAATTGCTGCTGCATAAAACACGGATGGAGCGTCAAGGATGGGCTGGGTTTATTATAGATCCCATTGAACTAATACTGCTTAGTACTTACTCAAGTAGTAATGATTGTGATGAGGAAGCAGCGAAAAGGCGCAATGGCCTGATAACTATCCATGTTATTACTTCAAGTCCCATTCTCCCTAGGTGCAGTCTATCCTCAAACTGGTCCATGAATGGTACTGATTGCCATGGACAGGTGGTAATGAGGGCAGGTACTTTAGAAGCAGGGGAGAAAGAAGCCTACATTAAATGGTCAAAACATGTTATAAAGATAATGGATGGCAAACACCACTGGCCTGTCTTGCAGGTGTAGGCTCCACCACAAGGAGCAAGGACTCTGATAAGGAAAAAGTGGTCTTGAGGTAATAAAGAGTAGTGGTAAGGAATCGTGGTAATCACAGGGCCATGCAGAGATAATCTGATAGTAATGCGTCTGGTTCAAAACCCACTTGGCTTTTGAAGTTCTATGTTGTTCCCATTTCTTGGGTAATCAGTGGATGTACATTTCGGCTGTTTGTGTCTGAGCTCTATGAAGAAAGGATCTTGAAAGTCGGGGACTGTTGCAGTCAAAAAATAGAAATTCTCCAGAGACAGAAAAGATGGTAAGTGATGTATTCTAAGACGGTGTCTCTTTCTGTCTCTCTTGCTCAGCTTTACAGTCTCAACTAAACAGTATCCACCACGGAATGGCATCCTTCTTGGTCTTTGCGGGCTTGAAGGGATCAAAAGAGGAGCTGGGACTCAAGTCAACCAATTGCTGGATCTTCAAGCACAATGATATGGACAGCATGTAAGTGAGGGTGGGAACTCAGAATCAAGGGGTTTTCCAATATCCTTTGGCAACACAATGGTTAAATCTACTGGCTTCTGTCAAGGTAGTACAATACTTGTATCTGCCATGGGTCTGTCCAACCCATAGGACAATACGCACATGGTACCTCCAATAATGATGTTTAGGTTTGGGACAGGGATAATGAGACCACAATAGATCACAAGAAGTTCCTACTTAACCTGTATTACTTCAGTTTCAGAGTAACTCAACAGACTGTTCCCATGAGGCACAGGGTCAAGACTGATTTGCATATGGCCATGTCTGAACTGGGGTGGCGTGGTGTGCAAAATAACGATGGATTAAACCCAGATCTGTGACTGGGGGTGAATGTTTTGCCAACGGGCAACATTCTGTCCATCATCTTGTGTGTTTTGCTGTTCGTCCTATGTGGGAAGGGTATGCCCAGACGTGGGTCCCGTACTCACTACGCCACTGGAGTCAAGCTATCCTGGCTGAAGAGGGGTGAAACCCCGAAACCGGTCCTAGGAAGCTTGATTCCGGTCCAGGAAAGACATGGCTTGGCAATTCGGGCTGGACTGTTCCCATGAGGCACAGGGTCAAGACTGATTTGCATATGGCCATGTCTGTACTGGGGTGGCGTGGTGGGCAAAATAACAATGAATTAAACCCAGATCTGTGACTGGGGGTGAATGTTTTGCCAATGTGCAACATTCCGTCCATCATCTTGTGTATTTTAGTGTTATTTCAATGCAACCTTCTTCTGGACCTAATGTGATACAAAAATATCTCCTTTGTGTTTTGAACATGGGGTCCACTCTAATGCAGTAAAATAAAATGTTGAATTGTTAGGCTCATGGCACAGCAATAGGCCATTTTAATAAATGTATTTGTATCTTAAATCTCCACATATAGCCCCAATAGCTGTCCAGTAAGCATTAAATTGGAAAATGTACAATCATTCCTAAATATAACAGATTGAAATTCATAAATGTTTGGCCTTTATTGATTTACACAAATGATCTAAATTCCAAAGACAATATTTTCCAGTATAGCACTTACTTGTCAAGCCTTTATCTAAATACGCCCAAACATGCTTTTCAAATTCCTTTGGGTCTGATGTGAAGTTGAAAGTGCATACTGCAGTATTTGTGTCTCAGCAATTCCTTCTATAATTCCCCTAATTTATAGGACTACATTGACTAGCACTTGGTACCTTTTAGTATTTTACTGAATAACACGACTGCAATAACTCATCTTTTGTATTACTGAGAAAATATCAGGCTCAACTTAGCACAACCCCCTCGACATACATTTTTATGTTATATATACTATCTACTTTCGGTATAGGACTGTGGCAGTGTGTACAGACCAGTCAGTTCAAGTATTGGTCTACATCTTGTGGGCAAACACACTCTACCCTCAGTATGTTCCATATCTCCTGTTGTGCAACTTATGCCAGAATTGTGACCCAAATGGGCATTTTCTCAAACTTCACACAGCACATAAACCAATACCTCCCTTCTATTGGCATATCCAGAGAACTCACTTGTCTTTCTCCGCTTTCACTTCTACTGCGACTGCTAGTGGCTCCAATCAACCAAATAGCAAGTCTATGGGACTGATTTAGAATTTGGAAGATAGATTATGTCCGTCAGGGCAACAGAGTGACTTACTCTGTCGCCCTGACGGTCATCCCATCCACCAAATTTAGAGATGTCTGCAGGCCCCAGAGAGGTCTCTCTACATTTACAGTAACTGACATCATGGCGGTTCATGTCTATGTAGGAAAAGTTTGATGAACGGCCGTAAAATTTTCAAAACATTTTCTGTTTTTCAAAAAATAACCAACCTTGTGAAAGATTTTTGTTTTTCAAAAACAAACTCCCAAAGCTGGAATTTATTTCTGAAAAACAAAGGACAAATGACCCCCACACATCAGGAGTTCTTTCGAGGTTGCTAGGGACATTATTGATTTTTTTCCTGTGCCTATCCACCAGGTTTTGCATGTCAGTGATGGACAGGAAAAGTCATTACACCATCAACCCCAAATGTTGGAAGAAACGTGACTGAGTACCCCGTCTCTCGAGCTCCAAACCAGGCTCAATGTTTGTAACAATATGACAAGTCACTATTCCCAGTGAATCTATCCAGTATTAAGGCCTCTGTTCTGAATAGTCTTAGTTTGCACACAGAGTTAGTATTGGACTCATGAATCTTGAGCCTGACTGTTAGACGTGTCAGCCTTAGGGTGGTATTTCTCCAAACATTTTGCCTTAGTCCTCCCTTTTTGCTGATCTCATTTTTCTTGGCTTTAGGACTTGATGCACTTTATCACTGATGACTAGTGGTAAAGTGTGTGTGGTCACTCCCTGAAACATGGTAAACTTGGCTTAAATCCAATTGGCATATTTAATATACTTGAAAGTCCCTTGTAAAGTGGTACCACATATACCCAAGGACTATAAATTAAATTCTCCTAGTAGGCCTTCAGCACACATGGGACCACTCACTTAAGTAGCCCTTTAAACATGTCTAAGGCCTGACATTGCATGCTGTGTATGCAGTTTTCCAGGCCTAAACCTTATTTTTTAATTCATAAAAGTCACCCCTAGGGTAAGCCCTAGGCAGGCAGTAGGGCAGGGTGCATTGTATTTCAAGGGTCTGACATGTACTTTTGAGTTTTCCATGTCTTGGTAGTGAAAATCCCTTAAATTAGTTTTTACTTCTGCAAGGCCTACCTCTCCCATTTGATAACATTGGGTTACCTTATGACGGATAACTTTCAATTGGGAGCAGATAGGAAGGTCGAATTAGGTGCCTTAAAAAATTATAATTGAAACACCTTGTTTATGGTAAAGTTATATTTTAAGTCACAATTCTGAAAACGCCACTTTTACAAAGTTGTCATTTTCATTCACCCACCAATTGGTTCCTGTATGCTGGGCCACGTGACTAGGTGTAGCTGACAGTTGGCCTATGTGCTTTGCTCCAAGACAATGAGACAAACGGGGAATAGGTGTTGGCAGAATCTTTGGATTGATAGAGGGGAGGAGCTGTCACCTACCACACTTACACAACACAAAGGCCTCATCACCCTCACAAAGGGTTTCACACTAGTATTGTGTGCCTCTCAGAGTGGCCCAAGCCAGAACTAGGGCAGGAAGGCAGGATATTCCAAACACCTCTGTATGTATGTATATATATATATATATATATATATATATATATATATATATTATAAATATATATATTATAAATATTGGACCCTCACACCCAACTCTTCAGTACATCCTGATGCCCGAGGGAGAAGGACTGGACTTCTTCAAGCCAGGACCATCGGAGTGACTCCACAGGCTAGTTGGCTGGCCTCCTGATCAGGGTATCGGGGACAGAAAAGGCAGAACCTCCTTGAACCCAACACCTGACTCTTTCTGCTGTGAGTCTTGCCCCCCAAGTGGTCCATCCCAGTCCTGAACTCCTGAAAATGGGCCTGAAGGTGCTTTGCCAGCCCAGCTGTTGACTTTTGTGCAGAAGCGGCACAGTATAATGCATCTCCTCACAGTTCTACATCCAAACCGCCGCTGCATGACCGACCCCAACGCAGGACATCGCATTGCCGCCCACAACTCACAGAACTGCTGCTGCACAATGCATCCCCGATGCAGGACTTCGCACTGCAAGCCTCTGTCTATGGCATCCTTCACAACGAAGAACCACAGTTACACCCAGGGTCTGGCCCGGGGAGGGAACTAGAGGCGTTAGGGCACTAGAGAACGGTCAGCCTCCAACCAAAGCTATGAACCACAGAAAGGACCGTCCCTAGTTGTGTCTTAAGAGATGCCCAATTTAGTGGGGGCAAATCACAAAAAAAAATAGGTTTTTCCAATAGGGTAAGACTTCTATATTTGTTTCACATGAATGTCAGAGTGAACACAGATGCCTGACACTCATATCAATTTTTCACCTTTTTCACTTTAGGAGAGAGCAGTAAGTATGGAGCGTGACTGTGACACATCAAGGTCTACCGAATGACAACCATTTTGAGTATTTTATGTTTGTCTCACCCCCTCTCTCTTACAGGTTTATCTAAACAGGTGGCAGCTGGCTATAGGCCTACGCCCCCAGTGGTAAGATTGGAGCCCAATATTTAAGGTCCTGACGAATGCCACGTACCCAAGTGGACAATACAGGCAGAAACATGTTGACCCCCTATTAACAATCACTGATTCACAGCGGCGGCGGGATGATAAGGTCCCCACTCACCGCACTTATAAATTTTAATGCCACATAGTAACCCCATAGAATAAAAATTGTTCAGGTATACTATGATGGTTTTTAAATTCACTCACTCCTTTTTTTGTTTGGGCCCCCACTTAGTTTAGAAGTGCATCCCTGTCTTCAGGTGTATGCCCGCCCTCTATCAAACGCGGTTTTTAGAGGGCGAGGACTGGCAGATGATGAAGCATGACACCTGGTGGTGTGTGATGCCAATCCTTCACAACGACACAGGACCTCTGATCGCAAGCCTCTTTGTCGTCTTTGTCTGAACTGTCCACGCGTGACACATCCATGACACAGGATTTTGCAATGCTCCACACCCAGGATTTAAGGTACTTTGTTCAGCTGACTTAACTTGGTCCCTGTATCTGGCCCGCAGTCCATCGTGGTCAGCTGGAATGTGTGACTTTGTCCTGGTCCAGCGCAACCAGGTAACAACAGTTGGCCCTTGTGCTTTTAGGTGCTATTTACCTAAATCTTTCGAATGCTACTGATTGGATTTTTGTCTTTTTGGTCTCAAATAATCTATTACATTTTACTCATTTATTTTTAATTGGTGTGGGATGTTTCTTGTGTTGTGTTTTTATTTTATTATTTTTTTGAATTGATGCATACATATGTTACGCATTGCCTCTGGACTAAATTCTGACTGTTTTTGTGCCAGGCTACCACAGGGTAAGCACAGGTTAATTTGAGACTGCTTGTGACTTCACCCTGACAGAAATTGTGGTTGCTGTGAGAGTAGGGTTTCACCCCCTCAACTAGTAGCCCAATTTCCCACACTGACCTATGATCCTAATAACTGTATCTCAAGCCCTGTATGAGTAGATGTTGGAATAAGATGGACTGTGGGCTGGATGGCAGGATGACGCCACTTCAGCTCTCCTGTTAAAATGCATTGCTTCAATAGCAGGTCTAAGATGGAACAATTAATTGCTAAATTAATAGCTGATTGAGACTTGGCTTAATGGATTCAGTGCTCAATTCCATATCCAATACTTGGGGAAACGAGATCGGGGGTCAAGCTGCACATTTAGTTGGACTCCCGCTACCACAAAGTCTTAATTCCGTATTTGAATATCACTGCTCTCTGAAGTATCCACGAGGCAACATAAAGCACTCTATGAAACTACCAAGGACTTGCTAGATGAGGCATACCCCAGACAGTGTAAATATTAAGGTCGAAGGTCAGCTTGGACACCTGAGCTCCATACATAAATGCAGTGGTGAGTAGCACATCATGAAGATTATCTATCTATGTATGTGATATTTTTCTATAGCATAAACCAAGCCAAAAAGGCAGCAAAGTGTCGTAAAAGGTGACAGACAAGCATAAAGTCAACAAGTGATAGGAGAGTTAGTTGGTTTGTGGATGGTTAATGCATTGTGATGCAGTGCTCTTTAAAGAGGTGAGTCTTTAACTGTTATTTTAAAATTCGTGCAGTGTTTAGACGGTCTTGATGGATATAGGATTGTTGTCCCAGATAATCGGTATATAGATGGAAAAGGTCTCCCGCTAAGTTTTTTCTTTTTTTCACACGTCCTAGTCTGCAGTCTGATGGTGTTTTGGTTGCGGGTGTGTCAATAACCACCAGAGATGGTGAGCTTGTCTGCTAGATTAGCAGGAGTGCTGGTCTTGACGGCTTTGTAAATGATGCAGCTGGTTTGGAAAATGGTGTGGGCCGGCAAGGGAAGCCAATGAAGTTCCATCAGGATGGGAGTGATGTGATCATATTTCTTCAGGCCCTGGATGAAATGTGCTGCATCATGTATGATGCCCTTAAGGCAGTGGTCTTTAAACTTTTTAATGCAACGCCCCAGTGTAAAATACAAATCATTAGGGCCCCCCAGAATGAAAACATTTTTTCACAATTATTTTGTAAAACTGCACTGTTTAAATTTATCTAATCATATTTAAACATTCCAGTTAAGTTCTGTTAACCCTTTTAAAAATGTAATTAAATACACAATTGCCAATATACTGTTCTGGTCAGCGAGGGCACACTGAGCTGTAAAATTAACCAAGTATTAAGGTGTAAAGGTGTGATTCTTTATCAAAAACGGACGGGGAGGGGGTTGAGGATAATTTGGAGTTCCTTCCCCTTTTACGCCCACTCCCAGTCACGATATGAATGAAAAAAGAGGTTAATGATGGCCCACTACAGACTTGCTCACTGCTCCCCATTTTATTTTTCACTGAAAACAATGCACTGTGTCAGGGTGATGCATCTCTTGGGCAGGGACTGGCACACCCCCAGGGATCAATGAATGCCCCCCGGGGGGCCCGCACCCCAGTTTGAAGACCTGTGCCTTAAAGGGTGTTAGTGTAGTGCCTGGGAGGCTAAGGAGCATGGCATTACCACCATCCAAATACAACAGTACGAGGGCTTGAGAAGCAGTTCTGAAAGTGCTATCTGGGAGAAATGGGTCCTCTCTCTTCAGAAAAGAGACCTGGTTCCAAGGTATATTTGTGTGTTGGCAATGTGTTCATTGAGCGAAACTGGGGTCCAGGGTGAATCCAAGAGATATGACATTTGGTGACAGTTGGGCTTCGATACATTACTGTTCATGTCATTGAGCTAGGTTTGCAATGTTTCTTGTTTTCTATTGATGATGTGATAGGAATTGGGTAACTGGCAATGATGGATGGAATATTTAAGGGATGCTGTGTCATCTGAAATCCTCTGTATGACCACATAGAAGAGTGGAGTCCAGAAAGTAGAGAAAGAGAGAGAGAAGGGGGATTGCTAGGATCAGGGTAACAATGAACGACCTGGTCCAGAAAGCTGATTAGGGCACCTAAAAGTGGTAGGAAGGAGGATTGTCATGTCAGGTGCTTAGCAGATGGATAAATGAGGGTCAGCAGATGGGGATGACACCCTAGGAGCTGTACAGCTAAGCACACCTGATATGTGGCTTAGTGAGTGTATATGAAAATGTGAGCAATTGGAATTAAGGCCAGGATGATAGACTGACTAACTGATTGGGGCCCACAAGAGACAATAGGCCACAAGTACAGCTTTTATCCTAAGGACAGGAAAAATGAGGGTCAGATGTCAAGAAGTGGCCTCAGAGACATGAGAATCAACAGAGTGAGGTGTGAACCCCTGGGAATTAAAAGTCAATACGTCAAGGTGAATCAACAGGGGAGCCCCAGATTCAGAATTTGGTAAAATCATCTTACAGCAGGATGAGGTTGGTCTTTCAGGTATGGGAAGATTTTTCTGTGTCTGTATCACTATAAGAAATTGAGCTATGAGTTGAGAGGGTAAGTACCCACCTCAAGTCAGGGTGAACCACTAAATGCACTAAATAAACCTGAGCTCAACCCACTGGTGGCTATGGCACAGAGCAGACAGGCTTACCTTAGAACCAATGTATAAAGTATTTGTGCAGTATTAAAACAGTAATAAAGCTGAGATGCAAACAATGAAAATTCCAAAACAAATTGGATAGAGAAATATTTTAAAATAACATTTAAGTATCACAATTACACTTAAATTGGGGAATCGGAGATATGAATTTTTAAAGTTTTAAGTAGAAATAGCGCTAAGAAGCACAAAGTGCAAATAGTAGTCAATAGTCATGGTAGAACAGGACCTAGGCGAAGTTTGACTCTGGCCACAATGAAGTACGGGTTGGATACAATAACCAAAATCATCCTAATCAAAGAGTTTACCTTCTGACTTTAGTCTGTTAAATTCCAATCCACCACAGGAGTACATATCTAAATTCCCTCAGGACCTCGGAGGAAGCACTTTGAGACTCAGTGTGGCAGGTAGATGCCACAGCAGGGTCCAGTCCAGATTCAGTTTCCGCTGGTCAGCTGGGCAGGTGCAGACAAAGGCCTCCTATTGCTTGTTGTATGCCTCTAACAGCAGATCAGCCTTATGACCCTTGGAGTCCACCACTCTGTCCTGTTTACAAGAGAGAGCAGTTCCAGTCCTTTAGGCTCGTCTCAGGTCTCAGAGAACAGGGTTAGCCTTCTTATGATCTTCCACAGGTCAAGGACTGTTCTGAAGTGGGTGCTCGGAGGTGCCACGTTTATGCCTGGCATGAGCTAGATGTTGGGAATGACACCTGGGGATGCACTATCTAATGGTCTAAAGGTTCCTGGAGCTAATCGCATCCACTATGGGCATTTGCAAGATGGCCAAAGTCTTTGGCCACACTAAACTTGGAGTCTGAGGGCTGAGTGTGCGTGTGGAGAGCATTCTATAGTACTCCTGGTGTCCTCCCATATCCACCACAAGAATCAATTTTTAGGCAGTCAGTGTACCCTCAACGAGCCTTCAACAATGTCTACCATAACACCCTAATCAGAAGACTTCACTAGATTGGCAAACAAGTATACACTCTCAAATGGATCTGTTCCTTCCTTACGGGAAGAACCTAAAGGATCGGGCTCACACCAGAGACCAAGAAACTGATATGCCTAGTCCCACAGGAACCACCCTTCAGCCCCACCCTTTTAATATATACATGACACTGCTTGCCAACATCATCCGATCACAAGACTTCAGTGTCATCTCTTACGCAGATGACATCCAACCCATCCTCTCCCTGGTGGACAAGACAACACCACCAGAAACAACTTCACCAACTGCCTGACTTGATGCAAATTAACTGCCTGAAGCTCAACACCGACTATATTGAAGTACTGGTCGTTGGCAACAAGCCCTCCCCATGGAACTGCACCTGGTGGTCGTCAAAGCTAGGACCAACACCCACACACCACACAAGAAATCTAGGGATCATTGTAGAAGATAAGCTCAACATGACAGCTCAAGTCAATGCGGTGTGCACCAGCGGCTTCCACATCCTACGCATGCTGCAAAAGATCTTCAGATGGTTATCTCAGAACACCAGACAGAGAATTACACAGACGCTCATCACCAGCAGGCTGGACTACGGCAACACTCTCTATGCCGTCATCTCCAAACAACTCCTACACAGACTCCAGACCATCCAGAACACTGCTGCAAGACTCATACGCGACCCATCATGCTGCACCCTCATCACATCGCACATGAGGAAGCTTCACTTGCTCCTCATTCACAAGCGCATCCAATTTAAACTTCTCATGGACAAATATTAAGCCCTACACAAACAGCCGCATCCACTTTCACCAACCCCCCAGACACCAATGCTCTGCCTCACTCTCACTCATTCACTCACGCACACATTTCCCACATCTGCAAAAGCTAAACTGGAGGTCGCTCATTCTCCTACATCGCACCAAGACATGGAACAACCTCCCTCAACACATCAGAGCCTCCTCCTCACTTCTTAAGTTCTGCAAGAAGCTGAAGACCTGGCTCTTCATATAAGCACCTTGGGTATCACACACCTACAAACTTGCCGGAGTGCCTAGATACCCTATTGGTTAATTAGTGCACTATATAAATCAACATAACATAACATAAACTCAGAGACAGAAATCTACTAAAAGCTGAGCTTCTAGCAACCAGGTAGTGGATACTCACAAAGTGTTTTGCCATTCTGTTTCCCTCCTTAGAAGTGTGCCCCACGTGTTATATGTAAACCCAGCATACCAGTCTAGCAGGATGTGACCTTCAATTTGACATTTTAATGTCATAGATGATGCTCGCAGCCCTACCTCAGTGGTAACTATAAACCACTGACAAAAGGTGAGGCCTCCAGGTGTAAGCTACATCTGGCTGTGAGAATTTCTGGACCATTGAAGTGTCCCAAGGGTCTGGGAGCAGGCCATCTTGTTAAGGGGAAGACAACTCATCCCTAGACCCATGGCCCATTGTCCATATCCGGAGAGCAGTTCATACCTCAGTACAGGGAACCCATCAAACTGCCAGGTGACAGCTGAATACTGACAAACGCCTTCAGAGGCTTTAGGCAGCAAAAAGGTTACTTTTCACCGGATCCCCTCGATAAATTGCATGAGTCTTGGGAGAGGGACGGCTTCATGCTTGACGAGGAGAAGTGGCGAGAGGTGGTGGCCTCCCCTCGCGAGGGGGCAATCTCTGCACGTCTCCGCATGGCGCAATTGAAAATTCTTCACAGAACTTACGTCACCGGGCCCCAACTGGTCCGTATGGGAAGAGGGGAGAGTGAGGCTTGCAGACGACAGTGTGGTCAAGTCGCGACCTTCATGCATATTCTTTGGGAGTGTGAACAGATTCAAAGGTATTGGAGGGGGATACATGTGGTCATGAGAGATGTCCTTCACAAAGATATCCACCCAGAGGTCAAGAGATGTTTGTTTAATGTGTGAGAACCCACTGACTTGGTAGGGGCAGAGAATCTATGGGTCACCATGGGAGCCGCTGTCGCAAAGAGAGACATTGCTCGGCAATGGGGGGGATGTCACCCCCGACTCTTGCCACGTGGAAAAGAAATCTTGATTGGTGCATGTTTAGGGAGAAAACAGTCTATGTGGCAAGAGGCTGCCCCTAAAAATGGTCCCTCGTGTGGGCCAAATGGAACGCCTACAGGGGAGATATATGTGTTGCACCTACAGATCCCATTGACGACGAACCTATATCCCCTTAATAGTCTTCCCAACCCATGTGATGTATTCCTGTAACTGCCTAGATTCCCAGATGAACTGCCATATGAATCAATACCTTGTGTTTCTCCATGTGAAATGCCGATTGTTTGTTATTAAAATGAATAAAAAGTTTTTTTTTAAAGATTACTTTTCTAAAGTACCTTTTCTGTATTAGATAAAATTCGACTTTGCCTATAAGATTTATTTTGTTTATCTATTAAAGAGTCCTTGAAATATTTCTCTATCTGCTTCCTATGTGGATATTACATTTAGTGGGTGTAATATTATATTCCAGTGCTTTCCTATGGGGCGGCTAAGCCTGCTACAGTGAAAGTAGCTTTGAGGGGATAGCCACCGTCAAGAAACGTTTAACATTAGGCTGTAAATTTCATGCATTTAAATATCAGGCACCCTGCCTTAATGGGCAGAACGGCTTACCTAGGGGCGACTAATATCTAAAGGAGAGTTTTAGGCTTGTCAAGAGGGGCTGTTTTGACAGATCGAATCTGGAGTTGAAACCTGTACAGCCAGGTCTACAGTCATCTTTGCATTTTCACTGCAGTGGGTGGCACAATGAGTGCTGCAGCCCATGGGTGAAATTTACCTTACAGGACTTGGGTACACCGTGGGTACAAGATACCAGGGGCCTATAGGTAAGTTTAATATGCCGCTCAGTAGTATACCAATTTTACCATGCTCAAAGGAGGAGCACAAGCACTTTACCACTGATTAGCAGTGATATAGCCAGCACTGGCAGGGTTAAGCAGGAAGGCAGAAAAAACAAGAGGGCCCTGCAGAAAGAGCAACATTTCCAACAATTATTAATAAAGTGATCATTCACCACAAAAGCAGCATCTTGGTGCTGAAGGAACTAGATGCTTCTTGGGAAGAGACATGTTTTCATGTATGGAACAGCAGGCTCAGTTGGAGGATACAAAGTTTGATCAAATAAGGACCTCGACTCTCCATTAGGGGCACATGGGCTGCTGGGATAAGCTCAGCACATTCATTTTAGGTTCCAGGAGCTGGTTAGAAAATCATTAGCACATGCAGGTCAATAGCAGTTGAATTGGAGAAGCTCTCCAGGACTTTGCTGCTTCACAAGCTCTTGATTTGTTCCCATGCAGGACAATTCGATTTGCAGCTCTTCGCAAAGAGGAGGTACCTGGCAATATCCCAATGGTGTTAATCACCTTTCCATCAGCCAAGGACCCAACCTACCAGCAAAGACATCCAGGTATGACAACCTATCAATCTGTTGCTTGCTTGAACCAACAAGACGCCCCAATATGAGACTACTAGCTACATCAATTAACTCATATAGGCTTCTCCCTCTCACACACACACACACCAAATATTTAATAACTAAAAGGTGCATCACCATTCAGTTCATTTGATGCACGAGAGAAAGGGAGAGCCCTGATCTGTAACCCCGGTACCCCAAATGGACACTCTATGAAACCCATCAAATGTCATGCAAAGTAATGCTTTCTTGAGCACTCTGACCAGGTAAGGCAACAGGGGGATCAGACAATAGTTTTTTTAAATCATTGGGGTTGCGGAGGATTTCTTTAATAGGGGTCTGACATCTGCATGTTTCCTTTTGTCTGGGAAGAGATGGAGGTGCTGAGAATGTTGGTGAGTTGTGTGCTGATAGGTTTTGTTGTGAGGTTGAAGAGGTGGTGGGGCAGGGGTTGGTGGGCACCCCGGGGGCATAGAAGACATGATAGTTGAGGTGGGCAGGGCAGTGAGCGGTGACCAGGTGGTAATGGTTTGGCTGGTGTCCCCTGGTTGCTTAAAATCGTCGTGGTTGATGGTGGGGGGTTGAATGTAGACGTTGTTGTAGATGTTAGTGATCTTGCTGTGGAAGTAGTGTGAGAGGGTGTCGCTGAGTTCTTGGGAGGGATAGATGGTGTTCTCTCTGTCTGTCATGTTGGCGAATTCTTGGACTATTTTGAAGAGTTCCTTTGTGTTGTTGGATATGGAGGCGATGTTGGTGGTGATATCTGCTTTCTGCTTTGATGTGCTGATGATAGTTGCTGAGGACTGTTTTGTGAGCTTCTCTGTCGGCGGGGTTCTTGGTGGCATGCAAGTTGCACTTGGTGGTCCTGAGTTCTGGGGTCCACCAGCTAGCATGTTTGGAGGTCTTGTTGGATTTAGTGGGTTTCATTGGGGCAACTCTGTCGACCCTGTTGATTATCCAGGCGCTCTACCGGCGGGACCTTCTCACCTCTTATAATCCAGGACGGCATCTCAGATCCACCGGAACTCATCTGGTTAAAACTCCCAAGGTTAAAAAAGCATGAATTGACGCACACTCTTTTAGCTACCTGTCAGCTAAAAACTGGAATGCTCTGCCTTTGTTTCTGCGATCGGAGCCATCAGAGAACCTTTTCCGGATAAAGTTAAAAACCTGGCTTTTTCAACAGGGAGCCCCTGCATTTTTCATTTTCGAGCATCCTGACCCTTTCTGCTCCCTTCATTTCCTGTCCCCTTATTTGTCTGAAAGAGCAGTCTTAGTAAGGGGACATACCAGTTGGTGTAGCCAGGCGCTTTATAAGTGATGTTATTATTATTATTGAATTCTGGATAGCCTGGTTGAGGTCTGTTGAGGCCACAGGTTGGGAGGTGGTGAGGGCCTATGACCACTGTGTTTCGGTGACCTTGCACCAGCTGTGGTGGGAGAAGATCTGACGCCTGGTGTTGGTGTGCTCGCCGCCGGTGATGTTGAAGTGCACGATGGTGTGGTTGGTCTAGGAAAGTTCTGTGTTGAGACTGAATTTTATTCTGTCACTGGAGGTAAAAACGGGTTTGAGTGTGTATACGGTTTTGTGTGTGGGTTCGGTGACCAGTTGGGAGAGGCCGATGTTGCTTAGGTTCTTTAGGAGGGTGATGAAGTTGGCGTCGTTGAGGCCGTTGATGTGAAAGTTGAGGTCGCCGAGAACGACATAGTGGTGAGAGTCTATTGCTGGGGAGCAATGAATTTGGAGATGGCGTTGCAGAAAGTTGTTTGTGGTCCCGGTGTCTGTAGGCGAGGGTGCTTCTTATAGTGGTCTTCACATCAGTTTGTAGTAAAAAGTTGAGATGTTCCATGAGAGGTGTGGGGTAGTTGTTGGTGATGGTGCATCTGATTGTTTCCTTTGAAGATGATGGCGATGCCTCCGCCTTGTTTGTTGGCATGGTCTGGGTTCATCCTCTTGTAGCCTTTGGGAATAGCGGTGGTGATGTTTGGGTTCGAGGAGGGGTTGAGCCACATTTCGGTAATAAAGGCAACGTCTGTGGAAGTGATGGTGTCCCAAATTGTCTACCTCCTGTAGGGTGTCTATCTCCACCCTAATCCACTCACCAAAGGATTTTCTACTACACTTGTCCACAGGCATTAGGCAAGGCGCAAAGGTTGGCAGCTCTTTAGTGTTCCGTGATTCCCTGTATGCTTCAACTGGCATTCATCGCTAGGCCTATGCAAAATGTAATTTATGTTGGTGTAATTCGTATAATTTCAGGAATTTCGCTTTATTCTCAAATGACACCATTACACCATGCTGTATATTTATGCTGTGTTTGCAGCAAACTTATAGCGGACAAGTGAGAGAACAACAGAGGGAGCAGAATGAAAGTGGCTGTTATTTGTGGCACTTGTGTCTTTGGTGCTAATTAGTTAGTGCAAATTGAGTCATTGTGTCAAAATAGATGCACTGGCACATTTCATGCTGAAATACAAATGCCATATTTGCATTCCACATAATTACTCATAATTTCAATAAATTTTTCTGAAATTGTATTTAATTATGCAAAAGCAAATTACCCGAATTTCGCTGCGCTAAACCTTAACTTCACAACTTCTAAATCTCGAATTAGAGTTCAGCCGCCAGGGTACTACTTCAAAATTGCAAAAAAGTGCTCTGCTGCCCAAGCCCCTGGTCCAACCACCTCTTTTAGAGATGGATGGACTTTTACTATTCTATCAACGTAGCCCCCGTTGGCTCCGTCAGCAGAATCGGAGGTAGGGCATTATATTGTCTGCCATATTTTGGGTGGACAGTGTAATCCTTTTTTTTACTGTCCATCATTGCTGGAAACACGGTGAGGGACAGGAAAAAACAATAACCAGCCCACACCCTGGGAGCAAACTCCCAGGGCGTGGGGGTCATCAGTGTTTTGTTTTTCAATACCAAACTCCTGCTTTGTGGGGTTGTTTTGATAAAGTTTGATGGCTGGCTGTCATGGCCGATGGTACCTTCCATAAACGTTTTCCTACATTGACTGGAACCACCATGATTGCAGCTCCTATCAATGTGGAGTGTTGTCTACCGCGCCGACGGACATATCTAAACTTGGCAGGCGGAGGTCCCACAGGATGGCAGAGGTAATGCCCTCCACCAATCCGATGGAGTAAACTCCATCAGCCAAACTAATTTGGCTCTTAAATCATTTCACACTAAGGGGCCCATTAGGATGGCGGGCGGATCGCCCCCGCCGGTCCAGCGGTAGCCGCTGCCGGCCCGGTGGGGGCAATCCACCCACCATCCTGCCATGAATGACCCCCCGCCACATTAGGATGGCTGGGAGTGTCCGCCGCAGACGGAAAGACAGTCCCCCGCTTTTCCGCCGGTCGACGAGTCGACTGGGTGGAAAACCTGAATAATATGGTGGCAGAGTGTCTGCAAGATACCGCCATCCATGTTATAATGCGGGCGGAGATGAGCCTTTCCGTGGCGGCGTTGCTGTTGGGGGCCCATAGCAGGCCCCCAGGATGTTGGGGGGTGCACATGGGGGTACCTATGGTACCCCCCTGCTTTGGCATGGACAAGGTGGCAGGCACCGCGCGGTGCCTGTCACCTTGTGCATGCCAATGCACAATGTGCATTCCCAGCATTTTGGCGGGCAGTGCTGTGAGCACCGCCCGCCACAATGCTGGGAATGGGGGATGCCACCGCCACGGTTCTAATCCTAATTGCAGGTGCGGGACCGCCGCACCCCTGGCGGATGGTCCCACATTCTGTTACGGTGTCCGCCCGCCATCTTAATAGACCCCTTTGCATTTCACTTATGTAAACCCCTGTCAAGGAACCAGAACGTTTTGGAACCCATCATACATTTTCTCAATCCTACTAGACAGTCAGAAACCTGTCTAGCAGGAAGTTTTCAACCTCCCCAGCCTCGATCTCCCGTTTTAGGGGATAGGAGATGATTAGAGAATCTGTGCCCCGACAAGGTACAGATGGTGGCAGGAGGCCCATTCGGAAATACTGAATATGTGTTTGCTGTTGCATTGTGTCGGGGCCTTGCTGTCAGTATTAGTACAAGGCGCCCTGCAACTTAGCCTTTTAAGGATTCTTTCCCTAAGGCACCCACAACGGTGGGGTAAGCCTTAAACTGCACCTACGTGTTTGTGACCTGTGCATGCTCCTGTGCTAACCATGTAAACATATAAGGTAGCAACTTTGAAAGAGACACGAGTCTCGTCTGCAAATGTCAGTGTGTGTGCTACTGCGCTGCAGTGTCAGTGAGCCACGTTTATTAATCCAGTCCAGTCTGTTGGTTATCAGTGCAAATCATAGCCCAGTTAAATGTCTTTATCGAAATCTTTAAAACAACCCACAGCCTTTCTCCACCCTACTTAGCCATTCACTCCCCACACCCCTAACCACCCCCTTGACTCCTGAATCCAGCTTTCTACCCAAAGCCTTCTTGTGCCAATTCACTGTCCCATTCCTTTGGCCTCCTTGAATGAATGAATGAGGTGGTTCTTAGAGAGCCTGGCTTCTGCCCCAAGGGGCGTCCCGGCGCTAGCCTGAAAACCATGTGCTCTGCTTGTGGTGACACAACCGTGTGAAGGGGCCATTCCGTCAACCAAGTATTATCGTCACACAAACAGCGATGCCTTTAATTATTTCCTGAAGATCTTGTAATCTTTTTATGATTCTTAGGTTTTCAGAGAGTTTATTCCAAGCTCTTGCAGGGAGCTCCGATAAAGAAGCTGCCCTTTCTCATAGACAATCTGAATTTCAGAACGCGTGGAGGGTTAGACTTGAAGGATCTCAATATTCTAAAGGTGGAGTAGTGACTAGATCCATGAATGAGATATTTTGGTTCTCTCTCGAAGAACAAATCTCTATGTACCAAGCTGAGAGTTTTAGACAAAATGTGGTAGCCAGGGCAACTCTTTCAGATGGCTTGAGACAGAAGTTTGGCGGGAAACTTTATACACCCGTCTCGCAGCTTCTTTCTGCACGGGTTGTAATTTATTGGTTAGATATTTCGGTAAACCCAGATATAGAATGTTGGCATAGTCCATCCTTGAAAAGAGAGGTACATATACCACTATTATTCGGTCATTTAAGTGCAGAAGATCAAGGAACTCGCTTAATGACTTTATCAGAGAGAAACATGTTCCCGTCACTGCAAGGATTTGTGGACAAAAAGACAAGACCTCATCAAAATTAACATCTATGTTTCTCGCCACCAGTGCAGTCAGTGAAGGGGTGACCTATCCCTCTGTCCACCAATCGGAGGCTATAAATCCATATTTTTACCGATGAGTATAATCTCTGTTTTTTTCTTTATTACATTTTAAGTGGATAAGCGTCATTCATTCTATAACTTGGTCAAGGCATGTTAAAATTTTGTTCTCACAATTCAGTACTGGCCAGTTTCTCTAACATTTTGGAGAAGGCTGGGAGCAATGGGTAAGGTGTTTTTAGGCAGAGGCTTGACTTTAGCCTTCTCCCAAATCCGTGGAACAATGAGGAGTTAAGCAGAAGATTAAAATTCTGATTATTAGACTGTCAAGTTTTGACTAAGATTACAGGGTGTACAGGTCATCTGGTGATCCTAACCTACAGTCCAAGATTTCTTGTTCAAATTGTTGCAAGGTGATGAATTTAAATTCACCCAACATGCTATTTATCTTGAAAACCACCCAAGCTAGGAATTCCCAGTTAGTGTTATGAGACATGATGTGGACAAATTCTGTATGGAGGGGTTTCTATTTTTTCTTCAAATTACTTCTGCACAAGAGAACCCTTCAAAGACATAAGGTCTCAATCTTATCTGCCTTCAAAACATCCCCCAAGTACCATCTCTCACATGAAAAACCTCAGCAGATATGCAGCCGGCCACATTCAACTGCATCGGTTACAGAGGTGTTTGGACAAAATATCGAGTTTTAAATATCGGAGAACATAAATATCAGAAAAAATATTGTGATTCAAAAATATTGTGATACAAACACATCACATCCGCAAAAGCAAAACTGCAGGTCGCTCATTCTCCTACAATGTACCCAAGGCAAATAAACTACCTCCCTCAACACATCAGAGCCTCATTCTCACTTTTCCAGTTCCACAGGTAGCTGAATACCTGGCTGTTCATATAAGAAACTTGAAACTAAACATCTACACAACTTTCCCAAGCGCCTAGATACCCTCTCAGGTGGTTAATGCGCTATGCAAATCAACATAACTTTTTTGTCAAAAATATCAGGGTTTTGGTACATCATAATTGTGTCATGAATATAATTGTTTTTAATACTGTTTTCAGTAATATATTTGTAAAGAAAATATCGTTTCTTAAATAATTTTAATGTGGTTAGGTAAAAAATTAATTTAAATGTTAGTATAGGTATAATCGTGAATAATATAAAAATTATATTTTGTAATGTTAAGTGATTTAGTAATTGTTTTAAAAAAAAATATTTATAGTGTTGTAGAGAGTTGTTGGGTTTGTAGGGGAATAGGGTGGGAAGTTATTTAAATTAGCTATATTTTTAATTTAATGGCAATTTGTTTTCTATTGGTAATTATTTTTTTATTGATTATTGGTTATATAAATATGTTGAGCATTATAGATGTAAAGGTGACTTGTTTACTTCCACATGAGTCTTGATTACATGATCATGCTTACAATTATCAGTCTTTTAAACATTTGTGCATCACCAAAAAAGAAGACTCTGTGTTTAGTTACCCCAGGACACCCAGACTTAACAAATTACATTGAACGGTCATATACAGAACTATAATCACTTGGTAATGGTAATTCACATTTTATCATGACTCGGCATCAAATCCCATTAGTGATCGATTACCCTAAAAACATATCAATGTTCAACATTTCATTACTGTTAAGTGTGTTAATAAACTGTAAAAGAGTCGTGCAAAACCCTCCCCATGTTAGATGAGTATGATGTTCTGATTGTCACCAAAACAATGAATATTAAACTTGAAAATTGGAGGGGTGGACGGAGAATGAAATTTCACAGTCCTGTTTTAGGTTTATTGTCTGCTATAGAGCGGAATGTACTTTGATAGGGACATTGATTTCAATTCTAATGAAGATTAATTCAGTAACAGGACAACTACTTTGTCATGTAAAACTAGATCCGAGTTTTTAGGTTTAGTCTTTGACTATGAATGACGACAATCTTTATAAGAATGAAATCAATTAAATGTTGAACATCTGTATGTTTTAAGAGTAATCGATCACTAGTAGGATTTGAGACCAACGATTCAAGATAAAACACTGAATAATTATACCATTATCAAATCATTATATTTATGTATATAACCATTTTGTAATTTCTTTTTAAGTTTGAGTGTGCTAGGGTAACTTTTTTTTCAATTTCAATATGATTTCAAACATGATTATGTGATCAAGACCTATGTGGGATTGAACTGCATTGTCTTTCCTTCTGTGGCAGGATGCCAGGACTGAATGAAGGAGAGCAGCATTTGTAACCATAGTGTAGCCCATGTATCAACATTGGATTGCTGAAACAAGTGGGATGTGTGTGTGTGTGTGTGTGTGTGTATATATATATATATATATGTGTGTGTGTGTATATGTATATATACATATATATATATTTATATATATATGTGTGTACATATAAAGATAATGGCATGGGCATTGTCAGAAAAGAGTAAACATTGACATTTTTAAAGTACTTCTGGTTCAATATTTCTTTTTGTTTTTGAGAAACGTCATCAGAAAAATATGATGTGAAAAATACAAGGTTGTTCAAAAGCAACTGATGATGATCCAGACAGAACTGCTATAGTAAAGTTATGATTGTTGCATGTTTTACAAATAGGAACACACATCACTTTTCAGCCATGGAAATTCCAGCTGATCAACTGCAAATGGTTTCCAGTGGATCCAGTTTAGACACACAGTTGTGTTGGACTCTGCACCATATGTGCCCAGTAGAGCAAGCACAGGAGCTCTACTGGTTCAGTAAATACAGACTACAAGCAGGAGTCACAAACCAGCTACAAGTCGAAACTAGAATTAATTGACATTTTCCTCAGAGTAGTTCATTATCTTTCAAAAATCTTCTTCCTTATTCTGGTAGAATTCATTTGTAATTGGTCAACTAAAATTGTTTTCAATGTGTGCAGATCTCCTGGTCAGCTGCTTACGTGAAATGCAGCCACGTTTAAACACAGGGCAGTAGAGGCGTTGCCAAAGGTAGTGACCAAAGACGGCTCAGTGAGCTGAATGTCTGAGTTGGGACAGGTGATAACATATTCTGATCCGTAGGGAAGTCCTGCATGACTATGCTGACTATGGCCCGCTATGAGTGGTTCGAGGAGTGGAAGGATGGCCGCGTGAAGCACAGAGGTCCAGAATACCAGGACTACAAGATGGCGATTGCACAGACCATGTTAGACATGGCTGTTGAGAGGTTCCCACAGCTGAAGGATAAGGTAACTTGTCTGAACTTTCCCCAACCCATGCACAAACACACACACACACACACACACACATGTCCATGCAAAGAAAATAAACCCATTTACACATGAACACCAACACACAGAAAATCACATTCACTCAATCCCAGTTATTCACACAGACATGCACATGAAAACGAGCTTATAGAATAACATGTTTTAGCGCTTGAACATCCTAATCACTCACAGTACGCAGGATACATGTCATTCATTCATCCAATCAAGCTAGTTGACATTCACACAAGCACACAAATGTTCATGAAAACAAAGGATCAAAGATATTTTCACGAACACTGTCACAGACAAATTCACATAAATACAGACATTCATAAATACATTTCTAAAAGAAAGCATGCAGACGAACACTCACACTAAAATGGACACACAGGCATTCACATATGTATTGATACACAGTCACAAAAACATGGAGACACAAACATGGATTGGAATACAGATAAAAGGAAACGTACAGATGTACACAGGCAAACAGACATTCAGAAGATTAAACAGACATTTGCACATACAAATGCACTAAAACAGACACACAGGTACTCACTGAAAAAGGGCCACACTTGCATGCATGCAGGTAAACATGGATACTCAAATATTTGCTGAAAGATAGATGCATAAACACGGACTTTCACATAAACACAGGCAACCATATACTGACACAAACAGAGAAACACAGACTTCCACACAAACACGGGCACAACACACATTTACACAATCACAGTCACTCAGACAGACACTCAGATATGATGGTATTCACAGAAGAATGAACAAGCATGGAGGCACACTTTTAAAATGTTTTTATTAGTTTGTATTTATTTGCTTATAATACATGAAATTCTGCAATCGTTCTATAAAAAGATTCTCAAATTTCTCCATAGTACATGGGATTCTGCATTCCCTGTATAAACCCAAATATCTAATTTGTTAATAATCAACGACTTGCGACGCACCCAGTCGATAAACTATAAAGAAAAGAAGTCAGAACTGGACTATTATCAAAGCAGGTCATGAGAAGGAGGTTAATTGAAGCAGATGTTTAAAGCAACTAAAATGGAACAATGCTTTTCTTTCTTCTGTTAGCTTACAATGACAAGCAGAGAGAACATGTTTATTTTTTGCACTCCTTTGATAGAGAAAAGTTCAAATCTTGTGCGTGTTTTTACACATTCTAAGCTTGTGAAGCTTTCTTTTTTTTTAAACTGACTTCTATTGAACTGTTTCTAATATCTGTTTGCAACAAATAACTACCAGGCTTTTGATGCGTTTATTTTTGCACTAGAGATTTTATTGTTATTCTTCATGTCTGCACACATGCCTGCTCTTCCATATGTAAGAGCTGCACACCAAGGTTTTAAGTAGTTTGTGGGATAGTTGATGGTGTGACAATGTATTATTCGGCCTCATTCCTCTATATAGTTATGGAACGCCTCTGTGAATTTCAATATCCTTGAAATGTACATCAGGGGGCACTTTATCACTTATATAATTGGCGACTTGTGCACCAAAGAAAAAACAATATACATTTTTCAATATACAAGTGGATCTGTGAGTGCAGACTACCTTGCTTGCAGGTTCACTGGTAAGGCGCTAAAGGTTCGCAATGTTAAGCCTATTGAAGGTCCAAAACAAGTTGCAGGTATATTACAATCTGTTATGAAAAAACACATTTGCTTTCCTGTATTAATTGGCTTAAGAGAACAATAACACATACACAATTTCTTGTCATAGAATATTTAATTATAGCTATAATGTAGGTACTTTTAGTCAGTATTCAAGCAGGAGAAGTTTTAAATAGTGGCCTACAAAATATTCTAGTCAGAATACCATCTGCTATAATAGAACGAAGGTAAGTATGGATAACCACTATGTATTGATTTGTTATTTCTAACAATACATATATGTATCTTGACAATATATGTAAAATTAGAGATGCCCCAAGTACGCAGCTGACTCCGCCTATCGGTGTCGGTGCCTGCGACAGCTTGCGTCCTCTGTCATGTATCCAAAAAAGGTCCAAATCCCCGCGGGGGAAAAAAGGAACACGGCAGCGTAGCCTTAACGTAGACAAGTGTAGACAAAGGTTATGGGATAGCCGAAACACGTTGTTCCTGGTTACAAGGATAAACTGATGTGCGCTAGCTGGTGTGCTGCGTTCCTTTTTCCATACAAGGATTTGGACCTTTATTGGATAAATGATAAATATATATAAATAGAACAGGATGAGATTTTGGAAATGAAGTCATGGATACCAAGACAGTGAATGATGGGCAATGGGAGAGGGTGATATGGACACTGGAGAAGGCTCCATGGGCACTGAACAGGGAGACATTTATTGGAAAGGAATACATGGACACTGAGCCTGGGAGACCACTACGATAGGAATCAACTAGCACGGAGAGTCACTGGGACAGTGTTTCACATATTATAACTAAGGCTCCCTGTTTTCCGTTTTTATGGATTTTTACAGATATCTACAGACAGAAAACACTGTTTTCTGGCTGCATTTATTGTTTACGGTGGATAAATACAGAAAATGGTGCTTCTTTAAGTGAACCTCCATGCTGTCTCTCATGAATTATAGCCAACAGCTCGACAGCATGGGAAATGAAAATATAGGATGACATTTCCTTACATAATGGCATATGTCAAAATACATTTGTGGTATAATGCTAATATTTACCAGTGGATGTATTTTTATGTAATATTTGGCAGCTTAAATCGAAAAAACACAACAAACATCAAAGTATAAGTGCGCGTCGATCAGTTGAATAAATGTGGAAATGTACAGTTTTACAACTTCGTTTTTATGCAAAACACTAAATAAATATGGATAACTACATATAAAATTGCCAAAATATAAATATGAATAAATACAGACAGAAATGTTAATATAAATACCATAAAACCGGGAGCCCTAATTATGACACAGCAATTTCAACATTAAGACGGTGAGACACCAACACCTGGACAGTAGAACATGAACAATTTACAATGAAGCTAGCTAGAGGATGAGAAGCATAGACCTATATGTAAAGATATGGATAAAGGCACAAGACAATATTGACACAAGCAAAGTTACACACTGAGAATTACAATCGAGAATTAGTTAGTAAATCTGCCCTTTAGAAATTGACACCACTACGGAGCACATATATTCACACGCGTACACACAAACAGAAGTTCACACAACCAGCAAATACACACTTAGAAATACAAACACACAGAAAATGTACAGAGCAATGAAGACACACACTATCTGATTACAACACCCACAAGTACACTACAACTAAACAAATGCACAGGAACACACACAAAGCGGAGCTGAACAGCGACACAGGTTTCAGGTTATTGTGGTGGACAACCTGCACCTTCTAGTATCAGTCAGTTGTAATTGGAGGTGTGCACTCCCTGTCCACAATAAAAGTACACTAATGATCATATAATCACACTGGCCCACTCACTTTTAAAAAGAATAATGCAGCTCTTCACATGGCACTTCTATAGATTCTAAGCGCTATAAATGATAGGTTTTACCACTCCTAGTTTAAAGGTGCACGGGCTTTCATTCCATTGAATGGCCCTTGAAATTCGCTCAAAATAGTGTCATGCCAGAGATTTGGATCAATGCATGGTAACCGAAAGAACAGTATACGAAAGTAGAGTATGCCCACGAAAGTGGGAGAGGGTCTGGGTAAAATGGAACCTGTATAGGGGAAGCCCATGTATTGCCCCTAGAGATACTGCTCCAGACTCAATATTGAGAGAGAACACTTTGTGATTCAAGCTATTGGTAATAAAGGTGCTATTACATCCACCTGTTTATGTTAAGGAGAGTGACACTGATTGTTGAATACCAGACTAATACCCACCAACTGTAATGTAATGTAATACTTGTAATGTGATGACTGATTTGTTGTTAATAAACAGAATATTTAAAAAAAGAAAAAAAACAGTGTCATGCCATGTGCATTACTAAATATACCTCTTAGTTTTGTGTAACTTCAAAGGGATCCATCCCAGACCACCCCATTATTCTTCAATTTAGAAAACGATTGAAGACTCACTTTTTTAAATAATATTACATTATGACACTGTAAATAGTTCGATTTTTGTCTCAGGACCAAACCCCTGCTGCATAGATTTGCTGTCTGATTGTATTTTGTGCCTTCGGATAAAGTGCTCCCTGCCTTTCACTCGGGTTTAGCATATACAAATACCACATACATCCAGCTAGCACTGGTAGTGCAAAGGGTGCAAAAGGCCATGCTCAGGTCAGCAGATGTTAGCCCTGGCTGCTCCTAAATGAACGCTCATGGTGACAGTATGACACTGGAGAAGGTGCTTGGAGTGTGGTGTTGTGTCCACAACAGAATCCTTCTGTCCAGACTGCAGACAGAGCATCCACTGGCATGAAGGTCCATGGGTCTATGTGCCTGTTCCATTCCTGACTCTTCTTTTTCTGCATAGGTGGAGTATATGGATGCTGCTACCCCACTCACCAACCAGTATTACCTGGCGGCCCCTAGTGGTGACATTTATGGGACGGAGCACAACTTAAAGCGTTTCCAACTGGAGGTAATGGCCTCCATCCGCGCAGAGACTCCAGTCAAGGGGCTCTACCTGTCAGGTGAGGCGGAGAGGGAGACACAATGGTTTGCCCGCTGTGTGTGTCCTATGCTCATAAATTTGTTTGGAATTGATCATTAGACCCTCCCACCCCTCTTTATCTCTTCCTGCCTGAGCCCCCACTCTGATATTTTCCTTCCCCTCTCATTCTTCTAGCAGTCCCCTTGAGATGGCCTTTGTATCTCTCCATCATCCGCTTTTCTTGTTTTCTTCACCACATATATCTTCATCACTCCTGCAATGCTCTTTCAGCTCCTTCCTGGCACACCTTGGTATTCAGTACAATAAAGTAAATGTATAGGGGCCTTGTTGATAAACCTCGGATAAGTGACAACAGTCAATAATATAAGAGTTCATGTATCCAGCCCATGCTGAAGCCTGGGCTGTTTCATTCACTATCTCTTTGGTGGGCAATATCAACACAGAGGGGGGCATGTCGGTTCTCGATAAGAGTTTTCCGCCTTTATCTGGTGCGATTGATGCCGATGCATTGGCAATATGACTGACCTGGCGGCACTCATTAAGAACGGTTCTGGTGACCTAAGACATCCTTCGGCTCCCTGGTCCAATGAGGAGCTAAAGATTATGCGCCAACCATGCCAAAAGCTTGAAAGATCTTAGGGTACATTTATCTATCAGTAGACGAAGAACTTTATAAAAGGGAACTTCCCATTAAGCACCGGTGAATAGAGAAAGCCCAAGCGAAGTTTACAACCTTGACAAGGTTTTTAAAATTATGAAGAAATGTTCTAATCCTAGTGCCCTAGCTCAGCCCTTGAGGCCTCCCCGAAATTATGCATGCAGCGTTCAGGCTTTTTTGACAGTAAAATCATGGGCATTGTGGAAGCTCTTAATCCTGCTTGTGCTGATACCTGCATTGATGCTAGCAGATTAAGAGACCAGTGTCTGATAACTCCAACGTTATGCCTGCGCTCATTGGCGAGGTTTATTACCATCACAATGGAGTATTCTGTGGAAGCTCTTAAAGCATGTAAATCGGGCTCCCCTGGTGACCCTCGTGCCCCTCACATACTAGCTACAAATGCTGAGGACAGCAACCCTATCTTGAGTTCTCTTTTAAAGGACTCCTTCCATTAGTCCATTATCCCCAGCGGGTAGAAGAAGACCAAGTTGATCCACTGCAAAAAAAAAACCTTTGGTAGACAAATCTATTCTAGACAACTATAGGCCTATTTCTTTGTTGCCAGCTTTCTTGAAGATTCCCGAGAAACTAATCAATGCCTAATTCGCTAGCCACTTCGTCTCAAATCAGTTGCTGCATCCATCACAATCGGGCTTTTGCCCCGGACACAGCATTGAATCTACTCTGGCAGGGGTTTGGATGCTATCAAACTGGCTGTGGACAATGGGAAGCAAGTTGCCCTATTGGTATTAGATCCATCTGCACGTTCAATACGGTTTCCCATCCTATCCTGTTACAACGCTTGTGAAACTTTGGGATAGGTGGAGCCACTGTGGCCTGGTTGAGTTTCTTTCAGTTGAGCAGATGCCAATTAGTTTAAATACCATCATTGTTTTCTGACACAAAACCGTTAAAATGTTGTGTTCATTTGGGCTCTGCATTGAGTCTAACATTGCTTAATGTTTTTGTGTCTTCGTTGGCAGTCCTGGTGGAATCTTTTGGAGTGCAGATTGTCTCATCCGCTGAAAGGCCACATGCAGACATTTATTTTCCCCATAGAATATGGGAAAATAAGTTTCTCACCTGTAAGTGGCAGGGTCTCCTTTTTTAGGTCGAGCATTCAAGACCTTTTCCATATACTTTAGTATATACTTTAGTATATACTTAGATGTGAATGTACTTTGTGGGTTCTGGAGATCAGCCCTAGGACCTGTCTGCTTCCGCTTAGGGAATTTCTTTCTGTTCAACTGCCTCTATTTAAGTAGAGGCAGTAAAGGTCAGTAAACTAGTAATACCAGAATTACTTTCTGCTGAGGGACTTTCTTTTTTTTATTTTACTGGCAACTGCCTCTATTTAACTTACTTGATAGAAAATGACCAGCAGAAGTCAGTAAAATACCAGAATCACTTTAGCATTCTCTAGATTCCAGTCCATAGAAATTGTCTTCCACGAGCACCCGTAGACAATAATATTTTTTTCAAATCTTGTATTTTCAGTGATATGACCACTGAAGGCCTGCTTTTATATTCAAAACAGAGCTTTGGACTACACCATTTCCCACTGAAAGGCAATATTTCTTTCCATGTGTTCCCATACCTGGCGTGTCACACAGTTTGGTGCTTACTTTCTCTCCATGTTCAAGAACAGTGGATGTTTCAGCGCCCAGGCTAATGTGCTGCATAGCTACATATCTATAAGTTCCCAAAGGCGAGACCGAATGCATTGCAAATGCTTGTTTACCTTCCCATGGCAGATTGTTTGCAGATTGTCTCCTCTCTTGGTTTGTGCTTTGATTTATGTTTGCTGGTCTTTGTTTCCAGCATGTGATCATTCACTGTGTATTTGATGAGTGTCTGTGCATGGAGTGTTGTCCAAGTGCTCGATGGAATTTCAGCATGCAGTGTCGCTGCAGCTGGGTTTCTAATTACATTGTGTAGCAAGCATTAAGTCTCAGGCTGTTGGGCAGTCCCTCCTCCTGAAACTCATTTTCTATTATACCATTTTAACATTTTCTTTCTATGGTATCATTCTATTCTATTAATGACCCAAAGGCAATAATTATATTTGTAATTATTCATTTCCTATAGCACCTTTTGACAGCTAGATTCCCCATAAACATTCAAAGGAATCAGTTTCCCAACAAAAGACCAGGCTACCATCTCTACCAGTCCCGGCCATTAGCTCAATCCTGCCTCCACACCTAATCACAGTTTTCTTTCAGTGCAATTCAGCCGCTGCTCCAGAATCTGCTTCACATCAATTGCTTTGATTCCAGTTTCAGGCTTCTATTTTCCTATATATTATATACAACTCACTAATTTCCAACACGAAAGACATGTTGGTGTGTAGAATCTTGATTTTTCCTTCATGATAATTAGGAAAATATTCTTTTCAATGTCAGGACTGGAGGCAGGGATTATTCATCGTTCGGACCTTACTCGTCACCATTATGGCCATTCCATTGATGGGTTTAAAATGTTTTTTAACGTAGACTCCCTTGACCAATCATCTGCTTGTATCTAGCTAAAAATGCTTCTGCCACGATAATGCTTCTGGCAAATGAGCTACAAAATGGTACCACGTCAGAATGAAAGGAGATGGCGTAAGCGTTATGACCCGGAGGCTCTGAGGAGGTACAAAGTGATGTTGGGCATCTATAAAAGCGCAACTGTGGCCACTAAAGGAACATTCTGTGAGACATGGATCACTGAGGCCATGAGATCCACAAAAGGAGAACTTAAAGGTGATTAATGAGTTAAGCTGGACTAAAGAACAGGCCTTGGTGATAGATCCGGAGGACTGTAATAGGATGCAGGACGTTTTTATGAATAAAATGAAGGATATCCTGTACCAAGTAAGGAACACGCCGCTATGTCCTTGCCTATTGATAATGGCTGATGTGTCTTGTCTATCAGGGTGAGAAGTTATCGGTAATCCCACTTTTGGATGCCGAGGCCCTGGCCTTGTCCCTGGAAGCTGTTAAATCAGGCTCACCGGAAGACCCTTGCCCCCCCAAAGTGTATGAAATGGCCTTTTTTGTTGTGGGGGCTGAGTTTTTGTCACTCCTGAATGCCTCATTTGCAGCGGGTAAAGTGCCTTTGAGTTTAAGAAGGCCATGGTTAGCCCACTGTTGAAGTAGGCTGGGGCAGATCCCAAAAACCATAAGAACTATCACCTAGTATCCCTGTTACATCTTCCTGCAAAAGTTCTGGAGCTGTATATAAATAAAATCCTTACAGAAATTAAGGGTGGGCCATCAACTGCTCCATGTTCTCTAATCAGGCTTTCGGGCTCATTATAGTACTGAGTTGTTGATCCTCTCTGTACTGGATAAGCTTAGACTGGTGGCTGACCAGTCTTGTTATTTTGTTGGACCATACGGCAGCATTTGCTACGGTGGACCGGCAAGTGCTTATGAACCGGTTAAGGGCGTGCAGGAATATAGAGTCCGCACTTTTGTGGATTTCCTCATTTTTGATTGACCGGTTGTAGGAAACCGGGGTCTCCAGTCCCTATGGCAGTAACGTGACACGAGCGGCTGGGCACCCAAAGGCCTGTGTGTAAAGCAACCATACAACACGCACCTCTCATGGAACGGGGGACACACACAATAAGGGACGCCACACTGTAAAGGTTTATGCAAATAATTCAAGTTTATCCAAGTATCTCAAGATAAATGCAGTTCATGAGATGTAAATGTAATTCATGAGATATAAATGCAATTCATGAGATATAAATGCAATTCATGAGATATAAATGCAATTCATGAGATATAAATGCAATTCATGGGATATAAATGCAATTCCTGAGATATAAATGCAAGCTTCACTTATACTAGCAGTGGATTCGCCCGCACCATATTCACCAGCATGTTTCTTGAAGGCTCTAGGCCACCCTCGTGGATCTTACTTCTCAGGGAAGGGTTTGGGGACCGCAGCGCCACTCCTGGGGCGTGCAGGGACCCAGGGCAGACCTCGTGGGCCCACCGCTACTTCGGTTACCTGTAGCGCCTCAGTGGCGATTCCCACGCTTTACGCGCTAAGCGGTGAATACCTCAGAACAGAGCCTTTTTCCACAGAGCGCTACTCGTGATCAACTGGCAATGAATACTTCAGAACGGGGCATCTAGACCAGAGCGCTGCTCGTAGTTGATACCAAGGAATACTTCGGAACGGAGCATTCTACACAGAGCGCTGCTCGTAATCAATAGCCATGCATTCTTCAGAACGGAGCATTTCAAACAGAGCGCTACTCGTAATCATTGGCAAGGAATACTTCAGAACGGAGCATTTCAAACAGAGCGCTACTCGTAATCATTGGCAAGGAATACTTCAGAACGGAGCATTTCAAACAGAGCGCTACTCGTAATCATTAGCAAGGAATACTTCAGAACGGAGCATTTCAAACAGAGCGCTACTCGTAATCATTGGCAAGGAATACTTCAGAACGGAGCATTTCAAACAGAGCGCTACTCGTAATCATTGGCAAGGAATACTTCAGAACGGAGCATTTCAAACAGAGCGCTACTCGTAATCATTGGCAAGGAATACTTCAGAACGGAACATTTCACACAGAGCGCTACTCGTAATCATTGGCAGGGAATACTTCAGAACGGAGCATTTCAAACAGAGCGCTACTCGTAATCATTGGCAAGGAATACTTCAGAACGGAGCATTTCAAACAGAGCCCTACTCGTAATCATTGGCAAGGAATACTTCAGAACGGAACATTTCACACAGAGCGCTACTCGTAATCATTGGCAGGGAATACTTCAGAACGGAGCATTTCAAACAGAGCGCTACTCGTAATCATTAGCAAGGAATACTTCAGAACGGAGCATTTCAAACAGAGCGCTACTCGTAATCATTGGCAAGGAATACTTCAGAACGGAGCATTTCAAACAGAGCGCTACTCGTAATCATTGGCAAGGAATACTTCAGAACGGAACATTTCACACAGAGCGCTACTCGTAATCATTAGCAAGGAATACTTCAGAACGGAGCATTTCAAACAGAGCGCTACTCGTAATCATTGGCAAGGAATACTTCAGAACGGAACATTGCAAACAGAGCGCTACTCATAATCATTAGCAAGGAATACTTCAGAACGGAGCATTTCAAACAGAGCGCTACTCGTAATCATTGGCAAGGAATACTTCAGAACGGAACATTTCACACAGAGCGCTACTCGTAATCATTAGCAAGGAATACTTCAGAACGGAGCATTTCAAACAGAGCGCTACTCGTAATCATTGGCAAGGAATACTTCAGAACGGAGCATTTCACACAGAGCGCTGCGAGTCTTACGGAGCGAGTCTCTCGTACTCCGGTGCAGTTTGTAGGGCACCACGCTCCTTGCCAGTCAATGGGGAACAAGGGGTCAGCTCCCTCGGCGGGGTCTCTCAGTCGTGGTGACAAGAGGACTCCCACGGAGAGGGAACCTGGGCTCAGGATGCGGTGTGGCTCCCAGCCTGTAGGGGGTGCACCGGGGTCAGTCCCAAGCCTCTGGGCTTACCTTGCTCGAGTCCGCAGGTGATCCTGTTGCGACAGATGGCCGGCCACAGCCTCACGCACCTTCACCACAGCTGCGACGGCAGCGACGGGGCCCCGGGCCTCTCCTCAGACCTCACGACGATAGGGGGCACTCCTCCGACCTCCGGGCCGCAGCGGTGAGCGCGTTTCAGCCTCCACACCACGGGGGGGGGGGGGCTCAAATTAAGCAGTGGAGCTCCGCGCTCAACGGAGCACGCTGCCGGGGATCCCAGGCCAGGTCAGGGAGCGCAGGGGGTAACAGAGCTAAGACCTGGTTGATCCTCAGCGATTCCACAATCAGCTTGTCATGTAGTTTCAATGTTCAGTCTGGACACGCAGTCTCAGCATTCAGTTCCTGCAATCAGTTTCTCTAGGAAGTCTTGATGGCGCAGATGTATCTGGCGCCCTTAAGGGGTTCTATTAGAGGGGGGTAGGGAGTGAGTTGGTGACTAGGTCCTTCCTAGTCAGGCTGGGCAGAGGTGTCCTGGGTCCTCCTACTGCTGGGCAAGATCAGTGGGTTTCACAGGGTCCCTCATTCACTTAAGAGGCAGCACCTAAATCCTGTCACTCTCAGAGGCATAAGTCCCTGGCTAGGCCCTACCGCCTACACTCCTGCGTGGATTCTCCGGCTTTGCTTTACCCCACTGGCCAACTAACTACAAAATGTTCCCTCCCTCACTTAAGTAGCCCTAGGTCAGGTGACCTCTAGCCAAGGCGGCAAAAGTAAAACCACACCTCCCTTCTAGAAGGTTCCAGCACATTCCAGGAGCTTCCCCATTCTACCTATGGGACAAAAAAGGCGGGCTGGTGTCGCAACATTGTTGTGGGGTTCCAGCCAGCTCCTGGCAGCTAGGGTGCTACTGATAAAGACCACTCTGCAGTAGCAGGGGTCTGTGGCAGCCATCTTGGGAGAAGTAAAAACGAAAAAAAAACTCAGGGAAAAGGGCCAAGTCCAACACCGGTCACAGAGGGTGCAGATGGGTGGTCATGTTTCTAGATAAGGGACACGTTCTTCTGGGGGTCCATCAGGGATCTGCGCTGTCCCCACTGTTGTTCAATATCTAGCTATATTCTCTGATTGCAGCTTTGGCACAGTTGGATTGCCAACTGGTTAACTCTGCTGATGACACCCCACTGATATTACGGATTGAGAATTCCATGCAGGCACAGTTGAACATGCAGAATATTCTTAGGTTCATTGTGAATTGGATGACCGCTAATTGTCTGAAAGTGAATCCAGACAAGACCGAGGCCCTGGCCATCACCACTGAGGGAAATCCTTGGATGGACAGTTCCCCAGGAGTTAGGTACTGTTACAGAATCCGTGCCACCTGTGAAAAGCCTCAGTATCAAGCTGGATGGTATGCTTTCGATGGCTAGGAAGGTGGCAACAGTGGTAGGCAGCTGCACTGTCTCCTTAGGCATCTCTGGAAATTGGTTCCTGTTCTTTCTTTTACAACTATGCGAACAGTGGTGGCTATATTGATTATGTCACGGTAGGACTATGGCAATGCCTTGTACATCGGCCTCCCAATAACCTGCTGTGTAAGCTTCAAGTACTTATAAATGATCCTGCAAGATTATGCTTCATGCTACCAAGAGGGGTGCATGCTACGCCATTGCTTCAACAATTGCACTGGCTGCCAGTCAAACAGAGGGCCAGATTTAAGGGACAGTACATTGCACACAAGACGTTGTATGGCACGGTATCAGCCTATATTAAGGACCGGCTGAGGCCCTGTGTACCTGGATGCCGCCTCTGCTCCTCTGAAGCGATCTTGCTGACGTGCCCACGCTTAAATAAAACCACCTGAGTGGTCGGGCTTTTCCTGTTCTGATACCACAGATCGGAAATGGATTACCAGTTTGAGGAGGGAAACCGCTCTCCTCCCATTTCGGAAGAGACTGAAAACTTTTGTATTTGAACCACCGTTTGGAAGAGATTGACTTTCTCATTTCAACAATATCTGTTGTAATATGGTATCATAATCCTTAGATACGTGCCAAGAGACCTGTGGTATTTGTGCGCTATTTAAGTGTTATTAACATAACATATAAACACACGCTTGCTGCATCGCTCTTCTCATCCAACTTGGTAGAGCGAAAGAAGATGCGGTGGGAAAACGATTCTTTGACTCAACCAACAGCTGTTGACTAGCTGAGGACCACAGTTCTTGTACAGATGGACACAGCATGCAATTGACAACATATGTTGATCTTCCAAACTAAGATATATTGCGGTGTTGGTATGAGGATTGGCCCTCCTTAAGACATCAATTATCACACCTTCTCGAGACATTTCCATTTAAGTCAAGAACTTGAAAGATTGAAATCATGAATAACAAATTCAGCTGACAACTAATTAAAAGACAAATTCTTATTTGGTTTTACTCCATACACAATTTTGAAAAATGGTAAAATCACACAAACAGGTATATTTTTCTTTCGGCAGGTTCTTCCTCGGTGGGTCCTAAACAAATCAGTGGACTCAAGATAGCCTGGCTGAGGAGGGTTGTGAACCCAAAACTGGTCCTAGGATGCTTGGTTCCGGTCCAGGGAAGACATGGCTTGGCAGTTCGGGCTGGACTGTTCCCATGAGGCACAGGGTCAAGACTGATTTGCATATGGCCATGTCTGAACTGGGGTGGTGTAGTGGGCAAAAGAACGATGGATTTAACCCAGATCTCTTGACTGGGGGAGAATGTCTGCATTGTCAGCATTCCGTCCATCATTTGTTTGTTGTAACGCTTTTCGCCCTAAGTGGGATGGGTATTCCCAGACGTGGGACCCGTGCTCACAACGCCACTGGAGTCAAGCTATCCTGGCTGATGACGGCTGATAGCCAGAAACCGGTCCTAGGATGCTTCATTCCGGTCCAGGGAAGACATGGCTTGGCAGATCGGGCTGGACTGTTCCCATGAGGCACAGGGTCAAGACTGATTTGCATATGGCCATGTCTGAACTGGGGTGGTGTAGTGGGCAAAAGAACGATGGATTTAACCCAGATCTCTTGACTGGGGGAGAATGTCTGCATTGTCAGCATTCCGTCCATCATTTGTTTGTTGTAACGCTTTTCGCCCTAAGTGGGATGGGTATTCCCAGACGTGGGATCCGTGCTCACTACGCCACTGGAGTCAAGCTATCCTGGCTGATGACGGCTGATAGCCAGAAACCGGTCCTAGGATGCTTGATTCCGGTCCAGGGAAGACATGGCTTGGCAGTTTGGGCTGGACTGTTCCCATGAGGCACAGGGTCAAGACTGATTTGCATATGGCCATGTCTGAACTGGGGTGGTGTAGTGGGCAAAAGAACGATGGATTTAACCCAGATCTCTTGACTGGGGGAGAATGTCTGCATTGTTAGCATTCCGTCCATCATTTGTTTGTTGTAACGCTTTTCGCCCTAAGTGGGATGGGTATTCCCAGACGTGGGACCCGTGCTCACTACGCCACTGGAGTCAAGCTATCCTGGCTGATGACGGTTGATAGCCAGAAACCGGTCCTAGGATGCTTGATTCCGGTCCAGGGAAGACATGGCTTGGCAGTTCGGGCTGGACTGTTCCCATGAGGCACAGGGTCAAGACTGATTTGCATATGGCCATGTCTGAACTGGGGTGGTGTAGTGGGCAAAAGAACGATGGATTTAACCCAGATCTCTTGACTGGGGGAGAATGTCTGCATTGTCAGCATTCCGTCCATCATTTGTTTGTTGTAACGCTTTTCGCCCTAAGTGGGATGGGTATTCCCAGACGTGGGACCCGTGCTCACTACGCCACTGGAGTCAAGCTATCCTGGCTGATGACGGCTGATAGCCAGAAACCGGTCCTAGGATGCTTGATTCCGGTCCAGGGAAGACATGGCTTGGCAGTTAGGGCTGGACTGTTCCCATGAGGCACAGGGTCAAGACTGATTTGCATATGGCCATGTCTGAACTGGGGTGGTGTAGTGGGCAAAAGAACGATGGATTTAACCCAGATCTCTTGACTGGGGGAGAATGTCTGCATTGTCAGCATTCCGTCCATCATTTGTTTGTTGTAACGCTTTTCGCCCTAAGTGGGATGGGTATTCCCAGACGTGGGACCCGTGCTCACTACGCCACTGGAGTCAAGCTATCCTGGCTGATGACGGCTGATAGCCAGAAACCGGTCCTAGGATGCTTGATTCCGGTCCAGGGAAGACATGGCTTGGCAGTTCGGGCTGGACTGTTCCCATGAGGCACAGGGTCAAGACTGATTTGCATATGGCCATGTCTGAACTGGGGTGGTGTAGTGGGCAAAAGAACGATGGATTTAACCCAGATCTCTTGACTGGGGGAGAATGTCTGCATTGTCAGCATTCCGTCCATCATTTGTTTGTTGTAACGCTTTTCGCCCTAAGTGGGATGGGTATTCCCAGACGTGGGACCCGTGCTCACTACGCCACTGGAGTCAAGCTATCCTGGCTGATGACGGCTGATAGCCAGAAACCGGTCCTAGGATGCTTGATTCCGGTCCAGGGAAGACATGGCTTGGCAGTTCGGGCTGGACTGTTCCCATGAGGCACAGGGTCAAGACTGATTTGCATATGGCCATGTCTGAACTGGGGTGGTGTAGTGGGCAAAAGAACGATGGATTTAACCCAGATCTCTTGACTGGGGGAGAATGTCTGCATTGTCAGCATTCCGTCCATCATTTGTTTGTTGTAACGCTTTTCGCCCTAAGTGGGATGGGTATTCCCAGACGTGGGACCCGTGCTCACTACGCCACTGGAGTCAAGCTATCCTGGCTGATGACGGCTGATAGCCAGAAACCAGTCCTAGGATGCTTGATTCCGGTCCAGGGAAGACATGGCTTGGCAGTTCGGGCTGGACTGTTCCCATGAAGCACAGGGTCAAGACTGATTTGCATATTGCCATGTCTGAACTGGGGTGGTGTAGTGGGCAAAAGAACGATGGATTTAACCCAGATCTCTTGACTGGGGGAGAATGTCTGCATTGTCAGCATTCCGTCCATCATTTGTTTGTTGTAACGCAACAAAGAACTGAAGGCCCCTCTTCTGAAGCATAAAGTTTTCCCAGGTGCAGATAAGGAGTTCCCTAAAACTTCCGTAAATTTATCCTTTCACACCAACAAGTCCACAATCGTGTACGGTGAACCTGAACCTGCCACAATGAAAATGTTTACCCCACAAATCTTCATGCCACATATCGGTTTTGACCTTGACTGTCTGAGGGAGACTGACATCACTACAGTTGGAATGTTCCTTGATACCCAGTACACACTCCTTGTCCTTATAGTTTGACTCCGACTCAGAACCTTCTGAGCCAGAATCTGAGTCTGACTCCTGCACCCTAGCTAGACTTTCACCTGCTTTACCTTTACTAAACAATTTAGCAAAATGCTCTCTGATTCCACATTCTTTATACTTGCTTGCTCGCTGGACATTTTTTGCTATATGCCCAGTGGTCTTCACTCCCACAGCTATAATATCTTCTCACCTTTACTTATTCGTGGTTTTCTTCGAATCACCCTGAAGTTTGGGTTTATCACTTTTGGTTTTCTGTTTAACCGCACAAACCACCTCCTTAGACTCCTCCTTAGAAGTTGCCCCAGCTGCTTTTGCACACTTGTTTGAAATTGTGGCTTTTTTTTTTTTAAGTTTGAGTTTATTGAAGAAATAAAGAAGGGAGGGAGAAGGGAGGGGAACGGGGTATAATCATCTTGATAAGCATATACAAAAAATAAGCAGTTCAATAGAAACTCTCATTAAAAGCAAATATAACAAGCATGAAGCTTACATGAACGGAACCTACGTATAGGAATGAAAAATACCATTGTTGGACCTGGCCCTTTTTGTGGGGTCATCCCTAAACTTTTTGCCTTCCTCCTGTATTTTTCCTGACCTGTTGTTGGCTGATTTATGACTCTGGGCACCTTACCACTGCTGATCAGTGCTAAGGTGCATATGCTCTCCCTATGGTAAAATGTATACATTGATTGGTGTCCATGATTGGTTCATTTGGTTTACTGTCAGCCCCTAGTAGAGTGCACCAGGAGTGCCAGGGCTTGTAAATACAAATGCCGCTAGTGGGCTTGCAGCACTGGTTGTGCCACCCACAGAAGCGGCCTAGTAAAATGTGTCTAGGATCTGCCACTGCAGAACCTGCGCGCGGTCTGGTACCGTCGCGCTGACTGCGCAAGTGCACCCACTTGCCAGTCCCTAAACCTTCCCTTAACTACATATTAGTCACCCCTCTGGTAGGCCCAAGGGCAGGGTGCATTGTAGGCATAAGGTAGGACATGCCCTGATGTGTGTGGCATGTCTTAATAGTGAATTACAGCCATTTTCGTTTTTCACTATTGAAGGCTACCTGCTCTCCATAGGCCAGAATGGGCTGCTGGAGTCACTACACGCTGTGACCCCAGTGGACTCATAGAGCATGGTAGAAAGTCATGTTTAGTATGCCTGAACTCAGAATAATAAAATACTTCTTTTAGTAAAGTTTATTTTAATATCCTGCGTTTGTAAATACTACTTTTAGAAAGTTAGTATTTACTGATCTGGCCATTCAGTCCGCCTCTGCGCTGTGTGTGTGTGTGTGTTCTGCCTAGCAACAGTAAGGAGCAGGGCTGGGGAATTCCAGGAGATAGGCTGGCTGCCAGGTGGTGGGTAGAGAGATTACACCAGGATGGGTGGGAGGAGTACACCTTGACTCTTGAATAGACCTGTGCCCTGCCAGCACAAAGCCGGCGCCGCCCCCTGTGGAGCGGCTGATGTCTCTGCCCTGCTGCTGAAAGGAAAGCGCAGAGTCACCACAACAAAGTGCTCCAGAACTGAACTGAGCCAGGCCCAGGCCCCCTGGCGCTAAAGAACAAAAGAATTGTGCTATAAAAGTAGGAGCCTGGCTCCTAAGAAAAAGACTTTAATTCAACTTGTGCTGTTACAAACAATCTCCAAGGGCTTGCGTGTGAACTTGCCCCCTGACCTGCGCCCCAGGAACAGTGGGCGCTACCACCCTGAAAGAAGAGGAGAAGTGCCGTGGGTAATTCCGCAAGCTGACCCCTGGGAACCTGTGCATCCCCGGACCTCACTGAGCAACGCGACTTCTGCTGCTGGCGTGGCTGCAAACAAAGTAAAGGCCTGACAGCCCGAGCACCGTGAACAGCTGCCCCCTCGAGCCGTAGCTCGCAAAGTAAGGAGGAGAGTCCTGCGTCTGAGCACCGAGCCCCTGTGACCCCGCCGGGTTGTGGAGGCTTTTGTGAGGACCTGAAACGTGCCCTGGTTCGCCGTACCTGGACGAAGCTGACAGCGCGCTGCGCTGGGAAATCACCCCGAGGCTGCCCACCTGCCTCTGACCCCCCTTCGTGGCAACCTGCATCCTGCCCGAGCGCCCCACGGAGCTCCGCCGTCCCCTGGACACTTGGGACGCCAGCGCGACGTGGGACACCCCTGGATTGGACCGCGAGGCCGCCACGAACCTTCCCCGTGAAGCTGCAAAGGTACGGCGCTGATCGCGGTGAAAGTACGATCCCTACTTTCCTTTAAACATATTGCCTTCAAGTGTACGGTGTCTGAGCCGTACTTGCCATTGAACCCCCCCCCTGGGTTCGAACCGTACTGCTTCTAAAGTACTCTGGGTTTGAGCCGTACCTGCCTTTGCCAGTTCGAACCGTACGTCCAGCTGAGTCAATTGCGCCTTGTGAATATACTGCCTTGCCTGGGTTCGAACCGTACGTCCAGCTGAGTCAATTGCGCTTTGTAAACGTACTGCCTTGCCTTGGTTCGAACCGTACGGGCCTTGGAACCAGCAGAGTCCGAACCGTACCTACGATTGAGCCGAACATCATTGAAAAGCATTGCCGGTGCTCACGCGAGAAGAGTGAGACTCGGCAAGCGTACTCCGGCTCACGCGAGAAGCGTGAGAAACGGCACGGTCCTTTCAAAACCTTGCCCAGAGCACCCCAAAGGCGCTACGAAGTGCCCCGAAGACCTAAAGAACTTATTTTAAACAGAACTGTGCCATTTTGAAACCTGTGGACTGCCCTTAAAGCATTTTGAGAGTAACTGGATTATTTTACCAAGAGAACTGTATTTATGCAACCTGCCTGAAAGAAAACCTTTTATATAAAGAATCCTATTTTTGATAAATACAGCCTTGTGTCTTTGTGTGGTGGGGAGGTGATTATTGTGTGGGACAACTTGAACGCTTAACCTATATGCCCTCTGGAAATCTAGCCTGACTGCTCGCGCCACGTTACCTAGAGGGTGAGCAGGGGTTATTTTTAAAGAGGTGATCCTTTGCCCTGACTTAGAGGAAAGGGTCCCTGCTTGTCGCAAGTGCATACCTGCGCCAACCAGAGACCCCGGATTCTAACAACCATATAATATAGTAGAATGTAATATCATAGCAAAAAGGCATTAAAGAAACAAGAAAATCATGGTGGCTTATGCACCTCAACTGTGTCAGGGTCTGGAGAGGCGTGTGTTGGAGCAAAGGAGGAGAGATAGGATACCAAAGGGAGCCAAATCAGGTCGCGTTTAGCTGCTAGGGAAACGGGAGATACGTAATTAGTATCTAGGCGATGATGGAAGCAAACTGCATTCCACCAAGAGTGGTAGGAGACATTTGCAGCCTGTTTCCAATTAGAAGTAATGGTATGGAAAGCCACAGCAACTAGAAGGTCAATTAATAGATAATGGGAAGGAGATTGCGGGAGTCTCGGTGATAGGGAACCTAGAAAAACTTGCGAAGGGGAAAAGGGAATTTGAAGTTGGAATATCTTTTGTATTTGCGTCCAAACTAGATGCCAGAACTTGGAGATAGGAGGGCATTCAAACAACATGTGTTTGAGATCTGCAACGGGACAGGAACAGGACCAACAAATAGGGGACGTGTCAGGTGAAAAACGGGATAAAACATGTGGAGTACATAAAGTTCTATTATAAATGAAATATAAGGTTTGGGTAGTATTAGCAGCTCTAGAGGCTTTATGAAGCTTAGCCCATATTTTTTCCCAAAAAGGTATTGGCCAATCCTGAGAAAGATCTAATTCCCATGCATTCTCGATTTTAGATTTTAGTCTGTCAGTGGAGTACCGGAAAGAGTTATAAATAGCAGAGGCTGAGGGAGACGTCTCCAATAATAAAGAAGTAGCTTTACGGTCCAAAGGAATATCGGTAGATGGCGCCAAGGAGCAAAGATATAAGATCAGGACTGGGATAAGGGCATGGTATTGCGATCGAGCAGAAGAGGGCAGTGAGAAAGAGGATTGAAGTTCCTGGAATGAGAGAGGAGTATCTTGGGAAATTAATTGAGAGATCCAACACAATCCTCGAGAATGCCATGTCTTCCAAAATAAGGTGCGATTACGAATTTTGAAAAGCGAGTTGTGCCATATCGGTTGTTCGTGAATGGAAAGGAGGGAGGGATAAGATGATATTATGTAAGGGAGAAGGAGAGTACGGGAATGAGAAATAACAGGCGTACGAAAGCGAACTAAAGAAGACGTGAAGGATAAGAATTCGCGAAAGGTAAAGGGGGACAGAAAGGAAGATTCTATACTTAACCAGACGGGTGGATAGTGCGGAATATCAGAAGAGAACCAGCAGGTCGATTGTTTCAAAGAGAAAGCTCGATGATATTCTCTGAAATCCGGAAAGCGCACACCAGACTGGGCCTTATCCTTGAGCAATGAAGCCAAAGCTATCCGAGACCGCTTGCCATTCCATAAGAATTTCAGCAACAAGGAATCAATCCGTTTAAAGAAGGAAACTGGAATGTGTCCTGGAAGCATGGAAATGGTATAAAGAAGAAGAGGGGATAACATCATTTTTATAGAGTTGAGCCGACCCCACCAGGACAGAAAGAGCGGGTTCCAACGTTAAATAGCCGTGTCCATTTTCTTGAAGACATAGTCAAAATTAAATTTGAGCGTATCAGACGAGAGGAGCGAACCAAACACCCAGATATTTGATCTTAGATGTTTGCCATGAGAAACCCGTTTGGGAAAAAAGATGCTTTTGACAAATAGGGTCTAAAGGTAGAATCTCGCACTTATCAGCATTTAGGCGATAACCAGAGACCGCGGAGAAGGAAGACACCTGCTGGAGAAAAGAGGGAATAGAGGAAACAGGATCAAAGCAGTAAAAAAGAATATCGTCAGCATAGACCGAGAGTTTAACCTGACGCGAACCAAATTTAAAACCAGAAATACTGTTATCCAAACGAATTTTGGTAAGAAAGGGTTCCAAGGCTAAAACAAAAAGTTGGGGGGATAGAGGACAGCCTTGTCGCACTCCCCTGTGTAACGAGAAATAATCCGAGGTCATCCCATTGACAAAAATGGAAGCCTGGGGATTAGAATAGAGTAAAGAAATAATAGAGATGAATTTGGAAGAAAAACCGATCCAGCGCAAGGCCTGAAACATAAAATCCCATCCAATCCTGTCAAAGGCTTTCTCCGCGTCTAAAGAAATAGCTGCGAAGGGAAGCGACAGAGAGGAATCCTTGCTAAGTATATTAAGAAAAACACGGGAATTGTCATATGAGAGACGGCCCTTGACAAAGCCTGATTGTTCAGGGCCAATGAGATCGGGTAAAAGGGGATCCATGCGCAATGCCAAAATTTTAGCCAGAATTTTATAATCCGTATTGACCAGGGAAATTGGGCTGTAATTTTTGCATAACGAGTGGTCCTTATCTTCTTTGGGAATTAAACAGATTAAAGCCTGTTGGAAGGAGCCTCTGGAAGAACCCGCTGCAAGGAAGGATTGGAATAATAGTAACAGTTTAGGGAGAAGTAGAGAGGCGAAGTGGCTGTAAAATTCAATAGTGAAACCATCAGGGCCTGGAGACTTACCGTGCCGCAATTTAGAAACAGCATTGGAGATTTCAGAAAGCGAAATGTCCCGCTCTAGGGCAGTAAAATCAATGTGAGAAGCCGGGGGGGAAGGAAGCAAATGAAAATATGAAAGAAGATCCGTAGTCTCCGGGATGTGTTCGGGGGTATAAAGATTGTCATAGAATTTAACAAACTCAGAAAGAATGTCTTTATCTTTAAAACATGAGTTCCCAGTGGAAGTCTTAATGGACTCAACCTTTGTACGCTCCTTTCTTATCTTTAAATAATTGGCCAAAAGTTTCCCCATTTTGTTCTTACCCCCATAATACCTGGAATTACATTTTAGCAAAAGGTTAGAGGCAGCATCAGTTGTAAACGTATTGAAGGAAATTTTCACATCAATAAGCTTTTTAAGAGAAATCTCAGATTTAGAAGCATGATAATCAAGCTCTAAAGACTTAATATTAGCTAAAATGTGTTCGGACTTGGCTTCTCGAAGTTTCTTTCGTCGGGCTACAAAATTAATAATAAAACCCCTAGAGGCATCTTTAAAAGAATCCCAAACAGTAACAAAAGAGGAATCAGGGGTATGATTGAGAAGGAAAAATTCAGTGGCAAAGGCAGTAAATTCAGAACAAAAAGTAGGTTCCAAAAGCAAAGCATTGTTGAAACGCCATCTGCCAGAGTGAGGGGAAAAAGGAAGTAGGTAAGGTCCACATGAATCGGAGCATGGTCCGAGATTAGGATGGAACCAATGTCAGAGCGTATAGCGTGCTGGGATAGGGGTTTACTAAGGAAGATATGATCAATGTGGGATTGTGATTGATGTGGAGGGGAGTAAAAACTGTATTCTCTAAGATCAGGATTACACAATCTCCAGATATCCACCAAGGCATTATTTTGAAAGGTGTTAACAAATTGAGAGTGCATCCTAGAGGGGATAAATTTAACATTGGAATGACGATCGAGGAAGGGATCAACAACTTGGTTACAATCTCCCCCGAGAAGTATGTAATCCCCAGAAAGGGAGGACAGTTTAGTTGAAATAGAGGGCCAAAATAATCTGTCAATCCCAGTTGGGGCATACACATTAAAAAGAGTGATAGGAATATTATCTATAAGCAGTGTAACAATAACCCATCGACCATCAACATCACTTTCGTGAGAAATTGAGGAAACATTTAACTTTTTATGTAATAAAATCACAACACCATTTTTCTTGGAAACTGTGGGGGAGCAAAAAACATGACCCACCCAACAACACTTGAGTTTCAGAGCCTCCGTTTCAGAGAGATGAGTCTCCTGAAGGAGGGCAACATCAGACTTAAGTCTCGCTAAATGTGATAAAACCCTTTGCCTTTTAATGGGGTTGTTTAAACCCTTAACGTTCCACGATGTAACACGGAATGGAACAGCAAAGAAAAACAGCTAACAGCAACATGCTTATTATTGCAGAAAAAATAACTTGAGAAAACTGAGAGAATTGTAACGAATTGATAAAGGAAAGAGGGCAGAAGGAGAGAAAGCAAAGAGGAAGAAAAGGAAAGGAAAAGAAGGAAGGAACCACTATGAATATAATACTGAATCCAAGGAAAGGAAGGAGCAAGAAGGGGAGATGGGAGGAGAAAGAAAGTGAAAAGAGAGAGGAAGGAGCAAATGGTAAGAGATCAAGTGTAGAAAAAAGGACAGAAACAAAAACCAACAAGAAGACAGTACACATTCGAAACGAACGACTGAAAAACATACTTACGGAACGAAAAACTCAAGAACGAGGATGGGGTGATGGCGCCGGGAGACAGCGACGACAACATTCAGAGCAGACATCAAACCTCCAATACCATGGATCTAAAAACGCAGCATATAGAAAGCAGCATGGCACATCAGGGTAGGAGGGAGGAAGGAGATGTCTGTAGAAACAAGAGAAATATACAATTGAAGGGAAAGATGTGTCACAGGGAAACAGGAAAAAAAAAAAAACTACAATTGAACTACAGAGGGGACACATGAGAGTGAAACGGCTGTCGGAAGAAGAGACAGTAGGGGATTCACAACATCAGCGATAATGGAGAGACAACAGGATCATAACAGTTCCAAGAAGAAGTAGCAGATCTTGTCAACCAGGTCTGGATACATCCATAACATCTGGGCCTTGCCGTTGGACAAACGCCTGCAAGGCTGCGGGGTCTTCATATGTGGTTGTTCTGTCTTTATATGTGACCTTGAAGAGACAAGGGTGTAGTAGTCCATATCTAGCATTCAGGGCCCGTAGTTGAGGTCGCATGTCCAAGAACTTCTTCCTTCGATCTGCAGTGGCCTTGGAGACATCTTGTGAAAGATAGAGGCGGTGACCTTCCCACATAATTTGCTTCTTGAGCTTGGCAGCTGAAAGGACCTGTAGGAGGTCAGTGAATTGCAGGAATAACATATTGACACCTCTAGGCTTCCTAGCGACCTTCGGTCCAAGGCGATGAGCCCTTTGGATGTTAACGGAAGTTCAGGCCGGAGCATCTAAGATCTTGGCAAGAAAGGATTGGAAGAAGACGGTGGGGTGTGACCCCTCTGTAAGTTATGGAAGACCATATAGGCGCAGGTTGTTTCTACGATTCCTATTTTCCAAATCCTCCGTCTGACGTTTAAGTAGAAGAATCTCCGCCTCCATTGACGGAATATGGGAACAAGAGGATTGCAAAGAGTCTGTGGAAGTTTCCAAAGTTTGAACACGTGACTCCAGAGACGGCCATTTTTCCTGCATAGCCTGCATGTTCTTTGTGGTAGCTTCCATAAAGGGTTTGAACGCACGAAGTTCTTCCAAAATGAGATCCATGGAAGCGGATGAGGAGTTACTCCCTGGGGATGGTGGATCCTTCTTCAGGCGCTTAGAGGAAGCTAGAGAGGACGGCATCTTTCCTTTGTTGCGCGCTTTTGGGATGGCGCCTCGTATTAAATCTGATTTTGATGCCGTGGCGTCTGCCATGTCCTGAGGAGGAGAATCCGAATCCGAGTCCACAGGCAATTGAGAAGAAGTAGCCAGCTTTAAATTCCGGAGTTTTCCCATGAAGAGTCTAAGAGTCAATTGAACGAAAGCAATAGGTCAATGATGAAAATACAGGAAACCTGAATCCAAGGAAGACAGGCAAACGCGAAAGACAGGCTGAAGTCACCACAAGACGAAGCAAAGCTGAGTCGAAGCAAAAGCAAGCATGATCATGCAGAAGTAGAGGAAACACAGTTGTGGCCCTGTAAGACATTTCCCCTCCCAAGGTGTCCTTCTAACAAAACATTGTACAGGAAGAAATGCTTGAAGTCATAAAAAATCGAAGTGAAGATCCATAAGTTCATCCAATTGTGTAAATATGAATGAGAAAACACTCCGCAAAATGGTGTTTACACCTTGCAAAATCGACGTTTTGCTGTCCTGGGGAGCGGCAAATGAAGTTTCTTGAAGGTGCGTGATATTTCAGCGGAGTATTCCTCTGGCTAGCTACATATCAAGTAGCCTGTGAGCGCAAACTCGTCGCGCCGGTTCGGGGAGCTTCACTCCGACGCCGCCATACTCATTGGGCGTTAGCCACGCCCCCCCAATAGCTGGAAAATTAACAATGCAGAAAGGAGCATTTGAAAAAGAACCACATTCTCAGTTTAAAAGAAGAATTAGTCTCTGATGCACTGAGGCGTTTGGGCAGTAGATGGCAGCAAAGCACTTGTGAACAGGGAAAAGAAAGTCAAATATGAGATTCCTGAAGGCTGTAGAAAATATTGCTTAGCATCGAGGAGAGCAAGCTGCATGAGGAAGTGAACTTCGTTATAGCAGGTAAAGCGCATTCAATATGCAAGAAACCAGGCAAAGGAAAAATTGTGGGCTTCAGTATATTGATATTAAACTTTGTCAGTCAACTGAGGGGTATGTCAGAGGCACAATATGCAGAAGACTCCCCATATGCAATGCGAGGTAAAATTCCTCACAGAGTATGGATTAAAATGACGGCGGTTTCTGTTACGAAACGGCTCCGACGTGCTAACCACAAAAAGCGCCCCTTACATGCTGCTGCCGCTCTCCTCAATCATTCCAGTGTATGCAGCTTCATTTCCGCCGGGCGAGCTCGACTTTTGAGGTCCGTGCGTGAGTTCTTAGTCACGCTATGTCGTCCGTTCTCTCCCGCGTCCCGGGAGAGCTAGGGACAGTCCGCCATTTTCCTCTGGCGCTCAGGTTCAAACACGAAATTGTGGCTTTCTTAACAAATGCAATTCCAACCGCTCATGGTGCCTTCCTATATATCCATAACCTCTTTTGCATATGCTCGTTATTGGCATACATGATGGCCTGGTCACCAATGAGCTCATCATGTAAAGCTACAAACCTACATTTAAGGGCAAGCTTTCTCAGGGCTGAGACAGTCTTCCACAGGCTCCAATTTGTTCTGAAAAAATTGTGCCTGTCAATTGCAATACACACAGAAGCTGACTAAAAATGTATTTAAGTCTTCTAGCACATGTAGGAATACATTGGAGTCACCTGAACTACGAGTTTTTTTACCCATGCCATTGTACACTATGATCCTTTGGGAATCTAGAGAGTGTAAGAGTATTTTCTTATCAACTGCGATAACTCCTCACCTTCAACAGTATCAATGTAATTAAGAAAACACCCCTTCCACTCCTGCCACTTACTGACTGTTTCAACTGAGGAAGGTAAAAATGGTTGTGATTGTGTCAGTGAAAAAGTGTGAGATGCACAGGACTCGAATTATAACCTCCGTCTGAATACAACGACATGTTGCTATAGGTTGCAAAGTGGCAAACAGAATACCAACCCCCAAAAGTTTGTGAAAGATGACTATGTATAGATGGCAAATAATATAGCTGTGTCCTTTAAGGTGTGGGTGTCACTCCAAAAATGCCCCCTTAGGAAGTATTCGACAGGTAAAAATGAATCCACTTGTATGGTGCTGAAGCTCTGAGCACAATTTCCACTGTACACTGCAGTCCTGCGCGCTAATACCAAGCAGAGCCAAGGATGTGCGGCAAACTTGTATCATCAGAGACTTCACGCCCAGTAGCATCAAAGTCAAGAAGAACTTAAAGGTGCTATAACCAACTGCGCATTGATCGCATTACACTGCAGAAGAGGTACTGTACTCTCTGCCCCCCTAAATCCACAATAGAGGCTACTGGCAAGTTAACACTGGCAACAAGTGCAAACATAAAGTACTCGCATGTCGAGTTATACCTTTGTGCCAGCAAGCATTACTAGCACCTTAGACTTACCAACACATCCGTGGTAAACTGGAGACTCTCTTTAGCGCCCGTTTTATGATTTCCACGACACAGCCCCTGTGCAGCGCGTGAGTTTGTCTGCATCCCCAATTCAAAATGGCGGTCACACTGCGCACTTCCCTCTTCTGTGAGTGATGGTGGAGCTCCTGTGACCGTGTGCTGCAGTTGCAGTCTCTTGTCCAATGAGCACATCCATCAGGTTCACTTGCACTTCTCTAGAAGAGCTCTGTTCTCTGAGAGAGTCGAAAAGGGATTTTCCAAAGCAGCCTGGGGTGGTTCTGCTCTTGTCAGATTCTCTTGTGCTGAATATGTTTCATCTTCCCATTTGTTCTCTTAAACTCGTGTCACGTCTCAGGTGTCCTGTGTGACATCGGCTGGCAGAGCTTTTCAGTTCTTATTTGTGGTTTAGTTTTGTTCCTCGGCGTTCCTTAAATGCCACATAAACTTAAATACTTTAGTGTCCTCAGACAGTTCCTGACTTTTGGAGATTTAGGGCCTGATTACAACTTTGGCGGTGTTGGAGCAGGGCTGCCACACCGCCGCTCCGACGGGCATTTCTTTGACGGTGCTCTGAAAAAGGCACCGCAATGGGAGCGTCAAAGGCAGTCCCTGCATCCTATGGACCCTGCAGTCCATGCCGTGCAGAAACTGGGATGCATGCACACAGGGGGGCACAACAAGTGCATGCATGCACCTCCTTAGCCCTGACGCAACAGGGGGCCAAGTAGGGCCCCGTTTATTTCCTCTCCACCACAGTTTTCATGGCAGGCTCACCGCTATGAAAACCGTGGTGGAGAGGAAACTCGTAATGTGTTTGACGGAGTCACAGCAGCACCTCCAAGCATATTACGGCCATAAGACCGCCGCAACACCGCCATGGATCTCTGATACCAGGCGGTTGTGGCGGTACCATAGCCGTCTGACCACCCATCTTGTAATAGGGCAGTCGGAACGCCGGTGCCCACACCGCCACCATGACTACAGCTGTCCACCGGACCGATGTAGTCATAATTAGGCACAAAGTGATCATGCCAAAGACCCACAAGAGTCAACGGGAGGGAAATTCTCCATGCTGCCTGGCTTTTCATATTTGCTCTAGTGTGATATGTGCCCCTCCCACCCTTTATGCCGTTTTACATTCCCCTACAACTCCAATCAGACAGTTGACCCAGTGGCCCATCCTCCAAGCCGTTCCCATTCCTCTTGTTCACTGGCCCTTCCCATTCTTTAAATCCTTTCAGAAGTCTTAGCTCCTCGAGTGTTACCACAAACAAATACTCTATACCCATCGAACGGGTGTAGTGCCCGTTGATTGATACCCCGAAATCCCATCTCATGCTTGGGTACATAGTTCCCACAGCAGGACTATTTACGGGCTTATGGACAATATTTGAGGCTCTACTTACTGATGCTGACCAATGAAGTCTTAGATACCCTATGCTCTGTGAACATAGCAAACCATTAAAAAAATGGCAAAAGTCTCCTTAAAGCGTTGCAAAGTGGTCCTTTCAAGTGACCGTACAGTGAATAATTCCAAAATATGCCTCAAAACCCAGGCAAATACCATCCCACAGAGGACAATTCAGAAATGCCCATGGTTGGTGAGTGCTAGTGATCCAGGACTGGCTAATAGAACTGTTCTTGGCCTCACTGGCTGGCCCCTTTAACTTCTGATATTGCTTGCTTGCTTTTTCATTCTCCACCTAGAGCACCTCGACCCATGTGGTTTTGCTGGTTGGGGTTATGCGGCTTTACTGGTTGGGGTTATGCGGCTTTAATCTTTTGCTTTTATTGACAGATTTTCTGATTTACAGTTTTAGAAGAATGTTGACAGGTAAGGAGTGTGGATAGTGTGTTTTCTTAGATCCTGGTTTTTAGCCATTTCGAATTTGACCTTCAACAAATCAATGTATTGTTTGTTGATCTACCTGGTCATCAAAGCACCGGTTGTGTGAATGTTATATGTTATATTTCTTTTCTTGCAAAATGCCATTGTAGCGTGCTGCATTGCGCTGTGGCACACAGGTGAGTGTGCCCTGTTTTGTGTGAGATGCATACTTGTGACATACACTCTCGTGCATATGATGACACACAAACAACCGCCCCTGTTTTGCTCAATTAAATATGTAATTCCATGGCAATTACAGGTAGTACACCTGTGAAAACCCCAGTTTTCCTTTTGCCCATTGTTGCTTGACCACTGGAAGCCATGTCAACCTAGGTTTAGTGGCTTTGGTTGATCTGGCTTCATGTGGAATCTGAGGCACTGTTATTATGTGAGCTCTGCATGAATTATCGGTGTAAACTAGCTAGTACTGTGCTCCGTTTCAGCACACAATGCTTTTGCACGTGAAGGGTTAATGCTGCTGCTAGTGGCCTCCCTTTGCATCATTGTCGCTCTCAGCATCTCATGAGCGCCTGCGGTGCTGCATAGTACATTGTGGCCAGTAAGACTGGATGACTGTTCTTTTGCAGCAGCTTTCAGGCACCACCATCTACTGCTGGGCAGCTCTGCTGAATACAGTGGACTTTGTTTACATTTGGGAACTAGGTAATGTGGCAGTTGCATGAAATTGGGGGTGGCAGCACTGCTTTATTCCCATTGGTGGAGCCACAGTCATGTGGAACCTCTGTGTTTCCAATAGTGGATCCGCAGACAGTTCATTGGTCAGGAACTCTGTGATCGCAGGCATCGACAGCATCAGAAGGCCCGCCCCATTTACAATTACCCCTTTGATGACATTTACATCATTGTTCCTGATCAGAATCACCGTGCATTGCATGGAAGTCTAAAAACACATATATGTTTACTCTGTGTAACCCACCTCCTTGAGAGGCCAAGTTTTATTCCCTGTATTACTCCTCGGTTGTTTGGATTCTTTATATTCGGTTCTATGTCACTTCCTGTGCTTGGAACTCTGTGATATTCTGATCTGTGTTCCCACCTATATTGGTGTTTTTTACTCTGTTACTATTCTGTGCTCGAGAGTCCCCATTATGGTACCCTGTGTGACTTCCTGCCCCTTTTATCTGTGTGTAACTCTTCTCCCAGTTATCTGTGTTATTTATTTTTCTCTGTTACACCCCTGTCCCTGGAAGCTTTGGTTAGTTCTCTGCCCTGTAGTCCTTATCTGCCCCTGACATTCTGTGGTACTCAGCCCTGTTTTACTCTGACATCCTTTGAATGTTGCATTATTGTGCCCTGTAATACTTCCTTGTCCTCTGCACTTGATGGAATTCTGGCAGGTATTGTTTTCTGTCCAGGGCATTCCCTGGTTTACTTCCTTTTCATGAGGTACCAGGCACCCTACTTATGCTGGTCTCTGGCCTCTGTCCTTGATAGTCCGCCCTATGTTGTCTGCATCCTTGGGATTTGCACATACTGTACTCTTGGAAGTCCTTCATATTCTGACCTGCACTACAGTAGATCAGGTTGTTCAGTCGGCGTTGTAAGCATGTAAAAAGGTTCATCCACAGACCTATGTTGAGGAAGTGTGTGTGTGTATTTGTGGGTGAACGTGGGCACATGTGCATTTGTAGGTGAATTCACAATGGAAAGTTCACTTTTTTACACAACGCTGGTCACTTAACTCCTGTGGATTCCCCACTTATTGCCACCATGGTTTGCCCATGGCCTGTCTCACCATCATGGAACCCTACTGTTCTCCTACCCCAGTCCCCTGTACCACTTTTCCTGATATGGTGCCCTTTCCCATCTTCTGTCATAGTTTCATGGAAGAGTCGCAGACTCACTCTGGGGAAACAGAGGTGGGCACATCCCTACTTTTCTCTTCTGGCCACATTGTGGAGGTGGTGCGGTGTGGCAAACCAGTGCGGCAGCAGTTTGATACCACGAGTGGTGGTAGCACGCTTGCGTCCTAACCGCATACCTGGATGCACATTCCCTGGATGTGCATGAACTCTTGCAGTGAACCTAAGGCTCATGGCATCTCTCTGTTCCTCTACAGGACAGGACGTGTTCAGCTGTGGCATCGCTGGGGCGGTCCATGGGGGTCTGATCGCTGGCTGTGCAGTTCTGAATCGCATCCTGTACCTGGACCTCTTGCTTATGAAGAAGAGATTGAAGAGGCAGAGTGCCAAGAAGTCTGCTTGATACCCTGAAGAGATGAAGACTGGATTGGCCAATCAGCTAGAACTGGATCTGCACTGTATGAGGTTCACCAGCTGCTCCAATGTGTCAGCCATGTCACCTCTGACCCTTTGTATGCAACATCTGAGATATCATTACGAAGACTCCTACCAAGATGGCTGAAGCTAAGTATGCGCTTCAGCAGTGGTTAGGGATGAGGGCAGGGCAGGAAACTGCTCTGACCCTAAACAGGAAGGCCCATTTTACCACCCTCTGTTGTTGGCTCACATTTGCATAGTTCGTTTGTAACCCACAGGGACATTGCAAAAAGTGTCATCACAGGAACCTCCTTTATTAAATCTGGAGAGCTTCTCTCTTCTGCTGACCTACTGTGGCCTCTCTCTCTACTCTCTCTCAATCTCTCACGCTCTCTCTCTCTGCCCTCTTCGGTGTTAGCTCTTAATTTGAAATCGTGGATTATGCGGAAAATGGACGTATACCCAGGTGTCTTTGCATAGGTAATTCCCAATCCCTCCAGGTAATGTTTGGAGCAATTTTGTGGACATGCGCAAAGCAAAGACAGTTCCCGAACGTCTAATCGGAACATCTTCAACCGGTTCCAAAAATCACATTGGGTAATGCTGTTACCATGTGTTAACAATGCTCCTGATCTACCACCGCACTCCCAGTGAGGCTGTTAGCAAGTCACCTGGTCTGAAACTTGCAGGTATGAGATGGGATGGGCGAACAGCAACCTCGGTGTGCAGGAGGTGGTGCCTGCTGAACAAATTAACTGAACAAACTAAGCAAAGACAGCAGGCCAGTGGATTCTCCTTTGTGCTGGATGGATGGGGCGAGCAGCTGCTGGATGGATGGGGTGAGCAGGTGCTGGATGGAGGGGGTGAGCAGGTGCTGGATGGAAGGGGTGAGCAGGTGCTGGATGGAGGGGGTGAGCAGGTGCTGGATGGAGGGGGTGAGCAGGTGCTGGATGGATGGGGTGAGCAGGTGCTGGATGGAGGGGTGAGCAGGTGCTGGATGGAGGGGGTGAGCAGGTGCTGGATGGAAGGGGTGAGCAGGTGCTGGATGGAGGGGGTGAGCAGGTGCTGGATGGAGGGGGTGAGCCGGTGCTGGATGGAGGGGGTGAGCAGGTGCTGGATGGAGGGGGTGAGCAGGTGCTGGATGGAGGGGGCGAGCAGGTGCTGGATTGATGGGGCGAGCAGGTGCTGGATGGAGGGGGGTGAGCAGGAGCTGGATGGACGGGGTGAGCAGGTGCTGGATGGACGGGGTGAGCAGGTTCTGGATGGATGGGGTGAGCAGGAGCTGGATGGACGGGGTGAGCAGGTGCTGGATGGACGGGGTGAGCAGGTGCTGGATGGAGGAGGTGAGCAGGTGCTGGATGGAGGGGTGAGCAGGTGCTGGATGGAGTGGGTGAGCAGGTGCTGGATGGAGGGGGTGAGCAGGTGCTGGATGGACGGGGTGAGCAGGTGCTGGATGGAGGGGGTGAGCAGGTGCTGGATGGAGGGGTGAGCAGGTGCTGGATGGACGGGGTGAACAGGTGCTGGATGGACGGGGTGAGCAGGTGCTGGATGGAGGGGGTGAGCAGGTGCTGGATGGAGGGGGTGAGCAGATGCTGGATGGAGGGGGTGAGCAGGTGCTGGATGGACGGAGTGAGCAGGTGCTGGATGGAGGGGGTGAGCAGGTGCTGGATGGACGGGGTGAGCAGGTGCTGGATGGACGGGGTGAGCAGGTGCTGGATGGAGGGGGTGAGCAGATGCTGGATGGAGGGGGTGAGCAGGTGCGTGATGGAGGGGGTGAGCAGGTGCTGGATGGAGGGGGTGAGCAGGTGCTGGATGGAGGGGGTGAGTCCCTTTTGCTCAGTAATTGGTGCGATATTTATTGCACCTGACAAAATCAGACTCTGCCGAGTTGGAGTGTATCAGGAGCGATAAATACCACCCAATTACGAGTTTTGGTGAATAACATGCAGAGTTTGGTGGAGTAAGCACCAAAATCTGCTTATTTCAGTAAATATCAGGATTTTCCCCTCTATAAGTATTGGCATGCCAACGCATAATTGCGATATGTGCATTAACGGGAGTTACCACATACTTTGCAATTAACCGGGTCACTCGTAGTGTCATTTGTGTCTGAGATACAATATCAAATCCCAATTTCAATCTGACATTCTGTGTGAACATCTGCATGGCCGGATGTTAGTTGCTATCAGGACATAAGACCCAATACTGATGGTGGTCCGAGTCACCAGACTCTCTTCTGCTACCTACTGTGTGAACATCTGCAAGGGCCCCATCTGACATTCTGTGTGAACATCTGCATGGCCAGATGTTTGTTGCTATCAGGACATATGACCCAATACTGATGGTGGTCCGAGTCACCGGGCTCTCTTCTGCTACCTACTGTGTGAACATCTGCATGGGCCCCATCTGACATTCTGTGTGAACATCTGCATGGCCAGATGTTAGTTGCTATCAGGACATATGACCCAATACTGATGGTGGTCGGAGTCACCGGGCTCTCTTCCGCTACCTACTGTGTGAACATCTGCATGGGCCTCATCTGACATTCTGTGTGAACATCTGCATGGCCAGATGTTAGTTGCTTTCAGGACATATGACCCAATACTGATGGTGGTCCGAGTCACCGGGCTCTCTTCCGCTACCTTCTGTGCCACAGTAAGTCTTCCACAACCTATGCTCTCATACTGTTATTGCTGCTGAATTATGCGACCTCCTACCTCAGGGGAAATAGGTGCATTCACACCACAGAGTGCTTCTGTGAGTTGTACAGTATTCCCCCGACTGATCTGCAGTCCATTTGTCTGAATGTGTTAAGGCTTTTTCTAACCCTGACACTGTACACTGGGAGATTAAATGAAAGAACTGACAGGGAATCTACAGTCATGCAGGTTATGCGTGTATCATTGTTTGTCTGTTGGAATAATGAGCTGTTTTCCTTCCTGTTGAGTGCATCCACGTAGATTTGTAGGTTGATGTTGCTATTAATTGGTATAGGTGCAAATACATCGATGATGTAAATGCCATGGATAGCTACTAGTGTGGGGCTGTGCTGATGTGAAGCTAAGGCTGAATCTGCGGCGCTTCACGTAAGGCCACCTAAGTATTTGTGTTGAATATGTATTTTGTGCCTTGCATATAAATTGTCATTTATTGGATAATAAACTAAAAATGAGGATGTGTTACAATGTCCTGATCAATGCTCGAAAGATGTATGTGTGGATTCCTTTCTATGACAAATCCACTGACTTTTCAAATGATGCATTAAAGCAAGGGTGCTGAAGTACTGTCCATCATCACATCCTCTCTGTGTACTGTTGATTTGCAGTGATGCATTAAAGCAAGGGTGCTGAAGCGCTGTCCATCATCGCATCCTCTCTGTGTACTGTTGATTTGCAGTGATGCATTAAAGCAAGGGTGCTGAAGCGCTGTCCATCATCGCATCCTCTCTGTGTACTGTTGATTTGCAGTGATGCATTAAAGCAAGGGTGCTGAAGCGCTGTCCATCATCACATCCTCTCTGTGAACTGTTGATTTGCAGTGATGCATTAAAGCAAGGGTGCTGAAGCGCTGTCCATCATCGCATCCTCTCTGTGTATTGTTGATTTGCAGTGATGCATTAAAGCAAGGGTGCTGAAGCGCTGTCCATCATCGCATCCTCTCTGTGTACTGTTGATTTGCAGTGATGCATTAAAGCAAGGGTGCTGAAGCGCTGTCCATCATCACATCCTCTCTGTGAACTGTTGATTTGCAGTGATGCATTAAAGCAAGGGTGCTGAAGCGCTGTCCATCATCGCATCCTCTCTGTGTATTGTTGATTTGCAGTGATGCATTAAAGCAAGGGTGCTGAAGTACTGTCCATCATCGCATCCTCTCTGTGAACTTTTGATTAGCAGTGATGCATTAAACTACATAAAATGCCTGGAGTCCTACGGTTACTACTAGTAGTTTGCGGTTGTATATGTGCGAATGCACACCTAGTCTTCAGCAAGGTATTCTCCGGTCTCTGGTTACAGCATTGAATCATGTTCCTTCATATAATATGTTGCATCCAAAACAAAGAGATTTTTCGGGAGTTGCTCTTCATTAAAGCACCACGTCACGAGTCTCTGGGAGTGCAAATACTTCAATGCAGTGCTCCTCGACACAAGCTGAAGGCGATCCGCTTCCACGACATTACAGCTCCCGCTCACTCAAAGATACATCACCCTGCATGCATGTGCCTGGCCACACAACGACATTTAATGCCATTGCTCTTTGGTCTTCACTTGTATTTATAATTACAGGCTGTAAACCTTTACAGTTTCCCAAATATATATCTAAATATAGCAGCGATTTCGAAAGAAACAAGTTATTTGTTGTGGTCCTGTGTAATATTGTACCTTTCACTTAATGTTTATACCTGTTCCTTTAAGAGCTTAAGTTATTGTTTAAGCAACACCCTAGCAATGGAATGTACATGTGTGGCCAGCAAGTCAGTTGCACCTGACTGGAAGAAGCTGGTGGATGGGACATTTCCTTCTCCTGAATAAATCTATGTTTATTCATCATCTTGGAGAATATTCTTGATTTTACACTGGCGACGATGGTCTGAAACTAGCCTACGCATCCAGCACTTCCCTTTCATGGATTAGTCTCAACATCAATTCACATACACAAAATAAGCAGCTTCCACCGCTGTTCTACAAAGAAATTTACTACTCTGATGTGAGTAACTATTTTTTTTACAACTCTGTGAGCATCGCCACATGCCTCACTCTGACAAACAATAATTTTACGTTTAAGGGTTGGGAGGCTTCGATGTGTGCTCTGATCTCTACGTCTTTAACCTACTCTGTGTTTTTGATCATTTTATCCATGGAGTGGTTCACTTCAGAAACCTAACATTTCTGTCTGAACTTATGTGCTGTTAAACTACGCATCCAGCGCTCTAGGAATGTTAGAAGATTTTAAAATTAACAAAGTGTATGCCTACTGCCAGCTCCAAGGAAAGCATTTATATATGACTTGAGCGATATCATTTTGGGCGTAGAACCCAAAATGATGGTGAAAGTGTAGAGAACTATATCACGTCTCTAAGGAAATTTGGATCTTTTTGTACATTTGATGCATTGCTGGAAGAGAGAATTAGGGACCAGTTTATGCTTGGCTGCAACATACAGAAAGTAAGAGATGATATATGGCAAAAAGATGATCCCACTCTAGATGAAGTAATTAATATAGCTAAGCAGATAGAACACTCATTAAAGTGCGTGGAAATTATCACTAAACAAGAAAATAAAAGTAATGTCGTACATGAGGTTAAGACCTCTTCTGATGGTAAGGTCTCCAAGAAAAGTATCAAACCGAGCAGTGGTGGTTCGACTATGAGTAAAAAGTCTAGCTTTCAAGGGAAATGTTTCCGTTGTGGTAATTTTGGTCACCTAGCCAATGATAAAAAATGCCCTGCATTAAAGGCCACTTGTAGTAATTGTAAGAAAATTGGGCATTTCACATCTGTCTGTCATGCAAAAAAGAAAAGGGTAAAAGTGAGTTCAGTGTCACCACAAAACATGTCAGATAGTCATTCGATCTCAGATGTTGACTGTGGACAAATAGTATCTCAAGTATGTGACTGTGATAAGAATGGGCCATTCGATTATATACTTGTGGAGGGGATGTCTACACGAGTATTATTTGACTCGGGGGCAAAAATAACTATAGTATCCACAAACCCTTATGTGAGGTGTTTAACAAGAAAGGTTTTGATGCTATATCTTGCAGGATTTCCAAATGGATTGTAGGTCTCACAGCCTATGATTTCAAAGTTGAATATCTGCCTGGGGTGCGGAACTGCATTGCTGATACGCTGTCCAGATTGGTGAATCTAGAGGAAGGTGAAATAGACTCAAAGGAGGAAGACTTGAGTGAATGGGTATGTAATGTAGAACATGATGGGATGAAAGAAGAAAAATGGCGAAAGGCGTGTGAATCAGATGTAGAGTTTTTGGAGTTACACTCTTTGATCAAAAAAGGTTGGCCATGCAAAACTGGTGGGAGTGTAGATGATTTCTGGAATGTGAGGAGTGAAATTTCCTTAAGTGATAGTTTGATATTCAGAGGTCCAAGGTTAGTTCCACTTAAAGTTCTGCGTGAGGACTTGATAAATTTAGCCCATTAGGGTCATCAGGGAATTTCCAAAACTAAAGAAAGAATTAGGCTCAATTACTGGTGGCCGGGATTGGACATTCAGGTTGAGAGGACTGTTCGAGACTGCTTGCAGTGTATCTTGAGTGAAAAATCATTAAAACCTATGGTAATAAGAGAACGGCCCAAAGGTCCATGGCAGGAGCTTGCTCTTGACATTCTAGGCCCTGTGATGTCTAATGGTTCTGAGATGTTCGTATTTGTCCTCTGTTGGACCTGGCCCTTTTTGTGGGGTCAGTGCTAAGGTGCATATGCTCTCCCTATGGTAAAATGTATACATTGATTGGTGTCCATGATTGGTTTATTTGGTTTACTGTCAGCCCCTAGTAAAGTGCACCAGGAGTGCCAGGGCTTGTAAATACAAATGCTGCTGGTGGGCTTGCAGCACTGGTTGTGCCACCCACAGAAGCGGCCTAGTAAAATGTGTCTAGGATCTGCCACTGCAGAACCTGCGCGCAGTCTGGTACTGTCGCGCTGACTGCGCAAGTGCACCCACTTGCCAGTCCCTAAACCTTCCCTTAACTACATATTAGTCACCCCTCTGGTAGGCCCAAGGGCAGGGTGCATTGTAGGCATAAGGTAGGACATGCCCTGATGTGTGTGGCATGTCTTAATAGTGAATTACAGCCATTTTCGTTTTTCACTATTGAAGGCTACCTGCTCTCCGTAGGCCAGAATGAGCTACTGGAATTACTACACCCTGTAATCCCAGTGGACTCATAGAGCATGGTAGAAAGTTATGTTTAGTATGCCTGAACTCAGAATAATAAAATACTTCTTTTAGTAAAGTTTATTTTAATATCCTGCGTTTGTAAATACTACTTTTAGAAAGTTAGTATTTACTGATCTGGCCATTCAGTCCGCCTCTGCGCTGCATGTGTGTGTTCTGCCTAGCAACAGTAAGGAGCAGGGCTGGGGAATTCCAAGAGACAGGCTGGCTGCCAGGTGGTTGGTAGAGAGATTACACCAGGATGGGTGGGAGGAGTACACCTTGACTCTTGAATGGACCTGTGCTCTGCCAGCACAAAGCCGGCTCCGCCCCCTGTGGAGCGGCTGATGTCTCTGCCCTGCTGCTGAAAGGAAAGCGCAGAGTCACCACAACAAAGTGCTCCAAAACTGGACTGAGCCAGGCCCAGGCCCCCTGGCGCTAAAGAACAAAAGAATTGTGCTATAAAAGTAGGAGCCTGGCTCCTAAGAAATCAGATCCTGTTTGCGCCAAGAAGAAACTCTGCCTGAAGGAGAAGGACCTGGAGAAGCTGAAGGAGGAATACTGTCTCTCTGCCTGAGAGACTGGCCTGCAGTGGGTGCCTGTCTGCTGGAAGGAGAAGGAAAGCCTGAAGAAAAAGACTTTAATTCAACTTGTGCGTTTACAAACAATCTCCAAGGGCTTGCGTGTGAACTTGCCCCCTGACCTGCGCCCCAGGAACAGTGGGCGCTACCACCCTGAAAGAAGAGGAGGAGTGCCGTGGGTAATTCCGCAAGCTGAACCCTGGGAACCTGTGCATCCCCTGACCTCACTGAGCAACGCGACTTCTGCTGCTGGCGTGGCTGCAAACAAAGTAAAGGCCTGACAGCCCGAGCACCGTGAACAGCTGCCCCCTCGAGCCGTAGCTCGCAAAGTAAGGAGGAGAGTCCTGCGTCTGAGCGCCGAGCCCCTGTGACACCGCCGGGTTGTGGAGGCTCTTTTGAGGACCTGAAACGTGCCCTGGTTCGCCGTACCGGGACGAAGCTGACAGCGCGCTGCGCTGGGAAATCACCCCCAAGGCTGCCCTTCTGCTTCTGACCCCCCCCTTCGTGGCAACCTGCATCCTGCCCGAGCGCCCCACGAAGCTCCGCCGTCCCCTGGACACTTGGGACGCCAGCGCGACGTGGGACACCCCTGGACTGGACCGCGAGGCCGCCACGAACCTTCCCGTGAAGCTGCAAGGTATTGTGCCCCTTCGCGCTAAAACGTAAGGCCCGCACTGCCCGTTGTACGAGCCGTACCTGCGTTGACAGTATTGTGTGCGGGAGCGTACTGAGGAACCGTACTGCCTTTTAAGATAGTCACCGTACTGTTTGAACCGTACTGCTTGCACCGTACTGCCGTTCAAAGACTCTGGGTTCGAGCCGTAACTGCCCTGAAATACCCTGTGTGGATCGCGGTAGAAGTACGAGACGTACGTGCCTTGAGTCGTACTTCCCTGGTAAAGACTCTGGGTTCGCCGTACAATTGCCCCGTACTGACTGTACAAATATCCTGGTTCGCGCCGTACCAATAGCTTGGTTCGCACTGTACAAATATCCTGGTTCGCCCTGGACTGCTTTGGAACTGCTGCTGGGTTCGCGCTGTACTACTTTTGAACCCCTCTGGGTTCGCACCGTACCTGGAAATCACCCGAGTTCGCGCCGTACCGGTGCTTCCCTCTATGTACGGAGCGTCCCTGGCAGTCCGGACCGTACCGCATTGAAAACCATTGCCGCTGCTCACGCGAGAAGCGTGGTACTCGGCAAGCGTACTCCGGCTCACGCGGGAAGCGTGAGAAACGGCAGGGCACTGCAAAAACCTTGCCCAGAGCATCCCAAAGGCGCTACGAAGTGCGCAGAAGACCCAAAGAACTTATTTTAAGTAGAACTGTGCAATTTTGGAACCTGTGGACTGCCTTTAAGCCTTTGAAAGTAACTGGATTGAGATTCGCTAAGAGAACTGTATTTATGCAACCTGCCTGAAAGAAAGCCTTTTATATAAAGAATTATATTTTGGATAAATACAGCCTTGTGTCTTTGTGTGGTGGGGAGGTGATTATTGTGTGGGACAACTTGAACGCTTAACCTATATGCCCTCTGGAATCTAGCCTGACTGCTCGCCCCACGTTACCTAGAGGGTGAGCAGGGGTTATTTTTAAAGAGGTGATCCTACGCCCAGACTTATGAAAAGGGTCCCTGCTTGTCGCAAGTGCATACCTGCGCCAACCAGAGACCCCAGATTCTAACATTGGTGGCAGCGGTGCGGATTTACGGATTTGCGTTCTTGGTATCTACGCTGTGATTGCTGACCATTGCACAGTAGACAGTCCAGTAGCTTGAGCCACAGAACTTTACAATTTAATTTCGCCTGCCAAGAAAAGATCCCTTGCGTTGAAGCCATGCCGGGCTCAAACAGCACAGCATCTGAAGCCTCTGAGATGGAATGGGAGTGGGATGCGTCAAAACTGGACGACTACACAAAAAAGCAACTCAGGTACTTTTGCAAGAAGTTCAAGGTTCCGCATGCAGGATGCAGAAACAAGAAAGATCGCTACAAGGCGCTGAAAGCCTGGATGGAGTCAGTTCAGTTCATAAGGCTTTATTCGGAGCTTAAACACAAAGTCCATAAAAGCACAAACATTACAATATAAAACAACATCATTTTGACAAAATCAGTCGGACATTTAAAAATACGTTAAAACAGTTTTAAAATGACATACTAGGCCTTGCTTTGATGGCCCGAAGAAGAAAAGTGGCAGTAAAAAAACAGACATCGGGTGACGGGTTAAATAACAATTTCATGGTATCTTTTACAGTCCTAACTCCATACTTCTTAAAAACAGGTTTTAAAAAAGCTAAACGAAAATTCCCATAAAATGGACAAAACAATAAAAAGTGCATGGTACTTTGTACGGTAGTATTATCACATGGGCAAGGACCAATCGGGTGTTTTCTAATGCTTGGGAATGCCACCAAATGGTGAACAATCCCGAAACGCAATCTTGTCAATACGAACCTATGGGAGGGTCTGGAAACAAAACTCAAATACGGTTGGAACCCTGTCGTTTCACTAAAGCTTTCATAGAACCGACAGGTTGTTAAGTTACCACTGGCCCTCCCACGCTTCTCATTCCTATGGTTCATAAAAACAGATTTCAACTCATTTTTGGTCAGACAAGAGGCAGCATAGTGATCCTCAATTACATTAAGATCATAGATCTCGGAAAAACTACCCGAAACGAATTTAACCCATGGAATCTTTAAATGGTTGTCAATAGAGAAACAGTCTTTAATAATAGCTCTATTTAGGGAGGTCTCTTCCTTTACCCAAATTGCGCGCCACAACATAAGTGGTCTAAGGGCAACGGAGTCTGAAAGATGTTGGATTCCAAACTCCCTATGCACCAAATCGGTAGAAGCCGAAGTAGGTAGACTTAAAAGTCTTTTAAGGAAGAGATTTTCCTCCACTTGTAAACTTCCGCTCGGAGCATGCCCCCAGATACCAGCACCAAAGAGAGTAATAGAAAGACACCTCATTTGATAAATTTTCAACATGTCTTTGAGCCGTTTATCCCCTAATTTAGAAGCAAACTGAAACACCCCGTGGGCACTTTTCGCCATTCTAGCCCTAACATAGTTGATCTCACTGGACCAGCTACCTGATTTGGAGAAAGTAATACCTAGGTAGTTAAAAGAGTCCACCGTTTGGACCTTATGCCCTTCAATAAAAAATGAATGCGGTTTTTTACAACTCTTACCACACTCCATGACAAAAGTTTTTGATTTATTGATCTTCAACTTCCTGTCCTTAATGAACAGGGAAAACCTGTCCATTAGGCGTTAAAGGCCGATAGGGGTCCTAGATAAAATAACGGCATCGTCCGCATAAAGTAAAACAGGGACGTGGGAGTCAAGGGTTTTAGGGGTGTCAGCCACTACGGTCTTTAAGACAGAGTCAACCTCATTAATAAAGAGTGTAAAAAGTAAGGGGGCGAGCACACACCCTTGCCTAATACCGCGTCTAATAGGGAACTTAGGGGTGCACTCCCCTCCCGGGCCGTAACGGACGCTAGATCTGAGATTGGCGTATAGCCGGGCCAAGAAATGAACAATGCCCTCCGGAGCCCCCATTTCTAGTAGTTTCTCCCATAAAATCTTATGGTTCACCATATATCGAAGGCACTGCTCAAATCTGCAAAGCAGAGAAAAAGAGAACCTTTCTTGGCCTTCGTATACTTCCCTATAAGAAGTTCAAGGTTGAGGCACTGTTCTACTGTCCCTCGTCCCTTCCTGAAACCATATTGGGAGTTTGCCAATATGTTATTAGAATCGGCCCATTCTTCAAGTCTAACCAGGAGCACCCTGCTCATGATTTTCACGGAGGAGTCTAGAAGGGAGATTGGACGGTAGTTCTTAGCATCCCTCCTCTCTCCCTTCTTATAAATAGGTATTATAGTAGATTCCTCCCAGGAGGGTGGGGCACCGAAGCAGACCGCTGCGTTAAACACGTTCGTTAATAACGGGCCCCAAATCTCTGGTTCTTTTTTGTAGACATCAATGGGCACCCCGTCTGGCCCCTGGGCCTTACCTCCCTTACTAGCAGAAATACTATCCTGGACCTCAGAAGTGGATATATCTAAAGGAATGGCAGGCCAGTCACCTCGACCTTCATCCAGAGATTTGTCCGAGTCGAAAATCATGGAGAAGTGGGAGACCCAACATTCTGCACTGACGTTTGCCGTCAGTTCAGGCGTCTCCTCATTCTGAAGAAAGGGACAATTAACTGTTGCCCAGAAAAGGGAGGAGTCCGAAGTTTCAGCCGCCTGGTCTAACTTGTCCCAAGCGTCTTGCCTTAGTTCGGCCTTCCTATTGTTAACTGCAGCCTGATAGGTGGCTCTAAGCTCCCTAACCAAAATTATATCCCTAGGTTTTGCAGCAAGTGCCTCTTTGAGACCCTTAAGTGCAATAGTGCTAGCATGGTCGAACCATCCCCTTTGCCTGCACGACTTTCCCTTAAGAAACATGGTAAATTTTGCATCAATAGTGATATTAATATTAATAAACTTGGGAATAATTACATCCGTTAGTTCTTTACTCTCTAAAATAACGGAATTGTCGTTAACACATTTATTAATAATGGAGTTGGACAAGATATCAGCTTTATCCCCCTTCCACCTAATTCTAGTTCCGTTGGGACGGTGGGGTTCAATCTTAGCTATTATGTTTGGTTTGGGGCCTAGTTTCGCCTTCCATAGTACGGCCTCCATAGTTAGGCAGTTATGGTTGCTAATTAGGTTATCAACTACCAGAGGGGCTGTACACCACGGGTTAAGGCTAGATGAAATGCAAATAAAATCAATCACCGTGTTTGCATTCCGGCCCGTGAATGTAGGGATGGTTTCACCAGAGGCACCTTTCAAGTTCTCCAACAATTCCAAATCATAAGACATCAAGATTTTGTTTAATGAATCTCCATAGGAATTGTGGGGAAAATGAGAGACGACTTCCCCCCAGCAATTTACAAAACCACAAACCCTATGGGCGGGGGATGGACACACAACAGTGTTAAAATCCCCTAGCCAAATGAAATCAAACACAATATTATTACCCGTGACTATATCTGCCAAAGCGGACTCTAAAGCGAAAACTACCTGTTGCCTGGTATTATCAAATACATTATTATAAAAATTGATTAAAAGGATATTTCTACCCAGCTCCTGAAAAAGCCATAAAATCTGGGAATGGGCCCCAATGGTTACATATTTCTTAACAATAAGTGGTACATCCACGGAGATCAGAGTCAGAAGCCCACCCTTAGCTCTGCCCGAAGTGGAAGCCACAGCCGGCAAATGGTAAGAAACAAAACCCAAATAGTTAATGGGGGCCAGACTCCAGGTTTCCTGAAAACAAATAATTTTAAAATTATTAATAAAATCAAACCATCCTAAACATGTATCCTTTTGTAAGAGACCAGCAACATTCCAACAGGCGATAGAGCACCGACCCCTATTATCTAATATAATGGGTTTAGTTGGAACAACCCTGTCCCTATCGCCAGAGGTCGGTCTTACAATTCCACTATCCACTGGGACATCCATATGATTAACACTGGGGCCATTTAAACCAATAGTCTCCACTGATTCAGAAGCCCCGTTGGCCATACTACACCTTCCCTCTCCCATGGGAATGATCACAGTCCCTGGGACCACCGAGGGTAGCCCCAGTCAGTCATTACAATCGAGGCCACTCAGGGGCTGGAATCTATTGAACGTGGGAATGGTAGGACCAGCACACAAATTCAAATCTCTGGACCTCCCTCGATAACGCTCAGCATCAGGTTGAATATCAAAGTCTCTATAGAAGAACCCCAGGGGACGTAGAGAAATTCCTTCATCTCGTATAGGAAGAGATGCAGCTTTAATCAACACCGTGGAGGTAAGTTGTGGATTTCGAAAATTAATAACGATACAATCCCCTCCACAAGTCTTGCGGGATTTCCCCACCCAATTGGTTCTTCTAGTACTTAGAATATCCCCTGAGAGTGCTACGGGGAAACCACACTGCCTATGAAGCCAATCCACGGTTTTATTCTTTAAAGAGGAGTGCGATTCATCAGAGCCGTGGTTGCTTCCAGACATTCTTAAAGGAGGAACATTGGTTAAAACTGCTACAAAAGGTGCACAGGACAGTGGTAGATCCGGCTGGGGGCTACTAGAACTGTTAAGATTTACATTGGGACCCACCTGCTTCCTTAGTACTGAGCTAAAGGAAGGTTTAGCTTGGACCGGCAACTGCGGGAGAGGATTGGGCACAGCAGGAATTACTTCACAATCATTCCCAGAGCTAAAATTACTGCACACGGCCGTCGTTGGAACTGAAATGTGAGGGTTAAAAGGCACCACAGCAGGTCCAAGATCTTTGTCGACGGTATTTACTCCCTTTGCGGCATTTAAGAATGTATCCACTAAACCTCCCAGTCTGATTACTTCGTCAGAAATTGTAGCGAGTTTGGTCAATAGGGGTTTAACAAGTAGATCAAGGTTGGCCTCAATGGCATTAAGCAAAAAATCTAGTTGCTCATTGTCCAAACTGATCGTGGGACCATCCAGTATCTTAATTTGGTCATGCTGAGTATTAGGCAATAAGGGGTCAGTTCTTTTAGCGGGGCGATTCCCCCCTCGTTTGGGCTGATTGATCTTGCTATTATTCCTGCATGAACGTATTAATCTTTGAGGCCTCGGAGCCTGCACATTTGGAACTATTGGGTCAGAAGAAATTTCTGCATCGGATTCTTCTTCATTGGTGGGCACAGTAATGACAATTGCCTCACTTATGGTATCATTAGAATCAACCAAAATGGGACTGACCATTGGATTTGTAGAAACACTAACATCAAGGATGGGGATTGACTGGGATGCTGGTCCAATAGGAGAGGAATGGCACAGGCTTTGAGGCACCGATCGTCCTAAGGACTTCCTCCTTTCCTGGTTGATTTTATCCACCATCTTTACCAAATAGTTATCCATAGTGGACAATACAGCCGCTGGTTTGGCTTTAGGCATTAATATGCCGGGCTGGGCCAGTACCAATAATCAAGAACAGATTAACACCACAACAATCAACAACCTATAAACAGGTGCAATATATGGCTGCCCAGCACAGATAGTCACTTCAAGTTATACCACTATATGACACACTACCCCACCCTCGTAGCAGTTACGTTACGGCGGATCACACAACCAATTAGGCAGGTTAACAGCAGACAATGTGAAGCCAAAATTATGGCCCCCTCCTACCCCCTCCTGACCCGGACTGTCACAGACTGTCCGCCCTTTGTCCGGGCTTCGTCCTGGGCGTCCCGCGGCGCGTCCCGCTCTGCGAAGGGTGGATGTTTTAATATGAGCGGGAACCAATAATCATGGGTTATGGGCAGGAAGGCGGACCTCCGCGCAGGTGTGCTCACGCACGGACTCCTGGACAATGGAGTCCCGTGCGATGCTCTTTCCCGAGCACAACAGCGATGTCAGCGGCAGCAGTCCCTGGTTTCTACCCCTCCGGGGGTGACGAACAGCACAACGCAATTGTGGCCTCAGGTGCGATGGAGTCAAAGAATGCAACTGATGAGATTGTGTTAGTGGAACCAGCAGAGAGCGTCCACAGCTTTGGCAGAAACCTGTCGCCAGGGGAGCTGGCAGACAGGCAGGCCGCAAGAGAACAAGAGGTCACTTTGGCAAAACTGGAACTGGCTCTGGAAGAGAAGAAGCTGGCTCTTGAAGAAAAGAAAATGCAAATGGAGCATGACTTTTTAATGAAGAAATATGATATGGAGCTCGAGAGGCTTGAGGCCATGAGTGTCTCAGCCCAGCAGCAAGAAAGGTGCGTAGCTCAGAGGTTGAGCTTTTCTGAGTGGGAGGAGGAACCCAGCTCAGATGGTGGCAGCAATAGTGAATATTTTAGTGCTGAAAGAGTAGTACGCACACCCAGAGATGTGGCGCCTGACTTGAAGGAGGGGGTTAACACACACCAGGAGGTTCAAGGGCATGAGGTAGCTCCAGTAGTGGGCAGTATCCCTGAAGGGAATAGGGTGACTGGCGCAGGGGATCATGGTCCTAGTGGCGGGAGGGACACTCTACTGACTCTAGATGAGAGGTGCAGGGAGAGGGGTTCCCCCAAAATTGAAGTCCTGGTAGGTGAGTGTGAAGACCGCCCAGAAGAGTCTGGGTTGTGTGACAGAGACAGTCAGATACTGTCTTGCCAGTCTCAGGAGAGTGGTGTGGAGTACGTGTGTGAGGCACTGGATGGTAAGGTGAAGGCTAGTTTGGTTAACCCTGCTAGGGGGCTGTGTGATGCAATTGTGGGAGACCATATTTTAAGTCCCTGTTTTCAAGAGCTATGTCAACACCTGTTGGGGAGTGAGTTCTCTGACCGCAGATAACTCACATTGGAGGCAGACCTTTTGGTGGATTCCAGAGGGTCTGGAGAGACATTGGGGAGTGACCCTGTGGGGAGTGGCTCAGGTATCTTCTAACCCAGAGTGGTGGAAGTGGTGCAGAGTAGCCCAGCTAGGTCCCATGGTAGTGGGAGGGGTGTAGGGGCTCACGTCCTGTCTCAGTGGAGAAGGAGTGAGTGTGGGGCTGCGTGCCCCCAGGTGCCCGAAACCCAGTCTCAGAGCCTGGATGGTTCTTTAAGAGAACATCAGGCGGGGAGCCTAGGCTGTCCTGATGGGCCGCCCGTTGAGGGGGATCCCCTAGTGTCTGGTGAGCTGGGAGTGTCTGTAATCAGGCCTCCATCAGTTCTGGTGTCTGGCAGTACCGCTCTAGTTGGGAGGGTGCAGAGGCCCAGATTGAGGGGTGAGAGGGGGAAAGAGTCCCCAGTGGAAGAACCAGTGGGTCAGGGGCCAGCCAGAAGGGCTGCGTCCCCCTTGAGTGACCATGGTGACACCACTTCTGTCCTGGGGGATCTTCAGGCACTGTCAGATGGACAGGGGTCGGGAGATCAGCGCCAGGCAGACTGTCACACGACACATAAGTTATGTGTCACCCTCAGGGGGGCATGCGTGCTCCCCGGGAAGTCCTGGTGCGCCAGGCGAGCGTTCAACCGCATGGGTTGTTCCCAGGGTTTGGAAGCCAGGTTCAGGGGTTGTCTGACCTGGAGGGTGGGACTACTGTAATCAGTGTCCTGACCCAAGTTGCTTCTAGGGGTACCACTCCAGTTGGGAGTGGGCAGTACTCTGGAACGGGGTGCAGAGGGAGGGAGTCCTCGCCTCTGACCCCGGTGCAGCCTGAGGGTTTAGACCCTAGACTGGAGAGCCAGGGTCAGGTGTTGTCTGACCTGGAGGGAGGGACATCTGTAATCAGTGTCCCTACCAGTCTGTCTTCTAGGTGTACCACTCCAGGTGGGAGGGTACAGCCATCTGGAAGGGGGTGCAGAGGGAGGGAGTCCTTGCCTCTGACCCCGGCTCAACTGAAGGGTTTAGACCCTAGGTTGGAGGGCCAGGTTCAGGGTGTCCCCCCTGACCTGGACGCCCAGTTGCAGGATAGAACCCCTGAACTGGTGGGCGAATTGCGCAGGACACCTGCCCCAGGTGCCCTGGCAATTCTGGAAGGGGGTACCACTCCAGGTGGGAGGGTACAGAGCCCCAAAGGAGGAGGACCGGGTGTGGGAGAGGCCACCCCAGTCTTTGGTCCAGCTGCCAGGTACAGGCCTGGGGCTGGTGGGTCAGTGCCAGGATGTCATACCTGACCTGACAAGGGGGAGAATGGACAAAGGGTGCCAAGCACCTGGGGCTACTGCCCCCCGCTCCCTGACGCCACAGAGGATTGAGAGCCCTGAGAGGCATACGGCTTGGGTCTCATCCCTGACTACTGTCAGTGGCCACTGTAGCATTTTGCTGTCTGTCTGTTGGGACACACCTGTGGGCCAGTTAAGGTTAGGTGCTGCGCAGGTGGTGTCCACAGGTGAGGAGAAGGGTTCCCCATGGATTGGCTTGGTGGGCCCTGAGAGTATGGACAGAGGGAGTCCAATAGGTTCGGATTGGCATAGAACTGGAGTCTGCCCCTGCAGTTGCGGGCCAGGTGCTTGTTCTATCGCCCCAAGCAGGGAAGACCATCACGGTGGTGATTGGTCTACCCTGCGTTTTGGCTGGAAGGGGGTTGTGTTGGACCTGGCCCTTTTTGTGGGGTCATCCCTAAACTTTTTGCCTTCCTCCTGTATTTTTCCTGACCTGTTGTTGGCTGATTTATGACTCTGGGCACCTTACCACTGCTGACCAGTGCTAAGGTGCATATGCTCTCCCTATGGTAAAATGTATACATTGATTGGCGTCCATGATTGGTTTATTTGGTTTACTGTCAGCCCCTAGTAAAGTGCACCAGGAGTGCCAGGGCTTGTAAATACAAATGCTGCTGGTGGGCTTGCAGCACTGGTTGTGCCACCCACAGAAGCGGCCTAGTAAAATGTGTCTAGGATCTGCCACTGCAGAACCTGCACGCAGTCTGGTACTGTTGCGCTGACTGCGCAAGTGCACCCACTTGCCAGTCCCTAAACCTTCCCTTAACTACATATTAGTCACCCCTCTGGTAGGCCCAAGGGCAGGGTGCATTGTAGGTATAAGGTAGGACATGCCCTGATGTGTGTGGCATGTCTTAATAGTGAATTACAGCCATTTTCGTTTTTCACTATTGAAGGCTACCTGCTCTCCATAGGCCAGAATGGGCTACTGGAATTACTACACCCTGTAATCCCAGTGGACTCATAGAGCATGGTAGAAAGTTATGTTTAGTATGCCTGAACTCAGAATAATAAAATACTTATTTTAGTAAAGTTTATTTTAATATCCTGCGTTTGTAAATACTACTTTTAGAAAGTTAGGGGCAGATTTATGTTTCCTGGCGCATCCCTGCAAATCAGCAAGGATGCGCCAGGAATGATGCGTCACGCAAGTTTACCCTTGCGCCACACATGATGCGCCGCATTTATAATGCGGCGCATCATGGCGCAGGAATAAACAGATGCGTGACGCATCCGATGGCGTAAGGTTGGCGCAGTGCTTCAGTTGCGTTGCAAGCGCGACGCAACTCCAGCACTGTTCCAACCTACCCTATCCCTAACATGGTGCGTCAAGCCTTACGCCTGCTTCAAGCAGGCGCAGGGTTTTGGCGCATCAGCGTTGGGAAAGTGACTCAGTCAAATCTTATAGATTTGACTGAGTCACTTTTCAGGGGCGTTCCTGCGACGGAACGCCCCCCCCCCCTCTGTCGACACGCCCACGTGAAACCTGACGCAGGTTTTACGTGGCGCAGGGCTTTACATCGTGACGCATCTCCATAGATGCGTCACGATGTAAATATGGCGCAACGTGGCGCAGGGTTTACACCGCCGCTGCGTCACAAAAGTGACGCAACGGCGGCGTAAAAGTGGCGCATCTCCAATATAGATCTGCCCCTTAGTATTTACTGATCTGGCCATTCAGTCCGCCTCTGCGCTGTGTGTGTGTGTTCTGCCTAGCAACAGTAAGGAGCAGGGCTGGGGAATTCCAAGAACCAGGCTGGCTGCCAGGTGGTGGGTAGAGAGATTACACCAGGATGGGTGGGAGGAGTACACCTTGACTCTTGAATAGACCTGTGCTCTGCCAGCACAAAGCCGGCTCTGCCCCCTGTGGAGCGGCTGATGTCTCTGCCCTGCTGCTGAAAGGAAAGCGCAGTCACCACAACAAAGTGCTCCAAAACTGGACTGAGCCAGGCCCCCTGGCGCTAAAGAACAAAAGAATTGTGCTATAAAAGTAGGAGCCTGGCTCCTAAGAAATCAGATCCTGTTTGCGCCAAGAAGAAACTCTGCCTGAAGTAGAAGGACCTGGAGAAGCTGAAGGAGGAATACTGTCTATCTGCCTGAGAGACTGGCCTGCAGTGGGTGCCTGTCTGCTGGAAGGAGAAGGAAAGCCTGAAGAAAAAGACTTTAATTCAACTTGTGCTTTTACAAACAATCTCCAAGGGCTTGCGTGTGAACTTGCCCCCTGACCTGCGCCCCAGGAACATTGGGCGCTACCACCCTGAAAGAAGAGGAGAAGTGCCGTGGGTAATTCCGCAAGCTGAACCCTGGGAACCTGTGCATCCCCTGACCTCACTGAGCAACGCGACTTCTGCTGCTGGCATGGCTGCAAACAAAGTAAAGGCCTGACAGCCCGAGCACCGTGAACAGCTGCCCCCTCGAGCCATAGCTCGCAAAGTAAGGAGGAGAGTCCTGCGTCTGAGCGCCGAGCCCCTGTGACCCCGCCGTGTTGTGGAGGCTCTTGTGAGGACCTGAAACGTGCCCTGGTTCGCCGTACCGGGACGAAGCTGACAGCGCGCTGCACTGGGAAATGTAATGTAATGTAATGTAATGGGGTTTTTATAAAGCGCAGGTTGCACTCCAGGGAGCATCTTTGCGCTATAGAGAAGAATCAGATCCTGATGATGAAACAAGCGGAAGGTAATTAGACTAGATTTTTGCACTGCCATTCAGGGAGAGCAAAAATCCAAGTCTTGAGGGCCTTTCTGAAAGTCGCTTCTGTAGGGATTTGACGGAGGGAGGAGGGAAGAAGGTTCCAGGCCTTGGACCCAAGTACTGCCAGAGATTTTCCTCCTTTAGTCTTGAGTCTGAACTTAGGAATGGTAAGAAGATTGGCCGTTTGAGACCTGAGGCATCGCATAGGGTTATAATGTTTAAACATTTTTAGAATGTAGTTGGGTCCCTTTCCATTGAACGCCCTAAAGGTGATCAGTAGAATTTTAAAGAGCACCCTTTTGTTAATGGGCAGCCAGTGTAAAAGGTTCATTGCTGCCGTAGCTGAGGTCCTCTTTTTCCATCCTAGTACTAATCTGGCAGCCGCATGCTGTACAATTTGTAATTTATGGCGGACTTCTTTGTTAGTCCCTGCATATAGGCTATTACAATAGTCGATGCGGGAGGTGATAAGGGCTACTGCGACCGTTTTCCTTGCAGGAAGGGGAATTAGGTCGAAGAATTTCCTGAGTCCTTTAATGATTCCGAAGCAGGTCCCTGCTACGGCTGTGGCTTGCTGTTTGAAACTCAGGGTGGGGTCAAATTTGATCCCTAGGTTACGGACTGAGGAGGCAGTGCTAGGGGGAGCAATGGCATCGTCCGGCCACCATACTGAGGGATTGAAGAAATTATCCTTACCAAAGGGAAGGATTTCTGTTTTCCCAGTGTTGCACTTGAGATGATTCAAGTTCATCCATCTGAAAGTGGCGGTAAGACAGCTTTGGAGCCTTCTTTCGGCTTCTTGGGAATCATTTTCCAGTATTAGGATGAGCTGAGTATCATCTGCATATGCAATGGTGTCAATACCAAAGGATGAGATAAGAGTGATTAGCGGGGCCATGTATATGTTGAAAAGTGTGGGACTTGAGCAGGATCCTTGAGGAACTCCAGATCCTACTAACTTTTCCTCTGATCTGTACTGTCCTAAGACCACAACTTGTCTTCTATTCACAAGAAAGCTCTTTATCCAGTCTAATGCGGTTCCGACAATTCCTGCCGCGGCTAGTCGGTCTAATAAAATGGCATGGGACACCGTATCAAACGCCGCGGAAAGGTCTAATAGAACCAGGACTGCTTTCTTTCCCTGATCTAATGCTCCACGGAGGGTTTCGGAGGAAAAAATCACCCCCGAGGCTGCCCTTCTGCTTCTGACCCCCCCCCTTCGTGGCAACCTGCATCCTGCCCGAGCACCCCACGAAGCTCCGCCATCCCCTGGACACTTGGGACGCCAGCGCGACGTGGGATACCCCTGGACTGGACCGCGAGGCCGCCACGAACCTTCCCGTGAAGCTGCAAGGTATTGTGCCCCTTCGCGCTAAAACGTACTGCCCGCACTGCCCGTTGTACGAACCGTACCTGCCTTGACAGTATTGTGTGCGGGAGCGTACTGAGGAACCGTACTGCCTTTTAAGATAGTCACCGTACTGTTTGAACCATACTGCTTGCACCGTACTGCCGTTCAAAGACTCTGGGTTCGAGCCGTAACTGCCCTGAAATACCCTGTGTGGATCGCGGTAGAAGTACGAGCCGTACGTGCCTTGAGTCGTACTTCCCTGGTAAAGACTCTGGGTTCGCCGCACAATTGCCCCGTACTGACTGTACAAATATCCTGGTTCGCGCCGTACCAATAGCTTGGTTCGCACTGTACAAATATCCTGGTTCACCCTGGACTGCTTTGGAACTGCTGCTGGGTTTGCGCTGTACTACTTTTGAACCCCTCTGGGTTCACACCGTACCTGGAAATCACCCGAGTTCGCACCGTACCGGTGCTTCCCTCTATGTACGGAGCGTCCCTGGCAGTCCGGACCGTACCGCATTGAAAACCATTGCCGGTGCTCACGCGAGAAGCGTGGTACTCGGCAAGCGTACTCCGGCTCACGCGGGAAGCGTGAGAAACGGCAAGGCACTGCAAAAACCTTGCCCAGAGCATCCCAAAGGCGCTACGAAGTGCGCAGAAGACCCAAAGAACTTATTTTAAGTAGAACTGTGCCATTTTGGAACCTGTGGACTGCCTTTAAGCCTTTGAAAGTAACTGGATTGAGATTCGCTAAGAGAACTGTATTTATGCAACCTGCCTGAAAGAAAGCCTTTTATATAAAGAATTTTATTTTGGATAAATACAGCCTTGTGTCTTTGTCTGGTGGGGAGGTGATTATTGTGTGGGACAACTTGAACGCTTAACCTATATGCCCTCTGGAATCTAGCCTGACTGCTCGCGCCACGTTACCTAGAGGGTGAGCAGGGGTTATTTTTAAAGAGGTGATCCTACGCCCTGACTTAGATGAAAAGGGTCCCTGCTTGTCGCAAGTGCATACCTGCGCCAACCAGAGACCCCGGATTCTAACATCCTCATTGATATGTTTTCAAGATGACCAGAAATCAAGTTTACGAGGAGTATTGACTCTAAGCAAGTTATAATATTTCTCAAAGAAGTCTTTACACCTGAGGGTTTACCTGGTTCGCTTTTGACAGACAATGGTGTCCAATTTGTTTCCCGTGAAATGAAGGATTTCCTGCAACACTGTTCAATTGATCACAAGTTGTGTGCTCTTTACCACCCAGAGTGCAATGGCATGGTGGAACGTTTTGTACGTGTTCTTAAAGAAACCATAAATATGTCAAAACAAAATGGTCTAGATTTGAAAAGTAAGGCGACTAAAAAGGTTGAAGCTTATAGGTTCACTCCCCATGCCACCACTGGATATAGTCCGTTCATTCTATTGAAAAACAGGCAACCAAACACTTTAGTAGCTCCATTTTGGGTAAATGATGCTAAATCAAAAAAAAAATAAAGATAGGGATGTTCCCTTTCAACACATGCGGGAGGCTAATGAGGAGAGAAAGGCAATAGCTAGGAAAGAGAATTTTGATCCCAGGAAATCTGTCAAGTCAACCATTGTTAAGGTGGGAGATTTGGTTATGATAAGGGCACCTGTGGGTAAGAAAAGTTCTGGACTTTTTTCAAAACCCCACAAAGTGATCAAGGTTTTAAGGAATGCGATAAAGACTGAAGACTCTCGCATACGGATTTTAAATAGGGTGGTTGTTTTGAAAAACAAAGCTCTATTTAATGACTATTATGACAAAAAGAAGGTGGACACTGGTGAAACACAGTCCACATCTACACCTTCGAAGGGAAAGCAGAAAAAGATGTGTACCTTCTAAGTTCAAAGATTTTGCTACAGATTTTTAAGATATGTTACCTCTTTAATATTTTGTTTCTTTTTTGTGTTTGTTTCATGGTATGGGAGGAAGGTGTTCCTTTAAGAGCTTAAGTTATTGTTTAAGCAACACCATAGCAATGGAATGTGCATGTGTGGCCAGCAAGTCTGTTGCACCTGACTGGATGAAGCTGGTGGATGGGACATTTCCTTCTCCTGAATAAATCTATGTTTATTCATCATCTTGGAGAATATTCTTGAATTTACACCCTGCTTTTGATTTGTTTTTAAAACTACAATGTGTGTGGCCTGGCCGTCGACCACAATGGCCGCATGGCATTGAAGTTCTGGAGCCCGCCCCCCAAATCCGGAAGGTAGTGGACATTTAGCACACCCATCAGCACTGCAACATTGGGTGCCCAAGGCAAACACCACGTGGACGTGCGGTAGGGGCCCCGGTGGTGCCATGGTCCCGGTCCACCGCTGCCAGACACTGCCCAAGCCACCTCAGAGGCCCCAAGGCAGCAGGGGCCGCGAGTGAGCCTGAGGCCAGGGCTGCGCTGCCCTACAGGCTTCCCCCTTCCTCTGGGGCTCCATCCTGTGGGCTTGAACCAACAGCGGTGATCAGCGCAGACCGGTGCAACCGCCCTGTATTGAGAGGTGGTGTCCTCTCCTGCTGCTCTGCGACAGCAGGGGAGGCAGGGGGCCCCGGTTGGAGGCAGCGGGCATATACACCTGACTCCCCACCACCAATGATCCTAGCCAGCCTCCCACATTGAGCCCGCATCTCATGAAAGCCTTGGCTTGAGCAAGCACGCAGCCTGATCATATTTTGAACAGACGTAGCCTGCAGATAGCGTGCTTTTCCCTGGGAACATCCCGCCCTCCACTGGGGAGGTCCCCTTGCATTGATTTAAGCATTTTGAGACACCACAGCTGCACACAGCGAGCTGCACCCCACCCCTCACATAACCCTTGACTAATTAATATACTTGGGGCTGCCACCCCTGCTCACCTACACGAGGAGCATCCATTTGATTGCTTTCCACCCCTCCAACTGGACCCTACTTGGGTTCCCATACCCAAGTGCCCAACTACTGCTCCCTAGAACACCCTCAGTGTAAATATTGGTTGTGGAGACCCCGAACAAAGGGGGCTCACCTTTGTCAGACCTGGTGCGGCCGACCGCCCAGGGCAGACACTAGCTCCAGAGAGCGACCAAGGGATGGACGCCACCCCCCTTGAGGGTGCAGCAGTTTTCATGGCCAAACTCAAATCGGGATTCCGTGCCATCGATGCCAGATTCGACACCTTAGTTACCCGGTTGGGCTGAATGTGGGAATGGCTGGATGGACATGGCGCCCGACTGGATTCTGTGGAGGAGCGAGTGTCCATGCACAAGGACCAGAGCAATGCAATGGCACCATGGTTGGAAAAAACAGAACGGCTCCTGAAGGCAGTTGCTGTTAAAAAATGAAAATTCAGAATCACAATCTTGGAGAAAGAATTTGCGGATTCTTGGCTTAGCGGAACTGACCAACATGGGTTGCCCAGAACTGTTCATAGAGACACTCCTCTCCGACCTGTATGGAACACAGCATTTCTCCAAGGCGTTCATAGTTGAGAGGGCGCACAGATCTTTGGGCCTCTGCCCACCCCCCCCCCCCGGCCCCTCCATATCACTTTGTGGCCTGCCTTTTGAATTCTAGGGACTGAGACACTATACTTTGATTAGCCCGTGAGAACTCCCCACTGCAATATCAGAGCGCCACGCTCTCCATTTTTCCCAATTATACGATCGCAATTCACGAGGCACGCCAAAAATATACAGAAGCAAAGGCGCAGCTCAGGAAGCTTGGCCTTAAATATGGCATGCTGTATCCTGCAAGATTGCGAGAGACCGTGGATGATAATCCCAGGTTTTTTATTCACCTGCAGATGCCCTTGCCTTCAGGATAGTAACCACCATAGCCTCTGTTCCTCACCAGGACATTCATCACCGAACAAACAGTTAATGGCCAGCGCAGAACTCTTCCCCCCTGATTAACGTTCCTCCCTCCTACCTAACTCCGCAATACCTGTGGCTGGGATGTGTGCTATGACCGGATATATGGAGGCTTCTAATGTCACTGATGATTGCTCTTTTGTTCATAAATGTTGTATAACTGCTACTTTCAATTAATACAATTGCTTAAAATGATCCGTACAGTTTGAGCGTTGGGCTCCCAGACATTGCTCGCCTCACACTGATGATTCCAAATGTTACCTTGTTGGGGTTTTGGTTTTCGGGTCCTGGGCAATGGGAATTTGCCAGGCTTCCCCCACCTGGTGTGGGTGGTGGGTGGGTTAACAGGGATTTAACTACTTGTCCTTGCATCATGTTCCCTCCCTTCTTCAGTTTTTCCTCGTGTTCATCCCACTCCCCCCGATGTACGCCCCACTGAACACTAGATGCAGAGTCAGCATTATTCCATTGTATAAAAAATGGGAGCCCACAAGCTAGCAGTTGAGACCCGGCTGCTGACCTGGAATGTCCGAGGACTTAACAATCCACAAAAAATTAATTTAGTCCTATCCTAGCTACACAGACACATATTAAGATAGCCTTTCTACAGGAAACGCATCTCCTCCTACCGACCTCCCCCCAATTCGCATCTTCCTGGGGACCTCCTAGATACTTTGCTGGGAAGAGTACATACTCTAGGGGGGTGTTTATACTCAGACATCATAGTCTCCCATTCACACACCATATCACCATTGTGGACTATCAAGGACGGTAGGTATTGGTAGCGGGAACACTACTACGCAAAGAGACCCTGTTTTTAAATATATATATATGCCCTGAACACCGATGACCCTTCCTTCATTAACAGACTCTCCGCTCTTCTTGACCACTTTGATGCCGATACTTTATTTATAGGTGGAGACCTGAATCTATGGCTATACCTCAGCCAGGACGCATCAAGCTCAGGCCAGGATAACAAATCTCAATACTTTCGTATTGTCTGAGACCTCTTGAACTCCCTGGCCCTCCGAGACGCTTGCGCACGCCGCACCCTGGAAGCCCAGGTTACATATTTCATTCTGCTCCACACTTGGTTTGGACGCGCATCGATTATTGGTTTATCTCCGCTGCCGCCTGTCAATGGGTGTGAAACGTAGAGACACTACAGTGCACACTTTCGTATCATGCGCCAGTGCTCCTACATATCTTTGTCCAAACACTACTGGTTGGGATCGCAGATGGTCATTCCCAGTGATGGCGCTATTGGATGAGGGGTTTCCTTATGGAGTACCATAACACCATCCTTGAATTCTTCGCACTCATCTCAGGGTCTGTCACACAGCACTCAGTATTCTAGGATGCCTTCAAAGCGTTTATTTGCAGCATCTGTATTTCCAAGCAATCAGGAGTGCTACGAGCCCTGCACGGCAGCCTGATTCAACTTGAAACAGAACTGGCGACCATTGACCATACAGATGACCCAGCTCTCACTGCAAACACATTACATAGACGAGCGACTCCACCCCCAGCAGAATTTAACAAATTGGCTGACAGGGAAGCGAAGCTGCTAGGTAAATATAGCACAACGCGCAGGTATGGAGAGGGAGAACGGCACGGCAGGACAGTGTTTTGTCTCCTGCTGCCCATCAGAGAGCAGGTCACATAATGTCCCTTTGTTTGGGAGACGGTACTAGCGTCTCAGATAATGCCGACATAATACGCTAACTAATCTCGTATTACAAATCACTTTATTTCTCCAAGCTGCCATCCGACGCAACAGCTCATTTGGCATATCTTGAAGAAGTGGCGAGGATCTGGCTGTCCCCTGGACAGGCCCAATTTCTCAGCAAACCTTTTACGACTGAAGAACTTACCCAGGCAGTAAGCTTGCTTGATGGCTCAAAGGCCCGTGGTATGGATGGCCTGTCTAGCACCTTCTACTAAGCATTCCAACTGATGCTGGTGCCTCACCTATTGGAAGTATACTCTGAATCATTAGATAACGGTATACTCCCTCCCACGATGTGGAAAGCTGCAATCACACTATTACCGAAGCCCGGAAAAGATCCCACCAGATGCGCTTCATATAGACCTCTGTCTATCCTAAACTTCTATAACAAGTTATTGGCCAAAGCAATGGCAAACGGGCTGTCACTGCTCTTAGATCAGATCCTCTCACCTATCCTGACAGGCTTCATCCTGCATAGGTCAACCGCGCTCAACCTTAGGAAGTATCCTCTTTATAGAGCAGAGTGTCCCCTACGACTCCTGTGGCGGTATCACTTCTAGATGCCGAGAAGGCATTTGACTCGCTTGAATGGCCCTTTCTTAACGCAACACTTTGTAAACTTGGCATACCCAACAATTTTAATGTGCTAGTCTTACTCCTGTATTCCTTACCCACAGCTCGGTTGCGGGTCAACAGCTCTCGCTCGGATTCCTTTCCCATCTCTAGGGGAACCCGGCAGGGCTACCCACTATCACCATTACTATTCATTATAGCCATGGGCCCCCTGGTCAGGCACCTCCAGAAAAAACATCTGCATCATGGCCATCGGTTCCGTCCTGGCCCTCTCTTAATATCCATGTATGCAGACGATATTTTGCTGTTCACTAGGTATCCCTCTAAAAATATAAACTCCTGGAGGAAATTGTTCGATTCGGAGATATGTCGGGCCTGCGTATAAATTGTGATAAATCCAAGCTCTTCCCTTGACGAACTCAACAACCTTCCCACTCAGTGAGTGCCCCCTTCGCTGGGCAGCTGATGCCACTAGATACTTAGGGATCACACTTTATAGAGGCAGGGACCAGATTATCCATCTCAATTATGGCCCTGTCATGGATAAACCTACTACCCAGGTGGACCGCTGGGTCTGCCTGCGGCTCCCCATGGCGGACGCATACCCATCATCACGATGAATGTTCTCCCCTGGTTCTTATATCGTTTGTAAACATACCCATTCCTTTGACAAATGCGTCCTTTCTACAGCTCTGTAGCCTGTTGATACACCTGGTATGGTCAGGTCGCAGGCCACGTATAGCATGGGACACCCCTACGAACGAGACGGATTTGCAGTCCCCAACTTCTGCTTATACTACCTAATGGCTCAAGTTCTGTTCCCCTATTATTGGTCCCATCCCGTTGCCCGTATACCATATAATAAACCTGAACAGGATTTAACAGACTTCACACCCCTCAACGCCATATTACCACAAGACATTCGGCTAGACCCTACTGATGTCCAAGTATTGTCCACTACATGCTGGGCCTTGTGAAAGCTCAGCAGAATGCTGGACTTTGACTCTCTGTACTCCCCCACATTACTGAGAAAATATTTTTCCTTCGGCAGACCACTTACCCTTTCATAATTATTAAACTCAGATTTACTTCATTCCCATACATCTATCATTTATACACCACTACACTCATCAATAAGCAGAGGAGAGTACATAAATATAAATACTCTTTTAGATATAGTGTGACACTGCGCAGGTATATTTGTAGTTTTTTTTTTAAGTACTTTATTTTTTAGAAAATATATGTTTACTTTTTGTGTCTTGTACTTCAACTCATACAAAAAAAATCAGTATGTAATAGTAGTTAAAACACAATCATCAATAATTTTACCACATAATTGTTATATTGAAAATACAAAAAGTACAAAAAGTTAAATCGAATATGAGAATAGAAAAGAGAAGAAAGAGAAAAGTAAAGACAATATAATTTGTCATAAAACAACCTATCCGTGATAGTGTCTAATTGGGGATAGAACACGATGGATTGGACATATTTTATCTGTTTTGCCAACCCCCTTCACAGATTAGGAATCCTAAGCGTGGATGCGTTTCAATGGTATCATTCTGGTTTACACCATCTTTGTCAAGACCATCACAATAGCTCTCACTCTTTGCATATGATAAATAATATTGTACACCTTCTGGGCTATCCCGTTGGGTATTACTGACAATCCTTATTATTTGTTTAGGCTCTCTTAGTCGTTTAAAGACTCCTTTGTAGAGTTTCCAAAGTCGCAAATGAACCACTGAGATATTTCTTTTCAAAAAGCCTTCTTTAAAATAAGGTCTATTTCCTTATTTCTACGTGGGGTTAGTTGAGTATATGATTTCATTTTTTTTTTATTTGGCTGTGGATCCACAGATCTGTTGCAGATTTACATTGGGGCTCCCTCTGAGCCCCGCAGTGTATCCACGGATCGCCCAAAAAAGAAAATCTCGGGCACTTTTTTGCCCATGAGGGGACCCCCCCCAGGGACCCCTTCATCTGTCCTATGGGGTCAGGCTCTTTCTATCCTGACCCCTTATTAGACTTTACACTTTTCTTTTCCCCTCCGCACTGAGCCGATAAAATTATGGCTGCAACTTTTCTCACAGGTTGCGGCCAGCTAATCAGGGCCGCGCTTTGGCTGTATATTCTGCGAATCCCCCACAGTGGGTCCATGATGGATCTGCGTCCAAAGATATCTATATATTTTTTTCCTTTCTTACCTCCAAGACTACTGAATGGACCTGCACCAAATTACAAAAAGGTCTCTTTCTAGAGCTAGCAGAAATTCACTTAACTTAGGCTGACATTTGACTCATACAATACCACAGAAATTCAACTGTTATAGTTTCATCCCCGCAATGCATTGGTTATGACCTCACATATCACTCATGACATGGTCGGTGACATCACTGATGACATTTCAAATGACATCACTGATGACATCTCAAAAGGCATTACTGTTGACATCACTGATGACATAACCCACACTCACACACCTACTCTCTGATCCATAGAGCCGCTCATACATCAACTCACCCATACAGCCACTAAAGCAACCACTAACTCACATATACAGCCATCATGGACCCATTCATCTGTCCTATGTGGTCAGGACATCTCTATCCTGACCCCTTCTTTCACTTTACATTTTTATTCCACTCGCTACCGCAGTGAGATTATAAAACTATGGCTGCAACTTCTCTCTCAGATTCCGGCCAGCCAATCAGTGCCTTGCTTTGGCTGTATATTCAGCAAATCCCCCACAGTGGGTTCGTGATGGATACACGTCCCTAGATAGCTATATTTCTTTTTTCTTTAATAACTCAAAAACTACTGAACCGATTTACAAATTAGAAAAAGGTCTATTTCTAGTGCTAGCAGAAATTCACTTTAAAAAACCAAAGGTTACAGGGACGTTATAGTTAGGCTGACATTTGACTCGTATAAACCAGAGAAATTCAGCAGTTGTAGTTATGCCCTTGCAATGCACTGCTTATGACCTCACATATCCCTCATGACATGGTCAGTGACATCACTGATGACATCACTTGACATCACCGATTACATCACCTACACTCTCACACATATTCAGTGATCCATAGAGCCGCTCACACATCAACTCACCTATACAGCCACTAAAGCAACCACTAACTCACATATACAGCCATCATAAACCTACTCACTGACCAATGAAGCCACTGGCACATCCAGTCATACAGATATACAGACACTTACACACCCACACATACACCCATACAGCCATTCTTATTCTCAGCCACCTAAACTGATGCTAACAAACCTGCTCACTCACCCATACAGTTATTCACACATCTACTCACTCATAGATCTACTAACACATCTACTCACTCATCTATACAGGCATTGAGATAAGTTCATACTCTCCATACAACCTCTTTCACTCTCACTCATTAAAAGATATAGCCAAACTTACACCCATTGATTCACCCATACAAATACTCACACATCCACTCACTTATCCATACACACACTTACACACCCATTCATGCGCCACTTACCTTAGTATATATGTTAAACACTCAGTAACTTTTAGAAAGCACTCACAATCACTGGATGATGTAATCAATGATGTCATGAGTGATGTCACTGACCATGTCATGAGTGATTTACCACCTGGTCATAAGCAGTGCATTGTGGGGGCGTACATTATAGTTATGAGCCCCATTTACATTAGCAGTATGCAGGATCCTTCACAACTTTTCTCAGGATGATGGACAGCCTACTAAAAGGCCACCATAGCGCGTTTCCCGACAATTTTGGGGACGGGTTCTTGATGCCTAGGAATATGATCGTATCTCCACCAAACAAAGAAGCACTTACTTCTGTAAAGTACAAAACATCGGAGTGTGTTCCTCTGCAGTTCCACCTTGTATAGTTATCTGTTGAAGACTCTCAAGTATTAATCACGTTGGATAAGCTACAGACACACAAGGTTACTTGAAACATTTCCTCTGCATTCTTTACACAGCTGCAGTGTAGGAGATGCAATATACATTTACCCAACGAGGTAGAACTTAGAAATAAGCTAGTAGAAAGTACTCCAGTTAGGTAAAGGTGTTGCACAAAATGGTGGCGTCTTCTTGGATAAATACGCAGGGCAGGATTCATTCTAGCATGATGCACATTTCACAGAAGTTAATCCTCAACGAGAAGCACTTACAGATATAAATAAAGCAGGTGCCCACGTTGAAGCTCAACTTCTGTAAAGTACTAATCATCCTACCTTTGTACGCATGGCAAGGCAAAGCAGGTGTGTTTTCTCTGCGTTTCCACTGAACAGTTATCTGTAATCTGTGATACAGGTATTTGCATCCTTGCTTTTCTTGAGAGCAATAGCTTACGTAGTGTCTGTGACCGGGGGAGTTCTTTCTTGTCATCCGCTGCTCAGAACGGAGATCTGTTCTAAACTTTTATAAACTAGAAGTATGTAAACTTGCCAAGAAGCCCCGAGAATTTGGTCTCACCCATATACATTAGCAGCATGCACTGTCTTCCCGCCCTTTTCCCTGGATGACGGGCAGCTTACTAAAAAGGCCCCCCAAGTCGGTTCCCTGCTGATTTTGGAGACGGAGTCTTGATGCCTAGGAATACTATCGCATCTCCACAAAACAAAGAAGCACTTACTTCTGTAAAGTACAAATAACCCAAGTGTGTTTTCTCTGCAGTTCTACCTAGTAAAGTTATCTGTTGAAGACGCTCAAGCAACAGTCACATTTGCAAATTTACAGACACACAAGGCCACTGGAGACATTTCCTTGGTGGTCTTTGCATTCTGCAGTGTAGTAGATGCACTATACATTTATCCAGCTGTGTAGCACTTACTAATTAGCAAGTACTCACGTTGGGTAGAGGTGTTGCATAAAACGTTGGCCTCTTCTTGGATAAATACGCAGGGTAGAATTGATTCTGACACGAAGCTCATTACGCAGAAATTAAACCTCAACAGGCTACAGTTAGGAAATACACTTTAAAAAAAACATTGAAATTCTCTGAAAAAAAACAAAGGTTACAGGGACGTTATAGTTAGGAATGACGATTCTCCAATTATTATGCAGAGAGAATCTTGATTTTATTAAAGACATACGGAGGCTAGCATTATGCAAATACTTTTATTTGCTGCCCAAACATGCAGCCCTTTAAAGAATGTTATTACATCGCAATAAAAAGAACATTAGCAACATGACAAGTAGGTTGTCCTGGTTCCAATCATCCTCTTGGGCTGCGATGACACAGCAAACAAACTTGAAATTCCAATAAATCCAGTTAGTCTTTAAGGTTGATATCTAAGAGGAAATAAATAAATTGAGTAGTGAAAGGAATAGATACCCAGATAATTATTGTACATTAAAGTATAATAATAATAACACATTAAATGCGTAAATATTAATCAACCCAAACCTCTAGGGGAGAGGAGGGTGGGATAATGCTAGCCTCCATATGTCTTTAATGAAATCAAGATTCTCTCTGCATAATAATTGGAGAGTCGTCATTTCATTACAAGACCAGAGGCTATCATTATGCATGTTTAAAGCCATGTAGAGCTACACTGCTAACATGCTCTATTGGTCTCAAGTAAAACTTAGAGAAAGTACTTGCGTTAGACCAGTCTGCTGCTTTAAGTATCTCGGGAAGGGAACCGCCTCCCCAAAACACTTTGCTAGCCATTGCACCTCTGAAAGAATGAGCTCCGAATCTAGACAGATCTACTCCAGCCTCATGCATGATAGAGCGGATCTATCTTGATAGGGTAGCTGATGAGACAGGTTTAAAAGGTTTGACATATGATAAAAGAAATTGGTCGGAACCAGCAGGTCTGAAAGTAGAAATTTTATTTTCATAACATTTCATACAATTCACAACACATAGTTTTTCACATTCATGAAAGGTAGGATAGAAGATGGATTCAGACATAGTTTTCGTTCTTTTCCAAATATCGAAATGAACGCCTTTGCAGGAGTAAAATGTGTTAGAAAGTTGTAGTGCTCTAATATCGGATACCCTTCTAAAGGAAATCAGACACAGGAGAGTAGCTAGTTTCATTGATAATCTCTTAAGGGATAGAGAACTGTTGATAGGCCATGAAATGAAGAGAATAAAAATAAGGTTAACATCCCAAAGGGATTGATAACGGGCCTTGGGAGGTCTCTTTAGACAGATGCCCTTCATAACTCTTTTGATGAGAGTTGCTACCAATTGCAAGATTGTTAATAGGAGAATGACCAGAAGAAATTGCTGATCTGTAACAATTGATGGTTCTAAATGAGAGACCTAGATCGAAAAGATAAGCAAGATAATTAGCTACGTGTTGTAGAGGGCACTGAACGGGATCCAGATCCCTTTCCAGGCACCAACTAGACCATTTTCTCCAAATGCCTTTGTATCTCTTCCTAGTGCCCATGAGTCTTCCAGTAAGCTTTTAGCTTCTCCCGAAAGGTCAGGATATCTTCCTGAATTCCTGATATCCTCCAAACAAGAAGGTTCATCTTCCCCTCTAAGACTAAAGGATGTTCTTCTCCGTCTGGACCAAGAGTAGATTCAAAGATGACGGGATCAGCTGAGGAAAGTCCACCGCTAATTCCATTACTCCGGGAAACCACACCTGGGATTTCCAAAAAGGAGTTATCAGAATGATTGAGCAAGGTCGAGTCTGACCTTTCACAATATTCTCTGAATCATTGAAAAGGGGGGAAAGGCATAAGCTCTGATCCCTCTCCAAGCTTGGACGAAGGCATCTACCCCCGAGGCATGCGGGTCTGGCCTCCAACTGTAGTACCTCTCCACTTGGTGAGTCAATCTGCTGGTAAACAGGTCTAATTGTATTGCGCCCCAAAGTTTTTGAATCATAGAAAAGATCTCGGGATTCAATTTCCAATCGCTTGAATCGTGAAGGAAACGAGAATTCCAATCTGCTCTCAAATTTTCTGATCCGGGGATAAATTCTGCTCTCAAGGTGATTTTTGGATTCCAACAAAAATACCATATTCGCTTGGCAATATCTGAGAGATTTTTGGATCTTGCTCCACCAATGCGATTTATATAAGAGACAGCTGAGAAGTTGTCCAAACGGATTAGGGTATTTGAGTTTTTTAGATGTTCTTTGAGGCTCATAAGAGCATTCAGAGCTGCTAACATTTCTAGAGAATTTATGTGTAGAGATTGTTCTTCTATGGACCATCTCCCTCCTGTCTCTAGATTGTTTAGGCGAGCACCCCAACCGTGGTTGCTCGCATCTGATTCTAGAGTAAAATCTGGAACATTCCCGAAAATAGCTTTTCCGTTCGAGGGTGACGAATGGTAGTAGGGTTGAACGTCTCTTCCCCATGGGGGTCTTTAACATTGAGGGAAGATGTTGAGGCTTGATCTAAGTCCTCATCAAGGTTTTCAAATGTATCCTTAGGGTCAAAAACAAATTCATCCAAGTGCTCGTAGTCTGTTGTTTGATTATAATAATCATTGTAATTATCATTTGTCCCGTAAAGGGTACCGCTTTCTATAATGCCGCTATGGGCACCCATTCTCTCTGCCTCAAGGAATTGGGGTCTCTCTATTACCAAAATCTTTTGTAGCGCGTGAGCTACCAGATCTCATTGCATTGTTAGATGCTTCCAAAATATGGTTCCTTTTTTGGGTAACCTTGCCCTTCTTTTGAGCACCAGAGGTGGAGGGGGAGTCCCCATCTGAGAGAGAAAAGTATATCTCCTCAGGAGGGGGAGACCTTTTCCTTTTGTAAAGAGCAGCATCCACTGCCTGTCTTATTGAAGATTTTAACTCTTCATCAATAAACCTCTTCAGGTTGCTATCCAAGGTTTCCTTAAAGGAAGTTTGGGAGACGTTGCCGTCAGAATCCATAGAAGGTAAATATAAGATGTTTAAATAATGAATACAAAATGTCATTAAATGGAAATCCCAAAGAATTCAATACCAAAAGGTATATATATAATAATAAGTGAATTAATTAAATTCAATCAAGTTTTAGGATGGCTTACCAACAGACTATTGAGGATTTAGCTTGATTCTTAGAGCGAAGAAAAGCAGTAAAATGTGATTCAACAATTCATTAAATCCTTTTGTTTGAAGCTATTTTTTAAATAAAAGGCAAAATCCACTAGATGGCAGTATTAAAGACATTTTATTAAAGACACGGAGGCTAATATTATGCAAATTCTCCTTTATTGCCACAGCTCAGCAGTAACAATGAAGAGAACATAGAACTTGTGAACATTCTGCAAAACAGCTTAAAGACCGTGAGCACACAGCCATCATCCTTCTTTGTTCGAAGCTGTGAATCCAGGAATAAGAACAGTGAATTCCAATCTTCTAAATATCGATGAAGGAGTCATTGCAATAATCCAAAACGAGAGGATTCTATTCTGAAAGAGAGAGGTGAATAGATTAAAGTAACATAAGTCTCCTTAGGGAGGGTAGACATAGCGGAGGGATAATATTAGCCTCCGTGTCTTTAATAAAATCCAGATTTTCTGCCCACCAGGCTGTGAAAAATCTAAATTTTATGGCATGACACGGAGGCCAACATTATGCAAGTTTAAAGTGAATTGAGCACATTGTCAATCACATTATTGATGGGTCTAAAGGAGCATTTTTTAAACATATTTTCATTCGACCAGTCAGCGGCTCTAAGGATATCTTGTAATCCACCACCAAGCATAAAGGCCTTAGAAGCAGAGGCCCCTCTAAGGGAATGTGCGCCAAAAATAGAAGTATCGACACCACCCTCACGCATCACCTCTTTCACCCATCTCGCGAGGGTAGGAGACGAAACTGGTTTATGAGGAAGTCTATAGGAGATCAGAAGTTGTGTGTCAGTACCTCTTATACCAAAAGTTCTTTTTTCATATTCTTTAAGACATTTAACAACACATAGACAATCATTCTCAGGAAAGAAAGGATAGAAAATGGACGAAGACATAGTTTTGGTACTCTTTTTAAGATAGAAGCAAACTCCCTCGGGTTGATAAGATCTGCAGGAGATGTCTAATGCTTTAACATCGGATGTTCTTCTAAAGGAGACCAAACAAAGTAGGACAGTAAGTTTGTAGGAAATAAGTTTGAGAGAAAGCGAGGAGTTACCCCCCCAAGAGGAAATAAGCTGTAAAATATTCCTCACGTCCCATAGTGCTGTGTATTTTGGAGTTGGGGGATTGAGAACCCGCATACTTCTCATAATCTTCTTAGTCAAAAGAGATTGTCCGACAGAAACACCATCAACTAGAGAGTGGCCAGCCGCAATGGCTGACCTATAAACATTTACGGTTCTATAACTAAGACCGGAGGCAAATCTTTCCGAAAGGAAATTAAGAACGTGAACTAAATCAGCTGAAACGGGATCGAAATGTCGTTGAAGACACCAGCGAACCCATTTGTTCCATGCCAATCGATATGCTTTCCTTGTTCCAGGTGCCCAGGATTCAGATATGAGTCTAAAAGCATTGAGCAAAAGGCCAGGGATTTCCCATTGTCGCCTGAAATCTTCCATGCCGTCAGGACTAGGATTCCTTGCTCTAGAAGAGGATGAAGTTCGCCCTGTGGGCCTAGGAGGAGATGATTGAAAGACGGAATCAGGATTGGGAAGTCTATGGCCATCTCCAGGATGACCGGGAACCATGCTTGCGACCTCCAAAGGGGAGTTATTACTACCATGCTCTGAAGATATCTGCGAGCATGTGAGAGAAGGCGCGGGAGCATTACAAAGGGCGGGAAGGCATATGGTTTTAAGCCCTGCCAGCTCTGGAGGAAGGCATCCACTCCCGATGCTAGAGGGTCCGGCTTCCAGCTGAAAAATTTCGTCATCTGAGTATTCAGTCTGTCTGCGAAGAGGTCCACTTGGAAGGGGCCCCATTGTTGTTGGATGGTAAGGAATATACTTCTGTCCAACTTCCAATTGCTCGGGTCCCTGAAGTTTCTCGAGAACCAGTCTGCTACATGGTTGTTCAAGCCTGGGATGTGTTCTGCCGTGACCGACAGTCCTTTTTCCAGACAATAGTCCCAGAAAACCTTCGCTATTTCGCTCAGACCTTTCGAACGAGGTCCCCCCATCATGTTGACATATCTTACCGCAGAGACATTGTCCATGCGGAGCATTATGGAACACTTGATCGAATTTTTTGAAAAACTCCGAACCGCAAAGGAACCGGCTAGAAGTTCCAGGCAGTTGATATGAAGTTTCTTTTCCTTTAGAGTCCAGCGCCCCCCTGTGGAAAGGTTGTCGCAAGTTGCACCCCAGCCCTCTAAACTCGCATCCGACTTTATAATCAGGTCTGGTATGTCCCCGAAAATGGCTTTGCCATTCCACGCTTCTGCATTCCTCAACCACCAAATAAGCTCTTTCCTCGATTCTTCGTCTAAGTAAGTCATCTGAGAGTAGGAAAGACTCGACTTCAAGGCTTTCGCCTTCAGTCTCTGTAGGGCTCTGTAATGGAGAGGACCCGGGAATATAGCCTGAATGGTCGAGGAGAGGAGACCCAGAATTCTCGCTAGAAGTCTCAAAGGGAAGAGTTCCAGGGCAAGGATCGTTCTGAGTTCCTTTTTGAGTTTCTTTAATTTTTCCCTTGGTAACTTTAATTCCCCCAAGATTGTGTTTACCATGAATCCCAAAAATTGGGTTTCTTGTAGGGGGGTAGTACATGATTTTTTTGTGTTTATAATGAAGCCTAGATGCTCCAGAAGGTGAATGGTAAGGTTTGTGTGTTGATGGATTTGAGCCTTGGACTGGGCCATAATAAGAATGTCGTCCAAGTAGATTATCAGTCTTACTCCCCTTTCCCTTAGCCAGGCTACAACCGGACGTAAGACCTTGGTGAAGCACCAAGGGGCTGATGACAGGCCGAAAGGAAGACTTGAGAATTCCCATAGCTTTTTCTCCCAGATGAACTGGAGAAACTTCATGTGAGGTGGCCAAATCGGAATTGTGAGGTAGGCGTCCTTTAAATCTAGACGTGTTAGCCAATCCCCTTTTCTCAAAACTTCTCTGAGAAGATGGATTCCCTCCATCTTGAAATGGTGATAAGCAACCCACCTGTTTAAATTTTTTAAATTTATTACGGGTCTCTGGGTTTTGTCTTTCTTTTCGACCAGAAAGATATTGCTGATGAAACCCATTTCTGAGCTCTCTCTTATAGCCCCTTTGTTTAGCAGATCCTTGACTTCTTGGGACACTAGTTTTTTCTGGTCTTCTGAAAAGGTTATTTCGTGAGGAATTTTCGTTTGGAAGGGGAAGTCTATAAAGTCTATTTTGTAGCCCTGAACTGTTTGTAGGACCCAGGGGTCTTGTGTTATTAGTGTCCAATTGCCAGAGAAAAGGGCTAGTCTCCCTCCCACTTTTACAGGGGTATATGAAGGGTCTATCGATAGACCTACCTGTTGAGAAGGCAGGCTCTGCTCCTCCTCTCGCCACGAAAGGGCCTTGTTCTGAAGCGTTGTCTTTGAGGATAGAAGGAGTGACCTCCGTAGAATTGTGATTGCTGGAACCTGTTTCCTCGTCCAGAAAGGGTCTTGAGATGGATTGTCCACGGCCGGGGAATCGACCCCGCATTCTCCCGGCCCGGCCAAAAATGTTATCTTGAAAAACTTTTTTAATTTCTCGTTGGGATTTTTGGATTGAGCTAAAAGCTCCCACGTACTTTGCCATATCACAAATAAAGTCCTCTCCAAAGAGGAGGCCTTGGGAGCTTGGTCCTGCCTCTTGGATGGCCAGCTCAATAAGTTTTGGGTCTATTTTGAGAAGTATACCCTTTCTTCTTTCTATAGATATGGCGGTGTTTGCATTGCCTAGAAGGCAGATGCATCTTTGAATCCATTCGCGAAGTTCCTTCGCGTCAACAGGGATGCCGCCAACATATGCATTTTCTGCCATGTCGAAGATCTTGGTTAGGGGACCAACTAGGTGCAGAAGGCGGTCTTGGCATGATCTAAGGCTTTTATCTATGCCTTTTCTTGGGTCTTTTGCGCCCTTAGCTATGAATGCGACGACTTTAGGGTCGAGTTCGGGTGTGAAGGCAATTTTTTCTGGGAGAGATGGTCGAGGACATTCCGATCTTAATCTTGACCTTACTTCCTTCGGGATCTCTCTTCTTAGCAAGAAGCTAATATAGTCCGCCACGTGCTGTGAGGGTAACCATTCGGGAGATAGGGGATGTTTAATTAGTAAAGGGTCGAACATGAATTCTCCAAAGGGGTCAGTAATACCCATTTTTGACCCTGAGGCCTTGTTTGCCTCTTCTGTGTTGACAGTAGAACTCTTTTCTTGGACCTCAATGTCCGAATCGAAGGACGAGGAGCATGAGAGATCTATCTCCGCCTCGTATTGATCGTCGCTGTTAACATGGATAGGGGTTTGTAGGCCTGTTTCTTGCCCTTCTGGGATGCCCTGGGCATCGTTCTGGTCTCCGCCTTGTAAGCGAGATCGAGCCGTATTTAATGAGACCTTAATTCTTTTTGATTTTGGGTCTAATTGTTGTATTCCGGATCTTTTCTTTGGGACCTTCCCTGTCCCATCTTTGGGGTTTAGGATATGTGCCCCGCTAGTAGAGGGCCACCCCTTGGTAAGGATATTAAATTTTTTATTTATTGTCTCGTTAAATCTTTTATTAATACGGTCGCTGAACGAGTCCATGGCCTTGTCCATGGCTTTGGAAACCATCAGGTCCAATCTGGTTTCTAGTGATGCGTCAGCGGAAGACATAATGAGGGGGTAAGAATTAATAAGACAGTAGGATTAAAATATTGTATTTCCCCCTTGTATTAGATTAAAAATTGCTAGATATGTCTTCCTACCGTAATTCTGCTTTTTTTAATGAAAGAATTAAACACTAGTTAAAGAGAAAATGGTCTAAGTGGTTATTCCGTGAAAGATTCAGGTTCAAAGGAAAAAACTCTTTCTGACGAGAAAAAACGAAGCCAGGCGTATGGAAAAACAACCGTCGAGTATTGCTCCTTATGAAGCTATGGCAACCACGCACGTTTTTTAACATGCGTGGTTGTTCCTAAGGGGCGTTCCTCTAATTATTTCCTCCTCGCGATGCGTGAGTTAATGGCGGCATCGCGAGGGGAAGAGACACGGCAGTTAATGGCGGCATCGCGAGGGGAAGAGGCACGGTGTCGTCAAGGAGGCAGAGAGGGAGCACCACAATGGTACCGGGGAAGAAGGAGGTAAGAGCGGAAAGGTCCCGCAGACTGAGGCTGGTTTGAGAAGAGGAGTGGCGGGTGTACGCATGTAAGCGGACCCGATCAATGCGTTGCTTGGTAACGTAAGCGCTTGTGTGGGCATTTGAAACGCGCGTAAGAGGAAGCGAGTGAAAGGAGCTCACAATATTAAATTTTAACAGCAAGAAGTAAGGGGAACTGATAAGGACCACTTATAATGTTAGAAAAGGTCTTCTTGGACACAGAAAGACAGAAGAAAAGAGGGGGTGAAAGAAAATAAAAGGCATGATAGGGTCAATAGGACCCAGTCATGTAGAGTAAGACAAAAGGTACAAGCATTAAGCACAATATAAGCGTAGTATAATTCATAAAACTATGAAGTAAGAGCGAATGAAATGAGGTACTTATCTCTGTGAGCAGCAGCAACAAAGAAGGATGATGGCTGTGTGCTCACGGTCATTATGCTGTTTTGCAGAATGTTCACAAGTTCTATGTTCTCTTCATTGTTACTGCTGAGCTGTGGCAATAAAGGAGAATTTGCATAATGTTGGCCTCCGTGTCATGCCATAAAATCCACTAGATGGCAGTATTGTTAAAGGCTCTTGTGGCTCTTCGTCTTGTAAAATGAGGATAAACAGCTCGGATAGGCTTCCGTAACGCTCGACGAAGGGAGTGTAACTATGGAAACCCATCCCGCCCGAGGAGTGCGGATGCGGAGCGGATATCTCCGGAAGCAGCGCAAGGAAGTCGCGCTGTGAGGAAGACGCGCTGCCGTGTCTCGTGTTTCAGGGACGTTACGAGACACGGGGAAAGCGCATTGTTTATTTTGAAATTAAGGAGAAACCCTTAAACGGTGAGAAGACTTAACGGGGGGGGGGCATCCAAAATGCATAGCATTATCGTCTTTCCGATTAAATAGATGAAGTGAAAAAACAAATACCTTGATATGGTGAAAGGAGCCTCCCGCGTGTAGCGAGGAGAGTTCAAGGTGTAAAGGAGAGATCGCGGAAGCGACTGAATGTGAATAATTAAAAAATGGGAAAAAATAAGTATCAATAAGGGGGTAAACCACCATAAATTGGCAGAAGTGTTAAGGAAAGAGCATCATTTTCGTAAATCCTGAGTCAACATATCAATACAAGTGGTATATTTATTCAAAACAATGTATATAAAGGTAAAACATTGTCAAGAGATAGACAAATTTCAATCAATAAGGATAAGACAGTAGTAAGGAAAGAAAGGTGGTACTTAGCTGTGTCAGGGCAGCAAACAAAAGAGGATGATTGGAACCAGGACAACCTACTTGTCACGTTGCTAATGTTCTTTTTATTGCGATGTAATAACATTCTTTAAAGGGCTGCATGTTTGGGCAGCAAATAAAAGTATTTGCATCATGATAGCCTCCGGTCTTGTAATGAAATTAGAAGAAAAACTTCCCTAGAAAGTCACTAAAAAAAACAAAGGTTACAGGGAAATTATAGTTATGCTGATATTTCACTCGTACAAAACCAGAGCAATTCAGCAGTTACAGTTACCTGAGTTAACTATAACTTATGCCCCCGCAATGCACTGCTAGGGACCTTACATATTACATCACTCATGAAATGGTCAGTGACCTTTATTTATTTATTTTAAAAGTTTTATATAGCGCTGCAAGACCCAGGGTTAGCAGAGCGCTTTACATGAGCATCAAAATTCCAGTCGGTACAGTAGATTCAGCGGGATCAAAAAATATACAGACATTGCACATTAGAAAACACTTCTTAAATGAACATATAGGCTAATAGTTCTGGCCATGAGGAGAACAAAAAAGTCACGACAGAAGGTTAACACAGAAACAGTAAAAAAGGCCAGGGAGCTAAAGAAGGGTTGTTTACTCGGGACAGGGCTTTCGTTTATGCATTTAAAGGGATAGGGCTGATTATATAAACATTGTCAGAAACATGCATCTCAGCTCAAATTTGGGGAGGGGGAGAGGAAGAAATCTGGGCTATTCAGTGAGGAAGAGATGAAAAAAACTGAGTGAAAATAGGGTGGGAGGGATCAAAAAGAGGAAAAAGGAAGTAACAAGTTAGAGGGAGATTGAGGAGGGGCTAGAGGTAAAGGTTAAGAGGGGGGTAGTGTTAGAGTGTAGAAAAAAGTCTAGGAGAGAGAGAGAGGGGAGGGGAGAAGAGTCGGACAGAAAAGACTGTCAAGGGTGGTATGAATAATGGGGAATGAATAAAGGGTTGGATGCAGCGATTAAGGACCCCAGTATTTGGAGAGAAGGTGGGATTTGAGGTCTTTTTTAAAGCTGTGGTATGAGGGGTTGCAGCGCAGGTCTCTGGGGAGGGCGTTCCAGATGATCGGGGTGTTACCCGAGAAGGAGCGGGATTGTGGTGCTCCTATTTGATAGGGGGGGGAAGAGAAGTAGGGCATTTGAGCTTCTCGTCTGGCGGGAGCAGCCAGCTTTTTCGAGTTTGTCGGCGAGATACAGTGGAGTTTGTTGGTGGAGGGTTTTGTGTGTTATGCAGGCAGTTTTGTATGCAGTACTTCTCTCAACGGGTAGCTAGTTTAGGGCCTTGAGGGCTGGCGAGATGTGGTCGAAGCGTTTGCAGTCAGTGATTAGCCTTGCGACTGAGTTGAGCACAGATTTGAGGGGGGCAAGGTGTGTTTTGGGGATTCCAGGGAGGATAGCATTACCATAGTCTATTTTGGAGAGGACTAGGGATTGGACAGCCCATTTAAAGTCGTCAGCAGGAATGAAGGGTTTGAGTTTTTTAAGATGTCGGAGTGTGCAGAGAGCTCCTTTTGCCGAGTTTTTGATGTGGTTGTTAAGAGTGAGTTTGTTGATGTTGAAGCCAAGTGATTTTGCTGAGTTAGATAAGGTGAGCGAACAGTTAAGGGCATTGAGGTCTGGGAGCCAGCCTTGCATGGGGAGCTTGTTGTTTTTAGGTGAGAAGACAATGATTTCGGTTTTATTGGGGTTAAGTTTGAGGTGATTGGAGAAGAACCAAGATTGGATCATCCTCAGAGCATTGTTAAGGTGAATAATATCAGCGTGGGATTTGATCTTGTAGTACAGTTGGGTGTCGTTCGCGTACATATGGTAGTTAATTTCTGCTTGTTTCAGAATGAGGGTAAGGGGTTCCATAAAGAGGTTGAAGAGGGAGGGAGATAGAATTGAGCCCCGTGGTACGCCTAGGGAGACCGGAGTGGGGTTGGAGAGGCAGTCCTTGATTTTGATTTGTTGTGTTCTGTGTTGGAGAAAGGAGGAGAACCATTTGAGGACTAGACCGTTGATGCCAAAACGGGTTTTGAGTGAATTAAGTAGAGAGGCGTCGTTAACTGTATCGAAGGCAGCGGAGAGGTCAAGGAGAATGAGAAGGGAAGACTCACCATTGTCAAGGGACCGGTGGAGGTCGTTGACAATCTTGAGCATGGCGGTTTCTGTGCTGCATCCTTTTCTGAAACCGGATTGCAGCAGGTCAAGTAGGTTGAAATTGTAGATGTGATTGTCAAGTTGTCTGAGAGCACATTTTTCCAGTACTTTAGATATCAGAGGGAGGTTCGAAATGGAGCGAAAGTTATTAGGGTCATTCGGGTCGGCCGATGGGTTTTTGAGGATGGGTGTGATTTGACCGAGTTGGAGAGAGTCAGGGACACACCCCGTGGCAAAAGAGGAGTTAGTGATTGAAGTCCAGTAAAGGGCAAGGATGTGTTGAGGTCATGGATGAGTCTGGAAGGGAGGGGATCTTTGGAGTGCGAAGTGGGCATAAGTTTGGAGAGGATGTTGAGGACTTCATGTTCAGTAACCGGATGAAAACTTAGCCAAGAGGCATTATTTTCCAGATGTAGGATGGAGGGGATGGAATCAGGAGCGGTAGAAACAGGACAAAGTGTTGGAGTGTTGGGATGATGGGGCGGGGTCGATGTGGGAGGCCGGTCTGAAAAGATATCGTCAGCAGGTTGAAGGGAAGGAGAAGCTTGGGTAGGGAGGAAAGATAGTTCGATTTTGGTGATTTTCTTAGAGAAGAAGTTAGCAATTTCTGCACATCTCTCAGAGGAGGCATTCAGCTCAGTGGGGGCGGATGATGTTTGTTTTTCTAACAATATTGAAAAGTTTTCTAGGCCGATTTTTGGCCCGATCAAGTTGTGCTCGGAAAAAACTGGCCATTTCCTTGAAGATGTGTTTCTTGTATTTCGATCTTCCTGATCTGAGGAGGGCTAGATGGGAGGGAGAGGGGTGTAGTCTCCATGTTCTTTCAGTCTGTCTAAGAGAACGTCTTTCATTATTTAGATCAGAGTTGAACCAAGATTTGGAGGGGATGTCTCTTTGTTTTTTTAGTTTGGGCGGGGGTAAGTGATCTAGCACCTCTTTGACTGTCTTGTTGAAATGCTCAGTGAGCCCATTGGCATTGTGGGAGAGAGGGGGTGAGAAGGAGTCGGGCTTGGAGTTCAGATTCAAGTACGTCAGAGGGGATTTGACCAAGGTTTCTGGTCCATTTGAAGGGTTCGGAGATTTTTGTAGGGGGAGCGGGATTTGTTACGATCTTGAAAAGAATGAGGTGATGGTCCGACCAGTCAGTGGGGGTGATGCTGGAAAGGGACGCAAGGTCGTTGCTAGTAATGATAGCGTCAAGGGTTGCACCTTTGATGTGGGTAGGATGTTGATATAGTTGTTTGAGATCATTAATCTCTAGGAGGTTCATGAGACGCATGACTATAGGATCCTCGACATTGTTCCAATGGATGTTAGAATCTCCTAGGAAGAGAAATTTGGAGTTGGAAAGAGAAGATAGTGAGATGAAGGCGGAAAGTGCATCGGCAAAGAGAGGAGGTTCGTCCGGAGGGTGGTAGATGTTGTGTAGTTGGATGGGGGGCGCGGCCTGTGTCAAGAGTTCAGCACCAAGGTATTCAAAGGTTTGGTGGTCAGAGTCTATTAGAGGGGAGAGAATAAGGACGTTTTTATATATTATAGCTAGACCGCCACCTTTCCTAATGGACCTATCTTTCCTGAGGATAGAGAAGCCAGGTGGGATGATTAGGTCCAGAAAAGCTGTCGAGTGGTTCTTGAACCAGGTTTCTGTCAGGAAGGCGATGTCAATGTCTTTGCTGAGTAAAGTTTCGGATAATTCGGTTGCATGTCTGACCGCTGAGCGGCAGTTCACAAGCATGCAGGAGAGGGTGTTGGGGCTGTCTAATGTAGGAGTGCATTGGATGGTGGTGAGTTGAACAGGGAGACGGGGAAGGGTATGCAGGGGGGATTCTGCTGATACCCAAAATGACGGGAATGTTGGCATGTGGGAGGGAGAGGTAGGGATCCAACAGATTAGGAAGGTAGGAATTACAGAGGTCCCAGAGGTCGGAAGAGGATTAGTTTAAATGCATCTAATAGCTATTCAACATAGAATACGGATTGTCTAGCAGCGGGCAGAGAAGCATTTACAGTATAAGATAGACTATAACACTGAGAGCAACATGCTCAAGGTCAGGCCAATTATCAAAATCACAGACTAGTCTTGCTAACTGAGATTGGACAGTAAAGGATTTAAGCATCGATAATAGAGGGCATCAGTGTAAGTACCATTACAGTAGAATACATGTAACTCAGGGACCTAAAATGAGACAATAAAGGGTTTCGGCATCAATTATATAGAAGGCTGTCAAGATACACATAATTACAAAAGAATAGAGGCAAGGGAGAAACTGGCACATTCTCTGGGAGTATTATTTTCATCGATTATAACTAACATCGGGCCAACAGCACAATCATGAGCAAGGAGAGGGGCTCCACTCCAAGATGTCCACCAAAGGTGTAGGATGGAGAATGTCCTTTTTTTATTTCGCTGTCTAGCAGAGAATTGAGTACAGGGGCTGGGGGCGTCTTCAAAAAGTGAGCAGTAGTGGGACTAAATGGTGACTGGTGAATGGAGAATGGTGAAGACAAAACAAGATGGGCGCCGAGGGTAAAATCAAAAACCCCGGGATGATCCTGTAAAACTAGTCAAGATCATAAGTGCGACAGCCATCTGCAGTATGCAGAATCTTGAAGGGCCAGCCACACTTGCAGGCGGGTTAGAACCAAAGCGACTCATTCTGCCATATACCGCTAAGTCATCAGATCACAGAGCCAGGCAAAACGGGGAAGTAGCGGGGGAGTAAACACCAAGGCCCCACGGCTTCACAGACCGAGGGCGCGCAACCCCTCTGCCACAGTCCATCATGCGAGGGCCTACAGATCCATTCAGGACAGGTCTCACCAATAGCCGGGAACAGCAATGCAGACCAACAAACAAACTGGCCCTTGGCCCATCTAGACCGCACAATCACCGGGGCAGAGGCGAGTCGCCACGCTGCATGCTGCCATGACTTAGCAGAGAGGATTTGAACTCGGCGACAATCCCTTGACAAGGAGCCGGATGCCCCGTATCGGGGGCTGCCCCCCACCCTCGGGTCGGCTCGACCAGACCCGGGCCGTGGCCAGCGTATGCAGCATTTATAGAGCAAAATGCAGTGGATCAGCCCTCAGGGCAGCCCAACTCCTAGGGAGTCAGCGGCAGGGGCAGGGTGCTCCCGTCGCGAGAACCAGAGGAACCATCCATGACTTTGGGGCTCAGAGCAGAGTATAGACAGAGCCCACGAGCCCAACCCGACTCCCGGGACTCAGCAGCAGAGGGGAGGGGCCCATCTCATCAAGACCCAGGCTCCCCGTTGCAGTCTGGGGAGCATGGGACAACAACTGGTAGGGGCGGTGCTCAGCTGGAAGTGCACCAAAGCTCACCTTCCCGGTCTTGGGAGCTCGGTACTATGTCCAGCAGCCCTCCAGTCGGTCCCGTGTCCAGGATCGTGGCGGCGGAGGAGGAAGTAACTTCATAGAGATCGAGGTTCATCGGCACAGTACAGTGTGCTCTGAGTTATTTCCAGCAAGGGGGGAGGCTCACCAAGTGGATGCTGCACTGAGATACTGCATCTGCCAAGATGACATCTCAAATAACATTACTGATGACATCATCCACAGAACCACTTACACTCTCATTCACACTCCATCTCTCATACATTCACTCCCATCCCACACAATCACTCACAAACCTATTCACAGACTCCTATGAGCACTCACACACATGCTCACTGATTCATAGATCCAGTCACATATCCGGTCACTCATACAGTCACTCATACCCACTCACCAATACAGTCACACATCCGTCCATACATACATAGACACTAACACATGCAGTCATACACCCATTCAGCCACTCTCACAGTCACACACCTACTCACTCACTCATACTGTCACTCACTCACCTATACAGTTACTCACATACCTGCTCACTTTCTCATACAGATATCACACACCCACTCACTTTCTCATACAGGTACTAGCACATGTACTCACTCACTCATACAGCCACTCTCGCACATACTCACTCACCCATATAGTAACTCACACACCCATCCATATACCATTTATGCACCGACTCACTCACCCATACAGCCTCTCACACACCCTGTCACTCACCTATTCAGCCTCTCAAATACCTACTGACTCACCCATACACCAAAGACACACCAACTCACCTACCCTCACAGTCCTACACAGCCACACACTCATACAACCACTCACACACCCATAGAGCCACTCAGATATCTACTCACACATGGCTACACACAGTTCCACAGCCACTCACAAAATGTGCTACAAATTGTAATACTCTTAAGTAGTACACTAACTTCACTTATTAAGGCTTTGTCGTATCTTCATATATATCTTTAATGCACAGAAACTTTAGAAAACACTTACACTCACAGGATGATGTCATCAGTGATGTAATTTGAGATGTCATCAGTGATGTCACTGACCAAGTCACGAGTGATGTAATAAGTGATGTCAAAAGCAGCGTATTTATTTATTTTTACAGAGTTTCATATAGCGCGAACTTGACCCAAAGGGATCGGGTATCAGAACGCTTTACATAGCACCAGTTGCGTTACATGAGGACACATTCATTTTTGTTAGGCATGGGGAGATTAAGTGATTTGGCCAGAATCACAAGATGGTCAGCCTCATTGCCGAGACTCAAACCCACTTCCCCAGATTCGAGGTCGCCGCCCTAGCCGTTAGGCCAACTCCTCTCCCCTAATTTGCGGAGGCATAAGTCATAGTTAACTCAGATAACTGTAATTGCTGCATTTCTCTGGTTTTATAAATGTAAATGTATTTGTTTTATATAGCGCTGATCACCACTACGGGTATCTCAGCGCTGTATTCATACCGCTGAAGGAACCCTTCCTGGCTTTCCATGTGAGGTGTCCACTCCTGGGTACCCCCATGGTGAAGGCCAGGCATCTCAGCGTTGTTGGGGCCGTTGTGGAGATTAAGCAAGCTATTGCCCAGAGTTGCAGCGTGGGACCCATGATTAGAATAGGCACTGAGGCGAGAATATCCAGTCCGTGGAATTTATAGCCCGAGACGCTGCCGCCACAGGAATCGAACCCTGGTCCCGGACCAGTGCTCTGCATCGAGGTCTGCCGCGCTAACCATTGAGCCACACTTCTCCACTATATGAGTGAAATATCAGCCTAACTATAACATCCCTGTAACCTTTGTTTTTTACATTATTCAGTGAATTTCTAAGGTTTTTTTTAATGCTATTTCCAAACTGTAAGGTCCCTGTAACCTTTGGTTTTGTCAGTAAATATGGATATTCAATGAAAAAAACAAAGTATACCCACTCCCACACAACTACTCACAAACCCAATCACAGATTCATACAAGTACTCACACACCACTCACTGATTCATAGAGCCACTCACACAAATACTCACTCATACAGGCACTCACATAAAGACTAACTCATCCATACAGCCACTCATGTACCCACTCACCCACCAATACGGCCACTTATGCATCCAGCCATACAGACACTAACACACCAACTCACACAGCCATACAGCCACTCACACACAGTCAGTCACACATACAGGTACTCACACACCAATTTACTCACCCATACAGTCAGTCATACAGCCACTCTCAACCATTTAGTTAGTCTCACGCACACACCTACTCACTAATTCATACAGATACTAACACTTGTACTCACTCACCTATACAGTCACTGACAAGCACACACTTACCCATACAACCACTCTCACTTTAATTCACTCATTCATAAAGTCACACACACACACACACCTATGCTCTCATCCATGTACCACTTATGCACCCACTCACTCAGCCACACAGCCACTCACACAACAACTCACACACCCATACACCTACTCACACACAGATACACAGCCACTCACATAATATTTGTTACAGACAGTATTAATCTTCAGTAGTACAGAAACTATACTTATTTAAGTTTTGTAGTATCTTAGTATATATCTTTAACACTCAGAAACTTTTAGAAAACACTCACTCTCACTGGATGATGTCATGAGTGATGTCATTGGAGATGTCATCAGTGATATCACTGAACATGTCATAAGTGATGTATTATGGTAGGTCATAAGCAGTGCATTGCAGGGGCGTTAGGTTCTAGTTAGCTCAGGTAACTGTAACTGCTGAATCTCCTTGTTTGTGTACGAGTTAAATGTGAGCCTAAATATAACGTCCCTGTTACCTTTGTATTTTTCAGTGAATTTCTAAGATTTTTTAATTCTATTTCCTAACTATAACGTCCCTGTAACCTTTGAAAATGTTGGTGAATTTCTAAGGTTTTTTAAATAATATTTTCTACCTATAACATCCATGTAACCATGGGGCATGGCCAAGGAGGCCAACTTGGCGGACGCTGAGGTTAACGCCCAAGATCCGACATTAATCCGGGCCACTGACTGCTATCAGTGGTCCGGGCCGCTGGAGACACCCTGAGGAGTAACAGACCGGTCTCTTGCACACTTTCCTTCTGTCTTTTGACCCTGAGATCTGGCGAGGACCGTTACCAGGACAGAGGCCTGTACAGCCGCATGGCATGAGGATGTAGTGCATTGGGGGCCCACCCTTCCATGCAGGATCGCCTCTGCGGAGCCTGTTGAGGAGGTGATGATCCGAGGGTGCCCACCCTGCGGACAACTGGACTGGTGCAGGCGGTGGCAGTGAATGTGATCTGGTGCTTTGGGACCACTGCGGGTGTGTGTTGTGACCCAAAGCTTGACTTTTGACCACAGGACACAGTAGTAAGGTCAAAGGCCTTTATTCATGGGTACAACGAGCCACCGCTCCTCTCAGCACAGAAGAGAGGCACCAACTGACTCTTCTTGGAACAGGCACCACAGAGCACCATGAAAACATATAAAGGTTCTATATGGAACCTTAAACAAGCATATGTAAGCACAACATACTACCTCTTTTTTTTTTTTACAGAAATATGAACAGAGTTAAGTACAAAAGTGTACAGAGAAACAAAAATGAGAAACCAAATAAAAACAGAAGGAATAAAACATAAATGAAAATATCTAATACATTACAATCAGCACAGAATAAACATTGTGCAAAATGTGGCAATACTGCAAATTCAGCATAATTTCCAAGGAAGACGTCTAGCACGAATAGACTTCCTTGGTACTTGGCATGTCACATTGGTTTTAGAGACAGTTCCTGAGGATACAACGGCTGGACCAGTAGGAGAATTCCCTGCAAGCTCAACACTTCTGGTGCCATTGCAATTATCACCTGCAAATTGAACTTTCACAACTTTTGCTAGGTTCCACCAATGTCTGCCACGAACCATGACAGCACCCCCACAAACCTTCTCTACACTGACCGGTTCACCGAAGAACCTACCACCTTTTTTAACAAAGCTGGTGCTTTTGATACGAACCATGTCCCCAGGAGACACGTTGACTGTCTTAACAGACTTCTTTTGATTGTACCTATCAGACATCTTCATTTCTGCAGTTTTTTTTTTTTTTTTTTTTTTTTTTAAAACCTTTATTTGACACAGCAGTTATGTACAGTCACGGGCCTACAACCTCCGAGGCCGGCCGCTAGTGTGCAAAAAGGAAAATCAATACAGCGAGCAAATGAGCTACCTGCACGGGGGGGCGGCTAATCGGCCCACAACTAGACTCCATACAACAAGAAGGTTTTGAATTAACATTTTATGAGAAAAAACAACCAAACAAAACTAAAACCAGGCATGAAAACTATATAAGCAGGGACTTGCTCTCCCATGGGGGGGGGGGGGGGCAGCCGCCTCTCAGCGGCACTATAAGAAAAAGCTAGTATTAGGCGAGGTGGGAGGGGGGGCAGGGAAGTACACATGCACCGATTCCAGGAAGGAACAGGAATATCCGAGCTAAGGGGACAGGGCTCCATTGGAGGCGATCACCAGGGGGGGCGTGCATATATCACCACGGTAAGAATTCCACGGACCCCACATCTTATTCCATTTTTTGGGTTTGCCTCTAGCAACATATACGGTTTTCTCCCGGAACATGCACCAGTCCATGTTTTCCTTCCACTTCGACACCGTAGGAGACCTACCCGAGCCCCACAGCTGCCCGATGTCTCTTTTGGCTATCATATTACCCAGAGTCACCCAGCGCTCCTGGGCCGCGTCACAATCAGTCGGTTCCCACACATTCAACACACAGCGCCACGCCTCCGGGAGTAGGGCCACACCAGTGCAATTTTCTGCAGTTTTAACTCGAGTTTCCAGCGCATCATTGTCAACCCAACATGACACTTTATCACAAACAGTTCTTAACAGCCAAGCAGGATAAAGTACAGAAGTGGGTACTCTACCTTTGAGTGAGATGAAAGGTGCCACTTTAGTAAGTGAATGTGGCGTAGTGCGGTAAAACCACAGCATGGATCTCACCGCACCCTCAACATCATAACAATGACTCTTTGCCCACTTGATACATTCTACCACCACTCTGTTCATCCTCTCGACCAAACCGTTGGTTTGTGGTGTCCAACAGAGCTTCTAAGATGCTTCAAGCCAAATTCACTCAAGAACACACTCATTTCCAGATTGACAAACTGCACCCCATTATCCAAGACAAGGGCCTTCCCTCATAAAAATCTCTTTGAGAAAAAGGATGGCATTACCGGCTGTGGGAGAAAAGCAGAACTTGACTTCAGGCTCCTTGCTATGGAAATCCATAAGAACAAACGCAAAGCGTAAGTTGTGGGGAAGAAAATTGAATGGGCCAACCATATCAATGTTTACCACAAGAAGCAGCTCCTAGTGTGATAACCCAAAACGAGTTACAGGAACGTCGTAAGTGTGGGCATCTCACAAAAAGTTGCGGACTGGTCTCACACACCACCTGGCGTCATGCTTCATCATTGACCAGTCCTCGCCCTCTAAAACCTTCGTTTGATAGAGGGCGGGCATACACTTGACGACAAGGATGCACTTTCTAAATGGTTAAGTGGGGGCCCGTGAGATTGTGAGTGGGGTTAAAAATCATTATAGTGGTCAAAAGTGATTTTAATGTGATTGACAACTATATGATATTAAAAATTATGTGTGACGGTGTATAGGGTATTTAGTGTCCCCTAACCGTCCTATGTGTGGTCAACATGTTTCTGCCATAATGGCCCTATTGGGTCCGCGGCATTCATCAGGACCAAGGTATAAGTGAGGGCTCCGTTCTTACCAGGTGTCGGTAAGATACTACCACTGCGTGAGTGTAGCATAGGCCACACTTCACTTCCTATGGTGCTTCCAAAGGTGAAGCCTATGAAACAAAGTAAAAAACAGAATTTATTTAAAACTTGTTGATGCGAACGTACCTGTAAACGAAACGAGAAAAAGAATACAATGCATGCATTGAACTCTAAGGGTGAATAAAGTGTTTGTGACTCTGTGACACTCTATTTGTGTACACTTTTTGTGAGCAATTGCAGCCTGGGAGCAGTGTGTACTGCTACCAAACTTACCCTAATCGGTCGGACAACTTGTCCCAAGGGGGGAAGAGGGACGGGGGAAATCCACCGTTATGTTACTTCTGTAGGAAGAAAAGCACATAGCCTAGTACTTAATCAATGCTTCAAGAAACATGCTTTAAGAAAAATCGACACACAGACAGAAAGATGGTCTATCATTCAAGCGAATCCCCAACCGAGTTGAAAGGAACATTAAAAGTGGCCAGCATGTATAATGCAAGGTAATCATTACTACACACGCATGCTACTTAGTCATTCACATCATCCACACTCTTACTGTAACACGGAGCAGAATATGCCTGTATCCTATGCGTCCGCTCGAGCCTCCCGAATACGAAAACTGGAGAGAGCGGGCGCCGTCTTATATACGCGGTGTAATTATAATAATTGAACCGGGACCTGAAAACAGGTGCTGGGTTCCCGGTGTCTGTGGAACACCGAGCCTGTAGTCAAGATGGCGGAGTACGCGTGGGAGAGAGAAGAGGAAGCTCATTGGTGAAGAGCCTGGGGGTGTGAGTGTGTCGTCCTATGGGATGCGGGGGATCGAACAGGGGCGCCGTTCATAGGGCGCGCTAAAGCCTGTCTGGCGGGGTGCGCGAGATAGAGGCAATGTCATTGGAGATGACGTTGGCTTGGTGAAGAGCCTGGGGGTGTGAGTATATCGTCCTATGAGGAACGAAGGATCGGAAAGGGCGCCATTGATAGGGCGTACTACAGCCTGTCTTGTGAGGTGCACGAGATAGGGACAGTTTCATCGGAAATGAGGCTGGCTCGGCGAGGGGCGGCGTAACCTTGTGTTAATAAAACAAAGATACTTGAGGTATAAGAAAAATGCGTCAATTATTGACATTCCCACGCCATAAATGTTAAAGTGATCTTAATTACTTGATAGCCCTTATATTAAGTACCGCTTGAAAAAAAACGAGTGCATTCATTAGTGCCCCGATTTCCATAAAAGGGGGGTGATGGCATAGACGGGAAAAATGAAAGGGTATGTATGTATTTGACTCTTATTAAGCGCATCTGTCACCCCAAGGGTATCCTGGCGCTGAGACCCTATTTAAACCACCGAAAGAATGTTTATATTGCCCTAGGGAACAGATAGGTCTTAAGGTCCCTTTTGAAGGAGGTCAGATCTTGCTTACCCCTCAGCACTAGCGGAAGGGAATTCCATAATGAGGCGGCTGTGTGGCTGAAAGCTCGGCCACCTATCCTAACTCTAGTGATCCTTGGGATCCGCACCAGAAACGCCGATGAGGATCTCAAAGGCCGGGCAGCTTGGTACCAAGAAAACAGGCCCTGGAGTGGAATTGGTCCAAGTCCATGCAGCGCCTTAAATACAAGACATGCCGCCTTAAACGCGATCCTCTGTTGTATCGGCAGCCAATGTAGGTCAGCTAAAGCTGCCGAGGAGGAAGCAGATCGTGGGCGCGATAGAGCCAGTTTTGCCGCCATGTTCTGGATCCTCTGCAGCTTCAGGATCAGTTTTTTTGGGGCTCCTAAGAGTAGTGCGTTGCAGTAGTCTAATCTACTGAGTATAATACTCCGCACCACCTCAGCTCTAAAACCTTTGGGGAGAATAGGCAAAATTTTGCGTAGGGCACGGAGCAGGCCCATACAAGTCGCTGCGGTCTTATTAACTGAACCATCCAACTGTAGGTCCGGTTCGAATACCACTCCTAAATTACGGGCCGATTTAGCTCCTGCCACAGAGCCAGGAATGGAAGGTGGCCAGAAGTCGTCAGGCAGCGCCCGGGGAAGGCGATCAGGAGAGCAATGGAGAACCTCTGTTTTAGCCCCATTGAACTGGAGTGAGTTGGTTCGCAGCCATTCAGCTGTGGCCGACATACAGCGATGAAAGGTGTCTTTCGAAACCGACTCACTACCCTCAAATGAAAAAATCAGTTGAGTGTCATCGGCATAATTGATGACTGATATGCCGAATGACTTAATCAGTGCTATAAGGGGTCGAAGATATAAATTAAACAGGATCGGACTAATCGCCGACCCTTGAGGAACTCCCTGCTTCACCTGTCGAGTGGCTGATTGAAAAGGTGGTAAAGCCACTGCTTGCTGTCTGTCACTGAGATAGGACGTTAACCAATCTAAGGCTAGACTGGTTACACCCGCGCTATGGAGACGCTCCAGGAGGACCGCATGGTCAACCGTGTCAAACGCGGCCGACATGTCCAGCAGTACCAGAAAAACTGACCTGCCCCTGTCGACACGCGTTCGCAGATCATCTAACACGGTGACCAATGCGGTTTCCGTGCCATGTGCCGGCCTAAAGCCATACTGAGCTGTATCCAGGCAGGAGTTTAATTCCAGATAGTTGGACAAGGCTTTTGTGACCCATCTCTCAAGAACCTTTATTACAAAAGGTAGAAGCGAGATGGGCCTATAATTAGCTGGACAGGATGGATCTAAAGAAGCCTTTTTTAATAGTGGAGTTACTATTGCCACTTTCCAGCTATCTGGAACTGTCGCCGTCATCAGTGACTGGCAGCAGATGGAATGAAGTGGAGGAAACAGCTCATCCTGAAACGCCTTCCAGATCTTATGAGGCATTGGATCTAGTGGTGAGCCCGATGACACTCCATTGGCCAATGAGACAAACTCCTCCGATGTTGGAATGGGAAAGCAAGGTAAACAAGATGTATCCACCTTGTTGTTATCCCGAAGCGATACCGAACAGCGGAGAGGTTCCAGTGAAAGAGGTAGCGGCGACCCCAGTTGTCCAGGCACTGAGAGTCCGTTCAAGATGGTTCTTATTTTCTCCTCAAATGCAGCGGCCAACGAATCGCATAGGTCCTGAGAGGCCGGGATAGCGGGAGCTGTACAGGACGGATTAGATAAGTTGTTGACCAGCTTGAACAGGGTTTGCGATTTATTTGTGGCCTTATCCAAGGTATCTTCTAAGAACTTTGCCTTAGCACTTCTCAGCTGGTTCTTATATACCTGTAAGGCCACTCTATACGCTACCCTGTCCAACTCCTTATATCCTTTCCTCCAAGTACGCTCAGCCTGTTTGCAGCGGATCTTATGCTGTCTCAGATCGTCGTTAAACCAGGCATTAGTCGCTCTAGGTCTCTCCCTCACCCTCCGCATAGGGGCCAGTTCATCTAGGGATATCGAGATTTGCTGACAGAGTGCAGCGTAGCTCTTATCTACATTGTCCTCCACCTGAAAACCCCTGGGCAGTAGAATAGGGCGGGTTGGCTCTCTAAGCAGTCGAGCCCATTGGCGCTTAAATTTAAAGCCACTTGTAGTAGTTGATTTTAACAGCCCGGGTACACCAATGGACATAGTGATCAGAAAATGATCTGTCCAATCCTGCTCCAAGATCTCATTCACCACCACCATCTCTGGCTCAGCAAAGATCAGATCTAACACGTGTCCCTTAACGTGCGTGGGTGATAAAATCAGCTGCATAAGTTGAATATTACCGCACGATTGGCAGAGTTCTCTATAGGCCAGGTCTTGGGGGCCGGACGGCCAGAGGTTAAAGTCTCCCAATATTAAAACTTTAGCATGGGAGTTTGAAAGATCGTAAATTAAGTCAACCAATGGCTGAAGAGAGGTTGTGGTCGAGGAGGGAGGCCTATAGCATAGCAACCCTGTAATCAACGAACCACCCTGGGACATAATGGAAAAGCCCATAAGCTCAAACCCCATTACTTCCCTAACCGCTAGCTCCACCAGGGAAATCGAGTCTTTGAAGATGTAACCTACTCCACCTCCCCTACCAGAGGTACGAGGTACATGCCTGATCAGGTAGCCCGGTGGGCAAGCCCAGCCTAGTTCCAATCCACTATCCGCCGTAGTCCATGTTTCCGTAACGAATAGTATGTCCAATTGTAAGGACTCCAATAGCAGGGCTATCTCGGCATGGTGCTTCACAAGAGAGCGGACATTCAGTAGACCGCAAGAAAGATTTTTGACCGCTGAAGGGCGCGATCGATGTTGGACCCCGTCCCCCGTGCGGTACGATGAATTGTTGACCTCCTCATGGTTGTCGACCGGCTGGGTGGCCAGAGGCGCCCCTGACGCGCCCGGGACGCGAACGGGCGCAAACGGGCTTACCTCTGGCACACCTCCGGCGCAACTACGGCGCGACCGCTGCGCGCATCCGCTGCGCGCCTGCTTCCCCATGCCTATTGATAGTATTACGCCGCGCGGGCTTCCGGCTGCTAGAGCCTCTAGCCCCACCCAAAATGGCGCTGCGAGTATCCAAGCCTCAGCCCTACCCAAGATGGCGGACGAAGCACGGAGCACCCCGACCCCACTAGCTGAGTCCCGCCAAATGCGGGTGAAGGCACAATTTACAATGCAGGTGAGCCTAATCTAAAACCCCCGCTTGCTATCCCCAAAATGCTGGATGAAATAACCAATATCGCAAGAACAGCAGCAGCGCGATATGATAAAGCGCAGTTAAAAGTATACAGCGTACGCCAGCTAAAATGAAAGGGTGTATGTCGTAACCCGGGCTCAAGTACTGGACCGTTTAAGAGGTTTTATGGGGGCCCGTTTTTTCTCAGCGTGCAGTAGAGCTATGCATAATGGCTGTTGATTGTTGGATCGTTCCTGTGTTAAATCATACGAACGATCATAGATTATTTAGAGAGTGCATATGGTAGTGTCCTGATTTCATAAAAAAGGACAGTTGGTGGCACAAACAGGTTGATACAGAAGTGTATGTTGTTAGAAAGGGGGGGTTTTAGTACTGAGGAGATCAAAAGTTTCATCTTTTTGAGACCTGTCTTGCTTTCTACTCCAACGTGTGGAAAAACTGTATACACTGTCTGTTGACGTAGCGGCAGCGTTGCTGCATGTGACTATCTCCAGCCACTTTTGGACCTATGTATAGTGGTGTGTCGTGATACTACAAGGCTATAGTATCCAGATGAACTCATATATCCAAAAATGCAATTAATGTTAAAAAGAAAGGAAAGGAAATTGAGGAAGGGAAACATTGTGTATAGTAGTTCTACTGTCTGAATTATATCTCCTTTCATCAATTAGTTAACTGCAGCCATGGAATGTCATCATTGAGACCTTTCTCATGAGAGCGTAGGCGGTACACCCAACGTTGTTCCCTCACATGGAGAGCCTTTGTGAGATCAAATTTCTTTTTCTTCATGACCTCCAGGATAGTCCACTGTAGGTCTGTGTCTGTGTGGTTTTTCTCAGTAAAGTGTCGGGTTAACTTGGTGTTCGTTTTTTTGCACCTGATTGTGCAACGGTGCTCATTGATACGAATTCTCACTTTCCTTGTAGTCATCCCCACGTATTGAAGTTGGCAAGGACATGTTAGTAGATATATCACATTATCCGTGTTACAGTTGCTGAACGATTTGAGTTGCCACGGTCTGTTGATTCCGATGTCCACTGATTTAGTGTTCTTTGTAAGATTACATGATTGGCATCCGCCGCAAGAAAAATGGCCAACCACGGGTGGTTGATCCCAGAGTCTGAGTTGTTCTGTGTTCTCATTTGTGGTCATCTGGGCATGTACTAGTTCATCTCTGAGATTTTTATTCCGTTTGTACGCGAACAGTGGTGGTTCCCAATGTTTTCCAGCGCTGTTGAGTATGTGCCATCTTTTTTGAATAATTTTCTGAACTGAGTTTGAAATTGGGGTGAAAGTGGTGACGCAGACCGGTCTGTTGGTTTTCTCTTTTTCCACGTTTTCCAAAAGTGCCTCCCTTGGGTTGTTTCTGGCTCTTTTGTTAGCCTTCTTCACCAGTTTCCTCGGATAATGGCGTTCAACCAGTTTCTTCTCGAGTTGTTCTGCCTGCTCAGTGTAAGTCTTTTTCTCGGAACAGTTTCTCCTGATACGGAGGAACTGACCAACTGGTAAGTTCTGTTTTAGGGCTTTAGGATGATAGCTCTCATACAAGAGTAGGCTATTTTTGTCGGTGGGTTTGTTATGAACCTTAGTTGTAATCCCCTCACTTGTGAGTGTTATATCCAAGTCCAGAAAGACTGCGTGGTTTTTATTGATGGTGTGAGTGAATTTAAGATGGCTATCTTGAAGGTTCACCCACTGGACGAAGGCTGTGGCGTTCTCTTCTGTTCCATTCCATACAATCAGGACGTCATCTATGTAACGTTTCCAGATCTTTATGTGGTTTTGAAATGGGTTCACTGCATTATTGATGAAATCATCTTCAAACTGTTGGACGTACAGACAGGCCAGGCTGGGAGCAAATGTGCTCCCCATCAAAGTGCCTGTTATTTGGTGGTAGATGACCTGTTCGAATTCAAAGAAGTTTTCTGTAAGTGCCAACTCAGCGCATTCCATGATAAAGTGTTGGGGGGTAACAAAATCCCACTCCCTGCGCAAGATGATGTTTTCTACAACCTCCAAAGTTCGTCGTTGCGGAATACTGGTGTACAGGGCTTCAATGTCCATTGTTATAAGCCAGTCACTTGTGGTATCAATCTCCAGATCTCTTAGGAGGCATAGGACGTCTTTCGTGTCCTTAAGGTATGATTGTGTTTCCTTGACAATGGGCCGTAGGAACCAATCGCAAAATTGGGACAAAGGTTCTAACACTGATCCGATGCCAGAGACGATTGGTCTGCCTGGCGGTGGCATGCGTCCCTTGTGGATCTTGGGTAAGATGTAGAAGCGCGGCATCCTAGGTTCGTCGTTAATTAAGAACTCCGCTTCTTGCTTCGTGATCCAATTGTTACCTAGAGCTTCTTCCACCATGTTCTTGATTTTGATCTTAATTGGGCCCGTGGGGTCCCTCTGGTGTATTGCATAGCTGTTCGTGTCTGCTAGCAGTCTCATGCACTCATCTCGGTACATCGTGAGGTCCATCAGGACAGTTGCGCCCCCCTTATCCGCTGGTTTGATAACGATATCCTGGTTGTTTTTAAGTGCCAGTAGAGCCATCCGTTCCTTCCCTGAGAGGTTATTAAACCCTTTGGTGTTAAGGTAATCAATATTTTCTATGTCACTCAGCACTGCTTGTTCGAATGTTAGTATTTGGCATGAGATGTTCTGGTTTGGTGGTTGGAAGGTAGACTTTTTGCGCAACCCTGTAGATTTCCTCTTATCTTCCTCAGTTTCTGGCGTGTCTCCGAAGAAATCTCGGAGCTTAAGTTTACGAAAAAACTGGGCCAATTCCACATTAAGAGTGAAAGGGTCATTTTTAGGAGTAGGGACGAAACCTAAACCTTTGTTAAGAATGGTTTCTTCATCAGGAGTTAGGGTGTGTGTGCTGATATTAACGATATTGGTTAATCCCTGCTTGTTGAGGGCATCTCTGTTCTCCCTCTGCTCCTGGTTGTTACTCCTTGCGGGTGTTGTTGGTCTTCCCACTGGACTCTTGTGTTTCTTATTTTTTTTTTTTTTGTCTGCCCCGCCCTCTGCCTCTGCCCTGGAATAAAAAAGGCGGTGGGCCTGGATGATAACCAAAGCCTGGTGGGAAATAAGGCTGTTGCCAAAAGCCGAAGGGGGGAGGTTGGGGTGGTTGTTGTTGAGGTGCCTGCATCAGGGGTTGGTACCCGGACGATTTTCCATAGTGTGGTCCCGAGCCTTCATCACTGCTGGTGTCACTTCTATCTTCTCCAGAGCTGAATGTCCAGTTCTGGGGCGTCGGTCGGAAGCGTTGTTTTCTCCCAGATTGTTGTGGGATTGGTTTGTTCAATGCATGCATGCATTGTATTCTTTTTCTCGTTTCGTTTACAGGTACGTTCGCATCAACAAGTTTTAAATAAATTATACATGCTGGCCATGCTGGCCACTTTTAATGTTCCTTTCAACTCGGTTGGGGATTCGCTTGAATGATAGACCATCTTTCTGTCTGTGTGTCGATTTTTCTTAAAGCATGTTTCTTGAAGCATTGATTAAGTACTAGGCTATGTGCTTTTCTTCCTACAGAAGTAACATAACGGTGGATTTCCCCCGTCCCTCTTCCCCCCTTGGGACAAGTTGTCCGACCGATTAGGGTAAGTTTGGTAGCAGTACACACTGCTCCCAGGCTGCAATTGCTCACAAAAAGAGTCACAAACACTTTATTCACCCTTAGAGTTCAATGCATGCATTGTATTCTTTTTCTCGTTTCGTTTACAGGTACGTTTGCATCAACAAGTTTTAAATAAATTCTGTTTTTTACTTTGTTTCATAGGCTTCACCTTTGGAAGCACCATAGGAAGTGAAGTGTGGCCTATGCTACACTCACGCAGTGGTAGTATCTTACCGACACCTGGTAAGAACGGAGCCCTCACTTATACCTTGGTCCTGATGAATGCCGCGGACCCAATAGGGCCATTATGGCAGAAACATGTTGACCACACATAGGACGGTTAGGGGACACTAAATACCCTATACACCGTCACACATAATTTTTAATATCATATAGTTGTCAATCACATTAAAATCACTTTTGACCACTATAATGATTTTTAACCCCACTCACAATCTCACGGGCCCCCACTTAACCATTTAGAAAGTGCATCCTTGTCGTCAAGTGTATGCCCGCCCTCTATCAAACGAAGGTTTTAGAGGGCGAGGACTGGTCAATGATGAAGCATGACACCAGGTGGTGTGTGAGACCAGTCCGCAACTTTTTGTGAGATGCCCACACTTACGACGTTCCTGTAACTCGTTTTGGGTTATCACACTAGGAGCGGCTTCTTGTGGTAAACAGTTATAGTGGAGGCTGCCAGCTCCTAGAACCCCTGTGCCTCTAGTTCCCTCCTCCACAGATCCAGTGGAGACTTTTTGTGTGTTAACCAACCATATCAATGCCCACCTTAAGCCATGGCTTTGTAGGGAAAGGGATGGGCTGAAGGGGAGAAGTAACAACTTTCATCCCCTTTTCTGCGCCACCACAAACAACACACTCCTTGACCCTCTCCTCTATATCCTTGTCCATGGAGGGCCACCAATAATGCAGCCTGACCCACCTTTTTGTCATGGTTGCCCCCAGATGGCCATCATGTGCACAGTCAACCAACTTAGTACGGACATTCATGGGGGTAACACATCTACCATCTCTCATGACTACTCCGTCCTCAATGGACAACTCTTCTGCCACTTTCTAAAATGGCTGGATAGCTGGGGACACACATATCTCCCTAGGCCAACCTTTCACAATATATTCTTTGACTTTAGCAAGACTGGAATCTTGACTCAACGCCTCCTTCCATTCAGTCTCGCTGCAAGCTTTGTTTTCAACAGCATCCACAGCAGCAATGAAACAATCCTCCTTGTCTTCCTCCACATCCATAGTGTCATCTCCACTTAAGGGAAGTCTTCACGACATGTCAGCCCTTACATCCTGCTTTCCTGGAATGTGCTTTACCGTAAAATCATACTGCAGGAGTTTGGTGGTTAAACGTGCAATGTAAGGCATAGCATACTTGAGACGTTCTCCCCCCCAGAATGTATAGCAGGGGTTTATGATCAGTTTGAATGACAAACTTCCTGCCCCAAATGTATGTTGTGAATTTCTCACATGCCCAATAACATGCCAAAAGCTCCTTTTCTATCATTGAATAGTTCAACTCAGGATCTCTCAGAACTCTACAGGCATAGCTAATGGTAACCTCATTCACACCTGCAAATTTTGTAAGCACTGCCCCTAGATCATAATTGCTAGCTTCAACAGTAATAGTACAAGGAATTGCCGGATCGTATGCTCTGAGTGTTTTGGTATTTACTATTTCTGATTTGACCAGCTCAAAAGTTTCCTGACAGTTGCTATCCCACACAAATGAGACATTCGTCCTCAGCATATTGGAGAGTACCTTCATCTTGCTAGCATAGTCAGGATTGAAGTGTGAGTAAAATTCACACAACCCCAAAAAAGAACGTAACTCATCCTTATTTTTGGGACAAGGACACTCAACCACCGCTCTTACCAAACCAGGGGGCATATTATCAAACACTGCGTTAAAATTATCGCCGCTTTAGCGGCAGAAAACTGCCGCTAAAGTGGCGATAATGGGCTTGGTAATATGCTGCAGAGAATTCCCATAGAAGCCCATGTTGACACCAGAACATGGGCTTCTATGGGAATTCTCAAGAGCATATTATCAAGTCCATTATCGCTGCCGCTAAAGCGGCAATAATTTCAACGCCGTTTCTTGATAATATGCCCCCAGGTCTGGGACTTACACCATTAGCAGAAACAAGATGTCCTAGAAACTCTATCTCCCTTTTCCAGAACTCACACTTATTTTTTTTTACAACAATACCTCTTTCCTCAAAGGTGCCAAGCACAGTCCTCAAAATCTTATCATTCTCCTCGAAATGTTTTGCAAAAATGAGTACATCATCTCGGAAGATGACAACGCCCTTCACATCTCGTAGCACTGACTGCATGACTCTTTGGAACACCGAAGCCGTGCACGCGAGACCAAACGGCATCCTACAAAATTGGAAAGATCCAAAAGGAGAATTAAAAGCAGTATAATTACGTGATTCATCCTCCAACAAGATTTGATGGCATGTGGATGCTAAATCAATCTTGGAGAACCATTGAGCATCCCTCAATTCCTCTCACAAATCACCAATTTTGGGAAGCGGATGGGCATCAACCCACATCTCTTTGTTAAGGCTTCTCAGATCGATGCACAAACAGATCTCCCCATTCCGTTTTCGTGCAACCACCAATGGACTTAACCATAAACTGGATTACACTGGCTCAATGATCCCAGACTCCTCCAATCTGTCTAATTCCAACTTGAGATCACCCCTGAGGCTAAATGGGACTGATCTAACCTTGTGCTTCACAGGCACAGCATCCTTTTTAACTTTGATTCTGTGCTTGAAACCTGCAATTTTTCCAAGAGATCAGAAAATACTTTTGGAAATTCTTGTTCTAAACAAAGACACTCGGGCATATCTTGTACAACTGAGACTTGTTCACTTGTAACAGGCCTCAGCACCATGCCAAAAAGGCCTTGGTGATACCAACCAAGGATGTTCAAGCTGCGAACAGCAACATAGATTTTACCCTGAATCCTTCGACCTTTAATCTCCAACACATCCTCAATGCAGCCTTCCAATTCTATTTTGCGTCCCTCATATGATACAGGTGCTCTGTCAGGGGGGAAAAGTGTTCTGTCGCACCAAGATTTCCTGAAGAGCTCGCATGTGATCATAGTTATGCGTGCGCCTGAGTCCACCAACAACTTCAAGCACACATCGCCCACCAACACATCAACATAAGGATCAACACATTCAGAGGGGTCACCAGTGACAATATCATCATCTGTGACAGTGACGATCATGTCTTGAAAATCGTGTACAATGTCACTATCACACAACTGTTCATTCTTCACTACACAATTGACTTTCTCACCCTTGTTTAGACTAGATTGACAAACTTTGGCCAAATGTCCAATCCTTCCACACTTGTGACATTTGGCATTCTTACAGGGACAGAATCTGTTGTCAGTACCATGTGGAGGGTAACCACACCTGTAACAAATATTTTTCTTTTGAAACATGCCTTTCTCATTAGGTTTGACCTTTCATAAGGTGCTGTTAATAGCATTGGTAGAGGCAACAGCATTGACCGTTTCCTTTGAAGTAGAACTCACACTCAACTCCTTAATCGAGTTTGTTGCCAATTCTACGCTTTTCGCCACTTTAATGGTCTCTTCAAGACTGGGGTTACCCATTGTAAGTAACTTTTGTTGAATTTGCTTGTCATAACAGTGTGCAATGAACTGGTCTCTTACCAATTGGTCACGATACTCACCCAATTGACACTCTGCACACAGTTTACGTAACGCACTCAAATATGTATCAACATTCTCGCTCTGAAGTTGCGCATGCTTAAAAAATGTGTGCCTCAAAACTACTAAACTGGGTTGCACATCGAATTTGATTACTAGTTTCTTAACTGCTTCTTGGTATTTGTCGACCACTTCTCCCTCCTCCAACACAATGTCAGGAAGGTGTTTGAAAACCTCCCTACCTTCAAACCCTAATGAATTTAGAAGAAGAAACTTTTTCCTTTCAGCCCTATATCTTGAAGCCCCAATGGCACCTATATAGATTTCAAACGCATCAAACCATGGCCTCCATTGGATCTGAGGTGTGCCAGGACTCCTAAGAAATGAGGGTGGAGGGTTAACAGATTGCATATTAAAATTTATAAATTTGCAATGCTTCACATGTAACAAGAGCAACAATCAGATAGCTATCCTAACTGTGCCTCTGAATATAGAGCACCATTTTTAGGTCTCACCTAGCGTTGCAGCGCGAATGCGCCGCGATCGCTTTGCGAGGCATGCAGTATACACTATAGGGTGGAAGATTTGTGGAAGCTCCGCCAACTCTCCGGACCATCTTCTTCATTGGCTTAGGTTCTAAATGCTGCCTTCCGATTGGTTTTAAGCTTGTTAGTCCCTCCCCATAACAGCCATGTCAGTCATGTGTGTCCTTCCACGGCTACTGGCCCCTTCACAGCACAGACTACTTTCTTCTTCACAGTGCTTTAGGGTCACAACATTTTATAACCTACCCTGTAGATGAGACAATATCCGTGGTTCAGCAATTAGACAAATGAAAATGTATGCTCTCCGGCTTTCACTTATTCGCCACGCCAATGTCAGTGCCGACAGATTTCCATACATGTGGGCTAAGTAAAATTCAGCAATCCAACACACTTAAGAACTGATTTCAGACATTTTCAATTATGCCCAACAGGGAGTATTGTTCTCCTGTTCCGATCATGATATTGCTTCAAGAGGAAAGGTTTATCCATTCGTTAAAAAGAGCGGCTTAAGTGTTTTTACACTGGAAAATAAACATCCGTGATTTAGTAAAATAAATCAGAGATTTAAGTACTCGAACATTCCTTGCTGAGTACAAACCTGTCCCCTACCCCTCCTGGCCTAACCAGTCTCTTGTATGTGACAATCTCTTGGGGCTCCCGGAAATTTCCTAGGTCACAGCACGGGCTAGAAGATGTACTCTGCAGGTGGAAGAGAGGCTCTGCTGCAGAGTGAACAGTGCACATCTTATTCTGAAACCCACGGCATAGCAAATATGCAGTAAGTATGTTTTAAAAATGACTTAAAAGGTTTCTCTTTGCTACAGAGTACATGCAGTTCTCTTAGTTTATTGACTCGTTCAAGTAAGTGAATTGTGTAGCTGTGGTGCGCCAGACCCCTAGACTGCTCACTTCACTGGTGTTACATTTTGAAATAATACAGCCTGCTGTGACCGCGGTGTGTATCTCCCAGCCTCTCCTGAGGCTTGCCCAGCACCATGCTGTCATGACACTGCTAACTGCGCCAGCCGGAGTCCGCGAGTCAGCTGACTCTAATTAATGTACGCTATAGGCCCGAGGCAACTGGGCTCTGTGTTAGGGCCTCTCACACCCTGTTAGGTGGTTCTGCAGAATAAACGCAAGTCCTTGCTCCTTTTAGTGTTAATTATTAGCGGAGCTATGTTACCTGCTTTCTAGCTTTCCGCTTTTTTATTTATTTTTCTAGTGGTGACATCTGAGGCTAATATTAGTAGTTACTTCACAAGTCTTACTTTCCTGCTTACAGCATTCGCTTATGAATAAGGTGGCCGCTGCAGTGACATCTTTACCGACTTAGTTCACCCCACTCCAAGTGAAAAACCTTTTCCCATCACATTAATTTTGTGCACGTCCTCGTCTTGGACAACAAACACAACCTGGTAAAAGTGATTTGTTTTATTCTCCTTGTTTCACCATGCTCCTTTTCTTTTATGTTTGTCTAATTGGAATTGCTTCTGCCTTTCTTTATTCTTATTAGTCAATACATTATGCAAACCAAAATTCACAAGTTTATTATATGATCGGCATTGTACAAGAGAAGCAATAAAATAGCAATAGAATAAAACACATACTCCCTATCACTTTTATGAAATATTTACGTAAACAAGACTCAGTGTCAAGAACAGAAGTATGGGCATGGTCTTCAATGCTGTGTCATGTGAAGTGATGCTCGCCCTCTTTCATATCTGCAAAGGTTTCAGATTGCTATGTATGATATTTTGATAATTTTGTTGTAATTATGTCTCAGCCACCTCATAAATTTACAGCAGTTTTAAGATCTTACAGTTTCTCATTGCTCAAGTAGGTCAGATTTCTGATATTTATGTTTCCCTTATCTTTTATTGGTTGATTTTGCTGGTGAGAAAAGTGTCACTCATAGTGGTTCTAATGGCACTCATAATTACACAGAAATAATGAAAATGTCACAGATAGCAATCTAAAACCTTGGCAGGTATGCTCTCGGGTAATTTCCGCGTTTCCTGCCTCGTCCTTCAGCCGCTCAGTGTTTCTCCCACCGGGACACCGGAGCAGTAAACCCCAAGCCCTGCAGCACACAAGGAACTTCACTTCCATTACAGTCCATTAACAGAACAAGTTGGTCAGAGCACGAGCCCGAAGCACTTCCACGCGCGGAGTGCGGGAGCCTGCGAGTGGAATGTGAATAGTAAAGCACTGCGCCACAGTGGGATGAGTGCTGTGTGCATCGTTGAAGGAAAAGCATTTTTCAGATGCGTCAGTGCTTAGTTTGTCAAATAATGAGTACCGGTGCCCAAAGCTCTGATCGGAAGCCCTATTAAATAAATGTCGGCGGGCCGAATACCAGGGCTCTCTAGAATTGAAACGACCCCAGGCCTCTTTAATCCAGTACCTGACACCCTTGGCTCGCTTATTCCTCTTGCTGGTTCCTGCTGTCTCCCTTTGTGACAGTACTTAAGTCTTTCTCATCCTCCTTCTTTCCCCTTTGTGTGCTTAGGTTCAGCATTCGAGACCTCTTGTATATACTTTAATATATACTTATTATATACTTATATGTGTATGTACTATGTGGGCTCTAGAGATCAGCCCTTGGACTTTTCTTTCTGTTCAACTGCCTCTATTTGTCTTGATTGAAAACGACCAGCAGAGGTCAGTAAAATACCAGAATCACTTTAGCGTGCTCTAGATTCCAGTCCATAGAAATTGTCTTCCACAAGCACCCGTAGACAAAAATATTTTTTTCAAATCTTGTATTTTCAGTGATATGACCACCGAAGGCCCTGATTTTATATTAAAAACAGAGCTTTGGACTATACCATTTCTCGCTGAAAGGCAATATTTCTCTCCATGTGTTCCCATACCTGGCGTGTCACACAGTTTGGTGCTTACTCTCCCTCCATTTTAAAGAACAGTAGATGCTTCAGCACCCAGGCTTATGTGCTGCATAGCTAAATACATATAGGTCCCAAAGGCGAGGCTGATTGCTTTGCAAATGCTTGTTCCTTTAGAAAACCAGATTCTCCATATTCAACACTACACGCAATGGTATTCAGAAAAATGTGGCAAATGACCCACTAGATGGCAATATAATGCAAAAGATCAAATATTATACCACATGAAATCTCAATATGGAAAATGTAACAGTCGTGAAAGTATCAGAAATACATTTGGCCAGCCAGGAAGTATAAGTTGAAGATGTAAACATAGGCTGTGAGTCAAAATATTAAAACGCTGCGTGTGTATAGAAAACCAAAATTGTCTCTGAGAGCGCAAAATAAACGCAACCAAAGTACCACTCAGCTGTGTCTTCTCTTCACGAAAATCGCAGCTGCTCTGTGAAGAAATTGCCACCGGAATGTCAGTCAACACCACTGAGCTCTGTAACACACGAAGCGTCATTGCATTGACAGGGAACAGACGAAGCGTGAATGACGCTTACGCACGCACAGCGCTGATGACCTGTCACTGGAGGAGATTCCAGAACACAGTCGGTGAAGCCCTACGCAGTGAGGCTGATGACGCGGAGCAAACACTGAATCCTCTGTAGGATTCTATTGCGTCATCATTCTTCCCTTGCGGCTGAAGAGTAAAGAGCTCTCTACAAACGGACACTCCCAACGGTCGTCAGACAGGAGAAACTCTGATCCAGCACACAGCCACCCAGGAGTGATTCTCCTAGCGAGGAGACACAAGTGGACATCAAGAGCAGACACCAACCCCCGTTGACCTCCTCACCGCACTGTAGATGCAGATAAAACGAAGATTCTCAGGCAGCCGCTGGAGAAGTTTTCAAGTAAGCTTCTCTTCAAGTTCAAACAGCCGCTGGAGGAGGTAGGGAATAATTTTGATCGTGGATGGTGGTGTTCTTTTCTTCGTCCGATTTCTTTTCAGGTTTCACCACGTGTTTGGCTGTGAATACATCTTGTATTTCTCTCCAAGGCATATACCATGAGACAGCGTAATGTTGCGGTGGCTCGCCCGGTCGTCGCCAAAAATAGGGTTGTGACCCAAAGGTGACTTTTGACCACAGGACACAGTAGTAAGGTCACAGGCCTTTATTCGTGGGTACAACGAGCCACCACTCCTCTCAGCACAGAAGAAAGGCACCAACTGACTCTTCTTGGAACAGGCACCACAGAGCACCATGACAACACATAAAGGTTCTATATGGAACCTTAAACAAGCATATGTAAGCACAACAGAGTGCACCCCACCCATTGGGGGCCTTGCTTCTTCATGATCCAGACTCTGGGCCTGTGTGCTCCCCGTCCAGTCTGGCTGCCACGGCAGAGGCCCTGGTGGCCCTGAAACCAGCGACTGCTGCTGCAGCTACCCCAAAGCTGATTTTGGACTAATCCAGTGCGACCCCCTTCAGCGGCGGCAACCGGAGCCAGCGGGGCCCGGAGAGGTGAACTGCAGCGGCAGGAACTGGGCAAGCATGGGGGGGTCTCTCTCCCCATCCTCTTCCTATACTGCTGGCCAGCAGCAGACCGCACCAGCATGGAGTATTGGCCAGGGTGGTGAGGCCCACAAAGACAATGACAATCCGAGCTGGTCGTAGCTCCGATAAGGTACTGTGCTGGTGCAGGGGGGTGCCCGCCTTTGGTTTGGCTGTCAGGGATCCTCCCCCCTTCTTGAATTGCCCACCCACGGGTGATGCCGAAGGAATTCTGGGCCTTGCGGCTCTTGGAAGACCCATCGTTTTTACTCTGGGCCGCTGCACTGTGCCTGTGTCTCTGCCACCGACCTGCCTGCCCACCGGAGGCCCCGGCCCTGACTCCTAGGCCAGAGCCTTTCACTTCTGCTTGAGTAACACAGTCTGTCTCCGGCTGCATCAGATCAGAACTGGGAGGCACAGCAGTGGGGGCTGGAGTGGTGTGGCCTTTTACGTGAGGTACCATGCCTTGGGGAAGGGTGCCCACCAGTGGTTCATCTGCTGTGGGAGCCCACATCACATTAGTATGTAGCCTCCTACGCCCTGCTGCGGGGGGTTTCCTGACCCTGGTACTGGTGAGGGGCTTTGATTTCCCGGGCTGGACCGCTGCCTTGTACCTGCTCCACTGCTGTTGACTCCTGAGTGGGCCTGGGGGTCACCATGTCCCTTGCAGGTATTTGAGGCCTTAGCCCATGGCTCCTGTTGTTTTCTGGAACCTGGCGTGGGAAGCTGCGGACCTTGTATTGCCTGCACCCACCGGCCTCCTGCAGAGCTGCCCCGGGTGGCACGCTCCTCTCTATGGCCCGGGTGTCACTGTAACTGACTGGGCCCTTGGGGCCTGCTCCCAGACTGAGGAAGGGCCTGCCTCGATGACTGTGACTCCAATCCTTGTGACTGGCCTTGCGGACTGGACAACTGGGGCTCGTGTCCCCCACACACTTCTCTCCAGCATTGTTGTTGGCGGCCCTGACGTGATCCACCCCATTATTGAGCTGCCGGCCTTGTCAAGCTCCTCCTCACCAAAATGGGCAAGTGCAGGTCTGCCCATTCGAAACCCACACAGTCACAGACAAAAATGGATCAGTTCATGGCTGGCTCTTCCACTGGCTCCTCAGGCCGACCTTATGGTGACGGGCCCAGCACCCTCGACTCCAGACCTTACCACAATACTACAGGTGATTCTGACTTCATAATCAGCAGTGAAGAACAAGATAGAGGTTGGAATGGATGTAGCCCTACTGCACCAGGATCTCCGTAATGCCACAGTATGACTCACAGAGGCCGCATCCCAGATCTCCTCCACTGAAGATGACATCTCCACTCTCAAAAAACAAGTATCCACCCTACTTACAAGAACGACGGACCTCCACAAGCGTGCGGAGGATGCTGGAAATCGCTCCCATCACAATAACATCTGCCTGATTGGTGTCCCGGAGTGGATGGAAGAGGACGATCCCCGACAAGTGGCAGATGGCATGGAGAGTTGGATGAAGTTTTGGATGCCGGCCGATCATCTCTCTTCATGGTTCGCCATTGAGAGGGCACACCGGGGCTCCACCTCACCCCATCATCGCCCGAATCCTCCCATTTCGGGACAGGGATGCCATTTTTTGAGAAGCCCGACAACAGCGAGACCTCCGTTTTGGGGACGCTAAAGTACTTCTCTTCCTAGATTACACCCAGGAGGTCCAGCAATGCCGGCGCTCTCACACTGAGGTCAAGCAGAAGCTGAAAGCAATGGGGCTCCAATATCACCTACTCTTCCTGGCACACCTTTGGGTTCTCCACCTGAACAAATCACACTTCTTTGATACACCTGAACCCGCCTTGCAATGGCTTATGGAGGAACACCTGCTACATTGACTTGCTGCCTCCCCCTCCCGGCACTGAGAGGCACCCAGCGCCTTGGGAACATAGGGCCCGATTCACAGAACAAACTTAAGACAAAATCCTAAACTTAGTACCATTTTGGTATTCACAGAATGCACTTACTACTTCTGGTATTCACAGAATGAACTTACTACTTTTGCGATTCACAGAATAAACTTACTACTTTTGCTATTCACAGAATGGATTTAAGACTACTAACTTTACGTCCGCACTCGGGCCGGAAATTCCGGCCCGGAGGCGGAGCTTCCGGCCCGGAGGCGGGGCTTCCGGGCCGGAGGTGGGGATTCCGGCCAGTGGCGGAGATTTAAACTCTCCACCTCTGGGCCGGAAGCTCCGCCTCCGGCCTGGAAGCCCCGCCTCCGGCCCGGAAGCTCCGCCTCCGGCCCGGAAGCTCCGCCTCCGGGCCGGAATTTCCGGCCCGAGTGCGGACGTAAAGTTAGTAGTCTTAAATCCATTCTGTGAATAGCAAAAGTAGTAAGTTTATTCTGTGAATCGCAAAAGTAGTATGTTCATTCTGTGAATACCAGAAGTAGTAAGTGCATTCTGTGAATACTAAAATGGTACTAAGTTTAGGGTTTTGTCTTAAGTTTGTTCTGTGAATCGGGCCCACAGAATCTATCTAAGCCACGTAGACAACACAACTGATCATGGAGAGGACGCAGGTGGGGCGATCACTGTCACCTGAGGGGTCCCCCTAGGTGACCCCCCCACATCTTCTCAACTAACCTTAAATCCTGCCCCAGAAGGTGAGGATGAAGTAGTAGTGGCTATAGAACTGGGAGCCTCACCTCGGAACTTGGCTGCCCCCAATCTGATTCTGACCTGACCCTCAGCCTCGTCATTTGATAACCAGCCGGTTGTGCTACTCCTTGTTCTAACGGAGATCCCACCTTTGCCTTTATGTATTGGCACAGCAACACAGAGGAGGACAAGGAACAGTGTACACCACCTCCATGGGACCTTGACCCATCTGAGGGAGAGTACCGGCGGCGGACAAAGACCCCACGGCTCCCAGGAAAGGGGCAGTCTTCATCCTTACCATATGTGTCTGGGCCCAGCTGCCTCTCCTGGTGCCCCTGCAATCCTGCCATGGGCGAGAAATTGAACCTGGAGACGATTCCTGCTCCTACTCTTTACCCTGTCTCACCTTCTCACTCACCAGGCGGGTATGTTAACTCCTCTGGGCCCCGTAGGTCCGCCTGATCTCTAAGCAGCTTCCACCTGTCTGTTTCACAGCAGCTTTGGTCGAACTTTGATGATCTTTCTATGTTAAGAAGAGGGTTCTCTCCCACCAATCAAGACATAAAGAATGTTGTTACGCACATTGGTTTTAATTTTTTACCTGTTTTTTGCAAGGCAACAGATGCTTCTGGGGTATAATTATGGGGAGCGGTGGGCGTTCGGGGGTTGGGTTATGTTTGCACACTGTTATTTGTTCTTTTTTGCTTAACCTTTTCTTTTCCTCCTTAGGCCTTGGCACACTCACATGCTGTATTTTTAGGCACAGCTCTGGGGTAACATCCTTATACCTCACTCCACTAGCACACTTTTCAGGGTTTCACAGGGCTCCTTGGACCACCCACTATAGGGGTGAACCGATATGCGTCCTCCATAATAACCTTAAACTCACACCCATATGAACTTCTGAGTTATGTCAACGGCCTGCTAGACGAGTGAAACGTGCAACAGTATTCGGCTTCGCTCACCGACATCACCCAGAAGTCCTGTTGCAGCAAGAGACCATCTTTTGGGGGACATATGCCCCTTCCTGGCCCGGATGGGCATATGACCGAGTCTTCCACGCAGGGTACTAGCGGGTGGCCATGGGAGTTGCCATCTTGTTGCATCACTCATTCCCGTTGGTGTTCAAAAATGTAATATGTGACCCGCAATGGCGCTGTATCACCGTGGAGCAAAAGACACACAGATGATGGATGTAATGCAGAAAAAATCAAACATTGACCCCTAGTCAAGAGATCTGGGTTAACATGAAAGAAATTTGTGGTGGGGTTCTCAGCCAAACATTGCCCTTGAGCATTGTCAATGGGGTCCCATGACGGAGGCATGGATATGTCCAAACTCTATCTCTACCATCTATCCTCTCATCTTCTTGTCATCTATGACTGGTTCAACGAGGGGGTGGTCAGACCCCATCTACTGGGTGGAATTCTCCCTTTTGACTTCTCACGTCTTCTAGCCATGCGCTCCTGGGTGCCAATTTCTCTCTCATTGCCCCTGGTGACCCGGGTGGTGTTCCTTGCATGGAGGGTAGCCCTGCAACATGTACAATAGGTGACTAAACTTACACAACAGGCACCGCTTTGGCACGGCACTTGGTTAAAGGAAACAGCGTCTCTTAGCGGCTTCCACTCCTGGGACCTCATTGGCATCACAAGACTGGGGGATGAATGCTCGGGAACACATATGCAGACCTTTCACGATCTTCAACAGGCTTACAACTTTACACATGCTCAAGTTTTATAAATACCTTAAACTCAGACATGCCCTTCAAACCCGCTCCATCCCAACAGATACTCTCCCGGAGTTTAACCCCTTGGAAGTCAAGCTATGAATTGGGAAAATGGGCAGGGGTGGGATTTCTCAGATTTAGCACACACTCATTATCAATTTACCCGGATTGCTAAACCATCTTTGGACCCGGTAGGAAGGTTGGACAGGCTCCGTGGAAGACGAGGACTGGTGAAACGTACTGAAGGCCCCACAGGAGCTCACCACCTCCGTCTCATTCAAATCAATTACCTTTACTCACTCCATTTGCATCGAGCAGGCCTGCAACATGCCTCCACATGTCCTTGATGTGGACTGACCAAGCAGATTTTTATCACATGGTGTGGGCCTGCGTCGCAGTGCTCTAGTACTGGACAGGGGTGACCTGGGAGTTGTCGCAGGTTCCGGCCTGAGAGGTTCCCCTGTCCCCCCTACTGATTCTTCTCGGGGTGTTCGAGGATTACAGGGGTACAACAGCTGTGAGGTCTTTCCTGGGTATGGCCCGCCCGGTGGCAAAGCGCTATATCGCCTCACAATGGAAGGCCTCTAGACCACCCGCTCTGTTGAAGTGGAGAAGGGGTGTCGATTGGTGTGTGTAGCAAGAGCTGGTGGTATTTGAAGCACATAGCTGCCTTCGGAAACTTGCACAGGTGTGGGGGAAATGGCTTGGGGAGCCTGCTTAATTGGTTAAATCTTTATGCTGGTGGGCTCTACAAAAATGTTTTGTCTTACATTTGCTGGATGTCTTGCCCTGTACGGACTAGTTATCTATTGCAATGGTGTATTGTGTGTGCCTTGCTCTACTGTTTCACCAGTGCTACTGGTCTAAAACTTAATTAAAATCCCTGTAACGTTTGTTTTCAGTGAATATATATATTAATATATATATATTCACTGAAAAAACCATAGGTTTCAGGGACGTTATAGTTAGACATTTGACTCATATAAAACCAGAGAAATTCGCCTGTTATAGTTAGTTGAGCTAACTATAACACCCCCGCAATGCACTGCTGATGACGTCACATATTACATCACTCATGACACGGTCAGTGACATCACTGATGACATCACTGATGACACCTCAAATGACATCACTGATGACATCACTGATGACATCATCCAGTGAATGTGTGTTTCTGTAAAGTTGAAGTATGTTTTATAAATATATATATGCCAAGGTGTATTGAAGAATGAATGAGTGTATAAGACTCAGGATGGATGATTAAGTAGGTGTGTGACTAAATGTATAAGTGACTAATTAATTGTATCTTGCCTAATGCATGTGTTAGCGACTAATATAGACATTCACACAGTTTAGGATGCTAGTTGGTGTGTAAGCAGTTCCATGGTTTGGTTAGCAACTAAATGAGGATCTATATGAGCTATTCATTGCTTGTATGAGTACCTGAGTGTCTGTGTGGGTGGGTGGGGTGTGTGACTCTCTGCATAGATATGTGAGTGGCTAATTCACTAGGTATATGTGTTCAAGTCTGTATCTGTGAAGGTCTGTATGGCTGAGTGAGTGTGTGTGTATGAGTGTCTCGGTGAGTGAATGGATGCCGCAGTGGTACATGTGAGTAACTCCATATGTGAAAGGCAGTATATATGAGTGTTGGACGCTCATGAGGATGGGATTCTCCATTTTAAACACAATTATTATGGAGATGCCCTAAATAATTTCCTCGCCTCATATAATATGTACATTATGGATAACGAGAAAAATGCACAAGGGGATACTTATCCCACCTTTTCAGGCCGGGGTATGAGCTCTGTAATAGATTTTATCTGCATCTCTACGGGCCTGGAGGTTTTGCTTACGGCCCCAAAAGTTATAGATATTCAATTAAGTGACCACAATTGCCTGGTAGTAAAGGCTAAGTTGTGGGAAATGGATGATGTTAGTATCCCCGGCCGTACTATTAATTGTATTGAGGCAGAGCGCCCTAATGGTACAAGACTCAGGTGGAAGGGGGATAAGGCAGACATTACGTCTGATTCCATCATAACCAGTTCCCTGGTACATATTACCGTGATTCTCGAAGACAATTTATGTACTTCTTCCTCAATTGAACATTTTATTAGTATTAATGCGGCCATTAACCTAAAACTTACAGATACCCGTAAACATAAAGAGGACCAACCGCGGGGCTGGTTTAATTCAGCTTGCACCTCGGCCCTGAGGGAGCTGAAATCTGCTCTATCTGTCAAACCCAGAGATAAGGGACTGGTCATAGAACTAAGAGCCAGATACAACGAAACCCTTAAAAATAGGAAAGTGGAACTTCGGCAAGAGGCCTGGGAAAATTTGTCAATGGCAGCTGAATTGAATAATTGTTCCCTATTCTGGAAAACTGTCAACTCCCCATTTCTTAAAGATGACAAAATTCCAGAACTAACCTCCTATGTTATGCAGGCAGATTGGATTACGCATTTTTCTAAAATTTTCCAGCCTGATGGTGGAGCGCAAGTTTCAGGGAAACAATGGCCGCACATCCCACTACATTTTACGGTTCAAGAGGTTTTAGACAGTATACGGGACAGTAAGGGGGGGAAAGCACAAGGCCCAGACTGGGTCCCAATTGATGTGTATAAATTGGTCCCAGAAATCTGGGGGCCTCTGCTTACTAATATTTTTAACACAGCTGTCAGAAATAAGATGCCCCCGACATGGGAAGAATCCATTTTAATTCCAATATTCAAGAAAGGCAATCGCGGGGAAGCCAAGAATTACCGACCAATCTCCCTGTTGGACTCTTCTGTTAAAGTCATGAGTCGAGTGCTCATGGTGAGATTGGAGGAATGGGCTGAAGAAAATGGCATCTTAGCCGAGAGCCAGTTTGGCTTTAGGAAGGGTCGTGGAACGATAGAGCAATGTTTAAATTTAGAACTACTGGTTGGTAAATATACCCTGGCAAAGACTGGCACTATTTACCTTTGCTTTGCGGATCTCAGTAGTGCCTTTGATCTGGTGGACCACGGCATTCTCTGGGAAAAGCTGTTAGAAATGGGGGCCCCAGAGGGTATTATCTTCTTTCTTGCACGCCTATATTCTAAATTAAGAGCCTGTGTCCGTTTTGGGTCACAAGGTGAATATACACCCATGTTTAAGATTGGGCGTGGAATTCGTCAGGGTTGTGTGCTAGCCCCATTGCTTTTCATTCTTTTCATCAATGAAATCGAATCCTTTCTTAAATCTTTGGCAGTGGATGCTCCCAAAATTAATAATGAATATGTTCCCGTGTTACTCTACGCGGATGACGCGGTTTTAATTTCACGTACACCATACGGTCTTCAACTGTTGTTGGATGGTTTCATGCAATTCATCAAAAGCAGAAAGCTAGTTTTAAACAAATCCAAAACCTATGTTATGGAATGTGGCCATAGGATTGGAAAGAAACAACCCTCTTTTTTTAAAGAGGGTCAAAAGGTCCAGGTTGTTGATAACTTTTCATATTTGGGGGTTATTTTCAAATAAAAACACCTGGGCAACTGAACATAAGAATGTACGGTCTAAAATGGCCAGGAGTGCCTTTGGTATTTTTACTATGGCTACCAAATTAGGAGATAGGCGGATAAGTGACATGCTGAAAATTTATCAGTCACGGTGTGTCTCAATTGCTTTGTACGGAGCAGGCATATGGGGCTATGCCCCGGCAGGTTCTCTTCAGGTTGAAGAGAACGTATTCTTGAAAAAACTTTTGTGTCTGCCAAGCTCTGTCTCGAACACCTTAGTGCATAACGAATTGGGTATTTGCCATCTCTCCGATTTGACCCCCCTTAGACCGTTGCTCCTATGGCGCTCCATTTGGATTAAAGAAGAGACTTCTTTGTGTAGAGCTATCATTTCTGACTGTCTTACTTTGGACCATTTTACCAGGATTCCGTGGTTGAAGTACGCTATTGATAGCTTTCGGGTGGTTTTTAACATCGACATCCTAGCGGATCATCACGGGGCAGATATGTTGTCTAAAACTGATCTCAAGCAGTGTTTTTTACAACAGGCTGCTATTAAGAGACACCAGAACAGCTCCAATCTTTCATCATATACTTCTTATCATGATTTAAATGAAGTTGTGGGCTTTCAACCCTATCTGTCTCAAATAACTTGGAAGGCACATCGGTTTGTGTTGACTAGATTTAGAATGGGAGTTGTCCACAACCTTGTTGCCTTCCCGATTATGAATTTACATCCTGTTGGTCCATGTCCATGTGATAACTCCACTTCCCAAAGCACTGTGCACTTTCTTCTGCTTTGTCAATTGTATAAACACCTCCGGATAGCTTATCTGAAACCCCTGTTTTTAAAATTTGAAGTCAGAACTATACGTGACTGTATGTGTTTACTTTTTAATTTACATCATCCGGTAGTATGTTTTTATACGGCTACTTTTCTCCTTAAATCCATTAATGCTAGGAAAAGTATGCTTTTTTAATATGTTTTTTATCTTGATGAATTTTCTGCCTCTGTATTTATAACAAATAATCCTTTTTTTTGTTGTATTGTGTGCTTTTATGAACTTACTTAATGTTCGAATAAAGCCTTATGAAATGAATGAAAAATGAGTGTTGGACTATATAAATGAATATATGTGAGAATGAGTGATTGTGAGAGTGCCTGTATGGATCAGTGTGTCCTTGCATTAGTTTTTGTATTAGAGTGTAAGTATGTGTTAGTATATGTTTAAATACGTGACGTGGTATGTGTATAACTGTACAGGTGAGTAAATGAAAGTGTTATTGATTATTTCCATTACTGACTATGTGTGTGAATAACTCTAAGAATGAGAGGCAGTGTCTGAGTGTCTGTATAGAATATGTGACTGGATATGATAATGCTGGATTGATGGCTGACTGTATGTATAAGTGAGTGTATAGGTGAATGAATGTATGTGTGTAGACCTACAAATTAGAGAGTGGATATGCACTAACTGGTATTGGTGTGTTCACGGTTTTGAAAATTATAGTCTGTATTTTAGACTGGATGTATCAAGTGTTATATTAGGATCTGATCAGTCAGGTGCATCTGATTTTCACGTGGATGATGTCATCAGTGATGTCATTTGAGATGTCATCAGTGATGTAACTGACCATGTCATGAGTGATGTAATATGTGACGTCATCAGCAGTTCATTGCGGGGGCGCGGGTTAAAGTTAGCTCAACTAACTATAACAGGCCAATTTTGGCCGACTAACTATAACGTCCCTAAAACCTATGTTTTTTTCAGTGAATTTCTAAGGTTTTTTAAATGCTAATTTCTAACTATAACGTGCCTGAAACCTATGGTTTATTCAGTGAATTTCAAAGGTTTTTTAAATGCTAATTTCTATTTATAACGTTCATTAAACCTATCATTTTTCTGTGTTTTTTAATTATCATCCCATTCTCAACTTGGTGAAAACTGCAAATCTCACTACTCTTCCATCAATACCTTACACCAACAAAATCGCCACAAACAAGAGTCACATCTAACGCTAATGAAATGCACAGCAGGCGTTCTCGTGCTAAAAAAACATGAAAACACCCCTTCCCCATATTTTCAACAACCAGCCAAATCTGCAATGCGATCCAAAAAGCAGGCGATATGTTGAGTTAGCAGTAACAAATTAACATCAACCTTTAACTGGTGTAAGGAGGTCGACTACCTACTCCGTTATTATGACCCAACTTACAGCCACATCTAAAGACCAACACGTGATACAGCTACTGATCATGCAGCTCCGACACCCAACAACGCCACAACACCCAGCCCCGCCACCACCAGAACCTCCCCCCCCCGGAACACCCCCCCTACTACCACCGAGGCAGCACAAAACAGAACAATGGACCTTCGAAAAACGCCATGCCCCTCAGCCACACAATAGCTGAAAGTTGGGAGATGAGTAACCAACTATATATGAAGGAAGCAAGTCACCCATCACTGATAAAATACACAATGCCAAGTGTAACACTCATGTGCTGCACAAACCTCACTATGCAAAGCACAAACCTCTCCATGTAAAGATATACTATTGATACTTGTAGTGTAGTGCACAGTGGACGCAACCATGTTACCTCAGGCAGTGGGGAAGATCTCAGTCATGTAGCTGTGTTGTCCCCCCCGGAAGTGGAAGCGGAGTTGGCTGCTCCAACATACGCCACTCCAGCGTAGGAGTATGAATAAATAGACCAGGCCCTAGGCGTGGTTCACTTGTGGGAATAACAACGAGTCTATCAGAATGGCAGCACTTACCCTGACACGTGGCAGCCACCATAACCATGGGCCTCCTCGACACAGGGCCCCTGGGAACCCAGAGGCACAGCACCGCAGACTTATGTCTGTACCGATTACTGCCTTTGATCTACACTATGGACAGCACAACTCACAATTCAGATGTAGGGGCGATTGCAGATATCGCAGTCCAGTTTGCAAGACATGTTGCTCCCAGTGCGGCCCACCCATACCACGCATCATCACAGGGTGCGCACACGCTGTGTGCTTCAGGTACTACTAGCTCACTGCACCATAAGTCATCATCACGTGGCCTTATCAACGCAGAATTCTTTAGACAAAACACATTGCTCCCAGTGCAGCCCGCTGGGACCATGTCTTATCGCAGGGTGCGCACCTCCAGGTGCCACTAACTGTGCAGCTCAACTCAACGCCACGTGGCTGTGTGCTCATCCTGACCGCTGCCTCCGCCCTACACTGGAGTTACATGGTTTACAATTCAACATTAGTAGCGAGGCAAATTGTGTAAGAGACTATAATGGGTTAAGAAGACCAAATGTTCCCAATCTGTGCAGCTCAAGTCAACGTCACCTGCCTGTGGGCCTTTGCTGATCGCTGCCTCCGGCCTACACTGTGGAAGACCAGCGACATGTGGTGCCAACTAACCCTGTTCAACACAAGCCGATCCCACATGTGTAACTATGTCCTGAGTCCTCAATGGCAGCGACCACAGCACCAGACTCCCTTCGATCACCGAGGGGTATTTCCACATGGAAGACCGGCGACACGTGGTGCCACTGAACCTGTACAACGCAAGGTTTGTTTGGGTCACCAACGTGTGCATGTGGCTGTGGACCCTAGCTCACCGCTACCTCTGCCCTACACTGTGGGTGACCGGCGACAAATGGTACCACTAACTGTCTTCAACACAAGCCAATCCCACATGTGGAACTGTGTCCTGAGTCCTGAATGGCAGTGACCCCAACTTGCCAGAGACCACAGCCCCAGACTCCCTTCAATTAGTGTGGCATATTTGCATATCAAAGTCATCAATGTGGAAAGTAGTGCCGACGAAAAGATAACGCAAAAGATACATTTTACACAAGCTGTCGATTTCCCTTTCCACGTCCAGTAATTTCCAAAGGAAGAGTGAACAGTTTTATGTCAGCAATGAGACATACCATCACTCGAATATCACCCAAAAATACTTATAATTTAAAAAGAACAGAAGCATCGAAGTACAATAATGATTACAATACGGAGATTTTGAAGATGTGAAATGCAAATATGAACATACAATATAATGCACATAACTCAATTGCTGTTTCTCACTATGTCACGTCATATATTACCAAATCTGAGAAGACAGAAGTGAAAGAAATGTGGGAAGAAATTTCACAGGAGAAGACACTTAGGAAAAAAATGTACAGCTTCAGTTTGAAGATACTTTCACATCGAGAAATTGGATCCTACCAATGTTCGGATCAATAGACATCTGCAAGTTTATATTCAAAGTCAACAGGAACCATCTGGATAAGTCTAGGTTTTTCTGCAGCACGAAATCGAGTTTTAATATAAATGTTATTACACAAATTTGTGATGATATAGACTTATGTTTCTTTGCTAGTCAAGAGAACTGTAGAGAAAATAACAGTTGGATATGTCTAGGTGTTGATCAACAGATGGAAGATAATACTGTTGTGAAGTTTGAAAAAGAAATAACAAAGTTTAAAGTAGTTTCTGGTGAAAATCCCAACTATGTTTATATTTATTGCCGACGTACTCATTATAAAATTCAAACTAGGAATGTAGATGTACTACCACTAACCCTGTTCAACACAAGTCGATCCCACATGTGTAACTGTGTCCTGAGTCCTGAATGGCAGTCACCCCAAGTCCCTGGCAGCGACCACAGCACCACACTCCCTTCGATCACTGAGGCATATTTCGATATGCAAGGCCAGCGACACGTAGTCCCACTAACCCTCTTTAACACAAGCCGATCCCACATGTGTAACAGTGTCCTGAATGGCAGTGACCCTAAGTCCGTGGCAGCAACCCCAGCAGCATACTCTCTTTGATCAGTTAGACATATTTCCAAATGCAACGGCAGCGACACGTGGTGCCAATAACTCTGTTCAACACAAACCAATTCCATATGTGTAACTGTGTCCTGAGTCCTGAATGGCAGTGACCCCAACTCCGTACCACCACACTCCCTTTGATCAGTGAGGGGTATTTCCATATGCAACTACAGACTCCAGTAGGCAAGTAAGTATCACAGTCCTACACCCTACATATTATCCTTTTAGTATCCGTGCTTCAAGAACTTTTTTTTATATCAGTTATAGCTTTACTACAATGACCAAATTAATCTTCAAATGGAACCTAAAATAGAATAGCAGTCTACACTACACGCAGTACAGCTCGCAATTCCCTTTTTACACGCTAATTTCTAACAACAAGATTGTACTCAGAAAATATAACACTTCGTCAGTGTATTCTATGCTTATTTCATCTTTTCATCATACGCCTACACTGCACTCACTAGGGCTCCCAATGGAAATTATTTCTTCATTCATTAACTACAGAGTCCACTAGACAAGTAACTATTACAGGCCTCAAATCTACATAATATACTTTTAGTATCCTTTCTTCTTGAACATTTTTAATATCAGTTATACCTTTAGTACAATCACCAAATTCATTTTCAAGTACAAACGAACACTCAGCAGTCTACACTGCGGGCAGCAGACCTCACAATTTGAATTTTGGACACGTGGTGCCAACTAACACTGTCCAATACAAGCCGATCCCACATGTGTAACTGTGTCCTGAGTCCTGAATGGCAGTGACCCCAAGTCCATGGCAGCCACCACAGCAGCAAACTCTCTTTGATCAGTTAGACATATTTCCATATGCAGTGACCCAAAACTTTATAGCAGCGACCACACCACCACACTCCCTTCGATTAGTGCAAAGTATTTTCATATTGAAGGCTGGCGACAAGTGGTGCCACTGAACCTGCACTACGCAGGCATGTGAGGCCACCAACGTGTGCACGTGGCTGTGGACCCTTGCTCACCGCTACCTCTGGCCTACACTACGATCAGCAGGCCTCACAATTCAGATACAATCGTAATTCCACATGACGCAGTCCTATAACCAAGACACATTGCTCCCAGTGCGGCCCGTCCACACCAAGCATCATCACAGGCTCACACAGTCTCAATGCTTCTGGTGCCACTAACCCTCTTTAACAGAAGCCGATCCCACATGTGTAACTGTGTCCTGAGTCCTGAATGGTAGTGACCCCAAGTCCGAGGCAGCAACCACACAACATACTCCCTTCGATCAGTGAGGCATATTTCGATATGCAAGACCGGCGACACGTAGTCCCACTAACCCTCTTTAACACAAACCGATCCCACATGTGTAACTGTGTCCTGAATCCTGAATGGCAGTCACCCCAACTTTGTGGCAGCGACCACATCACCAGACTCCCTTCAGTCTTATTTGTTGTCTTTTCTTTAAATATTTTTTTTATATGTAAATCTAAACATGTCTAAGACTCTTCCTTGTTAAACTGCACAGGGACACTTCCGGGCCCAAGAAGGTTGTTGGGGGTATCATACCCACATCAGCAGGTAACGCACCCTCTTCCCACATTACCATCATGGTAATGTGGGAAGAGGGTGTGTTACCTGCTGATGTGGGGAGAGGCAGCGTCAAAGAGGTATCTATCACAGAAAGAACTCCGATATGTTTTCAGAAATGCCTCGGACAGATGCCAGCTGATGGACTGAATCACAAAATGGTTTTTCAATGCTTATGTAGTGTGAGTTATGAACAGTTCGCACCCAGGCTCGCAGAGGGACATCTGCGGCCCGTCCACTCCACTCACAGATGCAGTACTACGAGCCGTCCGCGTCATTGTAGCTATCCCTGCCCTGTTCTGCCATACGCCACGCTAAGCCACGCCTCTCCGATTACGTTCCGACGTTGGCCCCACATAGCTACCTGTCGCAGGCGTACTCGCTGTTGGTGTGCAGGTCAGTGGTCTAGTTCTCAACATCTCACGGCTACTCCCTGAGGGCAGGTTTGCACACACACCGCACCCATCTGCCACATGCGTTACAGGCCATGTGACCACGCAAATATAATAGATCGACAACATCACATCTTTTATTGCCGGTGCTGACTAGATGCCGGACGCTCCATGTGTCTCAACCATAAAGAGTCTTTCAAAACTTGCGCAGAAGGTTACTCGCACCCTAATCTGTATATCCCTCAGGGGCCTACCACCCCCTTGGCGCGGACTTCACATGCACAGGGTTAGTGCCACCCAAAGCTCATATGGCCATCAGGGGTCTACCACCACGTGGCACGAACTTAACTTACACAGGCTTAGTGGCCCCAAAAGCTGATGTGTTCTCCGCCATTGATGACTCAGGACTCAGCGACATGTGTGAGATCTGCCGGGCCGTGGAGAAGATGATGTGGTCTCCGCCATTCATGACTCAGGACTCAGCGACATCTGTGCGATCAGCCAAGCACCTGATGTGGTCTCCGCCATTCATGACTCAGGACTCAGCGACATATCTGAGATGCGCGGAGTTTTCATGGGCACGAGGAGTGCCCACTGATGCACACTCCGGTGGCACCAGGTAATTATTTGCTCATGGATGCGCAGGGGCGGCAGTGTCTCTCTCTCTCTCTCTTTCTCTCTCTTCCTTCTTTTCCTTCTATCTCTCTAACTCTCTCTTCCATCTCCTTTTCTCACTCCCTTTCTTTCCTTCCCTCTTTTTTTCTCTCTGGGTTTTTTTTTCCTTCTCTTTTTCTCTATGTCGCTCTCCTTTGATATGCGTATTACACACGTCCTTATTGTGTGCTTTATTTTCCAGGCTCTATCGTCCACATCCATGGTCCCCACAGCAGTGTTCCACCTTGTTATTTTTTAATTTTTTTTGATAAATTTTGTTTATTACTTTATCGTTGATATATGTTAATAAAAAAATAAAGTTTGATAAAAAAAAATTAATAATGTTTCTGGTAGTTTTCTTAACTGCTGTGTAACTCTTTCTTGTTCTTATTACTGTTATTTGATGAAGTCCACCATGGTCTTAAATTTTGGAGGACTTATCACAGGAATACTGGTGATGTCTGCAGTTTCCACCAACTTCTGAATAGTGTGTTAGATTTATCTCAACTTTACTTCCATTAAAGTGCTGATAATGAAATGCAGACTAGCGGTTTCCGTGCAAAAAGACACTCACAGTGTACACACAAAATCATTTACGAAACCTCATTGTATTTATATTGATTGGGAATCGGGCATCAGGTTCTGGATCTTGACGAGATACACTGCCCAGTTCGTATATTGTCCTGCACACACAAAAAATCACATCACAACTTTCACACCAACTGCAATGCGAAACAAATTCCGGCGATAAGCCACGTTAGCACCAGGGATTTTACACCTGCTTTCTGATGGTGTTAAGCCGGACGACTACCTGCACCTTGAAAGAGAACACAGCCAAGAGCCACACCAGAACACCCACAGGTGCCATAGAATAAATGAGCTTGTTACAGGGATACGCATGAGGGCCACAAGACTCTTCGGAACAACTCCGGGACCGCCAACGCCCCCAAACCGTTATCTGAGCAAGTGTGTCCCTCTGGTCATTGTGTTAGCATGATAGGCACCAGCTCTGCAACATCACAGTGTGCTATCACCTCAGCGTTGGCAGTGAGCCTGGACATGTAGCTACGCACGCATCCTCCTGCATGCACAACCGGCGTGTGCTGGTCCGGAGTACACAGGTCAACGCAGGGGTGTGCCTATCCGACAACGGGAACGGGGTGTCTCAGACATCTCCGTGTACAGGAAGTGCGGTAAGTGTGTCTCTGTGTTCTGGTGTGGCCTGCACAAGGGCCGCAGGAGTCGATGTTGTAAAGTGGCATGCACCACTTCCAAACGGCACTGTGATGGTGTAGTTGGAATGCAGCAGCACATGCGCAAATAGGCATTACAATGGTGTGCCGTACCAGTGCACGAGATACACCAGCGCACCGTACAAAAGTGTGGGAGCTCGTGGGAGGGAGGAGCAGCTGTTTGCAACGTAAGAGGAGGGTAGGAGCACTGTAACCTCTGTGGGGTGTTTAGGGTGTGCTATAAACGGGGTGTGAAACGAAGTATTCACCCGTAGCGGTGTGAAAGTGCTGGGCTACGGAAATTAAGTGAGGTATTGCCTAGAGTCTGATGCTGCTAAGATGAGCTGGTGCGGGAGTTGGGGATTAAAGCTTGAGCCCAAATTGTGTGTCTTATGCTGTGAAGTCATGTGCCGTGGCCGCTGCACTACACCTGTGGAAGTAGTGTCAGCATGTGTTTATACCTACTAGGACGAAATACTGACCTGTACTGGTCTGAAAGTCCTGGGGTACGGAAAATATGTGAGGCATTGTGTACAGTTTCATTGGCTGAGCTGTTGCCGGACTCGGGGATGAAAGCATGCGCCTGTGTTTGCTATGCTGTGAAGTCATGTGCTCCGGGTCCTGTGCCACCCTTGTCCAACTTGTATATGGTGCTTAGGTGGTGTTGTATAGGGAGTGCGAAGGTAAATCAATACGGTATTTGTAAAGCGCAAACTACTCACCCAAGCGAGAGCTCTATGCTGCAAAGTCAGATGGTCTGGCCGCTGCGTCACAGCTGTGTGGAGAATAAATTTTGGCGAGGGTCCGGGAGTTGCTGTTACCTGGCCCTAAAATAGCGGGCCTAAGTTGTCAGTTATAGGGTGGCTCTAAAAAGAGCCCTTGTGTTGATTAGTTGGAGCTACATATAAGTGCGGATGCACAGCTTCAAGTTATTCAGGAAAACTCGATTTCCGTGATCTATGAAGTGTACTCCATCACTTCTGTAGATATCAGCCATATCAAATCATATGTTGTTGTTGTAGATGGACCCCATTCTATGGTCTCTGAGGTATGCAGACACAGCTTTATTGAGTTTCTTCCTAGATTTTTCAATCTGAGGATAAAATTGTTTTGACCATTTCCACTTCTGTCTTTGACATATATTGGAATTATACAAAGACAGTTTGAGGGAAAAGTAACATCAATTGTCCAAATGTGTCCTTCATAAGCATTTTCAAACCTACCCCAGTCAATGTGCCTAGGTCGTTTCCACCACAGTGCACAATCATGAGGTCAGGATGTTGGAGATGCAAACAGGATTTAACCAAAGGCAACAATTGGTGCCACTTCAATCCTATCTCTGCAAACCATTTAATGTCCACATTTTGTAAACCTAGGTCTAAGTCAATACGTCTCTGTTCTGCATACCTCTTGCACCAGAAAATATAGCTATGTCCTACGGTCCACGCTAGCATTTTGAAGGTATGGCTGGAAGGTATGGAAAGATGTCTGTAGAATATGAGATATGTTTAAAGATGGGAACTACTTTGTATTGCCATACAAAACGATACGGGATTGGGAGACGAAAAGCATTGTTTTTTAAAAGTAGGGTGCACATTCGTTTTGTGGAAAAGCATCTTTGTAATTGGTTAAGAAAAAGCAGTTTCAACGTGAAGTACACATCATAGGATAAAAGTTGTCAATTCAACCACTCCTGCTACTTGCATTTGGAAGGCACTGTTTGAACTTAAAACAATCGTGTACTTTTAACCTGCACGTGCCGTTAAATGTTCGAGAAAATGTTGCAAAAAAATATGGTTAAGTTTAAAAAGATTGATGAACTTTTAACCTACACGTGTTGTAGAATGTTCTAGAAAGTGTGTTGATAAAATACGTTGCACTTCTGACTTCTATGTGTTGTTGAATATTAAAAAAAACTGTTTATATGGAAAATTATAAAGAAACCAAGAGAGAGAAGTTTTGAAACCTAAAAGAATCAAGGAACTATTCTAATTTGTTCTTTACATTACATATATATATTCACTGAAAAAACCATAGGTTTCACACATGTTATAGTTAGCTGGACATTTCACTCGTGAAAAAACCACCGCGCGCCCACTTTACGCAGTTAGTGCCGTGCACGCACGGTGGGCACGCGGTGCGCTACGCGCACCGCGTGCCCACGTTACGCTGGATGGGCCATGGACGAGATGGTCTCGTCATGGGCCGCGGTTGCGCTGTGCCCATGACGAGACCATCTCGTCATGAACTCCGCCCGCTAATAGAAAGCCCGGCACAGGGCGGGGAAAGGGCGGGGCACAGAAGGGGTTAAATGCTAAGTAATGTATGTTTTTTTTCCGCGATTTAAAAAAAATAATAATAAAATGTTTTTTCACCCTTCGGGGTCCTTTAGGGACCCCCTGACGAAGGCTAGGGGGTCAGGAACTCTGTACCCTGCCCCCTGTTCACGTTCGCCACCTCTCTTTTTCACTCTCGCACACAAAACAAACAAAATGGCGGCCGACACTTCCTGATTTCGACCGATTCGAACGTTGACTGACATGTAACCACCAATCAGAATTATGCTCGCGCACGTTAGGGTGCGCGCACCGTGTGCGCACGGTGCGTGGCTATAGATATTTATGTGCTTTAACTGCAATTTTCTCAGGAAATACTGAACAGATTGACTCCATACATGCAAAAGGCACATGCCTGACCTGAGGACTACCTCTCTGCCAAATTTCAAGTAATTCTGTTCAGCCGTTCGGGCTGTACCTTCGACTAAAGGTCCTATGGAAAAATGCATGGGGAAAACGTGTTTTGGGACCCCCCTTTTTTCTCGGCCCCTGCTTGACGAATCACCCTGAGACTTTCAGGGTAGGAGCTGAGCGGAGCGCCCCATTAGTTTTGAAAATGTCGCGAGGATTCGTTAACCGGCACCAAAGTTATTCAAAATAGAATTTTCAGATTTCCTTTTTTTTTTTTTGTGTCCTCATTTTGCCCTTGGAAGGTCACATAGGAGCACTAGGAGAGGGAAATGAACCATACTGTCACAGGTAAACTGGTAGTGCCATCCCTGACTGGAATGGCACTCAGTATAATTCAAAGTCTCCAACTAATGCGCCTCAAGATGTTAACCATGAAGGAGCAATTAAATTGGGCCTAGGTGGTTTTTTTTTTTTTCCCCACTGTCCAATGATTAACGCTGCTTGGTTGGCTCCCCTCCCTAGATTTACCCAAAATCATGGCCTCCCGATTCATAATGGGTATTTAATAGCAGCTACATTGCTCCTTCATGGTTAACATCTTGAGGCGCAATTTTCAGATTTCCTATGGAAACACGGTCCTAACTATAACTATCTACTGGCGACCGCCAGTAGATAATATATATATCCATCAAACTTAGTCTCTCAGACTAAGAAAGAACACACTCACTCGTAGATTTCATGAAAACGGCTTTATTTTTCTTGCCAGACCCAACGCGTTTCACCTCTTCCAAAGGCTTGATCACGGGATGAGATCACATGACAAGTAAGTTTCTTTTATGTTTAGCACGCATTCACTTCCTGTTCTACTTTATCAAGTGCATTGTGGTTAGTGAAGTATTTTAAAGTGATATATATTTTGTGCTTCATGTCAAGTGAAATTAAAAATTATTTCCACGCATGCAGATCTATGACTCTTATATTTCTAGTACTTTGGTGTACATATTTTCCTTGTCATACATTGTTGATTGCCTTTTGGTTACATAATCCTCTTTGCATTTTTAGTTTTTTTAATTATTTCTTTTACTTTTTTACTGCCTTGTGAGTTAGGAAATCTATCATCCTATTTTCAATTTTTACTCCTTTTTGCTCTCTGGTGAGTGTTCCATTCCGAGCTTCCTGTAATGAAAAAGGGATGATTTTCCTTTACTTATAGATGAACATAAAGTTCCTCATTCTGATTCAAACCTCTCGGATCCATGGTTCTAAAGGTGAGGATATGTTTAGATTCTTTTTGTCGGAGGGTTTTCAGCCGATCTCCCCCTCTTTCCGATGTTAATATCTGTTCCAAAGCACAATATATGAAGGTTTCCCAGTCACCGTTGTGAAACTTTTCCATATGTCTCGCAACTGCATTTGTTCGGTCTTTATGAATCGTGGCTCGGACATGTTCTAGGATGCTTTTTTTTACTTCAAAGATTGTGCTTCCTATGTATCTTTTATGGCAAGGACATTCAATCATGTATATCACATAAAAGCTTTTGCACGTAAGAGGTTGTCTTATCTTCCAAATCATGCCCTTTTTGATGGTAACTTCCTTCAGTGGAGTGGCAATTTTACAAACCTTACACTGTTTACATGGCCAGAAACCTTCTCTCTGTAACCATGTTTTTTTTGGGACATCTTGGAAGTGACTATGAACAATTTGATCCCCAATGTTTCTAGCTCTTTTGTACAATATTTTTGGATGGTCTCCTATAATGTCCGCCATTGTCGTATCCAGTTTTAAGATGCCCCAATGTTTTCTGATCATTTTAATCAATTTTTTGTTCTCTGCACTGTATGTCGTGATGAGCCTGATTTTATGATCATTTCTTATTTCTTTTTTCTGTTGTAAGATGGTATTTCGGTCTTGATTCATAACTCTATTTAGGCATTTGGTGACTACCTTCTTTGGATATTTTCGAGCCAGGAAATGATTGCTTGCATCTCTACTATTTATGAGAAATTCTTGGTTATTTGAACAGTTTTGTTTGAGTCTTAAAAACTCCCCAAATGGGATGCTCCACTTCAGGTTTTCATCGTGGAAGCTCTCCCCGTTTGTTGCAGTGCTTTTTCTATGCAATGTAGTTTGTAAGGAGTCATTCTCAATATATTTCTGTGTCCAAGAATATAACTCTTTCCGAGCTTATATCATATGTGAACTTCAGTTTAGCTGGGGAATTATTCAATCTCTCAAAGAATCTTGTGAATTCTTCTCTGGTCCCATTCCAAATGATCATCTATGAATCTCAACCATAGTATGATTTTCTCTCTCCACTCATAATTTGCAGTATTCCATGCTAGATTTTGTTTGAACCATCCCATCGTGAGGTTCGCGTAATTAGGTGAAAACGAAAATCCCACTGCACATCCCCTTGTCTGTCTATAGATCTGTTTATTGAATAAGAAAATGTTGTTATTTAAACACAATGAAATCATTTCATTCAACATCTGCTGTTTTTGGATTCTCTGCATATATTTTTGCCAATTTCAACTTCCTTGTGTACTTGTACAAGTCAATTCTTGTCTCTGCTATGTTTAAATGTGATGTGGGACAGAAATTTAAACCTTTTTTAAGGACTTCATTTTCTAAGGGAGTCAGGGTCCGTGATGACAGATTGATTATATTCAATTCTTTAGCGTTCCCATCTTGTGTTTCTATTTCCGCAACTGTCTCAATCTGTCTCTCGACCCTACATTGGTCTTTACCTCTCCCCTGTCCTCTCTGGCCTCTTCTGGTTTTCCTCTTCCTCCCCGATTCCAGCCTCTTCCTCTTCCTCTGCCTCTTTTTGTTTGTTTGTTTGTATTTTGTTGTTCCAATGCCATTCGCATTTCCATTAAAAAGTTGGTCTTTTTTCCCATTTCTGTGGTTTGGGGGGTATTATTTTCTCCTTCACTTACATCTGTGCTGGATAGAGAATCAAAGCTAGATGTTTCTTGGGCGGATGCTTCATGTTGTGATTTCTTTTTTCTCATCTCATATTGTTTACCAAAAGTGAAAATTCTCCCCTCCTCAAAGTCTGCTTTATCCCTTTGGAATTTGACTTGTTTCCTTAATTTTACTTGTTCCTCGTGTTTGTCCAAGTTTTTGAGGATGTCTGATTTTAATTTTTGTTGTTGTTCTGTGAGGGTTAGTTTTTCTATTTCTTCTTCTACACTTTGTAATTCTCTTCTTATCTCTTTCAGAGTTTTGTTGATGTATTTGATGAGAATGATTATCAGACCTATTGAGGAGTCTAATAGATATTCCCCCAACTCTTGTAAGAGTTCGCCACAGGTGTCTTGGTGACTTGGCATTAGTGTTAGGCGAAGGCCCCTTGGAATCCTCTTCACTTCCACATATTTTTGAAGAGTTAACAACTCCCACCATTTATATATATATATATGTATATATATATATATATATATATATTCCAACCAAAACCGACTTCCATAAAATCGGACACCGACACAGGAGATGCTTTTAGCCATCCGGCTTGGGTTTTATTCTTCTTTTCGCTACGCGTTTTGGCACAACTGCCTTGTTCACACAGTTTAACGCAAACAAATCAGTTACATTTAAACAAAAGTCACAAAGTCACATGATCGCTTCCTGAATGAACACGGAAAACAGACTAACACATTTTTACTGTATTGCTGGTTCGAAGAAACAATTGTTTGTTTATAACATAGTGCCTAACCCTCTTTTACCTTTAATTAGCTTAATTACAGAGAAATTTATTCAAGAGTTTATAAAACCAAAAAAAATGAAATAAAATTTTAAAATGAAAAACACATCTTTCTTTTGCAATTTTTCAAGGAATTAATATAGGGGAAAGAGAGAGAGACCTTATTTCAAACACAAGTGCAAACATATTTGTACAGCAATATAAAATGTTATACATTTCTGTGTTCATAGTTGTCACACAAATAATGTTACAGTAATATATATATATTATATATATATATATATATAAATATATATATATATATATTTTTAGATATATATATTACAACACCCTCTCCTTGCGGAAAAGTAATGAGCCTCACTCCTACGGTGAGTTTTATATGTTCCTTTATTTCTGCACAGGCTAATTACTTCCGACGCGTTTCGGTCAACCTTTGAACTTCTTCCTGGGTGAGCCTTTAAGCATCCAACACCACATCAAAACATTTGCCTGCATTTAAAAGTTTGTGACCTCTAGTGGCTGCCCTTATGGGACATCCTTTTCTGAGGCATACTGGAACTTGTGGTGTGATAATAATTCAATCCCTCCGGTGGGTGATGCTTTCGATGTATTTTAAAATAAAGTCAGTTGCTGCTCACCGCTGCTCCCTCGCATCCCTACTATCGAGGTTGCTGGAGACCACACCAGAGGCAGTCTCTGGTAGCGTGCTGCTGGATCCTTAACGTTTTCACGGACTCCAAAGGCGGTTCAGGTTCGGGCAGCCATGGCGCATTTTCTGGCGGTGCGTCGCTCCGCGGCAGAACCACGCCGCTGATACATTACAACACCCTCTCCTTGCGGAAAAGTAATGAGCCGCACTCCTACGGTGAGTTTTAAATGTTCCTTTATTTCTGCACAGGCTAATTACTTCCGACGCGTTTCGGTCAACCTTTGACCTTCTTCCTGGCTGAGCCTTTAAGCATCCAACACCACATAAAAACATTTGCCTGCATTTAAAAGTTTGTGACCTCTAGTGGCCGCCCTTATGGGACATCCTTTTCTGAGGCATGCTGGAACTTGTGGTGTGATAATAATTCAATCCCTCCGGTGGGTGATGCTTTCGATGTATTTTAAAATAAAGTCAGTTGCTACTCACCGCTGCTCTCTCGCATCCCTACTATCGAGGTTGCTGGAGACCACACCAGAGGCAGTCTCTGGTAGCGTGCTGCTGGACCCTTAACGTTTTCACGGACTCCAAAGGCGGTTCAGGTTCGGGCAGCCATGGTGCATTTTCTGGCGGTACGTTGCTCCGCGGCAGAACCACGCCGCTGATACATTACAACACCCTCTCCTTGCGGAAAAGTAATGAGCCGGACTCCTACGGTGAGTTTTAAATGTTCCTTTATTTCTGCACAGGCTAATTACTTCCGACGCGTTTCGGTCAACCTTTGACCTTCTTGGGTGAGCCTTTAAGCATCCAACACCACATCCAAACATTTGCCTGCATTTAAAAGTTTGTAACCTCTAGTGGCCGCCCTTATGGGACATCCTTTTCTGAGGCATGCTGGAACTTGTGGTGTGATAATAATTCAATCCCTCCGGTGGGTGATGCTTTCGATGTATTTTAAAATAAAGTCAGTTGCTACTCACCGCTGCTCTCTCGCATCCCTACTATCGAGGTTGCTGGAGACCACACCAGAGGCAGTCTCTGGTAGCGCGCTGCTGGACCCTTAACGTTTTCACGGACTCCAAAGGCGGTTCAGGTTCGGGCAGCCATGGCGCATTTTCTGGCGGTGCGTCGCTCCGCGGCGGAACCACCCCGCTGATACATTACAACACCCTCTCCTTGCAGAAAAGTACAGAGCCGCACTCCTACGGTGAGTTTTAAATGGTCCTTTATTTCTGCACAGGCTAATTACTTCCGACGTGTTTCGGTCAACCTTTGACCTTCTTCCTGGGTGAGCCTTTAAGCATCCAACACCACATCAAAACATATATATATATATTCACTTAAAAAACCATAGGTTTCACACATGTTATAGTTAGCTGGACATGTCACTCGTAAAAAACCAATGAAATTCCCCCGTTATAGTTAGTTCAGATAACTTTAACTCGCGCGCCCGCAATCCACTGCTCATGACATCACATATTACATCACTCATGACATGGTCAGTGGCATCACTCATGACATCACTGATGACATCATCCTTGTGATAGAGTGGCGGTCGCACGGTGCGCGCACGGTGAAAAACCTGAAAAAATAAAAAAATAATAAATACATAACTTAGCATTTAAAAAACAGTACAAATTCACTGAAAAAACCATATGTTTCACACACGTTATAGTTACGAATTAGCATTTAAAAAACCTTGCAAATTCACTTAAAAAACCATAGGTTTCACACATGTTATAGTTAGCTGGACATTTCACTCGTAAATACCAATGAAATTCCCCCGTTATAGTTAGTGCAGGCAACTATAACTCATGCGACCGCAATCCTCTGCTGATGACGTCAGATATTACATCACTGATGACATATGTGTCTTTATGAAAAATAAATATTTGTAATATATGTATAGCTAAAGATTAATGGAAGAAGACATGGGTAAATAAGTGTCTAAATACAGTGATGTAATATCTGACGTCATCAGCAGAGGATTGCGGTTGCGTGAGTTATAGTTGCCTGCACTAACTATAACGGGGGAATTTCATTGGTTTTTTACGAGTGAAATGTCCAGCTAACTATACCATGTGTGAAACCTATGGTTTTTTAAGTGAATATATATATATATAGGAGGAAGATGAATACCGTTTTCTCTTTGTTAAACATCCGGTAGTACCCTGTTTTTATATGTTACCGAAGGTCCATAAAAGTCGAACCATTCCCCCTGGCAGGCCAATAGTATCAGCCAAAGGTAGTTTTCTTGAGAACACCTCTATCTTTTTGGATGCTGTCCTTTCTCCCTATGTTCTGTCTCTTCCATCATACTGCAGGGACAGTACAGATTTCATTAACAAAATTGAAGGTATAGGGTGGCAGGAGGATTTTTGGTTGACAACAATTGACGTGGTTTCTTTGTATACCTGCATCAGACACTGTGATGGAGTACATGCATGCAAACATTTCCTTAGGGACAGGTCTATCTTCCTGTTTGACCAGACAAATATGCTTTTGGACATGTTGATTTTTTGTCTAAACAACAACTTTTTCCTCTTTGAGGATCAATGGTTTAAACAGGAGGTTGGCACGGCGATGGGAAGTTGCTTTGCGCCGAGTTACGCATGTATGATGATGGGATGGTGGGAGGAGCAACTGTTGTGGACGGAGATGAATGAATTTTTGACGAAAAATATAGTCTTTTACAACTAGGTATATCGACGATATTTTTCTGATATGGGGTGGATCAAGGTCAGATCTTGATAGACTTTTTGAAACTTTCAACAACAATAGTGTTAACCTCCGTTTTACACATAAAGTTGCCCAGGATGAGATGGACTTCCTTGATGTACGAGTCAAGATTGAAGAGGGCGTTTTGACCACTAGCCTATACAGGAAGTCCACTGCTGGGAACAGCATTTTACATGCTAGGAGCCACCACCCTTCCAGATTAAAGTGGAGTATCCCTTATGGGGAATTATTGAGGGCCAAACACAATTGCAGTTCTGAGAGCAGCTTTGAGAGAGAGCAGGAGACAATGTTGCAAAGGTTCCGAGAGAGGGGTTACCCTGAGGATGTCCTTTTGACTGCTCAGAACAAAGTAGCTAAACAGAAGAGAACCACGTTACTAATAAAGAGACCTGTCCCCGAAGAAAAGTGTAACACCATTAGAATGATTACCACATTTAATGCGGCGGCAAAAGCAGTCAGCCACACGCTCAACAAACACTGGCATTTGGTCAGAAGTGACCCAGTGGTGGGTACAAGTGTCAATGTATATCCTCAAGTCACTTATCGCAAAGCACGTTCCTTACAGGACATGCTGGTAAGAAGTTATTTGGGAGCGAGTAAGAAGCTGACATGGATCCAACAGCAAAAAGGCTTCTTTAAATGTGGGAAATGCAAGGCCTGCACTACTAGCAAAAATGTCAAGACTTATCCCTTACCGACAGGGAAGACTGGTCTTATCAAGTTGTTCATTAATTGTAACTCTGATTTCTGTGTGTATGTCATCAGGTGCCCATGCTCCAAATTGTATGTGGGAAGTACGATTTTTCCTGTAAAAAAACGGGTTTTGGAGCATCTTAGGGCAATCAGAAATGTTGATTTGAACTACTCAACAGCCAGGCATTGGTTGAAATATCACAATAAGGATGCTAACTGTTTTTCATTCTTTGGAATTGACAGGGTGCCGGTTAATCCCAGAGGGGGAGATCGTCAAAAACAACTAAGAATCCTGGAGTCACAGTACATTATTCTTCTTGAGTCGAAGAATCCCTTTGGCCTCAATGAAGATGAGGAACTTTTTGTACATATCGGATGAATAGTTAATGGAAATGTTTTTTCAATACTCAGTTTGGTTGTGTGACTTATTTTTCAATCCTAGGACAATGGTGTCCAATCAGTGCCCCCTGCTCTCTCCTGCTATATTCATAATCTCGTAGTGAACAATTGTCAGTGATTTCGTTTTTCACTCTAAACTTTTATTGTATGGGACCATGTGTTCAATGGTCACATGACCAGTGTTTACTGGAATGTTTATATGGAAATAATTGTTTGTGAAAAGCATATTTGTTGGTTTTTTTCAGTATAACAGCCACTTGGCTTTTTGGATGTTATTCACACTCTTTTGTTTACGCACTTGCGTTTGTAAACTTCAAGGATTTCTTCTTTTCTCACTGGGAGTGTTTTGAAGTCTTTTGTTTATTACATTGCTCGGATAGCGAGCAACGCTTGGTCCGCTTTCTATGTTTATATTCATTTTAAATGGAGGACGAGTGTTATACTTTCTGTGGCCAGTGAAGAAGAGCGTCTGCTCGAAACGCGTAGCCAATAAAACTTTCTTGAATAACGGACCTTGGAGTGCGAGTGTTCCTTTGGATTAAGTGCGGTGGAATTTTCATCAATATATATATATATATATATATATATATATATATATATATATATATATATATATATATATATATATATATATATATATATGAAACAAAACTTTTCTCTCGCTTCACCCTCAAGCCCTGGGGTTCGTCGCATCAAGGAAAGCACGGCACCACAGAGAACACTCGATTAGTGTTTATTTCAGGTATACATCAATGAACATGCACAAGAGACGGTCGACGCGTTTCGGCACTCGGCCTTCAACTGGACCATAGAGTCTCAGTGTCCAGAGTGTCTTTTTAAAGGAAACATTACAAAAAATAGTAGAAAGTAAAGACATACTAGACGAAAAATGCATCGATGATCGTATTATATCATTTTAAAGTAAAACAAAATTTAGATAAAAAAACTACAATAATTTGTCCACCATGGTAGCTGCTGACAATATAGGGAAATTTAAACGATCATTTCAGTAATGTGTAACAATTGGAATTTGGAATAAGTCAAGATCACGGTAAAGTACCTTGGACAATAAGTAATTAATTAAGAATTTTACAAATGTTAATGATAAGACCCTGCTAAATAATGAGTGTCTACGAGATTAGTGATTATCTGATAGTCTTTAACCACTAACTTACGACTTCCTAAGTTAATTAATTCTCATAAGTAAGGAATAGTGTTGAATAGCAAAGTCACTTAGTTGTCAAGAAATTATAATAATTCCGGCCTAATGCTGTCTAAAGACTGATTCCAATTATTACAAAAGAAAATTCACATATCCTTTGTCAGCAGTGGTGGAAAGATGAATGGAGGGGGATAAGAGATGCAGTGAGTACGAGTAACGATTTACAATTTAAATCAACAGTGAAGGTTATGTACAAAAAAGGTCCATCATGAATAATCAGTTCATGTGTTTCAGAGGTGCACATACAGTTCGGCATCCAAGTTATGTCCTAATGGGTTTTCAGTACCCATTAGTAGAATCATTCTTGACTCTGCTCTTCTTAACTCAAGAATTCGATTACCACCCCTTTCTTTCTGTTTAATAATTTGAATGCCAGAGTATTTTAGTTGATTACTGTCGCTGGAGTGGAATTCAAAAAAGTGTTTAGCCATGGGATATGTGAAGTCTTTATTCTTGATGGCACGCAGATGTTGCAGGCTGCGGAGTTTGAGTTTATTGATTGTGCTACCTATGTAAAATTTTTGACATGGACATTCCAGTCTGTAAATTACATATTTGGATTCACATGTGATGTGGTCTTTGATTTTTTCATTGTGGCCATTCTGTAAGTGATAGGACGTGATGTTTTCACCCTGTTCACAAGCCTTACATTTTGAACACTTCCAGAATCCCGGTGTGTTTAACCATGATGTAGCAGTTGAAATTTAATTTCAAAGTGGCTGTGTGTTAGAATGTCTCCCAGAGAGGCAGTTTTACGGTAAGTGATTCTCGGTCGGGGAGGCAGAATGTTCTTAAGGGTTTCACCTAGCAGCAGTACTTCCCAGTATTTGCTTATTGTTCTTTGGAATTCATTACTTTGATTGTTGAAATCAACTATGAGTCTCGTTGTTGTGGCAATGTCCTCTTTATTATGACTTGCTGAATTGGGTTGGAGTAATTCATTTCTGTTTTTTTTTTTACTCTGTTTTTTGCAGTAAGAATTACTTCCATAGGATACCCTCGTTGTAAAAAACGTTGACTCATTTCATCTATTTGTTGGTTGAAATCTGAGACTTCTGAGCAATTCCTTCTAGCTCTTAACATTTCCCCATAGGGGATACTCCATTTGAGTTTTATTGGATGTCCACTATTTGCATGAAGGATGCTGTTACTGGCCGTAGGTTTTCTGTGCATTTTGGTACAAAATTTGCCATTCAGTATGTATACTTCGACATCCAAAAATACAATATTGGTCACACTAGTGGTAGAGGTGAAGGTCAGTTGGTATCTGTTGGTGTTAAGAGAGTCGAGGAAGTTCATAAAAAGCTCCATATCGCCTTCCCAGACGATGAACAGGTCATCGATGTATCTAGACCAAAATTTTATGTTCTTTGCACATTCATCCTTTAGAACTTCAGTTTCCCATGTTGCCATGAGGAGATTGGCATAAGTTGGGGCAAAAGATGTCCCCATCGCGGTCCCTTGTTTTTGCAGGAACAGTTCTCCTCTAAAAAGGAAGACGTTATGTGTCAAACAGTATGTCAGCATTTCAATTAACATCTCAGAATGTTCCAAAAAACAAATTGCTCTAGTGTCGAGGAACTCTTTTACTGCAGCTATTCCATCTGAGTGGCGAATGGAAGTATAGAGAGAAGAAACATCTATGGAGGCCATGATGTAATTTTCTTTCCACTGTAGTTGATCAATTTTTTGTAAAAAGTCCATTGTGTCCCTCAGATATGATGGAAGGGCTGTTACATAGTTCATTAGAAAGATGTCGATGAACCGGGATGTGGATTCTAATAAGGAACCAATGGAGCTAACAATGGGTCTGCCTGGAGGATGGATAATTGATTTATGGATCTTTGGTAAGAAATAAATAGTTGCCGTGATGGGGTCATTGGTTTTCAGGTATAGATATTCTTCCGAATCAATAAGATCTCTCTCTTTCCAAGCCAAAAGTTTCATATGGTATTCATCTGTCCAGTTCTTGATTGGATTTTTTGTTAGTTTCTCATAATGTTCCTCATTATTGAGTTGTCTAGTAGCTTCTTTGATGTAATCCTCACAATTTTGAATGACGATGTTACCGCCTTTATCCGAGGCTTTGATGATGATATTTTGATCATCACGTAATTATTTTAATGCGTTGTGTTCATCAAGGGTGAGGTTCCATGTCTTTCTCTTATTATTGTGTTTTTTTGTTTTATGCCTTTTTGTAGATGACATAGGGCAATTGATGGACATTTTATTGATCTCCTCCACCATAATTTCCTGAAAGAGATCAATTTTGTTGCCTGGAGGGAGTTGTGGACAGAAAGTTGATTGATTTTTAGAACCACTATTTCCTCCTCTGTTGGTTTCAAGGCCCGTGTCTTGACAATATTGTAAGTCAGATATGAGAGAAGGATTACTAGCTTCAACTTGTGTAAAAGATCCAGTTTGTAGTGAGGTAGCTACTTTCAATGCTGGAATGTCTTTAATACTCAAGGATGGAATCATTTGGCTTGGTGAGGGTGTAGAAGATGGTTGTAAGGGTTTCTCTTCAAAATATTTTTTGAGCTTGATTTTACGGCAAAATTTATACAGATCGATACGTGTGTTGGCCAGGTCCATATCTTTGTTGGGATATATATGCTCAAACCTTCGTTCGCGGTTGATCTCTGCCTCTTGGGTGGTGGCGGGCTGCAGGCAGGGTTGCGACCCCTCCATATCCAGAAAACAATCAATCTTTCTTGGTTCAAAGATTGCACCGAGCCCCAATTCTTTTCAATAGCGTGCTTTATTTAAAGCAAAGACAAACACTGTCCCCTGTAGGGTACGCTCTCAGTCAATGAAGCAAAACTCTCCCGAATAAATGCGACTTGGCTTTATTCCACACAACGCGTTTCAACTGCTTCCGCAGCCTTGCTCACGTGAATATGGTGCGCTGACTCAAAACATACATTAAGTAATCACGGACATCGCGTCATAGTCATGAGACGATAAGACATAAAGAAAGGACACTATCTGTAAACATCTTGGCAGCCATATTGGAAGTGCCTAAACTGTTCGTTACTATTGTACAAAACGTCAAATTAATGTCAGTACGTAAATCATATACAGCGTAACGTATATTGTGTCCTCGCATAATAATAATAATGCAAAAAATCACAAAAAAATCACAAAAAAATGAGTGATTACATTCTCATGACAAAATAAGGTAACTGAATGTTAACTTCACACGGAGAAGCCAGGAGGGAAAAGAAAGTGACACAGCCATATTGGATTCATTAGTTATGACTCTCTACTCGCTATATTTAACTCAGTCTAGGGCGTGTTAAATGAAAAGAAAGGCACAAGTAAAGCGTTTCATACAGTAAGAGATAGAGAAAGTGTGCACCTGACACTACGTAGAGGTAAGCCCGCAGGGGTGTTTTCCGTCCCTAGTGTTTATTGAGGTGAACGCGCATTGGAGAATGTACGTGGCAGCTTTATATACCGGGGCAGCGGGGTCCCTCACCGGGTGGTTACTATCTATGTAGAACGGGCACGAACTTAAGACTCGGACTGGCTTGGAATTGGTTCTTGTGTAGATTTAAACAGATAGCATCTGTTGAGGCGCGCTGTGACGGACATTGTCATTGACACGCTTTCCCGTTGCATTTCATTCCTCGGAGGTCCCCATACAGAGCTTTTTTTATCATATTCATCTAAGCTATTTGGAAAGACCTAAAGAGGATATATAACATACGGATACAGATTTAACTGGGATTCAACAATCTTCACTCATGCCATCAGCACCAGAACCGAACATCGAACTCCTGTGACTGGGTGCATTGACAAGAATATATTTTCAGAGCTTATTTCACGGCAGAAAGAACCCGATATCTAGGAATCAGGGGGTCAAAGAAGCATACTCTTTCAGTGTACAATTTTCTTGTGCGACTAGCAGGTGCACGATGGAGGAGGAGGCAGAAAGAAGAGCGGCAGCTCTTACTTTATGTGCAAGAAAGCCGGGGCAAAAAATACAAACGGAGAACATTAACCCCGAAATTAGATCAACAGAAGAGAAACTAAGAAAGACTGAAAAACTCAAAAGGGCCGAGATATCCAAATGGTTGGAGGCCATCTCATTACAAAATTACGTTGACCAAGAGATGGCACCTAGAGGTTTGAGAATTTTTATCACTCCCTCATATGTAAAACCCAACCCCAAAATGTTGGAAGAATGGTCTCTCAATTCAGCACTAAGCTCCAGACGCATGTTGGAGATACTGATCAAGTATGCCTGGAGCGACCAGGAGAGCTTATTACAGGATATCAAAGATTTACAAGATGACCTTTTGAAAACCATGGGGATAGATATCTATAATAAGGCCATGGCTAACATCAAGGAACGACTGACAAAACACGAAGAAGATATTAAGGGACGGAAGCAGAAAAAACACAACAGAGACTATGCAGATTATGAGAGTGGCAGAATATTAACATTTAGCCGCAAATATGACCATCTGTATAAAGACAAAGAAACTGTAATAACTACAAACACTAATGTTACAGAAGGGGACATATCTGGGGCATCCACTGCCAGTGAAACGGAATCTGATGTGTCAAAAGGAGAAACCTCAGGGGAAGAACGCAATACACGTGTGATCACTTTTTTAGACGAATACAGGACAATGCGTCAAACACGACAAACAACGAGAGAGACAGAAACAACAAAACTGAGAGGTCAGAGAGGACGAGGTCGAGGCCGAGGCCGAGGAGACGGAGGAATAGACGCCTGCGAATCTGACAACAGTTGCAGAAGAGGCAGAGGAAGGGGCCGCATGGGAAGCAACAAGATGCGCTCCAAAAGAACATACTAATGGATCAAACTATGGTCAATAAAACTATCATTAATCTCTCTAAAAGACATTTAAGTGATGTAGAGAAGTATACATTATGTTTAGGACTACCCTTCTGCCCCTCTACCAGATTCAACTATGTGGAAACTAGAATAGATCTTTTTAAATATGTGAGAAAGTTGAAACTAAGGAAGTGGCATATATTGCGACGACAAAGACCTATAGTAGAGTTTAGGGCAGAAGAGCAAGGAAAGCAGAATAATGATCTTAACATCGGTGATATGGATACACTTACTACTATGTTTGAGCTCCATAGTGACACCGTTTCAAACACAGTTGAGACAAACGGGGTAGATGTCTTAACCACAATGGGTATAACACATGATTCTGCGGCATCAACAGGTTTCAGATCACCTTCTACCTTTCTACCCACCTTACCCCATGATGGCATTGTCACATTTCATGATAATGTCACTAAGGCCCTCATAGATTTGAGACACAAATCACATAATAACAAAAAGTTCAACAACAACATGACATACGAACAAAGACAGCTGCTAAAATCACTATCACTGTCCAATGATTAACGCTGCTTGGTTGGCTCCCCTCCCTAGATTTACCCAAAATCATGGCCTCCCCGATTCATAATGGGTATTTAATATCAGCTACATTGCTCCTTCATGGTTAACATCTTGTGGCGCAATTTTCAGATTTCCTATGGAAACACGGTCCTAACTATAACTATCTACTGGCGACCGCCAGTAGATAATATATATATCCATCAAACTTAGTCTCTCAGACTAAGAAAGAACACACTCACTCGTAGATTTCATGAAAACGGCTTTATTTTTCTTGCCAGACCCAACGCGTTTCACCTCTTCCAAAGGCTTGATCACGGGATGAGATCACATGACAAGTACGTTTCTTTTATGTTTAGCACGCATTCACTTCCTGTTCTACTTTATCAAGTGCATTGTGGTTAGTGAAGTATTTTAAAGTGATATATATTTTGTGCTTCATGTCAAGTGAAATTAAAAACTATTTCCACGCATGCAGATCTATGACTCTTATATTTCTAGTACTTTGGTGTACATATTTTCCTTGTCATACATTGTTGATTGTTTACCACAAAAAGCCGCTCCTAGTGTGATAACCCAAACGAGTTACAGGAACGTCGTAAGTGTGGGCATCTCACAAAAAATTACAGACTGGTCTCACACACCACCTGGTGTCATGCTTCATCATTGACCAGTCCTCGCCCTCTAAAACCTTCGTTTGATAGAGGGCGGGCATACACTTGACGACAAGGATGCACTTTCTAAATGGCTGAGTGGGGGCCCGTGAAACTGTGAGTGAGGTTAAAAATCATTATAGTGGTCAAAAGTGGTTTTAATGTGATTGACAACTATATGATATTAAAAATTATGTGTGATGGTGCATGGGGTAGTTAGTGTCCCCTAACCGTCTTATATGTGGTCAACATGTTTCTGCCGGAGTGGCCCTGTTGGGTCCGTGGCATTCATCAGGACCTAATTATGAGTGAGGGATACATTGTTGATTGCCTTTTGGTTACATAATCCTCTTTGCATTTTTAGTTTTTTTAATTATTTCTTTTACTTTTTTACTCCCTTGTGAGTTAGGAAATCTATCATCCTATTTTCAATTTTTACTCTTTTTTGCTCTCTGGTGAGTGTTCCATTCCGAGCTTCCTGTAATGAAAAAGGGATGATTTTCCTTTACTTATAGATGAACATAAAGTTCCTCATTCTGATTCAAACCTCTCGGATCCATGGTTCTAAAGGTGAGGATATGTTTAGATTCTTTTTGTCGGAGGGTTTTCAGCCGACCTCCCCCTCTTTCCGATGTTAATATCTGTTCCAAAGCACAATATCTGAAGGTTTCCCAGTCACCGTTGTGAAACTTTTCCATATGTCTCGCAACTGCATTTGTTCGGTCTTTATGAATCGTGGCTCGGACATGTTCTTGGATGCTTTTTTTTACTTCAAAGATTGTGCTTCCTATGTATCTTTTATGGCAAGGACATTCAATCATGTATATCACATAAAAGCTTTTGCACGTAAGATGTTGTCTTATGTTCCAAATCATGCCCTTTTTGATGGTAACTTCCTTCAGTGGAGTGGCAATTTTACAAACCTTACACTGTTTACATGGCCAGAAACCTTCTCTCTGTAACCATGTTTTTTTTGGGACATCTTGGAAGTGACTATGAACAATTTGATCCCCAATGTTTCTAGCTCTTTTGTACAATATTTTTGGATGGTCTCCTATAATGTCCGCCATTGTCGTATCCAGTTTTAAGATGCCCCAATGTTTTCTGATCATTTTAATCAATTTTTTGTTCTCTGCACTGTATGTCGTGATGAGCCTGATTTTATGATCATTTCTTATTTCTTTTTTCTGTTGTAAGATGGTATTTCGGTCTTGATTCATAACTCTATTTAGGCATTTGGTGACTACCTTCTTTGGATATTTTCGAGCCAGGAAATGATTGCTTGCATCTCTACTATTTCTGAGAAATTCTTGGTTATTTGAACAGTTTCGTTTGAGTCTTAAAAACTCCCCAAATGGGATGCTCCACTTCAGGTTTTCATCGTGGAAGCTCTCCCCGTTTGTTGCAGTGCTTTTTCTATGCAATGTAGTTTGTAAGGAGTCATTCTCAATATATTTCTGTGTCCAAGAATATAACTCTTTCCGAGCTTATATCATATGTGAACTTCAGTTTAGCTGGGGAATTATTCAATCTCTCAAAGAATCCTGTGAATTCTTCTCTGGTCCCATTCCAAATTATCATCTATGAATCTCAACCATAGTATGATTTTCTCTCTCCACTCATAATTTGCAGTATTCCATGCTAGATTTTGTTCGAACCATCCCATCGTGAGGTTCGCGTAATTAGGTGATGTGAGTGATGTCAGTGACCATGTCATGAGTGATGTAATATGTGACGTCATCAGCAGTGCATTGCGGGGGCGCGAGTTATAGTTAGCTGAACTAACTATAACGGGGGAATTTCATTGGTTTTTCACGAGTGAAATGTCCAGCTAACTATAACATGTGTGAAACCTATGGTTTTTTCAGTGAATTTGTACGGTTTTTTAAATGCTAATTATTGAATTATTTAATTTAAAAAAAAAAAATTATATTAAAAATAAAATTCCTATGTATTCTTTTATATATTATCTGTATCTTTGTATTTGTTTTTGCTTTTTAAAAAAAATTTCAATTAGGAAAAAGTTGAACAGTTTTTTTAATTTTTGCAATTAATTTTTCTCCACTTTTTTTTTATTATATATAAATTCTTGGGGTGCGCGCTCTGAGCGCGCTCCTAGTACAATTTCGTAAGTTTTTTATGAATACCGTCGTACGTTATTTACGTACGCATACATACGTCATAGTGCGTGCTGGGAGCGCGCACCCAGTACGTATGCGTACGTACGTACGCATGCGTGCGTGCGTCCTACGCGCTCCACGCGGTTTACTTCCGCATACGCTTAAATTACGCGCAATAACGGTCGCGTATACGCGTGTTCAACGTATGCGCGCTACGTACGTGCATATGACGTATGCACATGCGCTCCTACGCGTTCGCGCATACGTAATCACGAGGTGCGCGCACCTCGGGTATATGCATAATAAAACAGCACTTCTTATTGGTTTTCATTACTTTCAGTTTCATATTGTTTCAACACCACACCCAATCCCCTCATGGCAAGTCATGTGATCAAGAATCATCACTTTTGATTGGTTTGAAGTACTTTCAGTTCCAGATTCTTCCCAAACCACACCTACTCCCCTCATTATTAGTTATGATTCCTTTGGAGAAGGAGCTATTCTGTTGTTGAGATACAATGGCTGAACAGCAACCATCTTCAGACAGTGACCAGGACACTCTTGAGAGGCAGAGGAGCAGGAAGCAGAAAGACAGCTTTATATGGCAGTTGTTCACTTTTCCAGAGGGACAAAAAAAGGTAAATGCACCTAAAGTTACATGTGTACTTTGTCAAAAAGTCTTGTCACGTGGGAATCCTAACAAGAAATATTCTTTTAGCATTCACACTATGTTGAGGCATGTTGACAAAATGCATCCAGTGACTTTTCGTCGAGCTTCTGGAGCAAACCCTCCACCTGCTCAACCGACGACATCTGCAGCAGCTCAGCCGAGCACATCTTCGGCAGCTCAGCCGAGCACTTCTTCTGCAGTGGTGCCTTTGCCTTCTTCCACACCTCGTTTTGGACCACCTTGTTTTGCTAGGTTGTCCACACGCTGCACTGATTGCGGTAAACTTATTTCTGTGTGTGAGACCAGTCTTGATCTCATTCAGAGAAAATTTGATGCCCATGAGTGCAGTAGGCCATAGATGTTTTTTCTTTTTTTTCGTTTTTCTCTTCCTGTTTTCCTCCATTAACTCAAGGGCTCTTTTAAGAGCCACTTATAAACTAAACCCCCCAAAAATTTTTGGGGGTATTTTTTTTTTATTTTTTTGGGGGGTGCGCGCACCCTGCGCGCACCCAAGGTTTTTTTAAATTTTTTTTAAAAAAATACATAAATTAATGTACAAAAAGAGGTGAAGAAATGGAAAGCATGAAAAGGGAGGATTGAGTAATACTAATATTTTTCAATTATTTTTTAAAAAAAATATTTTTTTTAGAAAAAATTTTTTTTAAAGTATTTTGCAAGGGAACAGAATTTTTTTTATTTTTTTTTATTTCCAGTTCTGCAAAAAAAGAAAAAAAGTATTAATATTCAATCATACATTACAAAAAGCATTACATGTTTTTACATATTTTACAAAGCAATTTTTTGCCCATTTTTTGCTGTTTTCAGAATTTTTTATTTTTCACTTAAAATAGTGAAAACAATTGTATTCATCATTTAACAGCGGGCAAAAAAAAACCAATCTGAAAGATTGCTTAAAAAAAGCCCTAAAACTTTCCTCACTAAAATATACCTTGTTAGAAATATTACATATATATTACAAGTACTTTTCTAGATGAATAAACATTTTCTAGACAAACCGTCTTTAAACCTTGTCGCAAAAGCACACATGCCAAAATAATTTCTGTCAAAGGAGTCCACAATTGTTTTTATTACTTTTCCTTTAGGCCAAATAGTAATTTTAAAATCCTTTTTAAGTGATATCTTCAATTATAATCCTTTAAAAATACAAGAAATGCTTTGTTCAGATGCAGTTTTTAGTTTTCAAAATTTAGGTTTCAGAAAAATTAAATAAGAATTGGGTAAATCATAAGGCAAACGTTGCTTGAAAATCAATTGGGAATCATTACACAGTGTCCAGCCTTTTTCACATTTAAGATAAACTGTGTAATGCCCAGAAGTTACAGTAGATCCTTCATGAAAAATTATTGCAACTGTAACAAAAGTTTTTCCAGAAATTGATAATTGTTGTCCTATAAACTTCTTTATTAAAGTTTCCAATTTTGAACCATCAGCTCTACAACATTGCATCATTAAAATTACATACTGACCATATTTCTGTAAAAATAATGTGGAAAACATGTCTGATTTACATTCAGAACATTCCATGTTGTGATTGGCATCTTTAACTAATTTACTAAAAGTCACTGATTTACTTTGTGGTAATGGTAAAAATATGAACCTTTCTGAATCAACATTACTACTACATGTGTTCATACAGTTTTCACAGCAATGTTCCCATTTGTAAGAGACACCAAATAAGTTTTCTACTTCTACTCCTTCATCTTCTAGTACACTCAAAATATATATTAAGAATTCCTGTGCATCTTGCTGGACATTTTCTTTAAACTGTGTAGAACCACAACATACATCTAAAAGATTTCTAACATCAGAAGCACTTTCTATTTCAGTTTTATCAGTACTCAGCTTCTCAAAAAGGAGACTCAGCAGAGAACACAATCTTTTTCCATGATTTACTATTATCTGTTCTAGCAACTTTTCAAGATAAAATACAACATTCAGCACTACATTTGCATAGCAGTTGACACCAGAGCTATTTTCAAAATGGCAACCAACAACCTCTTCAACACTGTCCTTTTTCTTTTTCCTTGCTATCACATCACTGTCCTTTTTTTTTTGTTCTGTTCATCCACATTACAGATATTCTCAAATCTCCTTTTCCGACAAACAACATGTTTTTCAATCACAGGATACTGACCTAAATGAGGAGCATAGGTTCTTCTTAATGTATTATACTCCTTTACACAGTTTGTATCAGCACTAACTTTTGAGTCATCAAAGTCTATCATAAATAAACCAGATAATGTTTTCACTCGTGACAAAGCAACATATGCCATACCTTCTTTGAACACAGTAGAACCAATGTTTACAAAAGCACTATCTACAGTCAATCCTTGAGACTTGTGAATAGTTACAGCATATGCTAGAGAAAACGGAAACTGCTTCCTACGTACATATAAGTCTTTCACAAGCATGAAACGAACTGAACATCGACAAATGTCTTTAACTTCTATCTGATCAAATTTTATTTTTAAACATTCAATTCCTTCTTTTTTCTGATAATTAATAAAACCCACAACTCTTCCCATAGCTCCATTAACTAAACCTTTTTCTACATCCAAATTTCTCCTTAAAATCACTCGACAATTCATGCAAACATATAGATTTTTTTCTAATCCAGCTGTTTTGGAAATGTTCTTCTCTAGTGAATCCAATTTATTTTTCAGTTTGCCTGTTAATGTAAAAGTAATTCTTTCAAGTGGAACTGGTCCAACCAATTTTGTCCGCAGATTGACAAAGCAAGGAAGCACGTCAACAAATCTATTTCTGCTTTCCTCAGAGACTATGGTATGGGTTCTATATACCACAACAACTTGCGTTACAACATGCAATACATTTATAGAGGAGATGGTGTACACTTCACTGATGAAGGCAACAGAGTCTTCCTCTTGAACTTTAGACTCTGCATCGGTACTTACTTGTAGGTACCAAAAAACAAACAATAAACACAAGGGCTCTTTTTAGAGCCACCTTATATCTAAACACTTAAATGCGATTTTTTATTATTTTTTTAAAAAAGTTTTTTTTCGGGTGCGCGCTGGGTGCGCGCACTCGCAGATTTATTTTTTTCAAAATCTAAATCTTTTTTTTTGCCCTACAAGGTCCTACTGTGACCCCCTTACAATGCCTAGTGGGTCAATATCTCCCCACTCTGCCCCCTTTTCAAGTTCTCCCCCTTTGTTTATCACCCCCTCTTTATGCGAGACACAAAATGGTGGCCGCCGCTTCCTGATTTCCACCGATTCGAATGTTTACTGACATCTAACAACCAATCAGAAGTGCGCTCGCGCACGGCAACGTGCGCGCACAGGACTTGCTCAGTGCGTGCACGGTACGCGCGTACAGATATATATATTGATTTAAATGCTAATTTCTCAGGAAATACTGAACAGATTTACGCCAAACCTGCAAAAGGCACTTCATGGACCTTATGGCTACCTCTCTGCCAAATTTCACATAATTATGTTCAGCCGTTCGGGCTGTAGCTGCGACTAAAGTCCCTATGGAAAAATGCATGGGGAAAATGCGTTTTGGGACCCCCCTTTTTTCTCGGCCCCCGCTTGACGAATCTCCCCAAAACTTTCAGGGTAGGAGCTGAGCGGAGCGCCCCATTAGTTTTGAAAATTTCGCGAGGATTCGTCAACCGGCGCCAAAGTTATTCAAAATAGAATTTTGAGATTTCCTATGGAAACACGGTCCTAACTATAACTACCTACTGGCGACCGCCGGTAGGTAATATATATATATATATTCAGTGAAAAAACCATAGGTTTCACACATGTTATAGTTAGCTGGACATTTTACTGATAAAAAACCAATGAAATTCCCCCGTTATAGTTAGTGCAGGCAACTATAACTCACGCGACCACAATCCTCTGCTGATGCTAATACTGTATTTAGACAATTATTTGCCCATGTCTTCTTCCATTAAATTTTAGCTATACATATATTACAAATATTTTTTTTTCATAAAGACACATATGTCATCAGCAGAGGATTGCGGTCGCGTGAGTTATAGTTGCCTGCACTAACTATAACGGGGGAATTTCATTGGTTTTTTATCAGTAAAATGTCCAGCTAACTATAACATGTGTGAAACCTATGGTTTTTTCACTGAATTTGCAAGGTTTTTTAAATGCTAATTCCTAACTATAACGTGTGTGAAACCTATGGTTTTTTCAGTGAATTTGTACGGTTTTTTAAATGCTAAGTTACTTTACGCCATTCGTGGCGTGCGCGCCCACTTAACGTAGTTCGTTCCGTGCGCGCACTGTGCGCTTCGCGCACCGTGCGCGCACAGTGAGCACGCGGTGCGCTTCGCGCACCGCGCGCCCACTTTACGCAGTTAGTGCCGTGCACGCACGGTGGGCACGCGGTGCGCTACGCGCACCGCGTGCCCACGTTACACTGGATGGGCCATGTACGCACGATGCGCTTCGCGCACCGTGCGCACATGGAGGACATGTTATGCGCTTCGTTGTGAAATGTAAGCTTTTAAATTTTCTTTTGGCTTAATACCGTAAGCGCACGGTAAGCGCACCGTAAGCTGGCTCAGATATATATATTGATTTACATGCTATTTTCTCAGGAACTACTGAACAGATTTACACCAGACCTACAAAAGGCACTTCCTTGACCTGAGGACTACCTCTCTGCCAAATTTCAAGTAACTCTGTTCAGCCGTTCGGGCTGTAGCTGTGTCTAAAGGTCCTATGGAAAAATGCATGGGAAAAACGTGTTTTGGGACCCCCCTTTTTTCTCAGCCCCCGCTTGACGAATCCCCTCGAGACTTTCAGGGTAGGAGCGGAGCATAGCGCCCCACCTATTTTGAAAATTTCGCGAGGATTCGTCGACCGGCGCCAAAGTTATTCCAAATAGAATGTTGCGGATTTCCTATGGAAACAGGGTCCTAACTATAACTATCTACTGGCGACCGCCAGTAGATAATATATGTATGTATATATATATATATATGGAATTCCAATCCTGGCAATCGAAGAGCAGACAGGCACAGACTCCGTGAAATAATGGCAAAAAGAAGTTTAATCCAACAGCAGCAAGACGCGTTTCGACGGCGAACCGCCTTGTTCACTTGTCTGTTACACATGCCAGTGACACTTACATATGTTAATGTGCAGTTGTCATGGCAACCACCACTCTGTCATCATAGACATAAAGAGTCATGACCGAGCTGATCGGCATGACTTGACAAAAAAAACACGAACATACTAATAAACGTGTTTAAATTAAATACATGTGAAAATTAAACACATACATATATTATTAAGCATATATATATGAAAATGACAATTATTCAGCTTAACTGAAGATAAAAAACAAAAGTGCCTTATGTGTCTCTCTGTCCCGTGAACATATATGGACATAGAAGACATGAAAATAAGCCCACAGCGGGAAGCATCATCTAAAACATTTCTAAATACACACAAGAGATGCAAAATGCATCTGTCAGGAAAGATACCCAAATGCTAGATACATTTTAAAGTCCAAAAGGAAAGACGCTTTCATTTAACGTGTCTCACACGGGTGTCCGTCTAAACCTGAAGAGTTCTAGTGAACATTCGCAACTGAGACAGGAACAGCCGGGGAGGAAATAGGATACCTTGGCAAGTGTCAGCCTATTAAAAGCAGAAAGCGTCTATGGTGGTCCTAATGCAGCAAATAGTGGGTAGGAAAAAATGAAGGAGGGTGCCGCCCAAGTGGGCCAAGACTGAGAGAAAGGTGTAGAGAAGTGTAATTACAATAAGGGAGTGTGTGGAAGCGTTCCCTGGGGCACTGATGAAGTCAGATAAAGATAGGACAGATACAAAGGCAAGGAAGAAATAGATTTTAGTGTACATGTAGAGAGTGGGTTGCTAAGATGTCAAACACACATAAAAAGGAAATAAAAAAATGTGAACAGACTGTAGCAGAATATTAGAGAGAGATTGGGAATAGCGGCAAGAGACCCGCTAGACTAAAGGTGGACATTAAGCGCTTCGTCTGCGTTCATACCATTAGGAATTTTTGAGTTATACAAAAGAATGTAACGGGATTCCAATCTCCTAAGAGCTAGAAGTCGGTTACCTCCCCTAGGGTTTTTGGGGATGCTGTCTACCACATAGAAAGTGAGATCTTCCGCTTTGCCGTTGTGGTGAGTGTTTATGTGCCTGGCAACTGGGTATGTGACGTCATTGTGCGTAATGGCTCTCAAGTGCTGTAGAATGCGCACATGTACGGGGTGTATGGTGCTTCCCACATATTTTTTGTCACATGTACAGGTCAATACGTAAACAGCAAAGTCTGTTTTGCATGTGAAATGCTTTCTGATCACATAAGGTGATTGTCTAAATGGTAAGACAATATCTTTGGTATTTTTACCATGTTTGCATGCCTTACATTTGGCACATTTGTAGAAACCTGTAGGCAATCTAAGCCAGGAACCTTCTGCTTTGGTTCTGCTTGGGGCATTATTCACTATTTCCTGTCTCAGAGATTTAGCTTTTCTGAATGTGATTTGGGGTTTGCTGCTAATGGATGTGCCTAGAACTGGATCATTCCTTACTGCATTCCAATGCCTATAGATTATTTTGCGGACTTGGGCATGATAGGCATTGAACCCCGTGACCAATCTCGGGGTATTAGTAGTGGAACTTTCTTTACTACCTACAGTAGTAGTGGTTTTAGTAGTAAGGAGTTCTTTGCGGGTTTTGGTGGCTACCTTTGATTTGGCCTTATCAAGGGTTTCTTGGTTATAGCCCCTGTGGGCTAATCTGTTGCACAATTCATCAGTGGCTTCTTCAAAGCCGGTGTTAGTGCTACAATTTCGCTTCATGCGTAGGCACTCGGCATATGGTATGCTGGCTTTAAGAGAGCTAGGGTGGAAACTGTGCGCGTGTAGGATGGCGTTCCCAGCTGTCGGTTTTCTGAAGGTTTTAGATTGAAGGCTATCTCCTTCTACGAAAAGCTCCAGATCCAAAAAGTGGATAGATTCCCTGCTCATATTACACGTGAAGCTGAGGTTCAGGGTGTTGTTGTTAATTTCTTTAGAGAATTGAGTAGCACTCTCTTCTGAACCCTTCCACAGAATGAATATATCGTCGATGTATCTGACGTATATTCTTACATGCTCTGTGAATGTTGCCTGTTGCTCCACCCTGAGTACCTGCTCCTCCCACCAGCCCATATGCAAATTAGCATAGCTGGGGGCGAAGCAGGTACCCATGGCTGTGCCCTGCAATTGCTTGTACATAAGGCCATCAAATATAAATACATTGTTACCCAAACACAATTCAGCCATTTTCACAAGCATCTCAGTGTGTTGAAACATAGACATAGGTCTCCTGCCCAGATAGTGGTGAAGTGCATTGAGTCCATCTGTGTGCCTAATGCTCGTCTACAATGAATTCACATCGAGCGTCATCATAAGTAAGTCACTCTCCCATTGGACATCATAAATTTTTCTGAGAAAGTCTCCAGTGTCTTTTATGTATGCCGGAAGGTTACACACAAAGGGTTGTAAAAAATAGTCGATGTATCTAGAAGTGTTCTCGAACAGTCCTCCTATTGCGGCGATGATAGGCCTACCTGGAGGGTCCGTGGGGTTCTTGTGAATCTTAGGAATTAGATAGAGCAGGGGTGTTACTGGGTAATCACATTTCAGGTATTCAAATTCTTGTTTCGAAATGAGTCCGATACTTTTCCAGTTGTAAAGATCTTTGTGGAGTTTTTCCTTTATTCCCACCATGATGTTAGGGCTCACTCGAATGTAACACTCCTTGTCGTTAAGTTGTTTGAATGCCTCTTTGTTGTATTGCTCAAGGGTCCACAGAACAACATTGCCTCCTTTGTCCGACCAGCGGACCACTACATCATTTCTTTGTCTGATTTTGTTGATAAGTTCATCATATTTTTTCATTTTGTTGCGGTTACAGCTTGCAAATGTTTTACTGCTTGTGAGCGCCAAATCTTTTAGATCTTTGGTTACGTTTTCAGCAAAGACGTCAATGCCATCCTTCGGCATCATGGGGATGAAGGTGGACTTCGGTTTGAACGGTGTTTTTATGGTGCTGGATATCGGTAACCCTGAGGTGTTTGCAAAATCGATGAGCGATTCTGGGTTTTGTGTATTGTCCATGTGTACTAGGTCTTGAAGTAGAGCCATGTCCTTGACTGTAAGGGTATTAGGGTCGGTGGGTGTTTCATCTGTATTGTTCAGTTGATTAGATCCTTTACTTCTAGCTGGTCCTTAAATGGCACAGATAAATGCCCATCCTGTAAAAATTTGGTCGAAACAGAAGATCATTTTTTATTTGTATGCCCGGCATATTACCAACCTAGGCGAGTCTGGCTGCGACCTGTGTGTCGTGAACTAGGTGTCAGATCAGCCCAGGCCGCTAGAAGGATCCTAAAGACTGATACATCCTCTCTTGTGGTCATCGGTCTAGCCAAATATATTAGTTGGGCGTGGCTTATACGGAAAAGATGAAATTTTACCACTGGTTATACATACTATAGCGTAGCATTACCCCCAACTGTAGAATGATTTCAAGTCAAAGTCTATGTATGTTTAATACTTTTTTATTGATCTTAACCTGTTATTTATTAAATAGCTTTTAGTCTCAATTGTTATAAATAATACATTAACTTTTTAATTGTATTTGATGAATTTTAAATGTCTTTTAAGATGAAATATTCGAAATAAAGACTGTTTTGACTGACTGACTGAAATAAAATACTTCTGGAGTTTAAGTCTTCTTACAAATTGAAACACATCTATTCTGGTTTGGGCATAATCAAAGTTGTTTTTTGCACAAAAAGTGAGTCCAAGGGAAAGGATATTTTCTTCGTTTTGTGTAAGATCCATATTGGTAAGATTTATCACTGTGTTTTGTGTGTCAGTGTTTCCATTCATCTCCGTTTGTTGTATCTGTGTGAACGGGTATTTTTGTTCTGAATGTCCCTTGCCCCACCGTCTGTTTTTTCGTCTCCGGTTTTTTGATTTGGCAATGGTTTGTTGCTGCTGTTCCTTTGCGGTCTTGGCCTTAAACTTGTAAGTCTCTCTAGACGTAAAAAAACAAATTCCTGTACCACTGTTGGTGCTTTGAGTGTTTCTCTGCTACTCGTTTCAACGTCCGATTCAAGTTCAGAGCTTAGTTCTGATTCACTAGGAATATTTAGACTTGGCGTTGTTTCACACGGCTGGGAAAGTTGTTGGCGACGGATGTTTTCGAATTTCCTGGAGAAAGTGTATATTCTGCCGTTCATGTAGTCACTTCTATCTCGCTGGAATTTCACCGCTTTCCTTTCTTTAATTGTTTGTTCGTATTTGGACAATCTGGTTTTCATATCGCCGAGTAGTTTTTCAAGTTCGTCTTGTTGTGGCAATTTGTGCAGTTCACTAAACAAAGCTTCGATTTTTTGCAGTAGTATTTCTCTGTCACTTGTAGCGTATTTGATTAGGATCTGCAGCATTCTGGCCGAAGAGTTGGCGCTGTTTTCTGCCCACTCCTTAAGCATCTCTGGGTTAGGATTTTCATAGGTCGGTGCCACAAGAATTCTGAGGCCTCTTGGGATTCTTCCCACATCTAGATATCTTTGTAGCGACTTACACTCCCACCATTTTGATATCTCTATTTTGCGCAATTTCTCAAGTTCATGTGTAAGTGACAACATATCATTTTTGGGTTGTTGTGCAAGGTTTCCCGATGGTTTGTGCGTTGTACTGGCACTGTTGTCTTCATCACAGAAGATGTCTCTTGCCGCCTCCTCCCGCTCTCTCTCCCATTCTGCTGCCATTGTTGGATGGGTATTCCTTTTTGCCACTCACTGCTCACTACGGAATAAGTGAGACTACCTCTCCCATAAGCCACTATGTTGCGTGTCTACAACACCTAACTCGACCCAAACCCCGAGGCTTACCTGAATCTTTCGACAGTCCTCCGACTTTCTCAAGGGACAGGATGCCTCGTACGGGAACGGCAAGTCTTGGTGTGCACAACGCTGGATTACGGCTTTGGGGGGCTCTGCGGCTTTTTCTTCTAGAAAATACAACAATAAGGGTCCGGATGCGCAGAGCACCAAAACGAGGAGGGTCTGTGGCAAGATCCCGGCGGATCTTCAATATGGAATTCCAATCCTGGCAATCGAAGAGCAGACAGGCACAGACTCCGTGAAATAATGGCAAAAAGAAGTTTAATCCAACAGCAGCAAGACGCGTTTCGATGGCGAACCGCCTTGTTCACTTGTCTGTTACACATGCCAGTGACACTTACATATGTTAATGTGCAGTTGTCATGGCAACCACCACTCTGTCATCATAGACATAAAGAGTCATGACCGAGCTGATCGGCATGACTTGACAAAAAAAACACGAACATACTAATAAACGTGTTTAAATTAAATACATGTGAAAATTAAACACATACATATATTATTAAGCATATATATATGAAAATGACAATTATTCAGCTTAACTGAAGATAAAAAACAAAAGTGCCTTATGTGTCTCTCTGTCCCGTGAACATATATGGACATAGAAGACATGAAAATAAGCCCACAGCGGGAAGCATCATCTAAAACATTTCTAAATACACACAAGAGATGCAAAATGCATCTGTCAGGAAAGATACATTTTAAAGTCCAAAAGGAAAGACGCTTTCATTTAACGTGTCTCACACGGGTGTCCGTCTAAACCTGAAGAGTTCTAGTGAACATTCGCAACTGAGACAGGAACAGCCGGGGAGGAAATAGGATACCGTGGCAAGTGTCAGCCTATTAAAAGCAGAAAGCGTCTATGGTGGTCCTAATGCAGCAAATAGTGGGTAGGAAAAAATGAAGGAGGGTGCCCACGTTACACTGGATGGGCCATGTACGCACGATGCGCTTCGCGCACCGTGCGCACATGGAGGACATGTTATGCGCTTCGTTGTGAAATGTAAGCTTTTAAATTTTCTTTTGGCTTAATACCGTAAGCGCACGGTAAGCGCACCGTAAGCTGGCTCAGATATATATATTGATTTAAATGCTATTTTCTCAGGAACTACTGAACAGATTTACACCAGACCTACAAAAGGCACTTCCTTGACCTGAGGACTACCTCTCTGCCAAATTTCAAGTAACTCTGTTCAGCCGTTCGGGCTGTAGCTGTGTCTAAAGGTCCTATGGAAAAATGCATTGGAAAAACGCGTTTTGGGACCCCCCTTTTTTCTCAGCCCCCGCTTGACGAATCCCCTCGAGACTTTCAGGGTAGGAGCGGAGCATAGCGCCCCACCTATTTTGAAAATTTCGCGAGGATTCGTCGACCGGCGCCAAAGTTATTCCAAATAGAATGTTGCGGATTTCCTATGGAAACAGGGTCCTAACTATAACTATCTACTGGCGACCGCCAGTAGATGATATATGTATGTATATATATATATATATATATATATATATATATATATATATATATATATATATATATATATATATATATATATATATATATTCCAACCAAAACCGACTTCCATAAAATCGGACACCGACACAGGAGATGCTTTTAGCCATCCGGCTTGGATTTTATTCTTCTTTTCGCTACGCGTTTTGGCACAACTGCCTTGTTCACACAGTTTAACGCAAACGAATCAGTTACATTTAAACAAAAGTCACAAAGTCACATGATCGCTTCCTGAATGAACACGGAAAACAGACTAACACATTTTTACTGTATTGCTGGTTCGAAGAAACAATTGTTTGTTTATAAAATAGTGCCTAACCCTCTTTTACCTTTAATTAGCTTAATTCCTGAGAAATTTATTCAAAGGTTTATAAAACCAAAAAAAATGAAATAAAATTTTAAAATGAAAAACACATCTTTCTTTTGCAATTTTTCAAGGAATTAATATAGGGGAAAGAGAAAGAGACCTTATTTCAAACACAAGTGCAAACATATTTGTACAGCAATATACAATTTTATACATTTCTGTGTTCATAGTTGTCACACAAATAATGTTACAATAATATATATATATTATATATATATATATATATATATATATATATATATTTTTAGATATATATATTACAACACCCTCTCCTTGCGGGAAAGTAATGAGCCGCACTCCTACGGTGAGTTTTAAATGTTCCTTTATTTCTGCACAGGCTAATTACTTCCGACGCGTTTCGGTCAACCTTTGAACTTCTTCCTGGGTGAGCCTTTAAGCATCCAACACCACATCAAAACATTTGCCTGCATTTAAAAGTTTGTGACCTCTAGTGGCTGCCCTTATGGGACATCCTTTTCTGAGGCATACTGGAACTTGTGGTGTGATAATAATTCAATCCCTCCGGTGGGTGATGCTTTCGATGTATTTTAAAATAAAGTCAGTTGCTCCTCACCACTGCTCCCTCGCATCCCTACTATCGAGGTTGCTGGAGACCACACCAGAGGCAATCTCTGGTAGCGTGCTGCTGGATCCTTAACGTTTTGACGGACTCCAAAGGCGGTTCAGGTTCGGGCAGCCATGGCGCATTTTCTGGTGGTGCGTCGCTCCGCAGCAGAACCACGCCGCTGATACATTACAACACCCTCTCCTTGCGGAAAAGTAATGAGCCGCACTCCTACGGTGAGTTTTAAATGTTCCTTTATTTCTGCACAGGCTAACTACTTCCGACGCGTTTCAGTCAACCTTTGACCTTCTTCCTGGGTGAGCCTTTAAGCATCCAACACCACATCAAAACATTTGCCTGGATTTAAAAGTTTGTGACCTCTAGTGGCCGCCCTTATGGGACATCCTTTTCTGAGGCATGCTGGAATTTGTGGTGTGATAATAATTCAATCCCTCCGGTGGGTGATGCTTTCGATGTATTTTAAAATAAAGTCAGTTGCTACTCACCGCTGCTCTCTCGCATCCCTACTATCGAGGTTGCTGGAGACCACACCAGAGGCAGTCTCTGGTAGCACGCTGCTGGACCCTTAATGTTTTCACGGACTCCAAAGGCGGTTCAGGTTCGGGCAGCCATGGCGCATTTTCTGGCGGTACGTTGCTCCGCGGCAGAACCACGCCGCTGATACATTACAACACCCTCTCCTTGCGGAAAAGTAATGAGCCGGACTCCTACGGTGAGTTTTAAATGTTCCTTTATTTCTGCACAGGCTAATTACTTCCGACGCGTTTCGGTCAACCTTTGACCTTCCTGGGTGAGCCTTTAAGCATCCAACACCACATCAAAACATTTGCCTGCATTTAAAAGTTTGTGACCTCTAGTGGCCGCCCTTATGGGACATCCTTTTCTGAGGCATGCTGGAACTTGTGGTGTGATAATAATTCAATCCCTCCGGTGGGTGATGCTTTCAATGTATTTTAAAATAAAGTCAGTTGCTGCTCACCGCTGCTCCCTCGCATCCCTACTATCGAGGTTGCTGGAGACCACACCAGAGGCAGTCTCTGGTAGCGCGCTGCTGGACCCTTAACGTTTTCACGGACTCCAAAGGCGGTTCAGGTTCGGGCAGCCATGGCGCATTTTCTGGCGGTGCGTCGCTCCGCGGCAGAACCACCCTGCTGATACATTACAACACCCTCTCCTTGCAGAAAAGTAATGAGCCGCACTCCTACGGTGAGTTTTAAATGTTCCTTTATTTCTGCACAGGCTAATTACTTCCGACGTGTTTCGGTCAACCTTTGACCTTCTTCCTGGGTGAGCCTTTAAGCATCCAACACCACATCAAAACATATATATATATATATATTCACTTAAAAAACCATAGGTTTCACACATGTTATAGTTAGCTGGACATTTCACTCGTAAAAAACCAATGAAATTCCCCCGTTATAGTTAGTTCAGATAACTATAACTCGCGCGCCTGCAATCCACTGCTCATGACATCACATATTACATCACTCATGACATGGTCAGTGGCATCACTCATGACATCACTGATGACATCATCCTTGTGATAGAGTGGCGGTCGCACGGTGCGCGCACGGTGAAAAACCTGAAAAATAAAAAATTAATAAATACATAACTTAGCATTTAAAAAACCGTACAAATTCACTGAAAAAAACATAGGTTTCACACACGTTATAGTTACGAATTAGCATTTAAAAAACCTTGCAAATTCACTTAAAAAACCATAGGTTTCACACATGTTATAGTTAGCTGGACATTTCACTCGTAAAAAACAAATGAAATTCCCCCGTTATAGTTAGTGCAGGCAACTATAACTCACGCGACCGCAATCCTCTGCTGATGACATCAGATATTACATCACTGATGACATATGTGTCTTTATGAAAAATAAATATTTGTAATATATGTATAGCTAAAGATTAATGGAAGAAGACATGGGTAAATAAGTGTCTAAATACAGTGATGTAATATCTGACGTCATCAGCAGAGGATTGCGGTCGCGTGAGTTATAGTTGCCTGCACTAACTATAACGGGGGAATTTCATTGGTTTTTTACGAGTGAAATGTCCAGCTAACTATACCATGTGTGAAACCTATGGTTTTTTAAGTGAATATATATATATATATATATATATATATATATATATATATATTCAAACCACCTCCGATTCCACCGCAGAAATCAGACTCCGACACTTGGGTGAGCTTCACCATTCAGCTTAAGTTTATTAAATCAGCTTGACGCGTTTCGGCACACTTGCCTTTCTCACACTGGGAAGTCAATAAAAAACACCAATTTTAAACACACAAAAAGGGTCACATGGTTTGTTTGAATCAATGGATATAGTGAAAAGACTGCATAAATCGATAACATCACTTGCATTTGGTTAGACCAACTTATAATTCATTAGTTTAAAATCACTAATAAATCACATATATAGTAATTAGAATTCCCTATTACATATATAAGAAAATATACTCTATAAAATTATAAGACTTAGTTCATTTGAGATTTTTTTTAAAAATTGCATTTTTTTCTTTTTCTTTATACAATCAGTCACTATTTCCTAATATGCTTTTAGGATAAATAGAAAATTCCAAATATCAATTGTGATATATTATGAATTGCCTTAATTTTTCTTTCATAGAGTCAGTCACAATGTCCATTTGCAACGGAGTATCGGGCAAGTGCCCAAAAATTCAGTCATATTCAATCCATGATTCCTTTAAATAAAAACAGATTCAATTTAGACAGAGTCATTATTAATAAAGTGCAAGTGCATTACAGTACATCTGATTTATAGTGCAACATTTTTAATTTCTGTGCAAAATAGCATTTCTATTAAAAAAGAGATTTTTTTTGAAAGGTTGTTACAGGTTAAAATATTTATAAAATTTTCTAAATGTATAAAAATGATGATTTAGTGCCTATAATAATCAATATAAGTATAATCATTATCATAGTATAGCTCCACGGAGTTGTAAGGGACATAAGTATTTATGAATCAATAAATAATTCTGCTAGTGCAGATATTTATATGCTCCAATTCCGTTTTGTTGTAGGCACATACTTTAACATTTAGAAAAAAAAGGATTTTTATTTTAAATTGTCATCAACTGACTCAGCGTACCACTTTAGTTTTACATAATGATACATGCTCATTCTTAAATCAATTTGAACCAATGTGTGACCTATATGTTGTTTCTAGGTGTTTACTATTTGGTGTTAAAAATATTTTGATTAAAAAATATTTGCTAAAATTCAAGTCAGGAAATGGATCATTGAACAGATTGGGTCATTACAAAAAATATTTCTTCATATCAAATGTACATGCAAATCCTCCTCAATATTTAAACCATTCGGAATTTTGGTATTACATAAGAGTATGTACTTAGACTCTAATTTGCGCAACTTTTTCTCTCTATCGCCACCTCTCAGATTTTTAGGGATTTGATCTATTGCAAAATAAATCAGGTCATTTAAGTTCCCCTTATGTACTTCATTAATGTGGCGAGCTACCACATAATTTTTGTCGTTATTTTTCACTGCTCTCAAATGTTGAAGAATACGAATATGGACCATATGTATGGTGCTCCCAACATACAATTTCGGGCATGAACATTGTAGTACATAAACAACATATTCACTTTTGCAGTTCAGTGAGGTTCTTATCTTCCATGGCTTACTCAACAGAGGAGATACTATTTGTCTCTCATTTTTACCATGTTTACAGGCCTTGCACTTAAAGCATTTGTGAAAACCTGGGGTAGTTTGTAACCAGTTTTTACCTCCCTTTTCCACACTTGGACTGATTTTGAATAAATCCTCTCTCATAGACCTTGCTTTATTAAAGGTTATCATAGGCCTTCTTGATACAATGTCATGTAATACCTGATCATGTTTGATCAGGTGCCAGTGCCTACACAAGCTATCTCTCACATTAGCCTGGTAGGCACTGTACCCCGTAATCATTCTGATCTGGTCTTGTGTTTGTTTTTTCTTTTCAATTACCTTCACTTCATCTGGTTTTAATAGTGTTTCTCTACATATCTTATTTACTTTTTCTTTAGCCTGATTCAAAATTTTAGGAGTGTATCCTCGTTGTAGAAATCTCCTAGTTAGGGCTCCCTGAGCTTCTACCAGAGATTCTGTGTCACTACAATTACGTTTCATCCTTAGATTTTCCGCATAAGGGATACTCATTATAAGGCTTGGAGGATGAAAGCTCTCTGCATGCAATATCGTATTGCCTGCAGTTGGCTTACGATAAGTTCGTGTGTGTATTTCGCCTTGAGAGATAAATACCTCCAAATCTAAATAAGTGACACTCGTATTGCTAATGTGCTCAGTAAATTTCAAATTAAGATTATTTACATTGATTCGGTCAATGAACTCATGTGCCGATTCACTGGAGCCGTCCCATATTATAAATAGATCGTCTATGAAACGTATCCACTTAATTACATGGGTATCCCACTCAATGTTGTATTCAACTTTGAGCACCTGCTCCTCCCACCAGCCCATATGCAAATTAGCATAGCTGGGGGCGAAGCAGGTGCCCATCGCAGTTCCTTGTAACTGCCTATAGGTGTCGCCACAAAATAGGAAATGGTTGTTACTGAGACATAGTCTGCACATTTCAATCAGCATGTTCGTGTGTTGATACATGTTGATGGGTCTTTGATTTAAAAAGTGTCTAACTGCCCTTATGCCATCATCGTGGGAGATACTAGTATACAAACTGACCACATCTAAAGTGATCAATAAATATGACTCACTCCATTTTAAGTTCGCTATACTGTTCAAAAAATCCCTTGTATCTTGTATGTATGCGGGGAGTGCCCTCACGAAGGTCTGTAAAAACAAGTCAAGATATCTGGAGGTTGGTTCAAATAAGCTACCAATCGCTGAAATAATAGGTCTCCCTGGGGGTGTATCTTTGTTCTTGTGGACCTTTGGAATCAAATATAAAATCGGTACCACCGGATTGTCAACTTTCAGAAATAGAAACTCTGTCTTACTAATTAGGCCTAGATCTCGCCATCTGGTCAATTCCTTTACATATTTGAGTTTAATCTCAATTAAGTTACTTTGTGGGACTTTCAGATAGCATTCTTTATCGTTAAGCTGTGTCATGGCTTCACTGTTGTATGCATCTAACGACCACAAGACAAGGTTTCCTCCCTTGTCTGCCTGTCTTACCACAATATCTTGTCTATTTTGAACCTTAGTTATCACAGCCTGATACCTTTTTTCAAACAGACTTTCTTTCTTAAAAAATTCTTTGCTAGAAAGTACCGATAGTTGCTTCAAATCCTTCACCACCAGTTCAGAGAACATATCAATCGCATCTTTTGGGGTGTTAGGTATGAACGTGGATTTTGTTTTAAAAGTTGTAGTTGGCCTATCAAATACATTCAAACAAAATAAGTCATCAGTTTGACTAATTGAATCTACCACATCCAACCCTAATATATATTATCTACTGGCGGTCGCCAGTAGATAGTTATAGTTAGGACCCTGTTTCCATAGGAAATCCGCAACATTCTATTTGGAATAACTTTGGCGCCGGTCGATGAATCCTCGCGAAATTTTCAAAATAGGTGGGGCGCTACGCTCCGCTCCTACCCTGAAAGTCTCGGGGGGATTCGTCAAGCGGGGGCTGAGAAAAAAGGGGGGTCCCAAAACGCGTTTTTCCCATGCATTTTTCCATAGGACCTTTAGACACAGCTACAGCCCGAACGGCTGAACAGAGTTACTTGAAATTTGGCAGAGAGGTAGTCCTCAGGTCAAGGAAGTGCCTTTTGTAGGTCTGGTGTAAATCTGTTCAGTAGTTCCTGAGAAAATAGCATTTAAATCAATATATATATGTGGGCGGAGCCTAACCACACATCTCATCCTGAGATCTGATTGGCTGTCAGCACGTCATCCAAGAAGTGTTGGCAGCCATGTTGGGACCAATATACATGATAGCACCTCATTAAAAAGCATTGCAGTTAATAGAAGGTTTTAAGACTTTAGTTACATTATAAATCATTTGTTGATGGTACCATACTCATTTTAGGAATTGTGGTATGTTCTAAGGTGATTTCACCATGTGAAAAAGCCTTCTGCTGGGATATCATGATTGAGAGAAAAATATTTTCTCATACTTTTACCACAGAGGTTTGGAAGGTGATCTATAAGCTAAACTGAGAGCTTATTTTCTGTAAATTCACATTATCTTTCTCAGTCATGTGAGAATGAAGTCTGACATTCTCAGTAAAACATGTACATCCAACAAGGGCAGAGACTGTCAGTTGATTCCTTTGTGTTCTACTGCAGCTTTCCAGAGTGTTCCAAAGAACTACTAGAGCGCTAACCGTCCTACTTATGATAAATGTATGGCACACCTGAAGCCATCTTGCTTGGATTAAAGTGGTAACTCTTAAAACATTTAATTTAAAAAGGAACAAAATGAGGGGGTTCATTTTTCCATAAAAAGTATGATTAGTGCTGCAGAAAGAAAAATTAGGGCACATTTTGAGTGACTTCTCAAATCCTCTTCTATTTCATTAAAAAATTCTGACATGCAGACTGAAACATGCACTTTCAATACCAGCAGCAGTTTTCCCTGGTGAGCAGTAGCTTTACTACAGTGATCTAATGAGCAAAAAGAGTGCTAACATTCTGATTTTATGGCAAATGTGTGACACATTTGAATGCCTTCTTGATGGAATCAAAGTAAAAAACTGAAAGTATTTCCTACTGAGGAGACTGCAGTAAATGAGGAAATTAGGAAACTTCATAACAAATAAGTCTCCCAAGATGGCCACCAGAGACAAAAGAGCCCAAATGTAGCCCAAATATCACCCAGATGTAGCCCAAGTATAGCCCAATGACAGAATGTCCAAGAATGTTCTTAAAAACAACTAGAGCACTTACTGTCTTCATTATGACAAAAGTATGGCACACCTGAAGCCATCTTGATTGGAATAAACTGGTAACACTTAAAACATTTAATTTAAAAAGGAACACAATGAGGGGGTTCATTTTGCCATAGAAATTATGATTAATGCTGAAGAAAGAAAATGAGGGCACATTTTGAGTGACTTCTCAAATCCTCTTCTATTTCATTAAAAAATTCTGACATGCAGACTGAAACATGCACTTTTAATACCAGGAGCAGACTTCCATGGTGAACAGTAGTTTTACTACAGTGATCTAATGAGCAACTAGAGTGCTAACATTCAGAATTTATGGCAAATGTGTGACATATCTGAATACCTTCATGATGGAATCAAAGTAAAAAACTGAAAGCATTTCCGACTGAGGAGACTGCAGTACATGAGGAAATTAGGAAACTTCATAACAAATAAATCTCCCAAGATGGCCACCGGAGACAAAAGAGCCCAAATGTAGCCCAAAATCACCCAGATATAGCCCAAATATAGCCCAATGACAGAAGTGTGCAAAACACTTATTATTTTGTGTTTTTGCAGTGTTATATAGTGCAGACTTGTCAGGTATTGGAGTGCTTTACATGAGCATTGGTTACATCACACAAGAACAAATTCATTTTGGTTGTAGACATGGGGAGACTAAGTGATTTGACCAGAATCACAGAATGTCGAGCTGAAGCAGAAACTTCAACCTGGTTCCCCAGTTGCAAAGTCTGCAGTTCTGGAAGTAACACCACATCCTCTCCCCTATGTGCAACATTTAATCAAGTTGTCAACTAGATAAAAAAACATAAAGATAACAAATAATTTAAAAGTGCTTTGTCGCTATTTGAAAACTCAGAAAATATGTCCTTATTTTAGTCTTTTAGAGCACTAACCATAATTTTGAAGCCAATAAGACCCTCTCATATATGTAATTTCTAAAGGAATGCTCTAGGTATTACAGTTTTGATTACATTAAGATGATGTCAGGCGTTCCACACTTTTGTAATAAATATAGAATGTTAGCAATCTAGTTGTTCATTAGGATACTGTTGAGAGGCAGAGGCCAGGGGCACGGACTCTGAAAATTGAAGGCAGGTAGGAGGGTGCAAAGGCAACAATTTAACCACACTGAGCAGGCAGGAAGGGCCGTGGAAGCACAACAGACTATGGAGGGCAGTGGAAAGGGGGGCAGGGGCAACAAACCAACAATACAGGACTTGCAAGAGAGGCTGTTGGAGGGAAGATCTATTACGGGTCAAGGAAGCTAGAGGCGGTCCCCAGAGCCCCGGGAGCCACCACAGAACTGAGCAGGAGAGTGAGTCAGGGACAAAAGGGGCACCTTAATTTGAGCCGGGGTGCCTAGGAACGCTTGCTCCAAAAATGAAGAAAACAGACATATGAGACATGGAATTGGAGGCAGAATACAATGGCAGTTTAATGAGAAGATGCAACTTCAAAGAAACCGCAGAATAGAGACATAAAGTACAAAATACAGAATCCAGATAATCATACAGCTGTCATGATATTCTCTGTATCTCAATTAATGGACTGACAGAGAGAGAGAGAAAACACATCTATAAATGCATCATGAGAAACAAGTTACACCAAGGAAAATGTTACCTAGGGACACTCACATTTACTCTTAGAGCAAGCATTCCTGCAATTACAATACAACATCTTTTAAATGCAAAAGTAAAGAGAACAATGGTTAAACATAACATGACATTTCATATAGGTAAAATAGAATAAGATACTTCAAGCAAAGCAGAGCAAGACATTTTAAGCAAAGGAAGACAAGAGCTCCCAGTTCTTGGGGAAAACCTGCACAGCCTGTTAACCTACATACAGACGGCGAGGTTGTCCGTCGATATCTGTGGGTGCTCCCTTTTTATATCATTTTGTGGGCTCCTTTGCACGCTACATCTACCTACGTATGCTACCCAAAAGCTTCGTCTGCAGATTTTACCAGACATTTCGTCATTTACCCACTTAATGCTGACAATGGACTGGGTGAAAAGGTCAGTCTCTCAGGCCAACCGCTTATCGTAAGTTCCATAGAGCAAGCAGAAAATAATGGGTATTGTACAGGAATTCAATATATTCATGTATAAAATCTCCTCAGTTCTCCTAACTTGACGCTCTGCGGTTGCCACTTCCTTAAAAGCGGGAAACCTGCCCAGGAAGCAAGTACCAGTCCAGGATGCAGCCTACTGTATGTCGACAGCTTCAGGGGGATGTTGAACTTTGATACCGAGCACGGAGCACTCGGGTAGGGTGGGGGCTACTAGTTTGGAGCAGAAGGCCTCGCAGACCTGCCTTCAGACTGCTATACACTAAAATTGCAGAGCTATGGTCAATTTAACAAAGAGGCCTACATATTGAACAGAAGGGCCTACACAGGGGTTTTATGCTGGCTGAGTGGTAAGGATGTCTCAGGATAATTATATAGCAACACAGGACCCGCTGGTCAATTTAATACGGCCTACAAATGCGGCTGGCAGGGCAAGGACAAGGGTCTCATACTTCAGGTGTGGACAGAACGGGCCAGGGGCCCCCTGTGATACAAAATCTACCCTCCTTCAAGGCTGTGGCAATGTAATAGACCATTGTGGGCAGAAGGAAGAGGCAATGGTAGTACAACCATACATGCCAACAGACCCGATACAGCCAGGAAACGTCCAATGTTTTTAAGCTCAAATGGGCTTTATTTGATCTGTCTCCTGTCTACAATATCCTCTTTTTCAATGTAACTCAAAGGGGAAAATCAATACCCCAGTTTTTTTTCAAAATCTCCCTCTTACCAAGTTCAAAATGTTCGCAAGTATGGTACATTGGATCATGGAAGGAAATGGGATAGGGACATAGACTTGGATAACAGAGGACAGGAGAGACATGGAGAGGTGCACCAAACTGACCCTGCAGGGCAGGCATCAGGGTTTGCAGCAGCACAATACACCACACAGGGCATGCAGGACGGGAGTGCAGCACAACAATCCATAGAAAGCAAGAGGGAGGGGACAGGACCATGCACATGGACAACAGAGAACAGAGGGGCAAGAGGCAATGGTAGCTAGCTGACCATAATGGACAGACAGGAGAGAAGGCTGCAGCATAACAGACCATAAAGGGCAGGAGGGACGGATCAGGGGCATTACAATGGAACAGACAAGCCAGGAGGGAGGGAGTAGGGGTCTGCACATGTAAACAGAGGGCTGGGGGCAAGGGGGCAGGGCAGGAGCAGCAAGATAGCCATGGAGGTCAGGCAGGATGGGCACTAGAAGCAAGACACAACATGAAGAGCAACAGTGAGACTGAGGGCGCTAGGTGGCGCACAGCGGAATGGCTGCCTTCGGGTGAAGCTCCCGCAGCCCAGCGAAGAAATCCTTAATAATCCTTCCTGAAAGTCGCATTTGATAGCCCACGCGGGCCTGTGTGGGTGGACCAACATCCCCACCGCAGTTGGAGCGCTGTCTCATCCCTGGCGACCCGGAGATATCGGACTGCGAAGCCGCCACAAGTTGTGCCGGCTGTGGAGGACGTCTTGCTGGAGCTGTGTCCGGGAGGCTGCTGCGACGCGAGTCCGGTGCGTCTCACGTGGGTGACAGGCCCCACCTCCGGATCCACGGCTGCGGGCGGCGGCCCTGTGACGTGTCAGCTGGGGGTTCGCTGGGACCCGCGTTAGATCCCCCCGGCCGGGGGCAAGAGGACGGACTGGACTACGGCGTGATGCACAACAGGCGCGGGCGTTGGTGAGTGGCGCGCCCGGCTGCATCCCCGGCTGGGGTCGCCGCCTTCCCTGCCCGCGCCGGATCCTTACTGCGGCGCGGTGCCGTCCCGCTCGTACCGGCCTGCGCGGACCCCCCCCCGGCTGCTGCCCTACTGCTAGCCCACTGGGGGCGATTACACGTCCGCCGGAGGGACAGATCGGAAGAGGTGCGAGGCCCGGAGAGACTGTTACCTGCTGCGCTGACCGCTGACCCTCCTGCGCTGGGGCCTTCGAGGTGGTGCCTACGCTGGGGAGAGACGACACAGAGGAGGTAGCCATCGAACAGAGGGGGCTAGACGGCGGAGTGTGCCTCACGATCGCGAGGCCGGCGTGTGGGGCCCCGACTTGGATCCTCTTTGCCCCCATATACCGGACTCTCTTCTGCTGACGCTCCGCGCGGAGCTCATCCCGTTCACTCACGGAGAGTCGCTACTGGCCGTGGAGGTGAGCGGTGTGCTTGTGGGGTCGCGGTTGGCCCCGGGGGGGGCGGCTGGTCCCCAGCGAGATCCTGCGTGGCAGGTGGAGGGGGTTGCACGAGGTGCTGGTGGTTGAGCCAGTGACCTGCTACACGATCTGGCCGATCTCCCTCTTCCCTAGGCTGCCACTCCCCCCCTCCTTGGCCGCTTGCCCCCGGGGCCCACCCGGGCGTCCCCCCTGATCCCGCCGCGGGTGGCCTGGTGGCGCCGCCATGGGGAAGCCGGACAGCCGACAGCCTCGCCTTACTTTTGAGTCCAAAAAGCAGACCAGGCCGCAGACGGAGGCTACTGCGGCGGGGTCGGAGCCGGTGGAGGCCCCGCCGGGGGATGATGTCAAGTCCATCTTGCTGGACATGCGGCAAAGTCTTGCGACCATAGTCGACAAAATGGATTCCATGCAATCCCGCATGGACTCGATCGTACATAAGGTTGACAGCCATGGCGAACGCATCACGGAAACGGAGAGACGTATCTCAGACACCGAGGATCGCACAACGGAACTGTCCGCCGCTATGGCGCGCATGGACAAAATCCTCCATGTAATAGCAGCCAAAAACGAAGACTTGGAAGCGCGTAGTCGGAGGAACAATATCCGTATAATTGGCATACCAGAATCGACCCACACGGGCAAGATGGAGGACTATGTGGAGGGTCTCCTGCGCGAGGTGGTGGGCACGGACTCCCTATCCCCCCAGTTCATAGTGGAAAGGGCGCACAGATCTCTGGCCCTGAGGCCACCGCCGGGGGCTCCCCCTCGCCCTATTATAGCACGCCTGTTGAACTTCCGTGACCGAGATGTCGCGCTTCGGACGGCGAGGGAGAAGAAGAGCCTATCCTATGGCGGCAACGCCTTCACCATTTTTCCGGACTTCACCCCGGTGGTTCAGGAGGAGCGAAAGAAATTTGTCCAGGTCAAGCATAAACTACGCGCTGCACAAGTTGACTATGCGCTTCTTTACCCTGCCCGCCTGCGCATCACGCATCAAGGGAAACAAATCTTTTGCACTAAACCCCAACAGGCGGAGGAGTTTTTGAAACGACTCAAGAAACGTGACCAGGACTGCTCCTCACCGCTGGCATCAGACTGATGGGCCTGGAGTGTTGACCTGTCGATTTTGAGACTGAGGCCTGTCGGCTGGTAAGGCGGTGCGAATATCTGCTATCAAGGGACTTGATATAGTGACCCATGGGCCCGGCTTTATTCACTGTGAGGGGCTGATAGCGGGGTGTAGAAACTCTTTTTCTTGCACTAGACTCTCAGGAAATTATCGCCTCGCTGGGCACCCTCTTTGATCATGGGGTGAGCCCGGCCCAAGGGCGGGAAACTCTCTCCTGGATCGAGGGGTTTATTGTGTATTCACCTAGACTGTCCTCCCAAGGGTATTACCCAATTGACTTTAAGTTTTCATGTTGCTCCACTGTGGCCTTTGCTATGGACGGAGTTCGTTAGGGGGGGGGGGGAGGGGGGCCGTCCAGATAGCATGTTTGGGATGCTGCTGTGGGAGGGGGGAGGGGGGGGGTGTTGGGGATTTGTACTGTTTGTTAAGTTGGTATGGGATGTGGCGCTGTTGGCATGGTCTTCTACATACGGGTCGGGGGTGGCGTTTGTACTATATTGCTGGGTGTGAGTCTTTTGGTCTTCCATGAGTGATCCGCAAACACATAGGGTCTCTACTGGGCAGCTTAACTTTTTATCCTGGAATGTGAGGGGCTTGGGGGACCACAGGAAACGCAGGCACGTCCTAGCATACCTGGACAGGCATCACGTGGGTGTGGCCTTTCTTCAGGAGACGCACTTAGATCCCTCCAGGCCGGTGCTATTTGCCTCGCGCTGGGCGGTGCACCGTACCTTCTCCTCCTACTCCACCTACTCACGTGGGGTGGCCATCCTCATTAGGAAACATACCCCGTTTGTGCACATGGGCGAGCGTATAGACCGGGAGGGCAGGTATTGTATTGTTTGGGGGCGCATGGGCACGGATACGCTCACTTTAGCGTGCTATTATGGTCCTAACACTGATGATCCGTCTTGTCTTCAGGCGCTGTGGGGAGAGATTCTGCGTATCGGTTCCACCCACCTAGTGTGGGGGGGTGATTTTAACATAGCTGTTGACCCCGGGAGTGATAGGTCGAAACCGAACCCACACCACTACTCCCGCTCGCAAGCATATGTGCATGACCTTCTTACTGAGCGTCATCTATTAGACACGTGGCGCTCTAGGCACCCGGTGACAAGGGAGGGCACGCACTGGACTGCCGCACACTCCACATGGGCGAGACTGGACTATATCCTGGTTTCACCGGGGCTTGCCCCCGCGATAGGCTGGGTAACACACCTCGCTCGCACGTACTCCGATCACGCCCCGGTCCTGCTGAACTTTGTCATGACTGACCTCGCCGGGTCTCCAATGGCGTGGAGATTGCAGCCCACTGCCCTGCTGGATGACGTCTTCAGATCAGAAATAGCGCAGGAAATTGAGAGCTTCTTCCAACGCAACGGTAGCACGGTGGATAGTGTTGCCGTGGTGTGGGAGGCCTTTAAAGTCACGATTAGAGGACTATGCATCTCTAAGGGGGTGGGGGTCCTCAAGGTTTTACGTAGCACCCTTTGTAAACTTGAAACTGACTTGAAAGACTTGGAGAGTGCCCCCACGTTTCATACTGATGCTGGGGCTCAAGCCCGCTTTCGGGAACTGCTGACAGAATATAAAGACACAGCGGACAGAGAGGTCCGATTCAGGGGGAAACACTTTCAAGCTCGTAGATACGGGGAGGGGGAGCGCCCGGGTAAATACCTCGCTTGGGCAATCCGACCGCCCCGCTTTAACAACCAAATCCTCGAGATTCAGGATGGGTCGGGGGAGCTCCACAGAGACACCCGGTCTATTATGCAAACATTCGTCACTCATTATACTGACCTGTACTCCTCCGCTCACACGGCACCGCCGGAGCTGGCTCCCTATTTAGGGGAGACCACATTGGGATGGCTATCTGATAAGCAGAGGAAGTTCCTCATGGCACCGCTCGGGATTGACGAAATTCGTGAGGCCATCATGCAAATGGCCTCGGGGAAAGCCCCTGGCCTCGACGGGCTCCCGATCGAGTTTTATAAGTCATACATAGATATCCTTGCCCCGATCTTGAAAGAGGTGTTTGAGGAGGCCCACACGCTGGGAAAGCTCCCCCCTACCATGAGAGAGGCATTGATTACTTCCCTTTTGAAGCCGGGTAAACCGGCGGCCTCCCCTGACTCCTACCGGCCTCTGTGCCTCCTTAACTGTGACGTAAAGATCCTCTCTAAAACTCTGGCTAACCGGCTGTCGCTCCTTATGCAGGGGCTAGTACTCCCGGATCAGTCGGGTTTCATACCGGGCAGGGCGACGTCGCACAACCTGCGCACGCTATTCGCCACTCTGCAGAACGTTGACCCCAGCCTCCAGATGGTGGCCGTCTTTTTGGACGCGACGAAAGCGTTCGACTCCCTGGAGTGGGATTACCTTGTGGCGGTGCTGACTAGTATGGGTTTCCCCCTAGTTTTCCTGGGCTGGATAGCTATCCTTTACGGTGGCCCCCGTGCCAGGGTATTGATCAACGGTAGGACGTCGGAGCCCTTTGGAATCGCCCGGGGGACCAGGCAGGGGTGCCCCTTATCCCCTCTCTTGTTCGCACTGGCGGTGGAGCCCCTTGCTTCGCGGTTGCGACAGCGTCATCAACATAGGGCGCTGATCTGCGAGCAGAGGCAGCTTCTGCTGTCGCTCTATGCAGATGACATAACTTTGTATGTGCGAGACCCCCAAAACAACCTGAACCCGCTACTCAGGGAATTCATCACGTATGGGGAAATGTCAGGCGTGCGAATCAATTGGGCCAAGTCTCAGATCCTCCATTTGACGGATGGATGTCGGAGGTTCTCACTTGACTATCCCATAGAATGGTGTGAGTCTGACGTAAAATATCTAGGCGTCAGGATATCTCGCGACAGGGACGAACTGATGCGCTCTAACTATGGTACGGCACTGACACAGGTCTCCTCCTGCGTAGACCGCTGGATAGCGCTCCCCCTCTCGATGGCAGGACGTGCTGCCTTGATTAAGATGGTGGTGCTCCCCCGACTTTTGTATCTGTTCATGAACATTCCCTTCCCACCGGGTCGGCACTTTTTCAATCGACTGCGCTCGGAACTGATTCGGCTAGTTTGGGGCGGGAAGAGACCTCGGCTGAAGTGGGAGGTGATGACCTCCCCCTACTCCCGGGGGGGTTTGGACATACCGGACCTGGAGTTGTACTACTATTGCGCTCAAGCACACTATGCATATTACTGGTTCCACCCCATTGCATTTATGCCCCAACTCGCTGCGGAGGACTGGCTGGCGGCTCCCCTGCCTCTGCACGGGCTGCTGCATAGTACTCTCCCTTATAATACCTCGGACTATAATGCGTTGCAGGGAACGGTACGGGCATGGCTGGAGATATCTAAGCGAGTTGCGAGCTCGTTCTTGTACTCGCCCCTTCTCCCCATTGCCTACCACCCGCAGCTGCCTCTTCTACAGGAAAGACTGTTTCAAGACTTGATCCACAAACTGGGGATTCAAAGGTGGGGTGATCTATTCTCGGCTGGGCGCTTTCGAGATCGGGAACACTTCTTTGATGGGTACGCGCCTACCCCCTTGGAGCTATTCACCTACATGAGACTGAGGCACGGCATGCGGTCCATATTACAGACATTCCCGGAGGAACCCGAAATCACTGACCCATTGCACAGAGTCTTACAGGCGTCCTCGCCCTCCCACCTGGTCTCCATACTATACCACACAATCCGATCTGACACTGCACTTGACGCCTCGCGGGCTCGTGGGGAGTGGGAGCGGGAGTTGGGGCTAGAGCTGGGAGATGACAGGTGGTCATACTGTTGCATACAGACAGAGCAAATCTCTGCAAGCAGCAGACATCGTATCATACACTTTAAGTTCCTAAATCGTCTGTACTGCACACCGGTCACCAAACACAAATTCAAACTGCAAAACTCGGATAATTGCGAGAGATGTCATGCCCCACATGCGGACTTCCTGCACTTGTCCTGGGGTTGCCCCGCAATTCAGACCTACTGGACCCAAGTGTTCTCCGCTGTCTCACAGATGGTGGACTTACTCCTTGAGCCCGACCCGGTGCAGGCCCTATTGGGGTATACCAAACACATTCCGCGGGCAAGCCGCAGGTTTGTCACGGCGGCGCTGTTGTTGGCGAAGCGGAGGATAGCGTGCCGTTGGGGGCGGGGGAGGGCTCCGAAATTTAAGGAATGGCTTAAAGACCTTGTCTACTGCCAAGAACAGATCCTGGCATACTCCGACCTGCTCCCGGCTCGATCCCGCCCCGCCGATATATGGGGCCCACTACAATGTTACCTACTGCAATACCCAGAGGCCCTGACCGGGGATGCCCCTCCCCCGGCCCTTGATGGCGTTGCTTCTGCTGCTCATGATTCACAAACTACGCAAGGGATCGGTTGAGCTGTTGCGGTGCTGTGGGGGCGGGAGTTCTTCCACGATTGCCAGGCTGGGATGATCGGGTTGCATATCTGTTACACGTGTCTTAAGGATTGCGGTCATGCCCTGGGAGAGGTATACTGTATGGGGAAGGTCCGCTGAAGAACCCCTCAGGGCTACACTGTTCGCTTTTCTTGTGTGTGGCTCTGTTGCCGGTTTTTCCTGCCCAGGGTCCCTGTGCTAAGACTCATGATAATGTCTATTTTGCTGTTCCCGCCCCCCCCGGACATGCATTGGATATACTGATGTAATGATTCAGACCTTGAAATGCCACCGAAGTTTGATTATGATAACTGTGTGATTGTATTGTTTTGATGCAAAATCCAATAAATAAAGTTTAAAAAAAAAAAAAAAAAAAAAAAAAAAGAGCAACAGTGAGACTGTGATGGCATACACACAGACCATGGAGGGAAGGTGGGAGGGGGTCAGGGGCAGCTAACTGACCACACAGGGAAGGTGGGAGGGGCCATGGCAGCACAGAAGACCATGCATGGCAAGTGGGAGTGTTAGTGGCAGCACAATGGCTATGATGGGCAAGAAGGAGGGTGCAGGGGCATGCACAAAGGACGATGGAGGATAGAAGGGAGGGTCAGGACCTGTGCACAGACAAGAAAGTTCAGGGGAAGGGGCCTCACAACAGACCACACGGGGCAGGCAGGAGGAGCAGTTGCAGCACAACAGACCAGGGAGGGCAGAAGGGTGTGGCAGTACAATGGACCATGTAGGACAGGAGGAAGAGGATAGAGGCATGGCATGTGGACAGGCAGGGTGGAGGTGGCAGGGACAGGTTACAGTCATCTGACAATGCTAGGCAGGTGGGAGGGGAGTGGCAGCTCAACAGAACACTCAGAGTAGATAGGAGTGGCAGGTCCATGGGACATGGTGGGCAAAAAGGATGGAGCAGGGGCATGCACAAAGACATCGGAGGGCAGGGGGAAGGAGAATAGGGGCAGCAAGCTAAGCACAGAGTTTAAGCAGGAGGTCAATGATGGGGCATAGAATTGGGCAATGGAGGGCAGGAGGAGTGGACTGGTACATCATACTAAATTGAGGGCAGTGGCAGCACATCAGACCATGCATGGCAGGAGGGAGGAGGCTAGTCCATGGATTCACACAACAGAGGATAGGGAGGAGGGGGATGGGGCAGCAAGCTAACTGTTCAGAGAAGGCGGGTATTAGAAACGTTATTGTTTTTAAAACATTTTGTCTGTGCAAACTACTTAAAATATGAACAAGTATGCAGCATAATCTCACTTTTATTCAGGAAGAAGAAGACGTTACTGACTGTGACTCCGGGCTCACTTGGCAAAAACACCCCCTGACCCTCCACCCCCTATCGCAAAATGTAATGCCCGTGAAAAGGGTAGGTGAACACAGTGTTATATAGAACATAGTCCTGAGAGCACGATTGAAAATGAAAACTAGATATAGTGTATGGTATAAACTATGCACCAAAAAGTGTGATATAAGATAAACCAGGCGTGAAATATAATATGCAATACATTGTGCGCAATGACAGATTCATTGGAGAGCGCGAGATAGCACAGGCACTAGCGCGTGCTATGCGATATGCGCCTTGGAGTGTAATATGCACAGGGCAGTGTTGTGTAACCTAACTAGTCTCTAAAGTTGTAATATAAAATATGTGCTGGGGAGTGTAACGTTGCATATGCACTGTGACAAAGATATGGATCCCAAATTGTAATATGTATGGCATAGCACTGTGCGTTATAACATAGGCATCGAGGAAGGCACGTTAGATAGGGCAATATAACCCGTGCGAAGACAAGTGTGGCATGACATTTTCACGGGGTGGTGTTACAGTGCACATGGGCTAGAGAGTGTCATAGCATATGCACTAGCTAGTGGAATACAATACAGAGGTGTGTGGCACTCGGCAGGCAATGGTGGGTGTAACACAGCATTGGGCTCTGTCAGGAGCGCGCTGTGACTCGCAAGTGATGTTCGTCCCCTTTCCAGAGAGTAAAATAAAAAGTATTACACATCCGGCAGTGGATGTGTGTTTTATTAACTGTGAGGGGGGGTTCTTGCATTGTTTTGGTCGAATTTTTGTCGAATCCCCTTTGAATGGCTTAGTGTGCATGTGTATTAAATGTGCCCGTCAATAGCTACCCATGTTTGTATAAATAAACGACAAGGGTGTCTACCGGGATTAGGCACGGTAGAGCATCAGACATGTCAGAGCTTCACTAGTCGTGTAAATACATTCCACGTGGATTAATTGCATGCATAGTCGCCTTTTAATGAATATCACGCAAATCGTCATGGTGATAGGTACGTACGGTTTGTCCAGCATGTCCTAGGTGTGTCTATAAATATATATTTTTTAAAAATAATAAAAAACAGTGGCCGGCCCTGGGGATTGGGGTCAAAAAAATATAATTAGGAGACAGGCCCTGGGGGATGGGGTCATCAGGGCCAATAAATTAGAATAAGAAGGGGAACCACACAGCCCCCCTTCTTAAAAAAATAAAATAAATAAAAGACTGGCATCGTCCCGGAGGCCATGCCCCCTCCATGCAGCACTCTGCAAACGCGCCCCCAACAGGCATCTCCAGTATGCGCCAGGGAGCTGCGCTGCAGACAGGTGTTCTGAGGCCAAGCCCCTTTTTACACCTCTCTGCAACGCAGCTCTGTGGCGCTTACTGGAGGTACCTAGTGGTCTAGTGTGACCCTAGGGACCCTTAGGATTCAAGGGGACTTAATCTCTCAACTTAGAACAGCCACAGGGCGCGTTTACACAGTGGTGAAGGGAGGGGACGGGGCCTGAGGTGACGTGTGCAAACACGCACCATGGCACGTTTTAAATTGGGGATTAATTTCCCTTCAATACTGAGGGCCCCTGGGGGCTAACTAGCCCACCAAGTGCTTCCAGTAAGCGCCACTGAGCTGCATTGCAGAGAGGTGGTCCAGGCCGTGCCACGTTTTACACCTCTCTGCAACGCAGCTCTGTGGCACTTACTGGAGGTACCTAGTGGGCTAGTTGGACCCTAGGGACCCTCAGGACTCAAATGAACTTAATCTCCCAACTAAAAACGGACACAGGGCGTGTTTACACAATGGTGAAAGGAGGGGACGGGGCCTGAGTTAACGTGTGCAAAAACGCCCTGTGGCCTGTTTTAAGAGGTAGTTTTAATCCCCATGCCCTATTATATACTAGGGGCTTATAGAGGAGGTAAGGCTAATCACAGGGGGACCCCAACGCATAATATTCCCTAGTGTATGTAGGTGTTTTCACTGTATTCTAAGTGTCTTTGAACATAGCACTGGCTCTAGGACTGGTTAGTCAGACTCAGTTACCACCAGTATCCGTCAGAAAAAGTTGAGGGTACAGGATGATTTTGCAACAAGGCTTCTTTCTGCTCTTCTTTTTGTTCTTTCTGCACGTTATCCTTCTTCCTGCACTTATCTTCGTATTTGAGGACTTCTGTTGCTTCTTTCTGCACTTCTTTTGTTTCTTTCTGTGCATTTTTTCTTCTTTCTTCACATGTCCTATCTCTGTAGGCATAGTTAGAAATTAGCATTTAAAAAACTTTTGAAATTAACAGAAAAAACCATAGGTTTCAGGCACGTTATAGTTAGGAATTAGCATTTAAAAAACCTCAGAAATTCACTGAAAAAACCATAGGTTTCAGGGGTGTTATAGTTAGCTGGACTTTTCACTTGTACAAAACCATTGAAATTCCCCCGTTATAGTTAGTTCAGCTAACTATAACTCGCGCGCCCGCAATGCACTGCTGATGACGTCACATATTACATCACTCATGACATGGTCAGTGACATCACTCATGACATCACTGATGACATCTCAAATGACATCACTGATGACATCACTGATGACATCATCCTTGTGATAGAGTGGCAGACCTCCTCTCTCCCTAATATAACCTTTGATACACACATTCAAAAATAGAGACTAAAATTTTCAAAACAATGGACATACCAATACCAGTTACAACAACCTCTTCAGTAATTCTAAGATCCACATACACATCCACTCATTCACCAACAGTCCAATACAGTCACTCATACATGTACTCACTCATCATATGTACTCATACACCTATACATCCTGTTACACAATGCCACTCATCCATAGAGTTACTCACACACATAGTCACTCATGCTAATAAAGAATCAAACATACATTTACTTGCATATACAGTTATACACACACCACCACACTTACTTCTACGGAAACTTACACATACTTAGTCTTTTAAACAATCACTTATAGAAACACATACTTATTCATACAGGAACTCTTTCAATCTCTCACTCTCACATATACTCACATATATACACCAATGGTCACATATACTAGTTTAAAACATATGTAGTTACTCATAAAGACACTATTGAGACAGTCATTCACTCACTAACACACCCATACACACACTCATCCACCCATACAGTCCTGCACACATACTGTGTTCAACACATACAAACAGTGAGTCACTCATTCATGCACCTATGCACTACGTAATACCCCCCACCGAACCATGCAGACACTCAGACTGATACTCAAAAAACCAACTAATAACCTATATAGACACCCATGTAGCTACTCACCAACCCATGCAGCCACTTATACACAAAGTGAGAGACTGATACAGATATTTACATATTTAAACATTACTCACTAAGCCATGTATTCACTATGATACACTTAATCAGTCAGTTACACAATCAATTTTTCAAAAACAAATCATCCATTTAGACACTTATATACCCATTTATTCTTCCATCGACCTTGAGATATACATATATAAAACATATTTAATTTTCAGAATAACACACATTCACTGGATGATGTCATCAGTGATGTCATCAGTGATGTCATTTGAGATGTCATCAGTGATGTCATGAGTGATGTCACTGACCATGTCATGAGTGATGTAATATGTGACGTCATCAGCAGTGCATTGCGGGCGCGCGAGTTATAGTTAGCTGAACTAACTATAACGGGGGAATTTCAATGGTTTTGTACAAGTGAAAAGTCCAGCTAACTATAACACCCCTGAAACCTATGGTTTTTTCAGTGAATATATATATACATATATATGCTCAAACCTTCGTTCGCGGTTGATCTCTGCCTCTTGGGTGGTGGCGGGCCACATCCAGAAAGCAATCAATCTTTCTTGGTTCAAAGATTGCACCGAGCCCCAATTCTTTTCAATAGCGTGCTTTATTTAAAGCAAAGACAAACACTGTCCCCTGTAGGGTACGCTCTCAGTCAATGAAACAAAACTCTCCCGAATAAATGCGACTAGGCTTTATTCCACACAACGCGTTTCAACTGCTTCCGCATCCTTGCTCACGTGAATATGGTGCGCTGACTCAAAACATACATTAAGTAATCACGGACATCGCGTCATAGTCATGAGACGATAAGACATAAAGAAAGGACACTATCTGTAAACATCTTGGCAGCCATATTGGAAGTGCCTAAACTGTTCGTTACTATTGTACAAAACGTCAAATTAATGTCAGTACGTAAATCATATACAGCGTAACGTATATTGTGTCCTTGCATAATAATAATAATGCAAAAAATCACAAAAAAATCACAAAAAAATGAGTGATTACATTCTCATGACAAAATAAGGTAACTGAATGTTAACTTCACACGGAGAAGCCAGGAGGGAAAAGAAAGTGACACAGCCATATTGGATTCATTAGTTATGACTCTGTACTCGCTATATTTAACTCAGTCTAGGGCGTGTTAAATGAAAAGAAAGGCACAAGTAAAGCGTTTCATACAGTAAGAGATAGAAAGAAAGTGTGCACCTGACACTACGTAGAGGTAAGCCCGCAGGGGTGTTTTCCGTCTCTAGTGTTTATTGAGGTGAACGCGCATTGGAGAATGTACGTGGCAGCTTTATATACCGGGGCAGCGGGGTCCCTCACCGGGTGGTTACTATCTATGTAGAATGGGCACGAACTTAAGACTCGGACTGGCTTGGAATTGGTTTGTGTGTAGATTTAAACAGATAGCATCTGTTGAGGCACGCTGTGACGGACATTGTCATTGACACGCTTTCCCGTTGCATTTCATTCCTCGGAGGTCCCCATACAGAGCTTTTTTTATCATATTCATCTAAGCTATTTGGAAAGACCTAAAGAGGATATATAACATACGGATACAGATTTAACTGGGATTCAACAATCTTCACTCATGCCATCAGCACCAGAACCGAACATCGAACTCCTGTGACTGGGTGCATTGACAAGAATATATTTTCAGAGCTTATTTCACGGCAGAAAGAACCCGATATCTAGGAATCAGGGGGTCAAAGAAGCATACTCTTTCAGTGTACAATTTTCTTGTGCGACTAGCAGGTGCACGATGGAGGAGGAGGCAGAAAGAAGAGCGGCAGCTCTTACTTTATGTGCAAGAAAGCCGGGGCAAAAAATACAAACGGAGAACGTTAACCCCGAAATTTGATCAACAGAAGAAAAACTAAGAAAGACTGAAAAACTCAAAAGGGCCGAGATATCCAAATGGTTGGAGGCCATCTCATTACAAAATTACGTTGACCAAGAGATGGCACCTAGAGGTTTGAGAATTTTTATCACTCCCTCATATGTAAAACCCAACCCCAAAATGTTGGAAGAATGGTCTCTCAATTCAGCACTAAGCTCCAGACGCATGTTGGAGATACTGATCAAGTATGCCTGGAGCGACCGGGAGAGCTTATTACAGGATATCAAAGATTTACAAGATGACCTTTTGAAAACCATGGGGATAGATATCTATAATAAGGCCATGGCTAACATCAAGGAACGACTAACAAAACACGAAGAAGATATTAAGGGACGGAAGCAGAGAAAACTCAACAGAGACTATGCAGATTATGAGAGTGGCAGAATATTAACATTTAGCCGCAAATATGGCCATCTGTATAAAGACAAAGAAACTGTGATAACTACAAACACTAATGTTACAGAAGGGGACATATCTGGGGCATCCACTGCCAGTGAAACGGAATCTGATGTGTCAAAAGGAGAAACCTCAGGGGAAGAACGCAATACACGTGCGATCACTTTTTTAGACGAATACAGGACAATGCGTCAAACACGACAAACAACGAGAGAGACAGAAACAACAAAACTGAGAGGTCAGAGAGGACGAGGTCGAGGCCGAGGCCGAGGAGACGGAGGAACAGACGCCTGCGAATCCGACAACAGTTGCAGAAGAGGCAGAGGAAGGGACCGCATGGGAAGCAACAAGATGCGCTCCAAAAGAACATACTAATGGATCAAACTATGGTCAATAAAACTATCATTAATCTCTCTAAAAGACATTTAAGTGATGTAGAGAAGTATACATTATGTTTAGGACTACCCTTCTGCCCCTCTACCAGATTCAACTATGTGGAAACTAGAATAGATCTTTTTAAATATGTGAGAAAGTTGAAACTAAGGAAGTGGCATATATTACGACGACAAAGACATATAGTAGAGTTTAGGGCAGAAGAGCAAGGAAAGGAGAATAATGATCTTAACATCGGTGATATGGATACACTTACTACCATGTTTGAGCTCCATAGTGACACCGTTTCAAACATAGTTGAGACAAACGGGGTAGATGTCTTAACCACAATGGGTGTAACACATGATTCTGCGGCATCAACAGGTTTCAGATCACCTTCTACCTTTCTACCCACCTTACCCCATGATGGCATTGTCACATTACATGATAATGTCACTAAGGCCCTCATAGATTTGAGACACAAATCACATAATAACAAAAAGTTCAACAACAACATGACATACGAACAAAGACAGCTGCTAAAATCACTAGCTGATGACAAAGACATAGTGATACGACCCGCGGACAAGGGTGGGAATATAGTCATACAAGATAGGCAGCAATACATCACAGAGGCCCAAAGACAACTAGGAGATGGTGCATCTTATATGCAAATCACCAAAGAAATATACAATGACAGCATCATTACCATATGGGATAAACTTGCTACTTGGAGGGACAAGGGAATCCTGGAGTGGGAGGAGTACTGCTATCTAAAAAGAGATTTCCCTAAGACACCGGTACTTTACTTATTACCGAAGGTTCACAAGAATCCTGAGATACCACCTGGCCGGCCCATTGTGTCATCCATAGGCAGTGTGGCTGAACATATATCTAAATATGTAGACTTTTTTCTCAGGGAATATGTCATCAAACTCCCGAGTTACGTAAGAGACACTAAGGATTTCCTTAGCAAACTTGAAGTTATTAAATGGGAGAGTAGTTTTCTTCTCATAACATTGGATGTACAGTCTCTGTACATGATCATTGACCACCAGCAGGGTTTGGCAGCCTGTGCACATTTTCTTAAACAAAGAAACATAAAATATTGGGAACATAATCTCATGATTATTGAAATTACGGAATCTTGCCTTACTAACAACATCTTGCCATTTGATGGCATTCTCTACAAACAGTTGGTCGGTACTGCAATGGGTTCATGTCTGGCTCCAAGCTTTGCGAATCTGTTTATGGGCCTCTGGGAAGAGGAATTATTCTCTGGGGTAGACACTATCAAGAATCTGAACAAGATAGAACTATGGCTCAGGTATATAGATGACTTGTTCATCATATGGAAAGGCAGTTACACAGAGGCCCAGGAATTCATTCAAGAACTTAATAAGAACAATCGCAATATACACCTTACAGGGGACATCAGTGATAGTAAGGTTGAGTATCTAGATGTCAAAGTGGAGATTAGACAAAACAAAATACACACTTCCCTATTTCGCAAAACCACTGCTGGGAACAGCATCCTACATGCCCTCAGCAGCCACCTAGAAACCCTTAAGTGGAGTATACCCTATGGGGAGCTACTGAGGGCGAAAAGAAACTGCAGCAGTAAAGATGCTTTTGACAAAGAGAGTGCAGAGATGATTGAAAGGTTCAGACTGAGAGGTTATCCCACGTGGGTCCTAAAAAAGCAATTGACAGAGTAGCAGGCATTGAAAGGAAGGATACTCTGATGGAAAAAACATCCAATTCAGAAGACACTATGGATGTGGACACTAGGATGATCCTTCAACTCTGAATCAGATAGCATCAAACGGATTTTAGCACAGAATTGGAATACACTAAAAAATGATGGGAGTATAGGCAATACCATCAAGGATAGACCCAATCTCACCTACAGAAGGGGTAGGAACCTTAGAGATCAGCTTGTACACAGTGACATCACTCAGATACATGACAGAAGTATACAGAATCTCAGAGGATTCTTCCCGTGTGGGCATTGTAAAGCGTGTTTGGCTAGCACTTTCCGCAAAGAATATACTAGTGGTCCTAATCAGAGAGAAATCACTCAAGTCTTAACATGCAGCACCACGTTTGTTATATATGCAATAGAATGTCCCTGTGGACTGTACTACATTGGCAGTACCACTCTTATGGCTAAAAAGAGAATTCTTGAACACAAGCGAGCAATTACTAATAAAGATCCCAAGTATCCAGTGGCTCGCCATTTTCAAGAAAGACATTTTCCCAACTCCTCGTTACTTAAATATTTTATTTTTGAACAGATCCGGACGGATCATAGAGGAGGAAATAGAACACTTAGACTCAGGCAAAAAGAGTCTAGGTACATCATAGATTTACAGACTAGAGCCCCAGGTGGCATGAATCAGGATGAAGAACTTTCGATACACCTCAAAAAAGAGTAGACCGTATATCGCATCATGTGACTCTGTAATTTCTCTTGTTCTGTTCCATGTTTCTCTTCTCCAGTTTCTTACATTCTATACTGTCTTTCAGGACATTGGATTTCATGCTATAGCATAATGATCATAGGCGATGTTATGTATTGAGGAGCCTCCTCCATCCTTGTAATGAGTGCATTAGGAACTGTGTTTTTAACAATTTTGTCATTTCAATGTGTAATGTTATTTTATTTTGTTTCTTTTGCAGGAAGAAGGAAGGTACTTAACCACTACACGGGTTGCCTAACCTTTTCTTCGACTTCACTTTGTGATATCACTATTTTGGTTACATCTGGTGAATCTGATGTACATGATGTTATCACGGACAGTTCGTATTGATTACACTTGCGGAGGGCAACAAATGTATACTCTCTCTTCTTTAAGTGCGAAGATCCTCTGGGTTGACAAATTGGTATCGTATTTACATTTTTACCACTTGGACCATTGGATTAATCTAAGATAATAGATAGTAGATCATGGTGCACTAAGCACAATATTGCTTGATGTATTTTCACATGCATTGTCTGATATTCTTTGTAGGTTTTACCTAGAAAAGGTTTACGAATAGGCCCTTTGTATAGAATTGTCTTTATTTTGCGACGGTGTTGATTAATTACTGTCAGTACAAGGCTGAGAGACGCAATGATGTGGCAATTGCTTAGTCAATATATATTTCATTATGAACTTTCTCTCAGCACTTTGGAATACATGCAGAGTGAATAGCACCATATTGCTCTTTGTTACTTATACGAAGATGAGCACTGTGCCTCCACACTTTCTTTCTATCTCTTACTGTATGAAACGCTTTACTTGTGCCTTTCTTTTCATTTAACACGCACTAGACTGAGTTAAATATAGCGAGTAGAGAGTCATAACTAATGAATCCAATATGGCTGTGTCACTTTCTTTTCCCTCCTGGCTTCTCCGTGTGAAGTTAACATTCAGTTACCTTATTTTGTCATGAGAATGTAATCACTCATTTTTTTGTGATTTTTTTGTGATTTTTTGCATTATTATTATTATGCGAGGACACAATATACGTTACGCTGTATATGATTTACGTACTGACATTAATTTGACGTTTTGTACAATAGTAACGAACAGTTTAGGCACTTCCAATATGGCTGCCAAGATGTTTACAGATAGTGTCCTTTCTTTATGTCTTATCGTCTCATGACTATGACGCGATGTCCGTGATTACTTAATGTATGTTTTGAGTCAGCGCACCATATTCACGTGAGCAAGGCTGCGGAAGCAGTTGAAACGCGTTGTGTGGAATAAAGCCTAGTCGCATTTATGCGGGAGAGTTTTGTTTCATTGACTGAGAGCGTACCTACTTTGGATTTTTGCATTGAGGATTGCCAGTACGCTCCGCTGGCGTGTACGCGACTTTCCACTTTCCATGGGGGCCAGCTGTCCAGAAGGAGCTTCGCTTTAAAGGATATATATATACATATATATATTACTATATATATATATATATATATATATATATATATATATATATATATATATATACATATATATATATATATTCACTGAAAAAACCATAGGTTTCACACATGTTATAGTTAGCGGAAATTTTACTGATAAAAAACCAATGAAATTGCCCCGTTATAGTTAGTGCTGGCAACTATAACTCACGCGACCGCAATCCTCTGCTGATGCTAATACTGTATTTAGACACTTATTTGCCCATGTCTTCTTCCATACATTTTTAGCTATACATATATTACAAATATTTTTTTTTATAAAGACACATATGTCATCAGCAGAAGATTGCGGTCGCGTGAGTTATAGTTGCCAGCACTAACTATAACGGGGCAATTTCATTGGTTTTTTATCAGTAAAATTTCCGCTAACTATAACATGTGTGAAACCTATGGTTTTTTCAGTGAATTTGCAAGGTTTTTTAAATGCTAATTCCTAACTATAACGTGTGTGAAACCTATGGTTTTTTCAGTGAATTTGTACGTTTTTTTAAATGCTAAGTTACTTTACGCCATTCGAGGCGTGCGCGCCCACTTAACGCAGTTCGTTCCGTGCACGGTTTTTATCTACTTTAATAAGTCCTGTACATTTGGTGGCCTTCGGCCACCAAAAGCACAGGGGGTGGGGTCAATGTGGATAGTGTTTTTTTTATTTCGATTTTATAATTTCATGTTGCCAAAATATAGTTTTTTTACACGAATAATAAGCCCTGCACATTTGGTGGGCTGCGGCCACAAAAAGCACAGGGGGTGGGGAAAGTGTGGATAGTGTTTTTTTTATTTTTTTATTTTTACACCGTACGCTTACGGTAAGCGTACGGTAAGCGTACTCGCCGAAATTGCCGAAAAAAAAATTCAAGCGTTTTTGCTCTTGGGGGATGTTTGGGGACTCCCTCAACATGACTATGTGGGAGGGAGTTGTCAAAACAGCCCCGTAACATGTTTTTGGGCATCATGTTTGATAAATAACACTCAGTGCGAGAGACAAAATGGCGGACGCCGCTTCCTGGTTTCGGCCGATTCGAATGTTTACTAAGATCTAAGAGCCAATCAGAATCGCGCTCGCGCACGCCACCGTACGCGTACGGTAAGCGTACGGTAAGCGTACCGTAAGCGGGCTCAGATATATATATTGATTTAAAGGCTATTTTCTCAGAATCTACTGAACAGATTTACACCAAACCTACAAAAGGCACTTCCTTGACCTAGGGACTACCTCTCTGCCAAATTTCTAGTAATTCTGTTCAGCCGTTCGGGCTGTAGCTCTGTCTAAAGGTCCTATGGAAAAATGCATGGGAAAAACGCGTTTTGGGACCCCCCTTTTATCTCAGCCCCCGCTTGACGAATCCCCCCGAGACTTTCAGGGTAGGAGCGGAGCTTAGCGCCACACCTATTTTGAGAAATTCGCGAGGATTCATCGACCGGCGCCAAAGTTATTCAAAATAGAATGTTGCGGATTTCCTATGGAAAAGGGGTCCTAACTATAACTACCTACTGGCGACCGCCAGTAGGTAATATATATATATATATATATATATATATATATATATATATATATATATATATATATATATATATATGTATTACCTACTGGCGGTCGCCAGTAGGTAGTTATAGTTAGGACCCCTTTTCCATAGGAAATCCGCAACATTCTATTTTGAATAACTTTGGCGCCGGTCGATGAATCCTCGCGAATTTCTCAAAATAGGTGGGGCGCTATGCTCCGCTCCTACCCTGAAAGTCTCGGGGGGATACGTCAAGCGGGGGCTGAGATAAAAGGGGGGTCCCAAAACGTGTTTTTCCCATGCATTTTTCCATAGGACCTTTAGAACGAGCTACAGCCCGAACGGCTGAACAGAATTACTTGAAATTTGGCAGAGAGGTAGCCATAAGGTCAAGGAAGTGCCTTTTGCAGGTCTGGTGTAAATCTGTTCAGTATTTCCTGAGAAAATAGCATTTAAAAGCATATATATATGTGGGCGGAGCCTAACCACACATCTCATCCTGAGATCTGATTGGCTGTCAGCACTTCATCCAAGAAGTGTTGGCAGCCATCTTGGGACCAATATACATGATAGAACCTCATTAAAAAGCATTGCAGTTAATAGAAGGTTTTAAGACTTTAGTTACATTATAAATCATTTTTTGATGGTACCATACTCATTTTAGGAATTGTGGTATGTTCTAAGGTGATTTCACCATGTGAAAAAGCATTCTGCTGGGATATCATGATTGAGAGAAAAATATTTTCTCATGCTTTTACCACAGAGGTTTGGAAGGTGATCTATAGGCTAAACTGAGAGCTTATTTTCTGTAAATTCACATTCTCTTTCTCAGTCATGTGAGAATGAAGTCTGACATTCTCAGTAAAACATGTACATCCAACAAGGGCAGAGACTGTCAGTTGATTCCTTTGTGTTCTACTGCAGCTTCCCAGAGTGTTCCAAAGAACTACTAGAGCGCTAACAGTCCTACTTATGATAAACGTATGGCACACCTGAAGCCATCTTGCTTGGATTAAAGTGGTAACTCTTAAAACATTTAATTTAAAAAGGAACAAAATGAGGGGGTTGATTTTTCCATAAAAAGTATGATTAGTGCTGCAGAAAGAAAAATTAGGGCACATTTTGAGTGACTTCTCAAATCCTCTTCTATTTCATTAAAAAATTCTGACATGCAGACTGAAACATGCACTTTCAATACCAGCAGCAGTTTTCCCTGGTGAGCAGTAGCTTTACTACAGTGATCTAATGAGCAAAAAGAGTGCTAACATTCTGAATTTATGGCAAATGTGTGACACATCTGAATGCCTTCTTGATGGAATCAAAGTAAAAAACTGAAAGTATTTCCTACTGAGGAGACTGCAGTAAATGAGGAAATTAGGAAACTTCATAACAAATAAGTCTCCCAAGATGGCCACCAGAGACAAAAGAGCCCAAATGTAGCCCAAATATCACCCAGATGTAGCCCAAGTATAGCCCAATGACAGAATGTCCCAGAATGTTCTTAAAAACAACTAGAGCGCTTACTGTCTTCATTATGACAAAAGTATGGCACACCTGAAGCCATCTTGATTGGAATAAACTGGTAACACTTAAAACATTTAATTTAAAAAGGAACACAATGAGGAGGTTCATTTTGCCATAGAAATTATGATTAATGCTGAAGAAAGAAAATGAGGGCACATTTTGAGTGACTTCTCAAATCCTCTTCTATTTCATTAAAAAATTCTGACATGCAGACTGAAACATGCACTTTTAATACCAGGAGCAGACTTCCATGGTGCAGTAGTTTTACTACAGTGATCTAATGAGCAACTAGAGTGCTAACATTCAGAATTTATGGCAAATGTGTGACATATCTGAATACCTTCATGATGGAATCAAAGTAAAAAACTGAAAGCATTTCCTACTGAAGAGACTGCAGTACATGAGGAAATTAGGAAACTTCATAACAAATAAATCTCCCAAGATGGCCACCGGAGACAAAAGAGCCCAAATGTAGCCCAAAATCACCCAGATGTAGCCCAAATATAGCCCAATGACAGAAGTGTGCAAAACACTTATTATTTTGTGTTTTTGCAGTGTTATATAGTGCAGACTTGTCAGGTATTGGAGTGCTTTACATGAGCATTGGTTACATCACACAAGAACAAATTCATTTTGGTTGTAGACATGGGGAGACTAAGTGATTTGACCAGAATCACAGAATGTCGAGCTGAAGCAGAAACTGCAACCTGGTTCCCCAGTTGCAAAGTCTGCAGTTCTGGAAGTAACACCACATCCTCTCCCCTAAGTGCAACATTTAATCAAGTGGTCAACTGGATAAAAAAACATAAAGATAACAAATAATTTAAAAGTGCTTTGTCGCTATTTGAAAACTCAGAAAATATGTCCTTATTTTAGTCTTTTAGAGCACTAACCATAATTTTGATGCCAATAAGACCCTCTCATATATGTAATTTCTAAAGGAAATGCTCTAGGTATTACAGTTTTGATTACATCAAGATGATGTCAGGCGTTCCACACTTTTGTAATAAATATAGAATGTTAGCAATCTAGTTGTTCATTAGGATACTGTTGAGAGGCAGAGGCCAGGGGCACGGACTCTGAAAATTGAAGGCAGGTAGGAGGGTGCAAAGGCAACAATTTAACCACACTGAGCAGGCAGGAAGGGCCGTGGAAGCACAACAGACTATGGAGGGCAGTGGAAAGGGGGGCAGGGGCAACAAACCAACAATACAGGACTTGCAAGAGAGGCTGTTGGAGGGAAGATCTATTACGGGTCAAGGAAGCTAGGGGCGGTCCCCAGATCCCCGGGAGCCACCACAGAACTGAGCAGGAGAGTGAGTCAGGGACAAAAGGGGCACCTTAATTTGAGCCGGGGTGCCTAGGAACGCTTGCTCCAAAAATGAAGAAAACAGACATATGAGACATGGAATTGGAGGCAGAATACAATGGCAGTTTAATGAGAAGATGCAACTTCAAAGAAACCGCAGAATAGAGACATAAAGTACAAAATACAGAATCCAGATAATCATACAGCTGTCATAACATTCTCTGTATCTCAATTAATGTACTGACAGAGAGAGAGAGAAAACACATCTATAAATGCATCATGAGAAACAATTTACACCAAGGAAAATGTTACCTAGGAACACTCACGTTTACTCTTAGAGCAAGCATTCCTGCAATTACAATACAAAATCTTTTAAATGCAAAAGTAAAGAGAACAATGGTTAAACATAACATGACATTTCATATAGGTAAAATAAAATAAGATACTTCAAGCAAAGCAGAGCAAGACATTTTAAGCAAAGGAAGACAAGAGCTCCCAGCTCTTGGGGAAAACCTGCACAGCCTGTTAACCTACATACAGACGGCGAGGTAGTCCGTCGATATCTGTGGGTGCTCCCTTTTTATATCATTTTGTGGGCTCCTTTGCACGCTACATCTACCTACGTATGCTACCCAAAAGCTTCGTCTGCAGATTTTACCAGACATTTCGTCATTTACCCACTTAATGCTGACAATGGACTGGGTGAAAAGGTCAGTCTCTCAGGCCAATCGCTTATCGTAAGTTCCATAGAGCAAGCAGAAAATAATGGGTATTGTACGGGAATTCAATATATTCATGTATAAAATCTCCTCAGTTCTCCTAACTTGACGCTCTGCGGTTGCCACTTCCTTAAAAGCGGGAAACCTGCCCAGGAAGCAAGTACCAGTCCAGGATGCAGCCTACTGTATGTCGACAGCTTCAGGGGGATGTTGAACTTTGATACCGAGCACGGAGCACTCGGGTAGGGTGGGGGCTACTAGTTTGGATCAGAAGGCCTCGCAGACCTGCCTTCAGACTGCTATACACTAAAATTGCAGAGCTATGGTCAATTTAACAAAGAGGCCTACATATTGAACAGAAGGGCCTACACAGGGGTTTTATGCTGGCTGAGTGGTAAGGATGTCTCAGGATAATTATATAGCAACACAGGACCCGCTGGTCAATTTAATACGGCCTACAAATGAAGCTGGCAGGGCAAGGACAAGGGTCTCATACTTCAGGTGTGGACAGAACGGGCCAGGGGCCCCCTGTGATACAAAATCTACCCTCCTTCAAGGCTGTGGCAATGTAATAGACCATTGTGGGCAGAAGGAAGAGGCAATGGTAGTACAACCATACATGCCAACAGACCGATTCAGCCAGGAAACGTCCAATGTTTTTAAGCTCAAATGGGCTTTATTTGATCTGTCTCCTGTCTACAATATCCTCTTTTTCAATGTAACTCAAAGGGGAAAATCAATACCCCAGTTTTTTTTCAAAATCTCCCTCTTACCAAGTTCAAAATGTTCGCACGCAAGTATGGTACATTGGATCATGGAAGGAAATGGGATAGGGACATGGACTTGGATAACAGAGGACAGGAGGGACATGGAGAGGTGCACCAAACTGACCCTGCAGGGCAGGCATCAGGGTTTGCAGCAGCACAATACACCACACAGGGCATGCAGGACAGGAGTGCAGCACAACAATCCATAGAAAGCAAGAGGGAGGGAACAGGACCATGCACATGGACAACAGAGAACAGAGGGGCAAGAGGCAATGGTAGCTAGCTGACCATAATGGACAGACAGGAGAGAAAGCCGCAGCATAACAGACCATAAAGGGCAGGAGGGACGGATCAGGGGCATTAAAATGGAACAGACAAGCCAGGAGGGAAGGAGTAGGGCTGGGGGCAAGGGGGCAGGGCAGGAGCAGCAAGATAGCCATGGAGGTCAGGCAGGATGGGCACTAGAAGCAAGACACACCATGAAGAGCAACAGTGAGACTGTGATGGCATACACACAGACCATGGAGGGAAGGTGGGAGGGGGTCAGGGGCAGCTAACTGACCACACAGGGAAGGTGGGAGGGGCCATGGCAGCACAGAAGACCATGCATGGCAAGTGGGAGGGTTAGTGGCAGCACAATGGCTATGATGGGCAAGAAGGAGGGTGGAGGGGCATGCACAAAGGACGATGGAGGATAGAAGGGAGGGTCAGGACCTGTGCACAGACAAGAAAGTTCAGGGGAAGGGACCTCACAACAGACCACACGGGGTAGGCAGGAGGAGCAGTTGCAGCACAACAGACCAGGGAGGGCAGAAGGGTGTGGCAGTACAATGGACCATGTAGGACAGGAGGAAGAGGATAGGGGCATGGCATGTGGACAGGCAGGGTGGAGGTGGCAGGGACAGGTTACAGTCATCTGACAATGCTAGGCAGGAGGGAGGGGAGTGGCAGCTCAACAGAACACTCAGAGTAGATAGGAGTGGCAGGTCCATGGGACATGGTGGGCAAAAAGGGTGGAGCAGGGGCATGCACAAAGACATCGGAGGGCAGGGGGAAGGAGAATAGGGGCAGCAAGCTAAGCACAGAGTTTAAGCAGGAGGTCAATGATGGGGCATAGAATTGGGCAATGGAGGGCAGGAGGAGTGGACTGGTACATCATACTAAATTGAGGGCAGTGGCAGCACATCAGACCATGCATGGCAGGAGGGAGGAGGCTAGTCCATGGATTCACACAACAGAGGATAGGGAGGAAGGGGATGGGGCAGCAAGCTAACTGTTCAGAGAAGGCGGGTATTAGGAACTTTATTGTTTTTAAAAGATTGTGTCTGTGCGAACTACTTAAAATATGAACAAGTATGCAGCATAATCTCACTTTTATTCAGGAAGAAGAGGACGTTTGTGACTGTGACTCCGGGCTCACTTGGCAGAAACACCCCCTGACCCTCCACCCCCTATCGCAAAATGTAATGCCCGTGAAAAGGGTAGGTGAACACAGTGTTATATAGAACATAGTCCTGAGAGCACGATTGAAAATGAAAACTAGATATAGTGTATGGTATAAACTATGCACCAAAAAGTGTGATATAAGATGAACCGGGCGTGAAATATAATATGCAATACATTGTGCGCAATGACAGATTCATTGGAGAGCGCGAGATAGCACAGGCACTAGCGCATGCTATGCGATATGCGCCTTGGAGTGTAATATGCACAGGGCAGTGTTGTGTAACCTAACTAGTCTCTAAAGTTGTAATATAAAATATGTGCTGGGGAGTGTAACGTTGCATATGCACTGTGACAAAGATATGGATCCCAGATTGTAATATGTATGGCATAGCACTGTGCGTTATAACATAGGCATCGAGAAAGGCACGTTAGATGGGGCAATATAACCCGTGCGAAGACAAGTGTGGCATGACATATTCACGGGGTGGTGTTACAGTGCACATGGGCTAGAGAGTGTCATAGCATATGCACTAGCTAGTGGAATACAACACAGAGGTGTGTGGCACTCGGCAGGCAATGGTGGGTGTAACACAGCATTGGGCTCTGTCAGGAGCACGCTGTGACTCTCAAGTGATGTTCGTCCCCTTTCCAGAGAGTAAAATAAAAAGTATTACACATCCGGCAGTGGATGTGTGTTTTATTAACCGTGAGGGGGGTTTCTTGCATAGTTTTGGTCGAATTTTTGTCGAATCCCCTTTGAATGGCTTGGTGTGCATGTGTATTAAATGTGCCCGTCAATAGCTACCCATGTTTGTATAAATAAACGACAAGGGTGTCTACCAGGATTAGGCACGGTAGGGCATCAGACATGTCAGAGCTTCACTAGTGGTGTAAATACATTCCACGTGGATTCATTGCATGCATAGTCGCCTTTTAATGAATATCACGCAAATCGTCATGGTGATAGGTACGTACGGTTTGTCCAGCATGTCCTAGGTGTGTCTATGAATATATATTTTTTAAAAATAATAAAAAACAGTGGCCGGCCCTGGGGATTGGGGTCAAAAAAATATAATTAGGAGACTGGCCCTGGGGGATGGGGTCATCAGGGCCAATAAATTAGAATAAGAAGGGGAACCAAACAGCCCCCCTTCTTAAAAAACTAAAATAAAGAAAAGACTGGCATCGTGCCGGAGGCCATGCCCCCTCCGTGCAGCACTCTGCAAACGCGCCCCCAACAGGCATCTCCAGTATGCGCCAGGGAGCTGCGCTGAAGCCGGGTGTTCTGAGGCCAAGCCCCTTTTTACACCTCTCTGCAACGCAGCTCTGTGGCGCTTACTGGAGGTACCTAGTGGTCTAGTTTGACCCTAGGGACCCTTAGGATTCAAGGGGACTTAATCTCTCAACTTAGAACAGCCACAGGGCGCGTTTACACAGTGGTGAAGGGAGGGGACGGGGCCTGAGGTGACGTGTGCAAACACGCACTATGGCACGTTTTAAATTGGGGATATAATTTCCCTTCAATACTGAGGGCCCCTGGGGGCTAACTAGCCCACCAAGTGCTTCCAGTAAGCGCCACTGAGCTGCATTGCAGAGAGGTGGTCTAGGCCGTGCCACTTTTTACACCTTTCTGCAACGCAGCTCTGTGGCACTTACTGGAGGTACCTAGTGGGCTAGTTGGACCCTAGGGACCCTCAGGATTCAAATGAACTTAATCTCCCAACTAAAAATGGACACAGGGCGTGTTTACACAGTGGTGAATGGAGGGGACGGGGCCTGAGTTAACGTGTGCAAAAACGCCCTGTGGCCTGTTTTAAGAGGTAGTTTTAATCCCCATGCCCTATTATATACTAGGGGCTTACAGAGGAGGTCATGCTAATCACAGGGGGACCCCAACGCATAATGTTCCCTAGTGTATGTAGGTGTTTTCACTGTATTCTAAGTGTCTTTTAACATAGCACTGGCTCTAGGACTGGTTAGTCAGACTCAGTTACCACCAGTATCCGTCTGAAAAAGTTGAGGGTACAGGATGATTTTGCAACAAGGCTTCTTTCTGCTCTTCTTTTTGTTCTTTCTGCATGTTATCCTTCTTCCTGCACTTATCTTCGTATTTGAGGACTTCTGTTGCTTCTTTCTTCACTTCTTTTGTTTCTTTCTGTGCATTTTTTCTTCTTTCTTCACATGTCCTATCTCTGTAGGCATAGTTAGAAATTAGCATTTAAAAAACCTTTGAAATTCACAGAAAAAACCATAGGTTTCAGGCACGTTATAGTTAGGAATTAGCATTTAAAAAACCTCAGAAATTCACTGAAAAAACCATAGGTTTCAGGGGTGTTATAGTTAGCTGGACTTTTTACTTGTACAAAACCATTGAAATTCCCCCGTTATAGTTAGTTCAGCTAACTATAACTCGCGCGCCCGCAATGCACTGCTGATGACGTCACATATTACATCACTCATGACATGGTCAGTGACATCACTCATGACATCACTGATGACATCTCAAATGACATCACTGATGACATCACTGATGACATCATCCTTGTGATAGAGTGGCAGACCTCCTCTCACCCTAATATAACCTTTGATACACACATTCAAAAATAGAGACTAAAATTTTCAAAACAATGGACATACCAATACCAGTTACAACAACCTCTTCAGTAATTCTAAGATCCACATACACATCCACTCATTCACCAACAGTCCTATACAGTCACTCATACATGTACTCACTCATCATATGTACTCATACACCTATACATCCTGTTACACAATGCCACTCATCCATAGAGTTACTCACACACATAGTCACTCATGCTAATAAAGAATCAAACATACATTTACTTGCATATACAGTTATACACACACCACCATACTTACTTCTACGGAAACTTACACATACTTAGTCTTTTAAACAATCACTTATAGAAACACATACTTATTCATACAGGAACTCTTTCAATCTCTCACTCTCACATATACTCACATATATACACCAATAGTCACATATACTAGTTTAAAACATATGTAGTTACTCATAAAGACACTATTGAGACAGTCATTCACTCACTAACACACCCATACACACACTCATCCACCCATACAGTCCTGCACACATGCTGTGTTCAACCCATACAAACAGTGAGTCACTCATTCATGCACCTATGCACTACGTAATACCCCCCACCGAACCATGCAGACACTCAGACTGATACTCAAAAAAACAACTAATAACCTATATAGACACCCATGTAGCTACTCACCAACCCATGCAGCCACTTATACACAAAGTGAGAGACTGATACAGATATTTACATATTTAAACATTACTCACTAAGCCATGTATTCACTATGATACACTTAATCAGTCAGTTACACAATCAATTTTTCAAAAACAAATCATCCATTTAGACACTTATATACCCATTTATTCTTCCATCGACCTTGAGATATACATATATAAAACATATTTAATTTTCAGAAAAACACACATTCACTGGATGATGTCATCAGTGATGTCATTTGAGATAAATAAGCAAGATGTGTCGCTTTCTCTTCAAGCAGCCGTGTCAGTGAGCAAGGGCGACGATGCCTGAAACGTTTGACGGATTGGTGGCTGTTCCAATTGAGCTGTGCTGTACGAAGTTTGTTGAAGTGCTGCCTGCGAATAAATAAGTTATATAAGTCACGCCGGTGTGAGGCCTTCAAATGTTGGGTGCTTCTTTAGGTGGATATATATATATATATATATATATATATATATATATATATATATATATATATTATCTACTGGCGGTCGCCAGTAGATAGTTATAGTTAGGACCGTGTTTCAATAGGAAATCCGCAACATTCTATTTGGAATAACTTTGGCGCCGATTGACGAATCCTCGCGAAATTCTCAAAATAGGTGGGGCGCTCCACTCCGCTCCTTCCCTGAAAGTCTCGGGGGGATTCATCAAGCGGGGGCTGAGAAAAAGGGGGGGTCCCAAAACGCGTTTTCCTCATGCATTTTTCCATAGGACCTTTAGTCCGAGCTACAGCCCGAACGGCTGAACAGAATTACTTGAAATTTGGCAGAGAGGTAGCCCTCAGGTCAGGGATGTGCCTTTTGAAGGTCTCGTGTAAATCTGTTCAGTATTTCCTGAGAAAATAGCATTTAAATCAATATATATATCTATAGGCGCGCTCCGAGCGCGTACCGTAAGCTTACCGTACGCGCACGCCTCCGTGCACGAGCGCGATTCTGATTGGTTGTTAGATCTTAGTAAACATTCGAATCGGTCGAAACCAGGAAGTGTCGGCCGCCATTTTGTCTCTCGCAGTCTGAGGGGGGGAAAAACAAAGGTGGAGAACGTGAAAAGGGGGCAGGGTGGACAGTTCCTGACCCCGTAGCCTTTGTCAGGGGGTCCCAGAAGGACCCCCAAGGGCAAAAATTAATTGTAATTTTTTTTTTAAAAAATCGCAGAATGCGCTTAGCGTACGCGCACGGCGTAAACGGAAAAATTCCACGAACTTTGCGTAACGATTCCGCGACTACTCGTAACGTGCGCGCACGGCAAAAAAATAAAAACAATAAAAAAATACATAACTTAGCATTTAAAAAACTGTACACATTCACTGAAAAAACCATAGGTTTCACACACGTTATAGTTAGGAATTAGCATTTAAAAAACCTTGCAAATTCACTTACAAAACCATAGGTTTCACACATGTAATATCTGACGTCATCAGCAGAGGATTGCGGTCGCGTTAGTTATAGTTGCCTGCACTAACTATAACGGGGGAATTTCATTGGTTTTTCACGAGTGAAATGTCCTACTAACTATAACATGTGTGAAACCTATGTTTTTTTAAGTGAACATATATATATATATATATATATTACAGGGTGGCCTTACCCACTCTGTAGTTAAAGCTAGGATTTCCCAAATATAGGATTTTGGCTTGCTAATAACTTTATCATCATTTGATGAATCTCCACAAAACTTTCCAAACCTATAGCTTTTTCACATTGGCAGAGGATGGAAAGTTACACGGTGATTGGTGAAGGGGGTTTGCAAGGATAAACAGGGGTCCCAAAACACTTTTTCCCACCAATACATGGACTTTTTTTATCCGACGTAGCGCGAAAACGGCTGAACAGACTTCCATGAAATTTGCCATGATTAACATTATCATGTACAGATGGTCTTTTTGGGTACTACAGGTAAGTAGAATAAGTATTTTTTAAGTTATAAGGAACTTTAACTTAGTGATATCTGTTGTTGCGGTACTTTCTGAAATCTTTGCGGTATTTCATGGAAGTACAAAGCGATAACAATGCATTATGTGACTGGCTAATGACTGCTTTAACAAATGTTAAAGGCAACCATGTTGTTGTTAGGTACACTTCATGTGTTCTTCATTATGCCCTTAGATATAGGTAAGTATTAGGTTTGATATTTTTCCTCTAACTATTACCCATGTATTAAAGAGAAGGAGAAGTACCCTGTACTTTTTATTTTAAATGTTAAAAATCAAAAAATACACTGTACTAAACCATATTCTACAAATTTAGCGTCTGACTACGAGTTTGGAGGTAAGAAGACCGCCATTGAAACTTCGTCGGAAACCCCACAGCCTAGTTGGCAGTCCGCCCACTGTGTTACGATTTTGGTGGTTCGTAGAACGAAAGACCCTGGGAGCACTGCCTCCACCCATTCGCTGACCGTCTCAACGGCGGTAGGGGAATGCAGCTGTCAGAGGCGGTACAGACAAGTTCACTGCCGTCCGAATTACGAGTTGGCTTTCCGCCAAGCCAACTGTAGTGGGAAGACTGCCTGCTTCGAGTCAGCTGAAACAAAGGAATTGGGGTGCATACTCTCCCATTTCCTATTCTTCCCTTCAGTCCCCCGTGGATCCCTTCCCCTCCAGGGCTCCCTTTCACAGCAGCATCTTGAGCCCCGCAGAAAACGACCCTGTTGGTGCTGAAATCCAGGTAATCCGTTTTGCAGTATTTATCCATTGACTGGACTGGGCACATATGATCTGGACTTCAGCAATGGAAAAGGACTGGTAGTGTGTATTTTTACACGTGTCATGCATATGTGTTTTTGGAACTTCAGTTTGGTGGTGGTGGGGTCTCTAGTGAGGCAGAGGATGAGCTGGGTATCATCAGCGTAGGATACGCTGTTGAGGCCATGTTGTCAAACGATGGCTGCGAGGGGGCCATGTAGATATTGAAGAGGGTCGGGCTCAGCGATGACCCCTGGGAGACTCCGCAGGTGATCTCCGTGGGGGCAGAGTGGAAGGGTGGTACTCTGATCATTTGGCTTCTTCTGGTGAGGAACGATCGGATCCAGTCCAGGCCGGTCCCTTGTATGCTGGCTTCATGTTGTCTGGCTACTAGAGTGCGGTGAGAGACGGTGTCGAAAGCTGCGGACAGGTCAAGGAGGATAAGGGCTGCTGAGTGGCTTTGGTCCAGGAGGGTGCGGATGTCATCTGTGGCGGCTAGAAGGGCGGTTTCAGTGCTGTGGTTGCTCCGGAATCCAGATTGGGATGGGTCGAGGATGGTGTTTTATTCGATGAATCGTGTCAGTTCCCTGTTGACAGCTTTCTCTGCTACTTTGGCTGCAAAGGGGAGGAGCGAGATGGGCCGGTAGTTCTTAAGGTCAGTGGGGTCAGCCGTGGGCTTCTTGAGAAGGGGCCTGACTTCTGCATGCTTCCAGCTGTCTGGGAAGGTGCCTGTTGTGAAGGTGGTGTTGATGGTCCGTTGTATTCCAGGCGCAATGGTGTCAGTGGCTCTGTGGTAGATGTGCGGGGGCAGGGGTCGGTGGGGGCTCCCGAGTGGATGCTTTTCATAGTCGTGGTGGTGTCCTCGGTTGTGATTGGAGTCCAGTCGGTGATGGTGGACTGGGTGGTGTCTCTTGGGGGCGGGGGCTGGCAGTGGCATCTTGCATGCGGATGATGAAGTTGTCGTATAGTTTTCTGATCTTGAGGTAGAAGTAGCTCCTAAGCTTGTCGCAGAGGTCTTGGGATGGGGTGATGTCTGTGGCTTTGCAGCGTGGGTTGATAAATTCCTGGATCACGGTGAAGAGTTCCTTGGAGTTGGTGGCGTTGGTGGCGTTGGTGAGGATTTTGCTGTGGATGAAGTTCCTTTTGGTTGTTCTGATTTGGTAGTGGTAGTTTGTCATGGTGTTCTTGTAGGTGGAGTAGTTGTTGGTTGTCTTGGTGTTCCTCCAGGTCTTCTCCAGACGTCTGCACCCTAAGCCTCTCAATCAATCAATCAAAGACATTTCTATAGCGCGCTACATACCCGTAGGGTCTCAAGGCGCTGGGGGGGGGGGTGCCGCTACTGCTCGAACAGCCAGGTCTTCAGCTTCTTCCTGAAGGAGAGGTGGTCTTGGGTCAGGCGCAGGTCGGTCGGGAGGGAGTTCCAGGTCTTGGCGGCCAGGTAGGAGAAGGACCTTCCTCCTGTAGTCGCTCTTCGGATGCGGGGGACGGCGGCGAGGGCGTGGCTGGCAGATCGGAGGTGGCGTTTGGGAGCGTAGAAGTTGACTCGGCTGTTGAGGTAGCTCGGGCCTTGGTCGTGTAGGGCTTTGTGTGCGTGGGTGAGGAGGCGGAAGGTGACTCTCTTGCTGACGGGGAGCCAGTGGAGGTCTCTCAGATGTCCGGAGATGTGGCTGGTTCGTGGGATGTCGAGGATGAGTCTGGCTGAGGCGTTTTGGATCCGCTGGAGTCTCTTCTGGAGCTTGGCGGTGGTGCCGGCGTAGAGGGCGTTGCCGTAGTCCAGTCGGCTGGTGACGAGGGCCTGGGTGACGGTCTTCCTGGTCTCTGTGGGGATCCACCAGAAGATCTTCCGTAGCATGCGTAGGATGTTGAAGCATGACGAGGAGACGGCGTTGACTTGCCTGGTCATGGAGAGGGAGGAGTCCAGGATGAAGCCCAGGTTGCGTGCATGGTCTGTCGGTTTGGGTGCGGTGCCCAGGGCGGGAGGCCACCAGGAGTCGTCCCAGGCGGAGGGTGAGGAGCCCAGGATGAGGACCTCCGTCTTGTCTGAGTTCAGCTTCAGGCGGCTGGTCGTCATCCACTCGGCTACCTCTTTCATCCCTTCTTGTAGGTTGGCTTTGGCGGCGGCGGGGTCGTTGGTCAGGGAGAGGATCAGCTGGGTGTCGTCGGCGTAGGAGATTATGCTGAGGTTGTGTTTGCGTACGATGGCCGCGAGGGGGCTCATGTAGACGTTGAAGAGGGTGGGGCTCAGAGAAGATCCTTGGGGGACGCCGCAGATGACTTCGGAGGCCTCTGACTTGTATGGTGGTAGGTGGACTCTCTGTGTTCTACCGCCGAGGAAGGAGATGATCCATTCTAGCGCCTTGTCCTGGATTCCGACGTTGCTGAGGCGCCGTACTAGGGTGCGGTGGCAGACCGTGTCGAAAGCCGCGGAGAGGTCTGGGAGGATGAGGGCCGCTGTTTCTCCATTGTCCATCAGGGCTCGGATGTCATCGGTGGCGGCGATGAGGGCGGTCTCGGTGCTGTGATTGGCTCGGAAGCCGGACTGAGAGGGGTCGAGGGATCCGTTTGTCTCGAGGAAGGCGGCCATCTGCTTGTTGACGGTCTTCTCGATGACTTTGGCTGGAAACGGGAGAAGCGAGATGGGGCGGTAATTCTTGAGGTCGGTGGGGTCCGCTGTTGGTTTCTTGAGTAGGGCGCTGAGTTCGGCGTGCTTCCAGCTCTCCGGGAAGGTGGCGGTGTTGAAGGATGTGTTGATGATGTCTCGCAGGTGGGGTGCGATGACAGCGTCGGCCTTGTTGAAGACGTGGTGAGGGCAGGGGTCAGTCGGTGATCCGGAGTGGATGGAGTTCATCGTGCGGATGGTGTCTTCGGTACTGATCGGGGTCCAGGCGTGGAGGGTGGTGGTGGGGGGTGGTTGTTCGGTCATGCTGTCCGTTGGTTGGTTGTCGAAGCTGCTGTGTATGTCTGTGATCTTGTTGTGGAAGTATGAGGCGAGGGAGTTGCAGAGGTCTTGCGATGGGGTGATGTCGTTGTTTCCTGCGCTGGGGTTGGAAAGCTCTTTCACGATGTTATTACACTCTATGCCACTCCACTCCACTATACGCCACTCCACTCTACGCCAGTCACTGGCACTGCACGCCACTCAACTCTGACACACTCCACTTTACGCCACTACACTCGAAACCACTCCACTGTATGCTATTACACTTTACCCTGCTTCATTCTACAAAACTGTAGTGCTGCCACTACACTGTACAACCCTCATATGACCGCTACTCATCTTCATGCTATTGCACTATATGCAACACCACACCATGACACTTCACTCTACGCTATTCCAATGTACACCACACCACTCTACACCACTTCACTGTATGCCACTCCACTCTATGCTACTGCACTGTACACTATTCCACTGTACAACACCCCACTCTACAACACTTCACTCTATGCTATTCAACTATATAGCACTCCATGTTATGTTACTAAATGTTATTCCATTCTACACCATTCTGCTGTATGCCACTCCACTCTACTACAGTCTATGCTATTACACTCTGCACCACTCCACTCTGCAACACTCCACTCTAACACACTCCACTGTACGGCCCTCCACTGTACGCTACTCCATGACACTCCATTTTATGACAGTCCACTCTACGCATCTCCACTGTATGCAATTCCACTGTACACCACTACACTGTGCCTCACTCCACTCTACTTCCCTCTGCTCTATGCCATTCTTTGCTAACCAACTCTACTGTATGCATTTCCACAATACGCCACGCCACTCTACAACTCTCCACTCTACCCCACTCCACTTCATGCTGTTCTACTATATACCAGTGCACTCTACCACATTTCACTCTATACCACTCCACTGTACGCTGGTCTACTCTAGGCCATTTCACTGTACCCCCTCCAGTCTGCCACTCCACAGCTCTCTACTGTCTGTTATTCCACTGTACAGAACTACACTCTACTCCACACAAGACTACTTCCACTCCACTGTACCTTACTCTATTCTGCGCCAATCCACTATATGGTATTCCACTCTATGCAACTACACTCTACTCCACTACAATCTATGCTCGCCTACTTATACCACTCCAGTCTACACCATTCCACTATACCCCACTCCACTGTACCTGATTCCACTGTACATCCCTCCACTATATGCCACTCCACATGATGCCACTCCACACCACTCTACAGTACACCACTGCACTCTACACCATTACACTCTACTCTATTCTGCTCTAAACTACTCAATGCTACTCAAATCCACTGTATGCCACTACATTTTACGCTACTCCGTAGTATGCTATTCCACTGTATGGAACTCCAGTGTATGCCACTTCACTCACTACGCCACTCCACTGTATTCTATTCCACTGTACACCACTGCATTGTAAACCACTCCACGTTATGCTACTCCACTGTACACCACTGCAGTGTACGCCACTCCACTCTCTGCTATTCCACTCTACACCACTCCACTCTACATCACTCAACTCTATCACTCCACTCTACAGTATTCCACTGTATGGCATTTCACTAAACCAGACTCTGCTCAACTCCACTACACAACAGTGTACAACACAGTCCTTCACTGTACACTTCACTTAACAATACTCCACTTGAGAACACAAAACTGTATGCTTTAAAATACAGTTTTATTAAAATAAAATACAAAAACATGAAAATTCAATAAAAAAATCAAAGTTCAAACCTTTGTTATAGTTAGAAACAATTGTTTGTTTTCTTTCCATGCAAATCAAACCTAAACTGCACAAAGATTACAAATTCCAAACGTATAGTTATATCTTAAATTTATAATTTAGGCATCACCTTTAAATCCCTATAACTTTACTTATTCTTAAGATACAAACCAAACTTAAACTACACAAAAATGATAAACTTACAATTATACCTTTAATTTATAATTTACACAACACATTCAAAGTATTTTAACTCTGGCACCTCCATACACAGTGTTTTGAACGCGGATCCACACTACATTAACTATAAGTTGCCACTCTAACATGCAGTGTGCTCTTACAATTGACGTGATTTCCGATGTTATAAGTGTTACTGTAAATGCTATTATTTTAGATAGTATAACTAATATGACATAAAAGGGTATAAGCAGAGCATGGAGAAGGCGCAAGTTATAGTTAATGTAGTGTGGCTACTGATTTGCCCAGACGTGGGTCCCTTGCTCACTTTGCCACTGGATTCAAGATAGCCTGGTTGATGAGGGTTATGAACCTGAAATCGGTCCCAGGATGCTTGTTTCCGGTACAGGGAAGACATGACTTGGCAGTTCGGGCTGGACTGTTCCCATGAGGCACAGGGTCAGACTGATTTGCATATGGCCATGTCTGAACTGGGGTGGTGGAGTGAGCTAAAGAATGATGATGGATTAAACCCAGATCAGTTGACTGGGGATGAGTGTTTGATTTGCTCAAATGCTCCGTCCATCATCCCCTTTGGTATTGCTACTGATTTTAGTACACAGTATGAATGTGCACGAGTTGAAATAATTTGAAGGTGCTGCGTAAATTATAAATTGTTATGTTATGTTATTAGGGTTTGAAAAGCATGACTTATCACCCGAGGGTATCCAGGTGCTGGAGCAGGTGTGTATGTCATCTGCTGGGGGTTAGTTGTAGAGCCCGGTCTTCAGCCTTTTGTAACATTCGAGAAGTGAGAAGGAGGTCCACATGAGTGGAGGGAGATTGTTCCATGTTTTGGTTGTGATGTAGGAGAAGGCTAGGCTTCCAGTTCTGCTTTTGCTGGTACGGGTGTGTGTGTGAGGGAGAGTGGGGATGAACTTATGGGTCTGGTGAGTTGGCAGAAATGCAAGTGTCTGGTCCTATGTTGTGTAGTAGCATTTGTGTATTGGCACCCAGTGGAGTCCTCTTAGGGGTGGCATGATGTGTGTGTTGCATAGTCTAGTCTGCTGGTGACTAGGGTTTGAGTGACCATAGGCCTGGTGCTCTTGAGAATCCATTTGAAGATCTTTCTGAGTATGCATAGTATGTGGAAGCAGGAGGAGCTAACTGTGTTCACTTGTAAATCCACATTGAGTTTGGTGTCTAAGATGATTCCTAGGTCTCTTGCGTGGTTCATGGGAATAGGTGTTAGACCAGGTGGAGTCTCAGGGCAAGTTCTTGTTCCTGAAGTTTAGCACTTCTGTCTTGACCCAGTTAAGTTTTAGGCAGTCGGTTTTCATCTATTCGGTGACGCTGATGATCATTGGTGAAGTTGGATGTGGTCATGATGAACTTATCAGACATTAAGAGGTTAAGTGGGGTGTCATCACCGTAGGAAATTATGTAGATGCTGGGGATATGATGACGTCAGCGAGTGGTGAAAAGGAGGGCAACACCATAACATGTTTTAAGTGCAATAAACAGGACTTTAAATTACACTCAATTACAGTACTAAAATTGGTGCAACTGTTAGCGGGTGGTGGGCAGCAGCACTGAGTTTTGGGGATCAGGACTTATTTTTCATCAACAGACTTTGACCCAGAGCAAGAGAGAGAATGATAAAAAAGAGGGAAAAGTGAAGAAGAAAAAGATAGAAAATTGTAAAAACATGAAGAAAGCGATATTAACAATGCCAGTAGGTCTGGCTTGCCTTTTGAGTCCTGACTAAAACTTTAACCTAGACTTAGCAAAGCCAGTTGGTCTTATGCTGACTAACAGCCTCTTGATTTGCCAATGCTTGTTTTAGTTTGTCATGTTTTCAGTAAAACTTTATTTTTGAGAAGACACTGAGTCCTCATCAAGATAAAAAGTAAAAATTGAGAAAAAGTAAAGATATTTTTTGGCCTTACAAAGTGCACTTTGCCCTAGCTGTCCATGGAAGTGAAAGAGCAGAATAGTCTCATTGATAGTGAGGTTAGTCAATGACTGACCTGGGATCACTCATTGACTTTGCTCTGTGCTGTAGTCGTCAGAACAAAATAGTGAATGACACAACATCAGGTCAATGCCTGAAGTGAGCTAGGTGAAAGTCCTTAAAAGTAACTATATTATATACATCTTTTTAGTAAAATCAAAAGGTTTTGGCTAATGTCCGACTGAAAAAGCCTACTGCAGTAAGAAACTGTATCATTCAAGGTAGCTTTTAGATGGATAATAGTTCATAATAAAATGCAAGAATGCCATAGTCGATGGAATGATACACCAAACAGTCAATAACATGAGGTGAGAGAGAATTGCTCTTCTGTAAAAAGCCAGAGCACACTCCATTTACATTATAAATCACTGGTAACAATAGGTCATTGCAGACAGCTGCACTGTCTAGCCAGACCTAAAAAGAACAGGCAAGAGTGAGATAAAGTAATATTATTATTTATTATTATTATTATTATCAGTCTTTATTTCGATTTTTTCAATCATTAAAGACACATGCAACAATATACACACTAAACATTAGCATCCATTAAAAGATAGTATATTACAAATTAAAAAATTGAGTTTACCCATTTTTAAAATCTTAAAAAATTAAATTATTTACAGACATGTTAATATTGCACGTATTATCCCTAATACAGATTTTACGTCATTACATATACAATTTTCTTAATCATAGATACTAGCAGGCAACACATAATATACAAGTAAAGTGGGGATTTGATACAGATCCAGGGCTTCCACAGTTAACATATAGATGGACACATAATAGTCATTACAAGACAGGGTTGACATTCGTGGCACTTCATTTCATCATGTTGTTCCTACGAATGACCCACATCCAACTCAAAAATGTTGCCAGTGCTATTACAATATATTCCTGTAGATTTGTTTTCCGAATACGAAATGCAGTTTCGCTCGATCTTGTGCCAAATTGAGCACAAATCGGCTTTATCCATTTATCTCTGGGGCACTTATAAGCTGGACAAACAAATAATATGTGCATTATAGACTCATCCATCAATGGGCAAACGGAACATGTCGAGTCATTTCCATTTTGCCATGTTGACGTTTTGGGAAGTGAGCCTACTCTAAACTGGTGATACAGTTCCTATCACTTGGTTTGGAAATAAAATCCCAATAAGCTTCAAACCTTGTTTCAAGCTTGTTCTCCAAAAACACATACCAGTAAGAGAAGTATTTTGGGTACGTGAGATGGACTTGAAAAAAGCCATGTTCCAATATGCTTCCTTATAATCTTTTTTTGATGGAAACGAGCTACCTGCTGGGTCCGCCCACAGATGTCTTAGCCCCATATCAACCAACGTGCCCCTGATGTTTTGCAACCATTTGATTTTGCTTGTTAGGTCGTATTCTTTTACATATTTTAATGCATTGGCATAGGTTATCAGCTCTGGCGTAGTCCAGAGCCTTCTCCAGTAGGCTATGGGCCTAAAACGTGCTATCTCCTCAAATGCAGTGCAGCCCAAATCTAAAAAGAGGGGTTTGAGAGGGGTAGAGGGAGGCCTCTTAAGATAAAGTAATAACTTTTGTGTGCTTTTAAATTATATATATATATATTTTTTTTTAAACAAGTTAAACACTTTCTAACTAGGTACGCAATGGAGTAGTTACTATGCTGGGGGGACGTTGTCAAAATGAGACATATTTGACAAGACCGAAACAGCCCCATTTATAAACTACAGCCCGCCAAGTACCTTTTTAGATAGACCTACATGGAGCCAATATAAGTATTTCAGTATAGTCTGAATTTGGGATAGATTTACTTGAACCCTGTTGGGCCATTAGATATGTTAAGAAGCGTTTACTAATTTTATGATGAAATTACCCTCATTTTACATCACTGGTCTAGACTTTTGACTGCTTTTTACTCTGTGGACAAGGACCTACAACACTGGGCCTGCTTTGGAGATTCTTCTTTGTGCCACCTTCTATGAGAGAAGGTAAAGGAGGGGTTGTTACCTGTTTGTTTGAATATATACATAAATATTTACATTAAAGATTGCAAACAATGTAGGACACTTTACCTATGGCCATATTGCTCATGTGTTGCATAGACCATGTGTTGCATCATGTTGTACGAACATTCTCATTCTGTTAAATATTTGGATTAAAACTGGGAGGTTCCAGTTGGTCAGTTGGTTGGCAGGCTCCCTCCTTGAAGCTGTAAATAAACCCTACTCAAACTTACCTGCCTGTAGTAAGTGCTGTATCTACAGAGGATATATTTAGTGGTGACAAGCGAACCTGCTGAACAGTGCCAAGGAGGAGAGCCTCGTAGAGAGATCTCTTATTTTCCCAGGATGGTCAGCAACCATAAATGCTAACACTGTACTGTACCGGCAGGAGGGTCTGTGCGACTCGACCGCTCCTAAAAGACTGCCTTACCTACATAAAAGGCAGATTTTGATTAGACTGCAGCTTCAATCGCACAGCAAGTATTGGCTGGATAAGAAAATAATGTAACTCTTTTTATGTGAGCACTGTGCCTGTCGCCCTCACGCAACGCGTTGTGCATCTGTCCAACGTCACTGCGTGATGTTCTAACGCGCGTCCAAGCATTGTCATTGCTTAGTTCCCTGGAGGCATGTCTACCTAGCCTTCATTTAGGGACACAGGCTCCGCCACACGTCATTGTGCTGACCAAGCGTGAGGTTGTTCGGATACACGAACGAGTGACAATGCAGCCTCCGTTCATAACGCTTGATCAGCTGCTCTTTTGAGTGGCTATGAAAACAAGCATTAGCATAGCCAATAGGTCTCGCCTTTGACTTTGCTAATATGTTTTAGCAATGTTGTACACTAGTGTGGCTGCTATTCAGTATGGCTAAAAGTTATTGGGGTAAAGGAGCATGGAGTGAAGTATTCTAAAGTTGAGTAGAGTGTAGTGTTATGGAGTGGCGTGGAATAGAGTGGTGTTGAGTTGAGTAGCATGATGTATTAAGAAGTAGAGTGGAGTGTTAAGTAATGTAGGAAGTATAATGTTGTCTGGTGAAAGTGGGTAGAGTTGAGGTGAGTGGATTGTTAGAGTGGAGTAGAGTTTTAGAGTAGAGTTGAGTGTTGTGGAGTTCTATAGAGTGTCGTGGAGTGGTGTAGAGTTGCGCTCAGTGGCGGAAAGAGTGATGTGTACAGTAGAGTGTTGTAGAGTACAGTGGCCTAGAGTGGAGTAGATTGTGAGAGTGGAGTGGCATAGAGTGAAGTGGTATAGAGTGGAGTACAGTGGAGTGGTGGTGAGCATAGTGGAGTTGCACAGAGTGTCAGAGTGGCGCTGCGTAGAGCAGAGTGGCGCTGCGCAGAGTGGATTGGTGTTGCGTATAGTGGAGTGGCATTGCATAGAGTGGAGTGGCTCTGCATGGAGTGGCATTGCATAGAGTGGAGTGGTGTTGCATGGCATTACGTGGAGTGGCGTATCATGGAGTGGTGTAAAGTGGAGAGGTGCTGCATAGAGCGGAGTGGCATTGCGTGGAGCAGAGTGGCATTGCATAAAGTGGAGTGGCATTGTGTAGAGCGCAGTGGCATGGTGTAGAGTGGAGAGGCATTCCATAGCATGGAAGGCGTGCAGTTGCAAGTGGATTTGTGTTGCATAGAGCATCAATTTTTACATTTGTTCTTGGTGTACTATCTTAATGTTATAAATCCGGTTAGTAATACTTTTAGCAGTCTGGCATAAATAACATGCAATGGAAATGCAATCAGTCTTACATTTGTTTCAGTTGGAGCTATTGGCATTGTAAATGCCAAAGTATTTTACTTATGTGTTATGAAGTGTATGTGGTGTGTAGGCAGTTGGATTGGATTAATTAGTTTTGTAATTGTGTGGTGTGTAATTGTGTGGTGTGGAGTGTATTTGTGTAGTGGCATTATGTGGCATGGTGTACTGTGGAAATATATGGTTAGCAATTATGTGGCATTCAGTGTGGAGGCATTATGTGGAGTGAGATTGTGTGTTGTGGAGTGGTAAGTAGTACAGTTTATGTGTTGTGCTGTTGAATTTTGGGGCACAATGTAGAATTGCATGGTATGGATTAGAAGAATGTGGTGTTTTGTGTTTTTTTGTTGTTGAGTTGTATTTTGTGGGTTGGTTTTAAATTATGTGGTGTGGATTGGAAATGTGTGGAGCTGAATTGTGTGGTATGGAGCTGTGTGTATAGCTTTGCGTTTTTGGTGACTGAAAATAACAAATAGGTAGGAGCTAAGCATCAGATCTGTGTGTTTAAAAAAAGGAAAGTGTTGGAGCTTTTGACATAGTAAATGTCTCTTACCTATGTGTTATAGATTGGAGTGGATATATGTGTCGTGTACCAATTATGTGGGTTGAATTGGACTTGTTGTGGTATTGTGTGCTATGAAACTGTGTGGTGTGGATTTATGTAGTGGAATTATGTGGTATGGTGTGTAGTTGTATTATGTAGACAGTAATTATGTGCTTATGAGTGCATTGGAATTATGTGGAGTGGGACTGTGTGTATTGGAGTGTAAGTATGTGGAATGGTATTTTGTGTTGTGACGTGTTATGTAGAGGAGTTTAAAGAAGAATGTACAATTGTAGGACTATTAAAAAAAGAATTAACAAAAAATGTCTTCTTTTTTTTTGTCCTTGCAATGCTGGCAACCTCTTCCTGCCTGTTGTAATGTTTGTTTGTTATAGCTTTTTTTGTTATGAATGGAGGGATATAAACAATAGGAAGGTGGAGATTGAGAAATAGTATCTTAATTACAACACGATCAGCAGACAGACACTAGGAGAGAATCAACAGATGCCAGATTCAGGGGGCACACTGAGGTGGTGCTGAGTAATGCTGAAGTGGTGCTGAGGTGGTGGTGTTCTGGTGCAGATGTGATGCTCAGGTGATGCTGAATGATAATCAGGTGGTGCTGAGTGATGCTGTGGCACTGACTCATGCTGAGGTGGTGGTACTGCACTGGTGCTTAGTGATGCTATGTTTGTGCTGTGTTGAGGTGATGCTCTGCTGATGCTGAGGTGATGCTGCATGGGTTCTGGGTTGCTGCTGAGTTGGGGCTATGTTGGTGGTGCACTGTTGTGAAAATGTGCTGTCCTGATGTTTATGTTGTGCTGCGCTGATGCTAAGGTGGTGCTGCGTTAATGCTGAGTTGGTGGTAAACTGATGAGCAGGTGGTGCTGAGCTGGTGCTGAGTGATATTGAGTTGGTGCTGTGCTGAGGTGGTGGTGCACTGATGCTGAAGTGGTGTTGCCTTGGTGCTGAGTTGCTGCTGAGGTTGGGCTGCGTTGGTGGTGGTGAACGGATTCTGAGATACTGCTGTGCAGTGCTGATGCTGAGGTGCTGATTCATGCTAAGGTGGTGGTGCTGCACTGGTGCTCAGGTGGTGCTTAGCTGGTTCTCAGGTGGTGCTGAGTGATGTTGAATGGTACTGTGCTGAGGTTATGCTGCACTGATGTTGAAGTGGTGCTGCATTGGTGCTGAGTTGCTGCTGAGGTGGGGCTGCCTTGGTGCTGAGGTGGTGCTGAGCTAGTGGTGGTGCACTGATGCGGAGATGATGCTGTGCTAATGCAGAGGTGGTGCTGCGCTGGTATGGAGGTGGTGCTGAGTAATGCTGAGATGTAGCTGTGTCATACTGAGGGAGTGCTGCTGCACTGGTGCTCAGGTGGTGCTGAGTTGGTGCTAAGTGATGCTGATGTAGTGTTGTGCTGAGTTGGTGGTGCACTGATGTGGATATGGTGCTGTGCTAATGCAGAGGTGGTGCTGTGCTGGTGCTGAGGTTGTGCTGAGTGATGCTGAGGTAGTGCTGAGTGATGCTGAGGTGGTGCTGAATGATGTTGAGTTCTGTTGAATTATGCTTAGGTGGTGGTGCTGTGGTAGTGCTGAGTGATGCTGAGTTGGTACTGTGATGAGGTGATGATGTGCTGATGTGGAGATGGTGCTGCGCTGATGCTGAAGTGTTGCTGCATGGGTCCTGAGTTGCTGCTGGGGTGGGGCAGAGCTGGTGGTGTTTCACTAATGCGGAGATTGTGCTGTGCTAATGCTGAGATGGTGCTGGGATGATTTTGACGTGGTGCTGCGCCGGTGCTAAGTTGGTTGTGCACTGAGGAGGTAGTGCTGTGCTGATGCTGAGATGGTGCTGCACTGATGCGGATGTGGTTCAGCACTGGTGCTGAGGTGGTGCTGCAATGATGAGGAGGTAGTGCTGTGCTGATGCTGAGATTGGGCTGTTCTAATGCTGAGGAGCTGGTGTTTAAGTGGTGCTGTGCCTATGTGGAGATGGCGCTGCCCTGGTGCTGCAATGATACTGATGTGGTGCTACACTGATGCTGAGTTGGTGCTGCACTGTGGTGGCTCACTGATGAGAAGGTGGTGCTGTGCTGATGCTGTGGCGGTGCTGAGTGATGCTGTGGTGTTGCTGACTGATGCTGAGGTGGTGCTGAGTGATGCTGAGATGGTCGTGCAGCACTGGTTCTGAGGTGGTGCTGAGCTGGTGCTCTGGTTGTGCTGAGTTGGTGATGTGCTGATGCTGAATTGGTGCTGCCTTGGTGCGGAGTTGCTGCTGAGGTGGGGCTGTGTTGGTGCACTGATGCTGAGATAGTGCTGTGCAGTGCTGATGTTAAGGTGGCGCTTCACTGGTGCTAAGGTGGTGTAGCGCTGATGCTGAGTTGGTGCTGCTCTGGTGGTGGTGCACTGATGAGCAGGTGGTGCTATGCTGATGCTGAGGTGGTGCTGAGGTGATGTTGAGGTAAGGCTGAGTGATGTGGATTCCCTCACCACCACCACCATTCTTTATCAGTGTCCCTTAAGGCTCGATAACCACTAACATTCAGATGCATTTAATTAGTTATAAAGCGCCACTCATAATAGTGTAGGGTGTCAGAGCACTTTGCATCACACACGAATTACACAGAGACAATCAATCATACGTGTATAAATTAGCGTAAAGAAAATGTTGCAAAAGACAGAGGACTACAGGGTGTAGGAGTCACAAGTCATGCATATTGGTAGGCAGTATTGCTAAAGAGTGCTTGGGCCCCAGAAGCACTAACTCAGAATTGAAAACAGAACACCATAGTTGGGGGTTCTCTTTAATAAAAAAGAGTCGATTTATACCCAGATGAACCCGTTTTGCTACATTAATATCTGCTCTAATCAATACTTTGCAGTGCGTGCTTTTAAAAGCAAAATAAGCTCAGAAACATTGCCCCTCTAAAGTCAGTCTCAGTGCAATCACACCACCCATGTGCCACCCCTGCGTTCTTGTTCTGCATTTATTTAATGTAGGACATTCAAATGCACATTTTACATGGGACAATCTTACAGAAGGAAATATTTTGGCCTCAGCACTAAACCGACAAGGAGAGACTTTGAACTCCTCAGCCAGCAGCCAAGCAAAGGTCCTGGAGGGGAGGAATGAGCACACGCAGCATGCATATTAAAGTATCATTTGAAGTGTCATTTAATGGAACTGAAACAATGTGCTGTGCTTAAGTAGTGGTTTACATTTCTACATGATTTAGAACTGCAGTAGCTAGAAGGCTGGCTGGCTTGGAAGCTGATATCAATGTGAGGAAGGGGAGACACAGGAAGGACAAGACGAAGAGAGACTGGGCAGTTTCAAGGGCCCCGTTAACGAGGCAATAAATAACATTTATAGCCTTGTACGGCCCAGAGCTGCTGTCGCAGTATTTTTGTGCCTGTTTCCGAAGGAAATTAAAGGAGGCAGTCTTAAAACCACAATAATTAATTGCTTGCATTCCAAGCCAACCTGGGAGTTGCCTTCCGGAAGAATATAAAAGAATTCCAGCCACATGGAAGGAACTGGGAGGGTGAATGCTGCTATGTCTGAGCACCCACAGTGTAACATGAGGTTCAAAGCATAATAAAATAGTCCCTCCATGAGCAGATCAACAGAACAAAGCGTAATGATATTGTACTAAGTCCCTGCTCTGTAGAGGAAAAAGGAGGGACAAAGAGGCAGGACTGGCCACTAGTAAGCTAGGATTTTTAATAGGACATTGAAACAAACAAATGAGAATCAAGAAATGGCATTTGGCCCAGATAGATATATGTATACTAAAGTATACAAGAGGTCGTACGCCTACCCTCAACCTAAAACTGACTGTTTCTGCACTGGAATCAGACACACTGTCAGCAGAAATTAAAATAAAAGCTTTCAGGTTTGGAGCGTTTCTCGACAGTTGCACAGAAAAGCTAACAGACAGAGCAAGAAGACAATCATCTAAAAAAAGAAATGAATAAAACATTAATGGATGAAAGAAAAGGAGGTGTGATTCCATAAAACTTTAATATGGAACAATTATTAACTATCTCTAGTAAAACAATCTGCTTATGCGCTCCCTTCCCAACATAAAAAAAACCTTCATTACAGAATTCTTCAGTTGCTATTAACTGCGTACATGTTTTTTTTTGTAAGGATGTAGACATTGGGGGCCTCATTTATGATGTTTTGGCATAGAACAGCGCCTCAAGGAATCTTTCTGTGCTGACCTATGTCAAAACAAAAAGGAGAATGCACAATATCTATGTGATATGGTGCATTACTGTCCTTTGCCCCAGCGCCGGAACACAATGGGCTGCCATGTGACAACGCAGGCACCCTTGCACCATCTTTCAAGGGTGTAAGGCACTGCTGGGCTGATTGATTTTGTGCAGGAAGGGACATCTTCCTGTACAAAATCAATTAATTCAGGTGATTTCCTCTTTTTATGTGTGCTGCAAGATGCAGCACACATAGAAAAATGAAAAAAAAGAGGAGAAATGACATCCTTGGCTTAACGTTAGATTCGGGGAATGTGTCAGATTCCATGAGTGTCACAGAACACCCACAACATGACCCAGGGAACGCCCGTTCTGTGCAGTATTCTGCATGAAAGGGGCACATATTTACACAGCCATGCAAAGCCACGCAAAGTGGATTTAAATGGCCCTATAAATATGCTGGGGCACATTACACCACTGGAACGTCACAAAAGTGATGTTCCGGTGCTGCAAGGGGCTTTATAAATGAGGCCCTCATTGTTTTGCCCAAAATCACAGAGATGGTAAGCCTCCGACTGAGACTGTAGACTGAGGTCACCAGGTTTAAAATCTGCTGCTGAAGCTATGAAGCCATATCTTATGTTCTTGATGTTTATTTGTTTTTATTAACAGACATAGAGCTGTGCTCATTCCTTTCCTCCTTTTCACTAGGCACAAGGACTGGTTGTTAGGCAGCAAACTGCTTTTATCTTGGGCTTGTGGAAGTACCTAATTCCTGGACTGGAAGGACAGCGTCTGACATTTTACCTCGGTCTTTGAATGTACAGGTTCACTGACAGAATATCCGTGTACAAAATATAGTTGTAAAAAAACATGGATAAAAAATATATAATTCAAAAATATCGACTCCCTATACTTTAACAGGTAAGTACAAAAATATTTTTACAAAATATCTTAGTCAAAGATATAGGTGTCGATTCCGATCCTGTAGAACCCGGGTACGAATCGTCGGACGGAGCGTTTTCTCCGTACGGCTCGTACCCGGGAAAACCACCTTACAAACATGCAAGTACGATTCATGCAGAAACACCATTTCCGTACGAATCGTAAAAACCACCGACCGACACAAAAATATCCACAATTCCGATCCGGGACACCGCGTACGTGACGTCCGGACGGAGTCAGGCAGCGTTACACGAACCAGCAAGTACGATACGTGCCCACGTCACTCCGAACGGATAATATTTTACGGTAGCCAAAAACTGCCGGGAAATCAGGACGACGCGCAGAAGGAGCACCTGTACGCGACGGACAGCCATGGACCCCACCCTACATGTCTTCCCGGCCCTCATAACAGTCGACCTGGTGTACAGGAACCGATGCAGACGCTGCAGAAGGTCAGAACAACACCCAGGGACAAAGGGGGGGCAGGGGCAGGAAATATAATCCCCACCCAAGTAATACATTATACAAGCCCTGTACATACCTGACCCCCAGGAACTGGTAACTTCGGGGGGTGGGGGCGTGTCCATCAAGGCCTGCGTCCGCCACAACGGAAGTGGACGCGTCCCGTCACCACAACAATTGTGGTACGCACCGTACCCACGCCTTAAGAGCGTGGGTACGGGTCGTACCACGTCTACCCCTACGTCACCCCAACAATGGCGGTACGACCCGTACCCACGTTCTAAAGGCATGGGTACGGGCCGTACCGCCATTGTTGGGGTGACGTAGGGGTAGGCGTGATGCGATCCGTACCCACACTCTGAAGGCCTGGGTATGGGACGTACCCCTACGGCACCCCAACAGTGGGGGTACGGGCCGTACCCAGGCCTTCAGAGCGTGGGTACGGGTCGCACCACGCCTACCCCTACGTCACCCCAACAATGGTGGTACGGCCCGTACCCAGGCCTTCAGAAAGTGGGTACGGGTCGCACCACGCCTACCCCTACGTCACCCCAACAATGGTGGTACGGCCCGTACCCAGGCCTTCAGAACGTGGGTACGGGCCGTACCACCATTGTTGGGGTGACGTAGGGGTAGGCGTGTTATGACCCGTACCCATGCTCTCAAGGCCTGGGTACGGGTCGAACCCCAACGGCACCCCGACATTGGGGGTACGGCCCGTACCCATGCCTTTAGGACATGGGTACGGGTCGTACCACGCCAGTGGACAGACACATAGGGGTGTGTGCCTATCACTCCCAGCAGTGCCCAGACATAGGAGGGGTGGGTGCAGAGTCCTCCCAGCAGTGCCCAGACATGGGAGGGGTGGGTGCAGAGGCCTCCCAGCAGTGCCCAGACATGGGAGAGGTGGGAGCAGAGGCCTCCCAGCAGTGCCCAGACATAGGAGGGGTGGGTGCCTATCACTCCCAGCAGTGCCCAGACATAGGAGGGGTGGGTGCCTATCACTCCCAGCAGTTCCCAGACCTAGGAGGGGTGGGTGCAGAGGCCTCCCAGCAGTGCCCAGACATAGGAGGGGTGGGTGCAGAGGCCTCCCAGCAGTGCCCAGACATGGGAGGAGTGGGTGCAGAGGCCTCCCAGCAGTGCCTAGACATAGGAGGGGTGGTTGCATATCACTCCAGCAGTGCCCAGACATGGGAGGGGTGGGTGCAGAGGCCTCCCAGCAGTGCCCAGACATAGGAGGGGTGGGTGCCTATCACTCCCAGCAGTGCCCAGACATAGGAGGGGTGGGTGCCTATCACTCCCAGCAGTGCCCAGACATAGGAGGGGTGGGTGCAGAGGCCTCCCAGCAGTGGCCAGACATAGGAGGGGTGGGTGCAGAGGCCTCCCAGCAGTGCCCAGACATGGGAGGGGTGGGTGCAGAGGCCTCCCAGCAGTGCCCAGACATAGGAGGGGTGGGTGCCTATCACTCCCAGCAGTGCCCAGACATAGTAGGGGTGGGTGCAGAGTCTTCCCAGCAGTGCCCAGACACAGGAGGTGTGGGTGCAGAGGCCATCCAGCAGTGCCCGGACATAGGAGGGGTGGGTGCCTATCACTCCCAGCAGTGCCCAGACATATGAGGGGTGGGTGCCTATAACTCCCAGCAATGCCCAGACATAGGAGGGGTGGGTGCAGAGGCCTCCCAGCAGTGCCCAGACATGGGAGGGGTGGGTGCAGAGTCCTCCCAGCAGTGCCCAGACACAGGAGGTGTGGGTGCAGAGGCCATCCAGCAGTGCCCGGACATAGGAGGGGTGGGTGCCTATCACTCCCAGCAGTGCCCAGACATATGAGGGGTGGGTGCCTATAACTCCCAGCAATGCCCAGACATAGGAGGGGTGGGTGCCTATCACTCCCAGCAGTGCCCAGACATATGAGGGGTGGGTGCCTATCACTCCCAGCAGTGCCCAGACATGGGAGGGGTGGATGCAGAGGCCTCCCAGCAGTGCCCAGACATAGGAGGGGTGGGTGCCTATCACTCCCAGCAGTGCCCAGACATAGGAGGGGTGTGTGCCTATCACTCCCAGCAGTGCCCAGACATATGAGGGGTGGGTGCCTATAACTCCCAGCAGTGCCCAGACATAGGAGGGGTGGGTGCCTATCACTCCCAGCAGTGCCCAGACATATGAGGGGTGGGTGCCTATAACTCCCAGCAATGCCCAGACATAGGAGGGGTGGGTGCAGAGGCCTCCCAGCAGTGCCCAGACATGGGAGGGGTGGGTGCAGAGTCCTCCCAGCAGTGCCCAGACACAGGAGGTGTGGGTGCAGAGGCCATCCAGCAGTGCCCGGACATAGGAGGGGTGGGTGCCTATCACTCCCAGCAGTGCCCAGACATATGAGGGGTGGGTGCCTATAACTCCCAGCAATGCCCAGACATAGGAGGGGTGGGTGCCTATCACTCCCAGCAGTGCCCAGACATATGAGGGGTGGGTGCCTATCACTCCCAGCAGTGCCCAGACATGGGAGGGGTGGATGCAGAGGCCTCCCAGCAGTGCCCAGACATAGGAGGGGTGGGTGCCTATCACTCCCAGCAGTGCCCAGACATAGGAGGGGTGTGTGCCTATCACTCCCAGCAGTGCCCAGACATATGAGGGGTGGGTGCCTATAACTCCCAGCAGTGCCCAGACATAGGAGGGGTGGGTGCCTATCACTCCCAGCAGTGCCCAGACATATGAGGGGTGGGTGCCTATCACTCCCAGCAGTGCCCAGACATGGGAGGGGTGGCTGCAGAGGCCTCCCAGCAGTGGCCAGACATAGGAGGGGTGGGTGCCTATCACTCCCAGCAGTGCCCAGACATAGGAGGGGTGGGTGCCTATCACTCCCAGCAGTGCCCAGACATAGGAGGGGTGTGTGCCTATCACTCCCAGCAGTGGCCAGACATAGGAGGGGTGGGTGCAGAGGCCTCCTAGCAGTGGCCAGATATGGGAGGGGTGGGTGCAGAGGCCTCCCAGCAATGCCCAGACATGGGAGGGGTGGGTGCAGAGGCCTCCCAGCAGTGCCCAGACATAGGAGGGGTGGGTGCCTATCACTCCCAGCAGTGCCCAGACATAGGAGGGGTGGGTGCCTATCACTCCCAGCAACCAGACATAGGAGGGGTAGGTGCCTATCACTCCCAGCAGTACCCAGACATAGGAGGGGTCGGTGCCTATCACTCCCAGCAGTGCCCAGACATAGGACGGGTGGGTGCAGAGGCCTCCCAGCAGTGCCCAGACATGGGAGGGGTAGGCGTGATGCGATCCGTACCCACACTCTGAAGGCCTGGGTATGGGACGTACCCCTACGGCACCCCAACAGTGGGGGTACGGGCCGTACCCAGGCCTTCAGAGCGTGGGTACGGGTCGCACCACGCCTACCCCTACGTCACCCCAACAATGGTGGTACGGCCCGTACCCAGGCCTTCAGAAAGTGGGTACGGGTCGCACCACGCCTACCCCTACGTCACCCCAACAATGGTGGTACGGCCCGTACCCAGGCCTTCAGAACGTGGGTACGGGCCGTACCACCATTGTTGGGGTGACGTAGGGGTAGGCGTGTTATGACCCGTACCCATGCTCTCAAGGCCTGGGTACGGGTCGAACCCCAACGGCACCCCGACATTGGGGGTACGGCCCGTACCCATGCCTTTAGGACATGGGTACGGGTCGTACCACGCCAGTGGACAGACACATAGGGGTGTGTGCCTATCACTCCCAGCAGTGCCCAGACATAGGAGGGGTGGGTGCAGAGTCCTCCCAGCAGTGCCCAGACATGGGAGGGGTGGGTGCAGAGGCCTCCCAGCAGTGCCCAGACATGGGAGAGGTGGGTGCAGAGGCCTCCCAGCAGTGCCCAGACATAGGAGGGGTGGGTGCCTATCACTCCCAGCAGTGCCCAGACATAGGAGGGGTGGGTGCCTATCACTCCCAGCAGTTCCCAGACCTAGGAGGGGTGGGTGCAGAGGCCTCCCAGCAGTGCCCAGACATGGGAGGAGTGGGTGCAGAGGCCTCCCAGCAGTGCCTAGACATAGGAGGGGTGGTTGCATATCACTCCAGCAGTGCCCAGACATGGGAGGGGTGGGTGCAGAGGCCTCCCAGCAGTGCCCAGACATAGGAGGGGTGGGTGCCTATCACTCCCAGCAGTGCCCAGACATAGGAGGGGTGGGTGCCTATCACTCCCAGCAGTGCCCAGACATAGGAGGGGTGGGTGCAGAGGCCTCCCAGCAGTGCCCAGACATGGGAGGGGTGGGTGCAGAGTCCTCCCAGCAGTGCCCAGACACGGGAGGTGTGGGTGCAGAGGCCATCCAGCAGTGCCCGGACATAGGAGGGGTGGGTGCCTATCACTCCCAGCAGTGCCCAGACATATGAGGGGTGGGTGCCTATAACTCCCAGCAGTGCCCAGACATAGGAGGGGTGGGTGCCTATCACTCCCAGCAGTGCCCAGACATATGAGGGGTGGGTGCCTATCACTCCCAGCAGTGCCCAGACATGGGAGGGGTGGCTGCAGAGGCCTCCCAGCAGTGGCCAGACATAGGAGGGGTGGGTGCCTATCACTCCCAGCAGTGCCCAGACATAGGAGGGGTGTGTGCCTATCACTCCCAGCAGTGGCCAGACATAGGAGGGGTGGGTGCAGAGGCCTCCTAGCAGTGGCCAGATATGGGAGGGGTGGGTGCAGAGGCCTCCCAGCAATGCCCAGACATGGGAGGGGTGGGTGCAGAGGCCTCCCAGCAGTGCCCAGACATAGGAGGGGTGGGTGCCTATCACTCCCAGCAGTGCCCAGACATAGGAGGGGTGGGTGCCTATCACTCCCAGCAACCAGACATAGGAGGGGTAGGTGCCTATCACTCCCAGCAGTACCCAGACATAGGAGGGGTCGGTGCCTATCACTCCCAGCAGTGCCCAGACATAGGACGGGTGGGTGCAGAGGCCTCCCAGCAGTGCCCAGACATGGGAGGGGTGGGTGCAGAGGCCTCCCAGCAGTGCCCAGACATGGGAGGGGTGGGTGCCTATCACTCCCAGCAGTGCCCAGACATATGAGGGGTGGATGCCTATCACTCCCAGCAGTGGCCAGACATATGAGGGGTGGGTGCCTATCACTCCCACAGTGCCCAGACATAGGAGGGGTGGGTGCCTATCACTCCCAGCAGTGCCCAGACATAGGAGGGGTGGGTGCAGAGGCCTCCCAGCAGTGCCCAGACATAGGAGGGGTGGGTGCAGAGGCCTCCCAGCAGTGCCCAGACATGGGAGGGGTGGGTGCAGAGGCCTCCCAGCAGTGCCCAGACATAGGAGGGGTGGGTGCCTATCACTCCCAGCAGTGCCCAGACATAGTGGGGGTGGGTGCCTATCACTCCCAGGAGTGCCCAGACATAGGAGGGGTGGGTGCCTATCACTCCCAGCAGTGCCCAGACATAGGAGGGGTGGGTGCAGAGGCCTCCCAGCAGTGCCCAGACATGGGAGGGGTGGGTGCAGAGTCCTCCCAGCAGTGCCCAGACACAGGAGGTGTTGGTGCAGAGGCCATCCAGCAGTGCCCGGACATAGGAGGGGTGGGTGCCTATCACTCCCAGCAGTGCCCAGACATAGGAGGGGTGGGTGCCTATCACTCCCAGCAGTGCCCAGACATATGAGGGGTGGGTGCCTATCACTCCCAGCAGTGCCCAGACATAGGAGGGGTGGGTGCCTATCACTCCCAGCAGTGCCCAGACATAGGAGGGGTGTGTGCCTATCACTCCCAGCAGTGCCCAGACATAGGAGAGGTGGGTGCAGAGGCCTCCCAGCAGTGCCCAGACATAGGACGGGTGGGTGCAGAGGCCTCCCAGCAGTGCCCAGACATGGGAGGGGTGGGTGCAGAGGCCTCCCAGCAGTGCCCAGACATGGGAGGGGTGGGTGCCTATCACTCCCAGCAGTGCCCAGACATAGGAGGGGTGGGTGCCTATCACTCCCAGCAGTACCCAGACATAGGAGGGGTGGGTGCCTATCACTCCCAGCAGTGCCCAGACATAGGAGGGGTGGGTGCAGAGGCCTCCCAGCAGTGCCCAGACATAGGAGGGGTGGGTGCAGAGGCCTCCCAGCAGTGCCCAGACATGGGAGGGGTGGGTGCAGAGGCCTCCCAGCAGTGCCCAGACATAGGAGGGGTGGGTGCCTATCACTCCCAGCAGTGCCCAGACATAGTAGGGGTGGGTGCAGAGTCCTCCCAGCAGTGCCCAGACACAGGAGGTGTGGGTGCAGAGGCCATCCAGCAGTGCCCGGACATAGGAGGGGTGGGTGCCTATCACTCCCAGCAGTGCCCAGACATATGAGGGGTGGGTGCCTATAACTCCCAGCAATGCCCAGACATAGGAGGGGTGGGTGCAGAGGCCTCCCAGCAGTGCCCAGACATGGGAGGGGTGGGTGCAGAGTCCTCCCAGCAGTGCCCAGACACAGGAGGTGTGGGTGCAGAGGCCATCCAGCAGTGCCCAGACATAGGAGGGGTGGGTGCTTATCACTCCCAGCAGTGCCCAGACATATGAGGGGTGGGTGCCTATAACTCCCAGCAGTGGTCAGACATATGAGGGGTGGGTGCCTATCACTCCCAGCAGTGCCCAGACATATGAGGGGTGGGTGCCTATAACTCCCAGCAATGCCCAGACATAGGAGGGGTGGGTGCCTATCACTCCCAGCAGTGCCCAGACATATGAGGGGTGGGTGCCTATCACTCCCAGCAGTGCCCAGACATGGGAGGGGTGGATGCAGAGGCCTCCCAGCAGTGCCCAGACACGGGAGGTGTGGGTGCCTATCACTCCCAGCAGTGCCCAGACATAGGAGGGGTGTGTGCCTATCACTCCCAGCAGTGCCCAGACATAGGAGGTGTGGGTGCAGAGGCCTCCTAGCAGTGCCCAGACATGGGAGGGGTGGGTGCAGAGGCCTCCCAGCAGTGCCCAGACATGGGAGGGGTGGGTGCAGAGCCTCCCAGCAGTGCCCAGACATAGGAGGGGTGGGTGCCTATCACTCCCAGCAGTGCCCAGACATAGGAGGGGTGGGTGCCTATCACTCCCAGCAACCAGACATAGGAGGGGTAGGTGCCTATCACTCCCAGCAGTACCCAGACATAGGAGGGGTCGGTGCCTATCACTCCCAGCAGTGCCCAGACATAGGACGGGTGGGTGCAGAGGCCTCCCAGCAGTGCCCAGACATGGGAGGGGTGGGTGCAGAGGCCTCCCAGCAGTGCCCAGACATGGGAGGGGTGGGTGCCTATCACTCCCAGCAGTGCCCAGACATATGAGGGGTGGGTGCCTATCACTCCCAGCAGTGGCCAGACATATGAGGGGTGGGTGCCTATCACTCCCACAGTGCCCAGACATAGGAGGGGTGGGTGCCTATCACTCCCAGCAGTGCCCAGACATAGGAGGGGTGGGTGCAGAGGCCTCCCAGCAGTGCCCAGACATAGGAGGGGTGGGTGCAGAGGCCTCCCAGCAGTGCCCAGACATGGGAGGGGTGGGTGCAGAGGCCTCCCAGCAGTGCCCAGACATAGGAGGGGTGGGTGCCTATCACTCCCAGCAGTGCCCAGACATAGTGGGGGTGGGTGCCTATCACTCCCAGGAGTGCCCAGACATAGGAGGGGTGGGTGCCTATCACTCCCAGCAGTGCCCAGACATAGGAGGGGTGGGTGCAGAGGCCTCCCAGCAGTGCCCAGACATGGGAGGGGTGGGTGCAGAGTCCTCCCAGCAGTGCCCAGACACAGGAGGTGTTGGTGCAGAGGCCATCCAGCAGTGCCCGGACATAGGAGGGGTGGGTGCCTATCACTCCCAGCAGTGCCCAGACATAGGAGGGGTGGGTGCCTATCACTCCCAGCAGTGCCCAGACATATGAGGGGTGGGTGCCTATCACTCCCAGCAGTGCCCAGACATAGGAGGGGTGGGTGCCTATCACTCCCAGCAGTGCCCAGACATAGGAGGGGTGTGTGCCTATCACTCCCAGCAGTGCCCAGACATAGGAGGGGTGTGTGCCTATCACTCCCAGCAGTGCCCAGACATAGGACGGGTGGGTGCAGAGGCCTCCCAGCAGTGCCCAGACATGGGAGGGGTGGGTGCAGAGGCCTCCCAGCAGTGCCCAGACATGGGAGGGGTGGGTGCCTATCACTCCCAGCAGTGCCCAGACATAGGAGGGGTGGGTGCCTATCACTCCCAGCAGTACCCAGACATAGGAGGGGTGGGTGCCTATCACTCCCAGCAGTGCCCAGACATAGGAGGGGTGGGTGCAGAGGCCTCACAGCAGTGCCCAGACATAGGAGGGGTGGGTGCAGAGGCCTCCCAGCAGTGCCCAGACATGGGAGGGGTGGGTGCAGAGGCCTCCCAGCAGTGCCCAGACATAGGAGGGGTGGGTGCCTATCACTCCCAGCAGTGCCCAGACATAGTAGGGGTGGGTGCCTATCACTCCCAGCAGTGCCCAGACATAGGAGGGGTGGGTGCCTATCACTCCCAGCAGTGCCCAGACATAGGAGGGGTGGGTGCAGAGGCCTCCCAGCAGTGCCCAGACATGGGAGGGGTGGGTGCAGAGTCCTCCCAGCAGTGCCCAGACACGGGAGGTGTGGGTGCAGAGGCCATCCAGCAGTGCCCGGACATAGGAGGGGTGGGTGCCTATCACTCCCAGCAGTGCCCAGACATATGAGGGGTGGGTGCCTATCACTCCCAGCAGTGCCCAGACATAGGAGGGGTGGGTGCCTATCACTCCCAGCAGTGCCCAGACATATGAGGGGTGGGTGCCTATCACTCCCAGCAGTGCCCAGACATGGGAGGGTGGATGCAGAGGCCTCCCAGCAGTGCCCAGACATAGGAGGGGTGGGTGCCTATCACTCCCAGCAGTGCCCAGACATAGGAGGGGTGGGTGCCTATCACTCCCAGCAGTGCCCAGACATAGGAGAGGTGTGTGCCTATCACTCCCAGCAGTGCCCAGACATAGGAGGGGTGGGTGCAGAGGCCTCCTAGCAGTGCCCAGACATGGGAGGGGTGGGTGCAGAGGCCTCCTAGCAGTGCCCAGACATGGGAGGGGTGGGTGCAGAGGCCTCCCAGCAGTGCCCAGACATAGGAGGGGTGGGTGCCTATCACTCCCAGCAGTGCCCAGACATAGGAGGGGTGGGTGCCTATCACTCCCAGCAACCAGACATAGGAGGGGTGGGTGCCTATCACTCCCAGCAGTACCCAGACATAGGAGGGGTCGGTGCCTATCACTCCCAGCAGTGCCCAGACATAGGACGGGTGGGTGCAGAGGCCTCCCAGCAGTGCCCAGACATGGGAGGGGTGGGTGCAGAGGCCTCCCAGCAGTGCCCAGACATGGGAGGGGTGGGTGCCTATCACTCCCAGCAGTGCCCAGACATATGAGGGGTGGGTGCCTATCACTCCCATCAGTGGCCAGACATGAGGGGTGGGTGCCTATCACTCCCACAGTGCCCAGACATAGGAGTGGTGGGTGCCTATCACTCCCAGCAGTGCCCAGACATAGGAGGGGTGGGTGCAGAGGCCTCCCAGCCGTGCCCAGACATAGGAGGGGTGGGTGCAGAGGCCTCCCAGAAGTGCCCAGACATGGGAGGGGTGGGTGCAGAGGCCTCCCAGCAGTGCCCAGACACAGGAGGGGTGGGTGCAGAGGCCTCCCAGCAGTGCCCAGACATAGGAGGGGTGGGTGCTTATCACTCCCAGCAGTGCCCAGACATATGAGGGGTGGGTGCCTATAACTCCCAGCAGTGGTCAGACATATGAGGGGTGGGTGCCTATCACTCCCAGCAGTGCCCAGTCATAGGAGGGGTGGTTGCCTATCACTCCCAGCAGTGCCCAGACATATGAGGGGTGGGTGCCTATCACTCCCAGCAGTGCCCAGACATGGGAGGGGTGGGTGCAGAGGCCTCCCAGCAGTGCCCAGACATAGGAGGGGTGGGTGCCTATTACTCCCAGCAGTGCCCAGACATAGGCGGGGTGGGTGCCTATCACTCCCAGCAGTGCCCAGACATAGGAGGGGTGGGTGCAGAGGCCTCCTAGCAGTGCCCAGACATGGGAGGGGTGGGTGCAGAGGCCTCCCAGCAGTGCCCAGACATGGGAGGGGTGGGTGCAGAGGCCTCCCAGCACTGCCCAGACATAGGAGGGGTGGGTGCCTATCACTCCCAGCAGTGCCCAGACATAGAGGGGTCTATCACTCCCAGGTCTGCAAAATCTTCCTCGTGTGCTGCATGCTGCACAACATGGCAGTGGAGAAAGCTGTGCCACTCATCCTGGATCCGGATGAGCAGGAACATCCACCCGTGGAGGATGAAGGGCTTGGTGACGAGGCAAGTGATGTGGAGGAGGAGGAAGAGGACATCCGGAGTCGGCTCATACGCAACTTCTTTGCTTAGTGGTGAGTTCCAGTGTCTGAGTGTGCACGCATTGAGCCTTGTGTGGCATGTGTTGCAATGTGTGGGTCCATCTGCATGTATGTGTGTTTGGATGTGTCACTCGAGTGATGGTGTAATGAAAGAATGTTTTTCATGAGACACTATTTTCACCTAGCATGTTGACAACCTTATACGTGTCGAGTACATGCCAATGCATGCGGATGTGTTTCTTTTGGCTGACTTCTTGTGTGTCTCTCATCCCCAGGTATTTGCTCATGCTGTCTGCTGGTGGCATCGTTGTGCTCCTGCTATTCCTCATGGATACAGCAACGTGTGCTGAATCAGCATTACATGCACGGACATGTTGAAAATTCTCCTTAGGGTAAGGGATGCAGCACGGCTTTTTGGGTGTGGTATTTGTTTGGAATGTGTGTGCACTGCTCCTGTTCATGTTTGGTTACTTTGCATACATGTAGAATCACCATGGGGCACATGACATGGAGCTGGATTCACATGAATTGATAGTCACACTTGGTGACAGTCATCTGTGATGGGATTGTGGATTATGATGAAGGCATCAATGTGTGTAACACAGCCCTCGGAAACATACGGGATGCACCGGGTTGACATAGTATGGGACATCCCCATTAGAGGCTCAATGGTGAATTGCAGCCTCTCCGTGAGCAGCAGGGGGTGTTTAGCTTAAACCCATCACTTGTGTGCCAGTTCTATGGATTTCCAGCATCTGTGGTGCAAAGGGGGGTGCCAGTGGGGGTCCCACATGTTCATCCACATGACCTGTGCATCTGTTAATATAGATGCATTTGCCTTCCGGCGAACATGACTAATAAAGGTGTCCCTCAGCCTCCAAGGTGCCTCATCTCTGTCAATGCAGGTCTCTTGCCACTGTGCATGCGGCATGTCTGGCATAGTTATCACAGATTGTGCATATGAGTCTATGTGCAGAGTAGCAAGATGCAAGCTGTTTGTCAGGGATTATAATCTGTATTGTGCATGATGTCCATGGCTGTGTAGGTATTTTGGCATCTCAGTCCCCACAACGGCCACTTTGCTGATTGTGCATCCATTGTCTGTGTGTGCCATGTTGAACCAGACACTCCTTCCTTAACATACACCTTTTGCAGTAGTCCTTTCTGACATCCTTGTCTTTGTGTGCAACTTGTGGCATGGTTTTCAGGACATGGCGCCTGCTGCTGCAGGCCCTGCAGCAAGGGCACACAGAGTTTCTATATTTGGCCTCACACACACGCCTCTGAGATGCACCCCCCTTCCTCCCTCCACCCATTCATTTGGGTGTAATCAGCTTGTGTGTGACACAGTTGCGGTGGCAAAGGCTGAACCCTCTGCACATGCTACGTGCACATTGCACGTGCCTCATTTCCTTGCATGTGCCACATCACGCTACACCATGATGTTGAGGCCACCCACCAAGCAATGTCCATCCAATACATCTGTTGCATGCACTAGTCGGCCACACAACACATTTGCATAATGAGTGTGCAACCACAACTGCCTACACAGCGCTGGCACGCCTTCCAGGCCCTGTCACAACAACCAGGTCATGTCCCTCATACTCCCCACCGGCTCTGTACCCCAACAAGGCCATGGGAGTGGTACTCCAGGCCTCTGCATGTAGTATGGAGTCGTTGTGGGACACATGGCACAGGTATCGTGTCTCAGCGTGCCAGTCAACAATGTGTCCTGGATCCCCCTCTACACCATGACATGCGCACTGCATCTCATCATCATCTGGTGTCCCATTGACAGCCAGGTGCTCCTCACCCTCCCCAAAGTCGCAGTCCTTTCCAGTTCTCATATTGAATAATGCATGGTATCCATTGGCAGATGGCTGAACATCAGCCACCTGATGCTGGACTTGTACAGGTCTGAGGTGTTCATCTGCGGATTGTCCCCTTACAGGTGGCTCAACTGCTTGTGTCCCACCCGCAAGGGCCCTGCACAGGCACACAGTGTCCACGCACACGAGCTGGTGTGCATCATGGATTGCTTGCTCACATGTGCTATGCTGATCACCAGCATCTGTACCTCAGGCTGCAGCACACTCTGCATTATGCACAAGATCCACAGTTCGATCCACCTCAAGGCAAGACAGACCATCCCCCAGGTCAACTACAACATCCGTGTCAAATCCTACCCTGCCCTCTATGGACAAGTATGTTACAACTCCCATGATACTTGTCCACATCCAGGGTGCATCTGCACAGCTCTGCTTCAGCATCCGGCGACCCAGCCTGTTAGACGGACCGGGAGGGTCGGCCGAGGTCAGGGGGAGAGGTCTCCGGGGAGAGCCGTCTCCAGCGATCGTACAGACAAGTAACTTCCCCCCCACAGACAGACACCACACAAGGATAAGATTTAGCGTTCTTTATATGCACTTCTTAAGGTACGATGAAATAGTACAAGGAGGTCTGGACTCAGGGGTCCCCTCGATTTAGGTCTCTTAGGATAGGGAAGGGGTAGCGGGACAGTCTGTTTACCAGTCAGGTAGTTCGGATGAGATGATGGTTAGCTCACAATCCTCGAGCTTGGTGGTGTAGCTGGTACGGGCCGCGGCAGCGCCAGCAGGTCCCGGTAGAGATGGTCGATACACGGTCCGCGGCAGCGCCAGCAGGTCCCAGTGAAGATGGTCAATGTACGGTCCGCGGCAGCGCCAGCAGGTCCCGGTGAGGATGGTCGTTACAACGGGCCGCGGCAGCGCCAGCAGGTCCCGACGAGGATGGATGTTGCAGAAGGCCGCGGCAGCGCCAGCAGGCAGGACGATAGTTCGCAAGATAGGGCTACGGCAGCGCCAGTAGTCCGTCAAGGCTGAGTTCTCTCGGTGTCTCTCGACTCCAGGATACAACTCCTTCCTGCTCCGGAGCTGCTCCAGTTATAGGGCAGGCGCCCTTTGATGTCCGGGCCCTCGCACTTGGAGGTCGGAGGGTCCGGGATGAAGGTGTCCAGACACCCAGCAGGGGGTGGAGCCAGCGCCTGGGGGAGCTGGAGGCGATCGGCACCTGGCGGGGGAAGAGCTCTTGACGCTTCGTTCTCCCATTGACCTGCCAAGTGGTCCGCTCACCTCCTGGGTGGATGGTGGTGCCGGGATGTCGGGGCCGGCCAGGCCCAGGGTTAGGGTCGGGGGGAGGCCGCGCGGCCTCGTGGTGCAGGGCCCAAGATGGCGGCTTGACCCGGCCGGGGAAGCCGGTGGGGCTGGGGCCCGTGATGCATGGAGGTCCGAGGGCAGAAGTTCCGTCGGGAGACGGGGTGCAGGTGCTTTTCGTGGGTCACGCCTGGCGGGCCGGAGCTTGGGCCCTGTCGTGCGGGGAGGGAGCGAGCCCTTCGTGTGGCCTGTCCAACATGCGTCCCCCCCAGCTGAAGGCAGGGAGAGTCACCCATCTTCTTGGGGACTCTCCTCGTCGAGGCGGAAAAATCGTGACAGGCCATCCGCGTTGGCGTGGTCTTGGCCCGGTCGGTGCTCCACGGTGAAGTCCATTCCCTGCAGGGAAATGGACCAGCGCAATAGTTTTGGGTTCTCCCCCCGCATCTGCATCAGCCACTGCAGGGGTCGATGGTCGGTTTGTACCCGGAAGTGGGTACCGAAGAGATAGGGCCGGAGCTTTTTGAGGGCCCATACCACTGCGAAGGCCTCCCTCTCGATGGTGCTCCAGCGCTGTTCTCGGGCCAGGAGACGTCGACTGATGAAGGCCACCGGCTGGTCATGACCCTCGGGGTTTAATTGAGAAAGAACGGCCCCGATGCCGTGGTCGGAGGCGTCTGTCTGTACCACGAATTCCCGACTGTAATCGGGGGCCTGGAGCACAGGGGCGGTGCACAGGGCGGCCTTCAGCTTCTCGAAGGCCGCTTGACAATCGGGGGTCCAGTTAATCCGCTTTGGTTGGTTCTTGGACGTGAGACCCGTGAGGGGCCCCACGATGCTGCCGTAGTCCTTCACGAACCGCCGGTAGTAGCCGGTGAGCCCCAAGAAGGCTCGGACCTCGGTCTGGGTGACGGGGGGCTGCCAGGACTGGATGGCAGCAATCTTAAGTTGCAGCGGGGCCACCAGCCCGCTTCCCACTTGGTGCCCAAGGTAGGTCACGGACCCTTGGCCAATTTGGCATTTGCCGGCCTTAATTGTGAGGCCGGCCCGCTGGAGGGCCTGTAGGACCTCTTGGAGGTGGAGGAGGTGGTCGGACCAGTGGCGGCTGTATACAGCGATATCGTCCAGGTAGGCAGCGCTGAACTCTTCGAGCCCCGCCAAGACCTGGTTCACAAGGCGTTGAAACGTGGCGGGGGCATTCTTCATGCCGAAGGGCATGACCTTGAATTGGTAGTGGCCATCGGGGGTAGAGAAGGCTGACCGTTCCTGAGCCCGGGGTGTGAGACCGATCTGCCAGTAGCCCGCTGTTAGGTCGAAGATACTGAGGTAGCGGGCGGCCCCCAGCCGGTCGATCAGTTCGTCCGCTCGGGGGATCGGATGAGCGTCGGTCCGGGTGACAGCGTTCAAGCCCCGGTAGTCAACGCAGAATCTCAGTTCAGGTGTGGTGCCGGGGGCAGCGGCTTTGGGAACCAATACAACCGGGCTGGCCCAGGGACTGTCCGAGGGCTCGATGACCCCGATCGTGAGCATTTTGGCCACTTCCTCCTGTATGCAGGCCCGTACCCGATCTGGTACGCGGTAGGCCCGGTGTCGAATAGGGGGACTGTCCCCGGTGTCCACGTCGTGCAAACACCAAGGGGTGACCCCGGGGGTGAGGGAGAACAGTGCAGCGAACCGCAGCAGGAGGTTTCGGCAGCCCTGGCGTTGCTCCGAGGTGAGGGCGTCAGAGAGCCGGACCCCGTCCACGGAGCCGTCATTCTCCTGAGTCTTCAGGAGATCTGGGAGGGGTTCGGAGTCTTCTTCTGCCCCACTGTCCGTAGCCATCAGGAGGCTGAGTTCTGAGCGCACAAAGTGTGGTTTGAGTCGGTTGGTGTGGAGGACCCGAAGGGGGTTTCGGGAGGTCCCCATGTCGATGAGGTAAGTGACGGGGCTTTTGCGCTCGACCACTTTGAAGGGCCCCGTCCACTTATCTTGCAAGGCACATGGTTCGGTGGGGGACATCACCCACACTTGTTGACCAGGCTCGAACTCAACGGAGGAGGCATTGTGATCATACCATCTCTTCATGTCCTCCTGGCTGGCCTCGAGGTTCGCCTTGGCCATCTCTCTGAAGCGCCGGGTCTGATTGCGTAGGGCCAGGAGGTATTTGAAGACGTCTGGGGGGGTCTTTAGGGGGGCCATCTCCCAACCTTCCTTGACTAGGCTGAGGGGCCCTCGCACAGGGTGCCCGTACAGGAGTTCGAAAGGGCTAAAGCCGAGGGACTTCTGGGGGACTTCTCGGTAGGCGAAGAGGAGGCACGGGAGTAGTACATCCCACTGGCGACGGAGGGGCTCTTCCAATCCCCCAATCATCCCCTTGAGAGTGCGGTTAAAACGCTCCACTAGTCCGTTCCCTTGGGGGTGATAGGGGGTCGTGAATCTGTAGGTGACCCCGCATTGTTGCCAGAGGGACTTCATGTATTTGGAGATAAAGTTCGTGCCTCGGTCGCTGACGACTTCTCGGGGGAAGCCCACCCGGGAGAAGATCCCCATTAGGGCCCGGCCAACCACCGGAGCTGTCACGGTCCGTAGGGGCACCGCCTCGGGGTAGCGGGTGGCATGGTCCACCAGTACCAGGATGAACCTGTGTCCTTGTGCCGTGCGGGGGTCCAGAGGTCCCACAATGTCTATTCCTACCCTTTCGAACGGGGTGGTGACCACAGGGAAGGGTTGCAGAGGGGCTTTCAGCTTCCGACCACTCTTCCCGCTGGCTTGGCATGTGGGGCAGGACCGGCAGTGGTTCAGGACGTCGTTCCTCATTTTCGGCCAGAAAAAGTGGGTCACTAGGCGACTGTAAGTTTTGTCCTGGCCCAGGTGTCCAGCCAGGGGGACATCGTGGGCCAGATTGAGTAGGAAGTCTCTGAAGCGGAGAGGTACCACCAGCACTCGACCGGCCCCTAGCTCTGCGATTCTTTGTTCGCTGTATAGCAGGTCGTTATCCCAGTAGACCCAGTGAGATCCGGTGGAGTCCCCTGCGTTCTGGGCGCTGGCTTGTTGGCGGAGTCCCTCGAGGGAGGGGCAGGTCTTTTGTTCCTGGCGGAACTGTTCTTGGGTGGGCCCCCCTTCTTGACCCCACTGAGCCAGGCCGGGAAAGTCCTGGGGTTGCGGGTCCCCTTCGGTCGTTGGTTCTGGGGGGCTGGCCTCGTCGTTGTCTTCTACTGGGGCGACCGGGGGCGGAGGTGCTGGCCATTCCGGTTCTTCTGATCGGGGGACGGCATGGGCGGCCATGGACCGGGTGGTTATGCAGGCCCAGTCCGGGAGGCCCAGCATCCCCAGGTGCTCTCTTCTCTCGACGGTGGCCCACGGGGAACTTTCGAGGTCATTCCCCAGGAGGCAGTCCACGGGGGCATCGTCCCGGACCGTCACCTTCAACAGGCCGGAGACCCCCCCCCATTCGAATGGGACGCAGGCCATTTGACACATACTTTCAGAATTGTCGGCTGAGCGGACGGGGCAGAGAATGTTCGGCAGGATCTGCTCGGGCTTCACCAGGTGACAGCGGACGGCCGTCACACTGGCGCCTGTGTCACGCAAGGCCTCGGCCCGATGTCCATTAATGGTCACCCACTGACCGTATTTCCTGGTGTTAGCGGGTAGGGGAGCCCGCGGGACCATGTCTCTTCCCCCTAGGCACGCCAGGACCATGGCGGCCGGTTCCCACTCTTGCTGGGCCGGCTCATACTCTTCCTGTTCCTCCGATAATCGCTCTTCCCCCAGGGCGGCGGCAGCTACCTGGCGGGGCTTGGGTGTTTGGTTCTGCGGGCAGCTCGGGTCATTGGCGTAGTGGCCGACTCGCTGGCATCGGTGGCACGTGACGTTGGCTCGGAACCCAGGACGCATCGGGGGGTTGCCCCGGCCGGCCGGAGGCGGGGTGCTGGCCACGGGTGTTGCCGGCAAGGCGTCTCTCCCTCGCCCCTGGCCTCCTCCTCCTCCCCGAGGACGGTGCTGGCCTTGGTTGCTTCGGTTCTGCTCGTGTGGCCCTCTCCGGCCCACTCGGGTGCTTTCCCATCGGTCAGCTTCGGCGGCGAGCTGCCGGGGGTCAGTCAGCTTGCTGTCGAGGAGGTGCTGCCTGAGCTCGACGAAACAGTTGTTCGACAGGTGCTCCCATACCATCAGGTTAAAGAGTTGCTCGTAGGTCGTGACATGGCTCCCCTTGATCCAACCCTCGAAGGCACGGCTGAAATAGTTAACGTACTCCACCCAAGTTGTGCCCGGGATCCGGGTGCAATCTCTGAACCTCTGGCGGTACATCTCGGGTGTGAGGCCGTAGCGGGTGAGGAGGGCAGCCTTCATGTGGTCGTAGGACGACATTTGGTGATCTGGGAGCTGTAGCAGGGCATCGCGACCTTCGTTGACGAACCTCCCCCATAGTCCGGCTCCCCAATCACTCCGGTCGATCCGGTGGGAGGTCATGGCGATCTCGTAGGCTTTGAACCACTGTTGTATGTCGTCTTCTCGGACATACTCGCGGACAACATCCTTGGGGATGTGTACTTTTTTCTCGGTTGGCCCCGGGGTGTGCGGTTGCTCAGGCACCCCCAGTTCTTTATTCTGTTTCCGAAGTTCTATTTCCGCCAGTTTGCGCTCGTGTTCGAGTGTTATTTTTTTTTCCTCAAGCTCTCTCTGTCTCTGCTTTTCTTCTCGTTCTTCTCGGAGCCGCATATGCTCTAGATTTAGTTTCTGCTCGGCTAACTTGAGTTCACCGTCCATCTTGAGCCGTGCCATTTCCAACTCGTGTAATCTGGTTCTTTCTCTTTCCTGGATCTCCTCCTGTGAGAGGCCCGTTCCCCGCTCCTCGGGAGCCGTGGCGTTCCCCTCTGGTGCGACACTGTTTCGGTCGGATGGCCCGGCGACCCCAGTTTCTGTCCACGACTCAAGGGCGTGCTTCAAATCATCTTTGGTACTCAGGCCGGTGGTAGCAATGCCTAGTTCCATGCAGAATTGTTTCAGTTCGCGGTGGCTGTATTCTTCTAACTTATCCATTTGGAATTTCTCAGTGGAACCGCTATCTTTGGCTGACATCGTGGTTTTGTCGTGGGGTGAGCTACTCTCTGTACGATTACGCGTTGATTCGGATCGCGCCGCTGGCCACCAATGTTAGACGGACCGGGAGGGTCGGCCGAGGTCAGGGGGAGAGGTCTCCGGGGAGAGCCGTCTCCAGCGATCGTACAGACAAGTAACTTCCCCCCCACAGACAGACACCACACAAGGATAAGATTTAGCGTTCTTTATATGCACTTCTTAAGGTACGATGAAATAGTACAAGGAGGTCTGGACTCAGGGGTCCCCTCGATTTAGGTCTCTTAGGATAGGGAAGGGGTAGCGGGACAGTCTGTTTACCAGTCAGGTAGTTCGGATGAGATGATGGTTAGCTCACAATCCTCGAGCTTGGTGGTGTAGCTGGTACGGGCCGCGGCAGCGCCAGCAGGTCCCGGTAGAGATGGTCGATACACGGTCCGCGGCAGCGCCAGCAGGTCCCAGTGAAGATGGTCAATGTACGGTCCGCGGCAGCGCCAGCAGGTCCCGGTGAGGATGGTCGTTACAACGGGCCGCGGCAGCGCCAGCAGGTCCCGACGAGGATGGATGTTGCAGAAGGCCGCGGCAGCGCCAGCAGGCAGGACGATAGTTCGCAAGATAGGGCTACGGCAGCGCCAGTAGTCCGTCAAGGCTGAGTTCTCTCGGTGTCTCTCGACTCCAGGATACAACTCCTTCCTGCTCCGGAACTGCTCCAGTTATAGGGCAGGCGCCCTTTGATGTCCGGGCCCTCGCACTTGGAGGTCGGAGGGTCCGGGATGAAGGTGTCCAGACACCCAGCAGGGGGTGGAGCCAGCGCCTGGGGGAGCTGGAGGCGATCGGCACCTGGCGGGGGAAGAGCTCTTGACGCTTCGTTCTCCCATTGACCTGCCAAGTGGTCCGCTCACCTCCTGGGTGGATGGTGGTGCCGGGATGTCGGGGCCGGCCAGGCCCAGGGTTAGGGTCGGGGGGAGGCCGCGCGGCCTCGTGGTGCAGGGCCCAAGATGGCGGCTTGACCCGGCCGGGGAAGCCGGTGGGGCTGGGGCCCGTGATGCATGGAGGTCCGAGGGCAGAAGTTCCGTCGGGAGACGGGGTGCAGGTGCTTTTCGTGGGTCACGCCTGGCGGGCCGGAGCTTGGGCCCTGTCGTGTGGGGAGGGAGCGAGCCCTTCGTGTGGCCTGTCCAACACAGCCACATCACCGTCCAACAGAGATAGCTGCAATGGATCACTGGCTGCTGCAGGATGACCTTCACAATCCACGCCCACACTCAGGATGCAGCCCACGACCACGACCCCAACACAACCTTGTGGCACTGTCATCCAAGACCCCATTGTGCCATCTCCATGCATCCAACCTTGGCCTGGCCACCATTCTCCACATCCACCTGACTCCAGCATGCAGGACATAGTTCTCCCACCTGGCTACACATACCTGGGTCTCCCACCCCAGGACACTCCACATGATCCCTGACCTCTGCGCATGACTGTTGCTCTTCGAAATAGGTCTGTCCACACAGTTGTGTAGGCACCCCCTCAGCTGGTTGAGCCCATCACGGGTGAGTATGGTGCTCCATGTCTGTATTGGATGATACATTGTGACCCATGTGTGTCCTGTGCCAGACTCAGACCCCAGGGTATGGATGGTTGGAGTTACTTCAAAACTCAGGCATGGTTTGACATTACAACACACACATGTTATGGAATAATGCAAAATGACGGCATCATCTCGTGATTTTGATGATTTTTATTAGTGGTGGGGTACGTGTTTGGGGGGATGAAAAGAGGTGCTTGCCG